>NC_136923.1:98558011-99758011 GCF_949752795.1 Hyperoodon ampullatus
GTATGAAGTCTTTGAAATCTGTGTGTATTTGTACTGACAGCAAGTCTTAATGTGAGTTCGCCTCATTTCAAGTGTGCCATAGGCATATGTGGCTGGTGGCTATGGTAGTGAGCAATGCAGTTACAGACAATTAGACCTGGAAGTCCAGCCACTCAAGTTTGCATGGGAGAATTTGAGGAACTCTTAGAGGACCATAACTTCCCAGCCTCCAAAATGCTGCATAACTAATATTGACCTACAATATAATAGTTCCAACACTGTCTCAATTGTACTTGTCATTTCTAACCTTATTCCTGTGATATAAATTAAAGTCTGGATATAAAAAGTATTCCTGGAGATGGATTGAATAAATTCTCCTATGAGCCAGTGATTAGTAAATGGGGAGAGAGAACATTTTATAACTCAAAAGTAGATCAGAGTGGAAGGAGCTTTAGATGGAAAAGCCAGGAATGATTTATTATCCTGACAAAACCAGCCAGACATGGACATAGGTAGGGGTTACACCACCTCCATTCTGGAACATAATCAACATTAAAAAAATTATTTGATGAATCTCTGCCTAAACCCACCCTGCTCACCTGCCTTTGGGAGAGCCTCAAAAAAAAAAATTCAACTGAAAATGAGATGTGCAATTTTATGGTCTGTGAACAAGGAATAATATTTGAAATACCTGAATTTAGAAACTGTTAGGTATTGTAGAACACAATGTTTCTTGCTAATACAATAAAAAAGAACATTTATATCATCTGCCAATGTGAGGACTTAAGTAAAATAGAGTAACTACATTTTTCCCCACAATATTATTACAGTGAGCACAAATTCTCATCCTATAAGTAAATATCAAACACATTTTCACCTTTTTCATCCTATAAGTAAGTATCCAATACACTTCTACCTTTTAGATGCTTTAAAAAAAAAAGTAATGGTAAGTAATGGCACAATACTAATGCTACTTTACTTACCCAAATTATTTCATAGAAATGTAAAATTGTTGGATAGATAGCGATTTAAATTCTGAAGGAAATGTCTAGGAGAGGGATTTTCTAACAACAAACTTTGGAATAAAAAGACTTCAAATCTGTGATGGACTGAGTCCCTTAGTAGAGGAAAAATGTGATTGAAATAAATACACACTGACCTTTAGGAACAAGCAAAATAAGGAACTACTGAGTGGTCTGATTTTAAGATCACTTGGAGGGTACCCTCAAATCCCTCCTGAACACTCCAGTGTTAAAGCATTCTTAGAAGCTTATTTGCCTGAAGGTTCCCCAGAGAAATGGCAGTGTGCTACAGAGCTGACACTGTACGCTGGTATCAGTCATTTTTACAAGGTGTGAATGAGAAAAAACACAACGAAAGTCTCAGTCCTTCCTGCTTCCCTCCAGGTCTCTTCCACCCGCTCTGCCAATGCTCCTCCCTTCTGAAGAAAGTCATCTAGGCTCTGCTCAAGACCTTTTTTCCATTCCTATGGCCTTGAATTGGTAGGTAGACGCTTAGCAGAAGCATTCAATCCCCTGTTTTGTAAATTTCAGGAGGAATTACTCACATGTGATGATTGTTGGCCACATGTCCTCTGCTCCATCTTGCCCGGAACTCAGACTGCTTCTCTGATCCCAGCTCATCCGCTTCGCTCACTGCCAGCCATGGCCTGGCCTGATGATGATTAGCCTGATGAGGAAGGGAAATTCAGAATTATAGCACTTGAAAAGGGAGAGCGACAGAGAACCCACAACTAATTAGAATTTCAAAAGACAGAGGAATTGACTTAGGTTCTAAACATAACAAGGGCTTGAGGGCTGGGTAGGTCGAAAGGGCGCATTTAATAATCTGAATATATAACATAGTGGCACTAAAAGTAGTGAATGACTGAATTCTAAATGACAGTAAAATGAGACATGGGACCGATGTGAGAAGGAGCCATGGAAAGGCTTTAGGTAAGAAGAAATAAATAATTATGGAAATGCACAGTAAAACAGTTCAAATGATGGTGAGTGATTTAATTGTGCTTGGGAAGTTTTTTCCTTTTAATCTCTAATTTTCAGAGGTTATTTCAAATGTTCATTACATCCTTGCTTCCCTCACCCAAAATCCTAGGGGAGAGCATTTGATTGACCATGCTTAGGTCACTTGCCAGATCCTTGGCTTTGTCACAGGTAGGGGAAGTAGGTTCTGTCAGCTCTTCCTGGCTTCTGTCATTGGAGACAGGAATCTGGAGTTACTGAACCATCAAGACTATACACACTGGGAACTAGGAAATTGTGATGCTATTAGGGAGGGGAAATGGATGCACGACAGCAAAACAAGTCAACCAGACACACATCTGATAAATGTCCCATACAGTTCCTCAGTCTTGGACTATTTCCTGATCATATCCTACTGTTCATAACATCAGTACAATTAAAAAATAGAAGTGGTATATGTGTGATTAGTTGGATATAAAATTTATACAATATTTTGCTTAGGAGTTATATATATAGATATAATCCCAAAATACTTTATGTAGTTCTCCATTTCCTCTTCCTCATTTACTGAAAACGTATTGATCAAACATCTATTTCCCAAGCACTATGTTAGATACAGGAGATGCAAAAGTGAACACAACAGACATGGTCGTTCTCTGTGTCATGAAGCATGTTACACCAGCAAAGTCACACTGAGGGCAACTCTTGAGATTTTAGTTGATTAATCCAGATTAAACAGGCACTCTCAAAAAAGCAATGTTTTCTCATATAAGATTTTTACATCAGTTTCATAAATAAGATTTCTCAGATTGAATGACTCTAGAAGCATGGGTAAATCAGGAAAACATAAGTGTGTGTGTGTGTGTGTGTGTACCATATGAATATAACTGTGATCTCAGTTTAGTTGATTAAACTGTGTTCAGCCTAAGACTGAGCATGTCTGAGGATTTGTGGTTTAAAGTGGCCTAAAATGAACATAACTTTTTAGTGAACAAAACCTATAAAAATTTAGATTTTCTGATGCTTCAGTGATGTGGTCAGTATTTTAGCAGCTGCACAGAAATTTTTTCTTTTTTAAACCTAGTTCCCTTTAAATATTGGGTGACCTTTACAAAAATACTTCCTGGCCATCAGAATAAGTTACACTGATGCAATGAAATTCCATATTCAATTTAAACTTTGCTAAGCTCTCTTTACCTGCAGTTTGACCGGTTCGTTTGCTGCATTTCCATTTTGAAAAAAGACTAAGAATCTTCCTGGCAAAGGACTAATTCTAAGGAAAGAGACAGACACATGATCTTGATCTCATTCAAAGACTCAGGGCCAGAGAAGAAAACTAGTTTTGAGTACAGTCTAGTGTTTGCCAATCATATTGTCCCATGGTGTAATCCTCAGGCATTTGTTCCTGGGTCTTGGGGAGAGGGGTTTGAAATAAAAACTGGGATCTCTGTCAGTCGCTGGGGACCTAGGAACTCTACCTGCTAACCTGTGTGACATGGAGGGAAGCCATGTGGGTAGAGATGACGTGTATCTCTCCAGTTGGCATTGCCAATGGAACATGGGATGGACAGAGTTGTGAGTTCAAAGTTTGATCAGAACCTGAGAAGATGTTGGATAGAACTGGGGACAACCTATAATGGGTACCAGCAGGAATCAGTATTGGAAGTGACAGTGGTCACTTGAGGTGGCCCCAGCAGCAGCTGTGGGATTGACAGGAAGTGCTTTCCCTGCTGCTCTGTGGGGTGGAGGTGCCACCACTGATTTCATGATGGATGTGGCTGAAGACCACAATGTAGAAACCTTGACAACAGGCAGCAAAGCGGAAGCCTCAGCCTTAGAGAAAGAAAATGGCAGATGTTCCAAAAGAAGCTGAGAGGAATGAGTTTCAGCGTCTGTGATCAAAGGACTTAGATTCTCTCCAAAGAAATGAGGGGTGGTTTGAATTAAGGGTAGGAGATCATAATAGTTGTGCCTGAGCTAGAGAAATCCTAAATTAGGGTTGTAATCGTGACCCTAAATCTATCTTCAGATTGGTGTGGCCATTAGAACTACACATGCACAAAAATTTATAATAAAAATGACATGTAAGGGTACATGTTAAGTGCATAATTCAAATTGTCGGAGCAAATATGTGATGAGAATTGTTTTTCCCCCTAGTGCACATAGTCTAGATTATTTCAGAAGTGATATTGTATAAAACTGTTTATATTGTTCTCATTTGCCCCTTAAGATGGAAAAAAGGTGTTATATGAAATATATAGTACATTTAAAATATTTTTTGATTTGGGACATTTCAAATATTATCAAGAAAAAGAAATATATAGGAGAATCATTTGCTTTAGGTTTATGAACTGACCTGGATTTATGTTTTAAGATACCGTTTGGCCCCTAAGTGATTTGAACCTCTTTCATTGACTTGGAATCCTAAAAATATACACTCAGGAAAGCATCCTTCCTACAGAAATATTTTATGTAGATGCAAGATGGGTGAAATATTTGGTCAGTTTATACAAATCAATTTAAGTTTACTGTCCTACCCCACCCCTCCTTTTGTTTCCTAAATGGAGTACCAGAGTTCTAGAATAATATTTGTCCCATTGAGAAAGGAGCATTTTAATCAAATATTTGAGTTTTGGGAATTTCAACAGCATAAGAAAAGTTTAATTAGTTTTTGTCTCAGAAGGAACTGCCCACCTCCAGGTGATCACACAGATTTGCCCAGGAAATCAGCAGAATGTCCACTGATGTTGTCTTTTCCTGTTTCTGTTAATGCTAAAATTGAAACCATGGGTAACAGTTTACCAGCTGTTGAGCACAGTCATTTTTCTATCTTCTCTTCAAATTTTTGTGAAATCCCCAATGTATGACTCTTTGTAAAATAATATTTTATAAAATCTGTCATAAGTCATTGGTTGGGGAAAGAATTTTTATAAGAATTATTTTAATATTCAGAGATACTACTTTATGATTCCAGTTCATTGATGATAGATTCATACATTGAAACCACTGGATTTGTTTATGTGCCAGTGAAATGTATGTACCTTCAAAATAAA
Organism: Hyperoodon ampullatus; assembly: GCF_949752795.1. Lineage (NCBI taxonomy): Eukaryota > Metazoa > Chordata > Mammalia > Artiodactyla > Ziphiidae > Hyperoodon > Hyperoodon ampullatus. Next base: position 98,563,026 of record NC_136923.1, read on the forward strand.
AATGCGAGCACAGGAATCTCTATAGTGGTAAAAAGTATGGTTAAGAATCTTAGAATCATAGAAATGCTACAAGTGAGATCATATAGCTGATATTACAGAAGTCCAATGAGTCTCCTAATATAAACAGCTACACAGTAAAAGAACTGAGAGAAAGACTTGTTTTCTGATACATTAGTGAGGCAATCAGTCTCTTAGCAGTTGGACAGGTTACTAAATTGTTTACCTATACCTCCTAAATATTTGGTGAAATTTTCATTTTTTTTCCACATCTTTATTGGAGTGTAATTGCTTTACTTTGTTGTGTTAGTTTCTGCTGTATAACAAAGTGAATCAGCTACACGTATACTTATATCCTCATATCCCCTCCCTCTTGCGTCTCCCTCCCACCCTGCCTATCCCACCCCTCTAGGTGGGTGAAATTTTCTAAAAGATTTTTTTTTTTGCTTCCAGAATAAGTTGCACTATATCAATGAAATTCTGCATAATTTCAAAGTTTACAAGGCCACCATGTTGACTGGAGTTCAATAGTTGCATTTCCATTTTAAGAAAAATTTTACTAGAAAAGTTTCTTATGCTCTTACATAAACTTTTCATGACCTTATACATGTTTTTAACATATGTTAGTCCTTAATCTCCAAAAAATTCCATTTAGAGTTTCTTTCAGATATTTTTTGTTTTCTATTAAAGAGATTTAATAGAAAATAAGATTTTCCTTAGTCTTCATCAGATTGATTGACCAAAAACCTTATAAAAAAAGACCCATGGGAAGACCTGAACCCTTTGCTTTATGAGATAGAGTTTAGTTGTCTATAAGTTACCAGATTTTTTTTTTTTTTTTTTTTTTTTTTTTTTTTGCGGTATGCGGGCCTCTCACTGTTGTGGCCTCTCCCGTCGCGGGGCACAGGCTCCGGACGCACAGGCTCAGCGGCCATGGCTCACGGGCCCAGCCGCTCCGCGGCATGCGGGATCCTCCCAGACAGGGGCACGAACCCGTGTCCCCTGCATCGGCAGGCGGACTCTCAACCACTGCGCCACCAGGGAAGCCCCAGTTACCAGATTTTTAAAAAGAAAGTATTATTAATCAATATTGTTTAAACTAAATCTAATAATCCAATATATTGATTGCTTTCATACTGAAGTGTGCTACAGTGTGATGAAAATATTACTACCTGAATGAACCCTTAAGTACAATACATGAATATAAGTAATCATAGATGCAGGGGGGAAGACATAGTTATTAAATGAGTGAGGGCACAATCAGAAATATTAGGGGGTGACTGATGTCTAATATCAGGTCCTTCCTAATTGAAAGGCAGTATTCTAAACTGTATACATAAATTTATGGACAAGTAGGACAATGGTGCCTGGCTTCAACTAGAAAGAGAAAAAACACACCTACTTTGGTATTGCTTTTGTAGGACTTTTAAATATGCATAAAAAACAATATATTTATACTTAACCTTTGAATTATCATTATTACTTAAGTAATGGAAAGATCTTCCTGTTTAGAAGTTAGGTGCTTAGGGACCAGCTTTAACTCCGAGGATTTGAGGTCCGGAGGAACACATGATGCATTAATGCCTTGGGGTGCAGTCAGATGAGCCCTGCAGCAATTATGCACTCGACAGCACTCCAGTGGTTTGAAAGTTAAAATGCCTGGTAATTTACGATGAGGGAGGGCCTTAGGGGAAGAAAGAATATGGCTCAATTAATTAGTACTTGTTAGCAAACTTCGACTATTACCCTATTTAGGTTTTCAAATCACTGATATCTCAAATACCCACAAGATTTGGAAAAGAAGTAAGAATAAGCAGTGGAGAAAGCTAATTTGTCCAACAGAGCACCAGTTTTTGAATATAGTGTGAGCAGTGGAGCCATTTTCACAGGTTAGTCTTTCTATAAAGAAGAAAACGGAACTGGTATCCGTTTGCTGTTTTTAACTTTGTGGTTAAAACCTCATGCCCTTCAGTTTGAGTTTCTGGGTAAGACGAATACTCTTGATGACTACCTAGGGATTCCTATGAAAATCTAATAGAAATAAATTAATTTTGAGAGTTATCTGGAGCTTTATGATGGGTGTTGGTTTTCTATTTAATCACTATATCTCCTAAGTGGTATTGTTGGTATTTTAAAAAATTAATGATTCTTAAAGATTATCTGGTTGTTTTCAGGGTATTATTCAAATACTTTGCAAATTATTGTCTTTGTTCTAAAGGCTTTTCAATCAAATCTCTCATGCATTCAAGGTATGGAAACATTGCCTTCAAATAATATTTACACAAAATATAATTATTTTCAATACTTTTAGCTCATGTTCCCCCTTATTTCTGTTCTAATTGCTTTGACTAAGATTTCTAAGAGAATATTGGGTAATAATATTGATAGTGGACATCTAAGTCATAGTTTGAGTTTTCATCATTAGGTTTTTTTTTTTTTTTTTGGTTTGTTTGGGTTTTGTGGTAGTTTTGTTTTGATACTTAGTATAATGAAATTTTGGTTTAAGGTAATCATTCTTTGGTTTAAGGTAATTGTCATATTAAAAAGTAGCCTTGGGCTTCCCTGGTGGCGCAGAGGTTGAGAGTCCGCCTGCCGATGCAGGGGACGCGGGTTCGTGCCCCGGTCTGGGAGGATCCCACGTGCCGCGGAGCGGCTGGGCCCGTGAGCTATGGCCGCTGAGCCTGCGCGTCCGGAGCCTGTGCTCCGCAACGGGAAAGGCCACAACAGTGAGAGGCCCACATACCACAAAAAAAAAAAAAAAAAAAAAAAAAGTAGCCTTGTATCTTTTGTTGCCATTAATTTAAAAAATGTTTGTATCAATCTTATAAAAACAGTATTTGAGTGGATTTATTAAGATAGAGCATGTTTGAGTTTGACACAGTTCCCACTAACTTGCCGTTTATTACAACCTCTTGATTTCCACATTTCTGTTTCATACACATATATAAAGTGCCTGAACATTTAAACCTGAGACCTTGGTATTAGATTTTCAAAGTGAGGAAAGTAGAAAGTTTTCCCAAATTTATTTATAAAGTTCATGGGAATCAAATTTAATTATAGATCTCTAGGCTTCATGCCTTTAAAAGTAATAATGTTCAGAAGAATATCCTAGTTTGTAAAATTTTGGTGCATGGCTATAATCGTAAAATGTAACTTGTTTAGTTATTTAGTTTACATGCAGGCCTTGTGTTTATTTAACTTACAGAATATTATAAAAAACATGATGATTGGTGATAAAAAGCTGAGTTGAAGCAGGTGGAGTTACAGGAAGAGGACAAGAATGGAACCAATAAACCAATCCAAAAATGGATAGAGGCATTCAGAGCTTCTCTCTCTGGAGCTAATGGGGCTGATTTGAAAGGAAGTGGTTGCCTCGTTGAGTAAAGATGCTTCCCATGATTCACACTAACCTTCCTCTGGTGGGCAATTTCATTCTCACTATTATAGCCCCCAAGGAACTGCATGGGTGCACACTGGAGGATTTCCTGACCAAAGTTCACGTACGGTGTAATTTAAGTAAAAGCCCTGATTACATTCCATGCTGCTCTGAGTTAAAGGGTAGGAAAACCTGATATCTGTGGAAGGGCAGAGGCAAGGACATGCACCTTCCTCCCCCAATCAGTAAAAACAGCCCAAGAAATGCACTAACTGAAGCTGATTCTAAACATTGAACAGCTAATTCTAGGAAGTTAGAAACAAAAGTAGAGTATTGAGAGTATAAAGATCAATTTACTGATTTATTAATTTATGTATCGTGCCCAATTGCTTCAATGTAGAACCATAGATATATGTATATATGCAATTGTCAGATTATTCATCTGAATGTAACAAGCAGTTAAATGTCAGCCATATTAAAACCTGTTGTATGTATATTGTTAAATGCCCTACTTTGAATTTCTCAGTGGGTCTGTTAATTTTCCTGTGAGATGATTTTAGATATATCCAAAAGCATATTCTGAATGATTAGGGCACTTTTAGGAATTTATCCTATTAGTAACCTACCTTCTGGTAATATATACCCTCTCCTAAAACCATCTCACTTTATTAAATCTTGACCTATCCAATGAAACACGAGCAAAGGAACTATTGTTACGATGAAGTCTGTAGTTTCCAAACTGCTCATAGGTTCCACGAGCTTTCCCATCTTAAACTCTGCCTACCATATTTAGGTTATTGGCCTATCAAGGCAAGATACAACAATAGAAAGGAAGAATTATTTTAATATTTAATAATAGTAGGTTCTTATTTGATTCATAAGTTGATTTATGTTATAGCGAGAAATTGGCAAAAGAGTAATGTTATAAATAATAAATATTACATTATCACTTCACTATCTCAGTAGTGCTGAGAACATAGTGATTTAATCCTGCATGTCATTCCTAGTTTGAAACAAAGGTATATGCAAGAGATGCAACCCCACCCCGCCGTGGGATGCCAAATCATTATCTGGCTCTATTTTCCCACACGTCATGTAGTACCATCTCATAAACTGTAAAATATACATATTTGTTTGCTTTTATTCTTTCACTCACAGAATGTAAGCTCTGTGAGGGGAGGGATTTTTGAATGTTTGTTTTGCTGATATATTCACGTAATAAGCACTCAGTAAATACATCTTAAATAATTGAATGGATCTGAAACATCATATCAGCATAAAGTGACCCTGTACGACTTAATAATAATTTGAGCAAAAACATCAGTTAAAAACTCAACTCTGGGACCACTGAGGAAGTTTGGATTCCATTACTTACTTTATTATATTGTAACTTTGGGGGGCAGAGAATAATTGGGGAGCATCCACTAACAAAACATGCTTCCCATGTCTTTATGCTTTTGTGTCTTTTTTCCTTTGCCTATGCTTCTCCTTCCAATAAAAACTTCCTTTCCCCTTTATTTCTGATATGGCTAATTCCTAATCACATTTTAAACTTACTTCAGGTGATAATTTCTCCAGGAAGTCTTTGAAGTCCCCAGTATAGGCTAGATGCTCCTACCACACACACAAACAGACCTCTGTCCCTTACACGATATTAAATCACACTGGACTGAACACTAGCTTCCCTCTCCTCTCAGCGCACTGGGCTCTGAAGGCAGAGCCACTGTCTTCTGTTTGTTCTTAAAATCCAGACATAGTGTTTGGTTCCTAGAAGGACTCAGTTAAACAACAAAGGGAAGGGGGTCTTGAAGGAAAAGAGAGAGGGGACGGGGAACAGAAAGGACAAGAGGAATAAAGTGTGATAAAAAGGTGATAAGCTTTGGCTCACTTTAATCAAGAAACAACATCTAGACAATGGAAGGATTTAGGTATTACAAAAAGTTTCCAAAAAAGGTTTATCTAACGAATGAATTCAGATAATATTCTGAGTACCTCCGTGTGCCAGGCACAATTCTAGGCACAGAGATTATGTTTTTACCCTCATGGAGCTTGTATTTTAGAGTAAGAGACAGATGACAGCAAGTATAATAATGCATATGTAAAATGATACACAAGGAACTGTAAAATGTGGTATAAAATAAAAATACATTGTAAAAATATATGAATCCTCTAAATACATAATGTTGTAGAATTTGAGGATTTTTAAAGAGAATCAGTGGATTGCCTCTTTGCTCAAGATCCCTTATAATTCTTTACCTGTAAAATGCTATTTGCCATATCCCAGAATGCAAAGTAGAGAATAAATCACTCCAGGTGTGGCGTTTATAACTTACATGTGTGTCTCAACCCACACTGAATGTAGAAGGAACAGTTTGCATACATTTTGAAACCGTATGGAGACCTTGAAGGGGCCCATCTTCCAGCTGAGTGGGGAAGCCTCAAGCCCTGAGGGGAGGCAGCGTCTGGAAGGCTCCCGGTGTTCAGGCCTCCTTCTCACTCAGCTGGGCAAGACCCTCATTTCTCAACTGACAACAGGGATGAAAAAGGTCTGAGAACCTACAAGCCAGATCAGCTTCTCCAGACCTGTGGTTAAAAATGACTTAACTTTGTTTATTCTCCAAGGACTTGATTCACTTGCCATTATTTATTAAAAAGTCATTTCAGTAGACAGAGAATTGGAGTTTTGTATTGGATTGGAAGAGTTTCCAGGATATGGGTACCAATAGTTGACTGATGTTACCATGGCAATATAATAAGGAATACACCACTATTTTTGCTTTAGTAAATGTGAATTATTTTGCCAGCATATGAAAGGGTATACAGAGTATCACAGTGCTTTGTGTTAAAGGGGAAAAAAACAACAATTACTGTGAATGGGGTAGAATTACTGTGTTATTGCAGTACATAAGACTTTGATTACACACTGCCAAGATTCATATCAGCCTAGTAGTTGTTGACAGATAAAGTAACAAAAATAAAACGTTTATTTTTTCTTTATTGAGATCTCAAGGTAAAGCAGATTTTCAGTTCTTACTACATTGATAGAACAGAGACTGACAGCAAAAAGGTGCCGGTCCAGAAATATAAATTTTAAGCCTAGGTTCGTATCAAAATTCCATTTAGTCTTGGAGCTGCTGTTGGGATTATTTTTGATCCTAAAACAAATATATTATGGAATATCACAGTATACTTGGTATGTACAATATTAACCCTTCCCTGTGGGCAAAACTTTCAAAATTATTGTTGTTTTCAGTTGACGAAGCTTTATTTCTTTTGCAATGTTTGAGGCAACTTGAGGTATCGTCAGAGTAGGTGACATTTTACTGAATGCAAATTACTAGCAACAGACTGCTATACATTTCAGTGTGCAGGAAGTATGAAACTAGATTTGGAAAATTGATAACGGATCTTTTTTCTCTCTTACAAAGTCATATTTGATGCTACAGTTTTGTTATTGACATAAGGACAAAAGTAAGTGGGAAATGTGAAGTGAGAATTTTGGATTTGTGTCGTTATGGTTGTTGATGTCTTGGATAAAATTTCTGGCTAAATCATTTGTACCTTTCCTTCATGTTACTTAAGTTGACATAACAAAAGAGACCTGCGAACAGGCCCCTTATACTTTCCTTCCTTCCTTCCTCCCTCCCTTTCTTCTTTCTTTTCTTCCTTCATCCCTCCCTCCTCCCTCTCTCTTTCTCCTTTCTTTTTACTCAGCTAGCAATGTGGAAGTTTTGCTATAGTTTCTCATAATTACGATGTTATTAAGTTGACTGGAATTCTGGACACAACGACATGATATACTTTGTGAATTATATACAAGTGGGTAAATAGAGTCATCAGCAAACTCTAAACATCATTATAATCCAATGGTGTCCATTTCTTGAGTATATCCTAGAAACAATTGGATTAAAATTTCAAATTATTATTCTAAAGTCTACATTTGAAAAATTTCCCATTAATTTTTTTAGCAACAGACAGATAGCATGAACTTGTTTCTTGAGTTACCTTTTCTGACCTTTTGCAAGATGATAATTACAAAAAAGGGAAGCCTGGAAGACTTGTAAAAAATTAAGCTTATGAAGTAGCTAAAATGGCCCTTCTGTGCTGGTGTCGATTTCAGAATTAACATTTTGGTTCATGTGCTTCTAATAATCACTGACCCTTACTTCATGTACTTTCCACAGGAAATGAATACAGCAGAAATTACTTTGACCCACTGACGGATGAGGAAATATACCCAAGGCTGTATGGGATGGAGGTCAGCGGAGAGGGTGAGCTAGAATTAAGTACGTAATTTTTGTGTCAGAATATTCTTTTCCATTCATGAAAATGAGGTGACAAAGATCACACATCCAGTTCCATTTAGATTTTGCAGCTTACAGTTTAAATGGTAAGTTTTAACCACTAACAACATGATGGGCAGCGAAGATAATTTTTGATCAAGGACAGCAAGCTGGTCAGATAGAGAAGCAGGACTTGGCTTTCATTTGATGCTGCTCTAAGCAGTTTGCTGCCATTCTAAGGCCTGTGTTATGCATATAAGAAGCATTATCATTTTACAAATGCCATCGCAGCTCTTCAAGTTTAAAATGAGCATTCTTCAATAAAATTCATCTAGCATGTGAGATTTCCATACCCAGAGACTACTGAATTCTTTCATTGAAGACATGGAACCACCATCTAAGTTCTGAACCTGAACCACAGAGGTGCAGCGATGTGATGGTTTCCTCTTCTCTAATGTCAATTCTAGGTGTGGTTGTAAAATAACAATTTAAAATTGCTCCTTGTGGGCCTACCACCATGCATATTTGGTAGTTTACAAAGCACTCTAGGGTTTACAGAGGTTATTGAGATAGTGACAGTGACAAATATTACTTAGAGTCATTTGCAACCCAGAAGATCATATTTCACCATGGGGCTCCAGACATTGTATCGGCCTCCCATGGGAAAAACATGTCTGATGTATGTATGTATGTATGGGATGAGAACATGTTTGATGTATGTGTGTATGTATCTGTGTTCTAATTGTATGACTGGGGTGGTCATCCAACTTGGCATAATTTATGTTTGGCTCTATCCAATGGTAGGATGTCCACATAATGACCCTTTAAACCCTCTTCTAGAACCATGTTCTTATGATGATTATTATTTTTTTTGGTAGTGACATGACCTTGTTGCTTTACCCTTGTAAAAGAGTATGGTAGTTCTTACATTTGCTATTATACTGCAGTGGCATATATAAAAGAATCTAAGAACACCTAAATTTGTTGTTTCTGTAGTAAAAAATATGATATATAGAGAGTAGTTAGTGCAAAACAGTCATTCATTTTGATCAGATGCTTATATATTCTATGATTTGAGAAACTATAATGGCTTATTCTGAAATGATTCTGTGTAATAGATGTCATAATCCATTGAATATGAGATCCTTTTTATTGGAGAAGTATCACATTACAAGTGCCCTGCAATATGCATTTTAAAATCATTGTTCCAATTTTCACTGATTTACAAAAGGGTTTTTTTGTTTGTTTTTTTTAGAGGAAGACAGCATATTGAACAGAATTTGAGTCTATGACCAATAAAATAACTAAATAACCATGATGATTAATAATTTCTTTGTAATTACATTGCATATCTATAAATTAAGTGATGAGAAAGTTATCATAAATATGTTCTTTTAGCACCCCTACAAGTTGATAATAGAATTCTCTATGATTGATTAACAGAGCTGCTTCATGAGAATGGACAAGGAGGATCCCAAGGTAAGAGACCAATTATTTCCAGTCTTTTATATTAACATTAGTTGTAAATTAATTGAGATGGTTTCATGCAAATGCTAGCCTGGTTTTTCTAACTATAACCATTAATTGATGACCTATGTAAAGTTTTGATGGCTGCAAATATTTAATACAGCTAAAGTTGAGGGAAGGAATTAATTATGGCCCAATTTCCTATAATTACATAGAATTTATAATCCTAAACAGCAAAAATGATTTAACAGACTTACTATTGCAGGATCCTACCATGTCATATGGTATATTTGGATTCACTAGTTTATGAGGCTATATGCCATTCTTTTTAAAGACTGTTTCTTAGGCTGTAAACAAATTATTTGAGGTGAAAAAAGACAAAGAGTATAGTGTTTTCAGTCTTAGCATGGGAATTCATACTTGTGAATGTTAGGCTCCTTAGGTAAGAAATTCTTATGTGTATTAATCTAGGAACTTAAAGGTAATCCTTTAAAACCTAAGTTTCAAATTCTTAGTTTAATACATATAAATTCATGCCAGAACCACACTGGAGTTTTTGCCAAAACATTAAGTGCAAGTTTCTGTATATACGTGATTTCAAATTCACGAGGAATAATTCTATTAAGTTTTTTTCTCAGTGTGTGTTTAGTTTTTCTCAATCATTTTTTCTCACTTATTAAAAGAACTCCTTATGGTACTTATGAAGAGAAGGCACTGATTATAGTTGTCTTTTAATAGCTATGGTTATTATTTCTATTGAATTTATGCTTAGACTTTACCATTTGCTATGTGACCTTGGGCCAATTTCTTAACCTTTCCTTGCTATTTCTGCCAAATGGACATATAATACCTGCCACAATGGAGTAGTTATGGGGATTAAATTATTAATTATTACATCAGCAGAGATGATAAGCACATACATAAAATGATGAAGATACTGACAATTGATGCTGATGATAAAAATATTAATTAAGCATTTCTTGAGTGCCTACTGGGTACCTGGCACAGCCCTAAGCACTGTTCTAAATAAGGTAAATATTAACTTATTTAAACATCATAACAGCCCTAAAGGTTAGGTCTCATTTTTGATCCCTATTTACAGAATAGTACTCCCTAAAAATTTCACTTCCACCTAGATTCACCACCCCTTTAGTTCTTTGCTATTAGTTTGTGTAGCCAACATTTTATTTCTTTTTGTCTTTATGAACCAAGCAAATTTGTTTTTCAAGCCAGCTTGAGCCCTAATTCTGAGGGATCCTAATTCAGATGATGTATTAGTCAGGATTCTCCAGAGAAGCAGAATCCAATAAAACCAATAGAAAGAGACAGAGATCTATTTTAAAATTTGGTTCTCATCTTTGTGGGAGCTGGCAACTCTGAAGTCCTTAGGGCAGACTGGCAGGCTAATTCAGGGAAGAGTAATATGAAGTTCAGGAAGGAGCTGAATTTTGCAGGGCAACAGGATGGAAACTCAGGTAAGCGTTAATGTTGCATTCTTGAGACTGAAATTCACAGGGCAGGTCAGTAGGCCAAGAACTCAGACTGGATTTTCTCTGTTGCAGTCTTGAGACCAAATTCCTTCTATTTGGGGAAACAGACTTTGCTCTTAAGGCTTTCAACTGATTGGATGAGGCCCACCCACATTATGGAGAGTAATCTGCTTTTCTTGAAGTCTACTGATTTAAATGATAATCACAATATTACCTCCATGGAGACATCTAGATGGTTTTTAACCAAATAACTGGGCACCATTGCCAGCCAAGCTGATATATAAAATTAAGCATCACAAATGGTTATTTTAAATCTGTCAGGCCTCTATATTTTTAGTATAATATCTGAGTCAGCAAATATACATTGAATATCTTTTTTGTGTGTGCTAGACATTGAATAAGGCACTTGTATACCTAACATGTCCCTTTCATATGACAACTCTTTGCAGCTTGGAGCCCTTGAAACCACCAGTTTGCACAGGTAGCACTTACAGGTAGCATCTAATAGGTCTTCCAGTATCATTTATGAGCTCACAAAAGTTTTATGGCATTTATAGAATAGTCAGGAACTTCACCATGTATTTCATACAGGAGAATATAACTGAGACTTAGAAAGTTTAAGGACGTATACAAGGCAATACAGTGTACAGTGAGCAAAGAAGGAAGACCAGCAGTTCTCTGTATACTGCACCCTGCATCTCCCTCCAAAAAAGAGGCTCTCTTCCATTGGCTAAAAATGTCAAGGTTCTTGTTAAAATCCTAACATTGAAGGCATGGAAAATTCCATATTTTACCTACCAGTATTTTTTTAGAGACTGGAAGAGAGAGGATTACTTTATATTTACATGCATGCATGTAGCTAGATGAGTAGATACATTTTGTAGATGATACTGATTTCAGATGATAGAGAGAGAAGTGAAGTACACTACCATTTATATAAGTGCTGGCATTTCTATGCAAGTAAACAAGGCAGGCCAAGTAAAGTCCCTCTGTGTGTACAGAGCTCAGGAACTATTCTCGGGGATCCTAACTCAGGAAATGAACCCAAGAGCTCTGGCTTCTCCTAAAACCATTCATCTCCCAAGCTGGTTTCAGCAAAACAGCAAGTATATGGTAAGATGTTGAAGTAAACAGCATGTAATATCAATGTATGGAAAAGCACACTTCACGATGCATTTTGTAAGGGGGAAAAAGGCATTAAAGCACAGCTGTACGTTGCTCACTTTGGGAATATGGCAGGATGGACAAAGTTTGTTGGCAAGGTAGTTAGTTTTTAATCTTAAAACCTGGGCTTTACTGATTTCCCAGCACATTAAACATAAATAGTCCGCTAAATTGTTAATGATGAAAAAATGAAACTTGATCCCATGTAAGAAAAAAGGTGGTTAAATTACTGTGTGTTTAGTGACACACGTTATGTTAAAGTGACAAAGAGCGAGTGGAATTTATGTGATCTTCTTGGGGTAAACAGAAGAGAGCATCGTGGAGGAGACTTTGGGTTCTGAAGAGCTGGTGAGTTCTGGTAAGATTCTTGGACTCTACAAAGAGGACGGTGAAGCCACCTCTGCTTACAGTGAGGAGATTGAAAGATACGCCCAGAAAGACATAATTCTGCCTGGAAGTTCTTCACTGGAAAAGGTCAGCACTAAAATCTATATCAAGAAATGTAAAATAATCTCACTTTTTAAAACAACAAGTTGAAATGTCGGTCCTGCACACCGTCTCCTGATTTTACTTAGCAACACACCCCTTCCTGACTTGATCCATGACTTTCTGAGACTTTCCCCTTGTTTTTCATATACACTTTACCATGCAGAACTTATACTGTCTTACCAATATCAATCCTAACCCTTGCACCATTTAGTTTCACTTCACCTTTTAAAATTTCATGTTAGAGTGATAATTTCTAGCATATGATAAAGTATCTATAGTACAACCTGAAACCAGCATAAACTTACTTGGATAAAATTAAGAAATGACTTGGACTCATTTGCATAAACACCATATAAATATGTGAATAATCTCATATTTATGAAGTCACCATTAAGGGACTTAGTTTGTGCAGTGTTGTAACTAATTCCAACAAGGGAATCTTTAGCCTGTGGATTGTGTTGGCTTCAGAGATATCCTTTTTGTTTCCTGCACCTATAGTTTCTATTTATGTGTAACGTAATATCATATGCTCTGGTTTACCAAAGAGGGGAAAAATATTTTTTCTAGGTAGTCACCTTATCCATCTTAAATAAAAATACAAGAATCCCACAAGTTTAGGTCTGTGTGTGTGTGCGTGTGTGTGTGTGTTTGTGTGTAGTTTCTTATGAAAGGTAAGCTGATTTAGGATAAAAAGTAAAAAAGTATATTATCAATGAGGAAGGCTGTTCTCAGTGATGTCTTTTATAATATCAGGTCACAAGTGGAAATATTTTCCACTCCAGAATTGTGGGGAAATTGTTTTGTTTTGGGGGGTACTCTCTAATTTGGAGGGTGAAAATTCCATAACAGTTTATTTTTTTCATTTGTGCCTCTTATATCTGAATATCTTGGACACATTAAGGTTAAATCTATTTTGAGCTTTCTTAAGTAAATGACCCTAATTAACAAGTACAGTCTTTCCTAACATAGGCACCACTCCTGTACTGGGTTGAAATGTGTCCTCCCAAACTCCCTAATCCCTGGCAGCTGTGACTGAACTTATTTGGAAGTAGGGTCTCTGCAGATGTAATTTAACTAAAGATCTCCAGATGAAATCATCCTGACTTTAGATGATTGGACCCTAAATCCGATGACCAGTGTCCTTAGTAGAGAAAGGAGAGAGAGATTGGAGCATCTGAGTCACAGACCCACAACACATAGTGCGGAAGCCATGTGAACACAGAGGCAGAGATGGAGTGATGCATCTGTAGGAAAAGGAACACCAAGGACGGCCACAGTCACAGAAGATAGAAGAGAGGCACAGAGTGGGTCATTCCCTAGAGCCCCACAAAGGAACCAACCCGGACAGCAGACCTCTCACACCAGAACTGTGAAACCCTAAACTTCTGTTGTTTGAAGTCACAGAGCTTGCGATAATTTGTTACTGCAGAAGTAGGCAACAAATGCTGCTCCAAGGGTGAAGGATCCCATGAGCAAGATTACACCACTTCATGGCTATTTTAACAATGTTTTTTATCTTTATCAAGACAGGGCTCTCAAAAGACACTGAGGTGAAAACAAATGCATGGCTCTGTCTTTGCATATAACCCTTTTAAAACGATTATTTTCAGATGTATGTTCTGCTACATTAACAGTTCCACATTTCCATTTATTTATTTATTTATTTATTTATTTTTGTACCATGTGGTGCCATTGTATGTATTTCAATTTACCATCATGCTTTAAAGAACAGGCACATGGATTCCTTTAGGATATGTAGCTTCTGGATTTTATATCCTCATCCTGTAAAAGGTAAGCTGAGGAGTGGAAAGCTCACCTGCTGTGCTCCTTGAGCTTGGTTTCCGCATCTGTAAATGGGTGGAAGTGAGATCTGCTTCAGGGCATTGTTAGCAGGATGAGGTGGGCCGGTGGTCAAGAATCCAGCACAAAATAGGTGCTCATTAAATGGCGGGGCACTAGAGAGAGAAAATATTCTATGGCCCTTTCTCAGGCCAATGCTCATCGTGTTCTCACCCTCACCGTGTCAGGAAATTCTCTGAACACCCAAGTCAGCATTATATGTGGGAAAAAGCTTCAGATCTGGTATTAGAGCTCATGGCTTATTGTTGGTTTGGATATTTATGTGAACTTGAACCTCTATGTAAAATAAGGCTGAAAAATTTGAGCCTCTTCTGGTTGTGGTGGAGATTAATGAGATGTGTCCAAGTGCCTGGTAGTAAATGTTTTCCTTTTCCTCATGAGTCATTTTATATACTTGTTGAGACTGTTACCTATTCTTACTTTTTATTGCTATTGTAATGGTGAACTGACACTTAAAAAAAGTCAAAGCTTTTAAATGGAGATGGGGGCTGATCCCAGCTGTGGTGAGTGCTGCTGGGTGAATCTCTTCTCTTAAACTATTTATCTATACCTATTAATTTATATGAGGACTTGGTTGGTTGCTTCTTGCCCCAACATTATAGGGCCTTGTGGTGGTGGTGAATACAAAAGAATCTAGATCACAAAAAGATATTAAAGGAATTTACTAAGAGGTTACCATATGGACTGGTCTGTTAAAGGGATTACCACATGAAATCCCATCAGACATAGAGATCCTGACACTCCATATGCATCTTGGAGGGGACAAAAAAAAAAAAAAAAAGAAACAAGAAAAAAATTGTGCAGAGTGAGAGAACTCTCTTAGTAAACTCTGTGACACCTTGGGGCCCCAAGCACACCTACTGTGGGACCACTTTTTTCCTCTCCAAACAGAACAAGACACAGAGAGATGAAGAATTTGCCTTCTCACTTTGCAAAAGCATTGTGTGTGCTTGTGTGTGTGTAGGTGTTGGCGGGTATGTCACAGAGCCCAGCTGGACCAGCACCACTTCTCTCCCATGATTCTGATGTGAAACTGATGAGAAAATGACTCATGGAGTCTACCTTTAGTTAGCAGGGTGTGACACTGATGTCAGTAATGCCACAATCACACCTGAAACAATAGGGAGCGTCATCCTAGGTAAGTCATCCTGGTTAAGCTCTCTTAGGTGAGCTTAGGTGAGTTACTCACTGAGGACTTCCAGAAGTACTTGGAGGAGAATTTTGCATTTGACTGAGGTCTCATGATGAAGGTAGGAGCCTGTGAAATCTGGTGATTAATGGGACCGCTTATTATTCCTCACTAATCAGTCCACATGAGGTAGGCTGGTCCTGCAACCGTGTCAGAAGGATGCTACAGTTGACGTTTCTAGTACAAGGCAATTGAGACAGCAGGGCACCTCAGGGCATGATGAGATTATGAGGGGTAGCACCAAAGAGCTGTGGTGGACTGCAGGGGACACACACTCTTGGGGTCAATTAGAAGATCACATTTCCAGGGTCATGCAAATGATAAAATATTACTTTTATTGTTACCATAGGGCAATTTAGTGGCTTAAGTATATAAAGCTACTTTAGAAATATTTGGGCTGACTTTTTATATCCCATTGATATTGGAAAGCTGAGGAAAAGACATTATGAAAGGACTCAGCTCTGAGAAATTATCCAGTCAGGAATAAAACTAATCAATTAAGTGCATAGTTATAACAGATTTAGTCACAGAGGAAATCCAAGGAAACAGTAATACATTGTCTTTCAAATAAACATTGAATTGGAAGTAAAATAATTTAATTTTCCTTTTTAGCATCAGGAGGCAGTGTTTTCCTGGACATTTCTTAATATGTATTGTATGTGATGTACCTGTCCCTAATCAGTTACAGGTAACTAGGTTTTCCTCTGAATTTTAAATATAAACATTCCATACACTTAGCTTATTCAGTTAAGAAACTATGCTTTAAGGACTTTTTAAAATGACTCATGTGTAGTATCCGATGGTAGTCAGGGAAAATTATTTTACGTTTTCATCTTGATTGTAAAAATAAAATAAAGCATTTAGAGTAGTGAGGGATTAGGCATGTTAGCCTGAATTAAGTGTCTTCCAGGGAAACATTCTGAAAAGCTTGCCAGTGTGTATCAGCAGCTAACGCTACTTTTCTGAATTCTTTAAAACTGCCTGGCATTTAGCAATGGGCATGAATCAAATATGACTGTATGTGTGAGTGACACTCAAGTCTGAAGTCTGATTCTTGAATATGAGAGACAGTGTAAAAATGTAAAATCAAAAAGCACTGATGACATCAAATGCCATTCTTTGCTGTGGGGAGTGCAAAATGGTACAGCCATTTTGGAAAACAGTTTGGCAGTTTCTTACAAAACTCAAATACTCTTACCATATGATCCCGCAATCACTGTCCTCAATATTTACCCAAATGAGTTAAAAATTTAGGTTTACACAAAAATCTACACATGGGATGTTTATAGCAACTTTATTTATAATTGCCCAAACTTGGAAGCAATCAAGATGTTATTCAATTGGTGAATGGATAAATAACCTGTGGTTCATCCAAACAATGGAATATTATTTAGCACTAAAAAATGAGCTGCTAAGTCATGAAAAGACATGGAGGAACCTTAAATGAATATTACTAAGTGAAAGAAGCCGATTCTAAAGCCTTCATAGCAATTCCAACTATATGACATTCTGGACAAGGCAAAATAGGGAGATAGTAAAAAGATCCATGGTTAGGTGGGAGGGAGGGATGACTAGGCAGAGTACAGAGAATTTTTAGAGCAGTTAAGCTAATCTGTTTAATACTATAATGGTGGATATATGTCATTATACATTTGTCTAAACCCATAAAATGTACAACACCAGGAGTGAACCGTAATGTGAACTATGGACTTTGGAAAATTATTGTGTCAATGTAGGTTCAAATGTTGATGGTAAGGGAAGTGTGTGTGGCAGGGGAGGGGGAATATTTGCACTTTGGGGATATGGGAAATCTCTGTACGTCAGGTGATAATGATGTGTCAGTGTAGGTTCATCGATTTTGACAAATATGCCACTCTGCTGGGGAATGTTGATAGTGGGGAGGCTGTGAGTGTGTGAGGCCAAAGGTATATGAGAACTCTCTGTATTTTCTACTCAATTTTGCTGAGAAAATAAAACTGCTCTGAAAAATAAAGTCTATTTTTTTTAAAGTGCTAATTTTGTAATGTGTCATATTGACATTATGGTTATGAAAAAAATGCTCTCCTTTAAGAGATGGATACTGCAATATTTAATGGTGAAATGTCAAATGTTTTTAATTTGCTTTAAAAATTTCAGACTTTGTACATATATATATATATAAATGGAGCAAATACAGCAAAACTTAATCATTATTAAATCTAGATAATGGGTATGTAGTGGTTTCATTATATAATTCTCTCTACTCTTTTATATATTTTGACATTGTTCATAATTAAAAGCAAAAATACTTTTATGCAATTACCGCACATTAATTTATTTTTGAATTCTGTTGAGGCCATTTAAGTCACCAGTCCTAGACTCTGGCAGAACATTAGAATCACACGGGGATTAATTAAGTTAGAATTTCTGGGTAGTGGTAGGGGAGTGGGTATTTTAAGAGGCTCAAATATGCATCCAGAATTGAGAACCAGTGCTCTAACTGCTCTATTCCCAGTTTCTGAAAATAAAGAAAATGATGTAGTGAACAATTTTTTCATGGTACCCACAGGCTCAGTCATGTAACTCTCAGCTATTTCTAGCCATAAGTCAACAGTAGCATGGTGATCTCAGCTTCCCAAACTCTAGTGACCATAACAATTTCCCATTAATGTGGTCATATATGACTGATACATAGATGGATGGATAGATAGATAGATAGATGATAGACAGTAAATAGAATTTTAATATACTGAACTTAAATTTATTGAGTACCAGGCATTGGGACAGGAGCTTTTGTTACCTCTTTTTCTTTTTGTACATAACCGTGGGAGATAGGTGTGATGATCCCCATGATTTAGGTGAGGAAATTGAAGCTGAAAGCTTGTTATTCTTTTCTCATGTTTCACCCAGAATTCTCAGATGCCCCTGTACCCTTTCCTTGACTCTTCAGAGTTTCTTTTATTCCATTCTTTGAGGCAGCTGCCGAAGCATTTTGCTGTAGAAGGTCACATGGGCATACTCTTTCTAATTCTTGTATCTGTGGCTTCTCTCATTCCTCATGGCTTTCCTTTCGGCTCATTACAACTCAAGTCTCACCTTTGAGAGAACTGACTAAAATATATTTAAATAGCATGCCATTTAAATTATTTTTTAAAAAGCAATATTCCACTGTAGATTTAGAAACCAACAGATCTATTTTAGCCAGCATAATTTCTGATTAACTAATTTAATCTGTGCGAAATTACATAAGCAAACCTGAAACAAGACTCCATCAATTTTTTGCCTTTGGATGTAACATAATATTTTCAAAAATGAACCAAATAGAGTAATTAGCCCCCAGGCAGAGCAAATGACTCTAATCGCCATCTCCCACACATTTCTTTGGTGGAAAGACCAAAGATGAAAATAAAAATGTGGCAGCACATGGGTTAAAGCCCTGCATGTATCCTATTAAGTAACAGTTTGGAATAGCAATACAAAGAGTTACCTTTTTAGAAGTTCAAAAAGAGAAAAGAATTGATGTCTTTGCTTTAGGCTGCCAACAGCTCTTTTCTGATGGACTGTTGATTTCAACAGTGCTTGACTGCCTGTAATTACACGGACAAACTTTTATTTTTCAGTTCTTTAGTTTATTCAGTTTTTCTTTGGTTTCAATTCCATTATTTGTGGCAGAATAAAATCACAAATCAACTGTTCTAATTGTACTAGGTGAGAATCAACCTTTTATATTTGAAAAGGAGAAATGATCTATGAAGATCCATCCTTAGGAGGTAGGACGTCTGAGTTCTGGGCCCCAAAGTTCAGACTAGCTCCCTATTACTTGGGAAAAACACTCAAGCAGTCTGGATCTTGGTTTTCATTGTTGCATAATTAGAGGGCTGGATTTCATCATTTTAAGGTTCTTTTAGTTCCAAAAATTTTAACGATGCTACCTTATATTTAAATATAATAGTTATTAAAGAGATATCAGATAATCCCTAATTCGTGATATGGTGAAGATTTTCTTCTTTGTGGGTTAATTATATTTTACTTCAGTCTTTCTACATTTTTGTGAGCATTAAAACCAACTGCACTGCATGATAAGGTGGGTGCTCTGATTTGTTGGGTTTAGAGGGTGACTAGGAACCTACAGTTTGAATAAGTTCCCTAGATGATGCTACTGCAAGTTGTGCTGTGGAGTAGAAGGGGAGCACAGGGAGGTGGAGCTTGCAAGCTGGCAGCCGTCAAACATCATAAAAGGAGCCAGACTCTTGAGTACCTGAATTTGCCTACTTTGGGGTTAATTTGCTTTTTTATTTTTTTAAGTTTTAAGGTGAAAGCATATATTGATTTTTATATTTTATGTCTTCCCTACAATGTAGACTTGAAGTGCTCTAAATTTTCTTCTCTGTACTTTTTTGCTGTATTCCACTCATTTGGAATGTTATACTTTATCATTTAGTTCAACATATTTTTCAATTTGTCTTGGACCTATGGGTTCTCTGGAAGCATGTTGTTTAATTTCCAACTATTTGGGGAGTTCTAGGTATCTTACTGTTGTCGATTTCTAATTTAATGCAGCTGTGATTAGAGAAAATACTCTGCATTATGTTAATCCTTTGACATTGATTGCAACTTGTTTTAAGGCGCAGAATGTGGTCTCTTATTGAATGTTCCATGTACCCTTGAGAAGACTGTACATTATGCTCTTGTTGGGTGTAGTGTTCTATAAATGTCAAATAGGTCAAATCATTCGATGGTACTGTTAACATTTTCTACATTTTTACTGATTTTTTGGGTCTTTTTCTATGAATTATCAAACCCCCCAAGTATGAATGAAGAATTTGTCTCTTTTTCCTTTTAGTTCTGCCAATTGTTCTTTCATGTGTCAGGAAGCTTTATTATTACACACATACACGTTTAAGATCGTTGTTTTTCCCTTTAATCATTATGAAATGCCCCTCTTTATCTTTGGTCATACTCTGTATCTTGAGATCTAGTTTGTCTGATGTTAATATAGTCACATCTGATTACCCATGCTTAGTGTTGCATGGTTTTTATTTTTTCATTCCTTTACTTTCAAAATTTTATGTGAAAGGTATGTTTCTTTTTAATGACATATACTGGGTTGGCCAAAAGGTTCGTCCAGGTTTTTCCCTTAACGTCTTATGGAAAAACCTGAACGAACCTTTTGGCCAGCCCAAATAGTTTGGTCTTAGTTTTTTACTTTAGTCTGACAATCTCTTCCTTTGTATAGGGATATTTAGACCATTTACACCTGTTAAAATCACTAATATGCATGGGTTTAAATATATTATCTTGTTATTTGATTTGTCTTGTCTGCTCTTTGTTGCTCTGTTTCGTGCTGAATCAAGTAGGTGGGTTTTTCTTTTTTTGTATCCATTTTATCTATTCTATTGATGGTTTTATCATGCCTCCTGGAGATTTTTTTCTTTAATGGTGTTCTAGAGATTACAATATGTATCTTAGTCTTACTTATCATAGTCTGCCTTCAAAAACATTTTGCTACTTCACAAAAATTTTTAAGAATTTTACAATAGTATATTTCTAACTGTGAAATCCCATGCTTTGTGCACTTGGTGTTGTATATTTTACTTCGATAAATATACTATGACCTCCAATACATTGTTATTATTATAATTTTACTTCAACTAGTCAATCGACATTTAAAGAAATTGAAAGACATATATCTTTAAAAATATAAATGGTAAAACATTATAAAGGTCTCTACCAGGAGTGAATAATAATTTTCTGGATTTCATTGGATTATGCTTTCTTTTGACCTTAGCTCTGAAATAAGCTATAAAAAACTGTGATTGTGCAGATTATCCAGCTTTGTTTTATTTTTCAGGTGAGAGGGACATTCTCTTGAGACTTTTTTGACTTAAGTAGAAGCAAAAGTCTCTCTTGCCTGAATCTTCAAACTCTCATTTAAATTTTTTTCCTCTTTACCAAACTATTATTTCAAATCACCCTCAGTTTAAAAATGGACAAACAAACAAACACTTTTCCTTGACCATTTATCCTTTTTTTTTTCTGATGGCCATAAATATTTATCATCCTCATCCCCTAAACTAGAAAGAATAATATCCCCTTGCTTTCTCTATTTCTTTCTCCTATTAGTCTTTTCTCAGTCCTCTAATGTTCAGTTTCCAGTATGGCTACTGGGATAATTTCTCTTTCTATGACCTACAGTTACCAAGTCAATCACTTTTAAATTTATATTTTATTTGAGCTGTTGTATTCAAAACATCAGAAATATTCTACTTTACTGAAACTCCCTGATTACTTGCTTTTATGGCCTCTCTTACATCTCTAGCTCCTCTTGTTCAGTCCATCTTTATGTTATTTTTTAAACTATTTTTTATTGGAGTATAGTTGCTTTACAGTACTGTGTTAGTTTCTGCTGTACAGCAAACCGTCTATCTTTAAAATGTTGTTTTTCCTCAGACTCTCTCTAACCCAGATTCTTTTTCTGCTCCATGCATTTACTGCAGGGCATCTCACCCAGCACAACAGCTTCAACTTTTATCTGAAGACTCAAGTTTTTATCTCCAACCCAGATCGCTGTCCTGCTCTCCAGAGCTGTGTACGAAACTGCCTTCATGACACCATCACTGGTTTCCCCTGTTCTTTTTTCCCCCTCCCACCTCCCACCTCCTCTTCTTGAATTCTTTACCTCATTGAAAATTACTCCATTTTCTATGTGGTTATCCAAACTAGAAACCTGCAAGTCACCCTCAATTCCTGCCTTGTCCTTAGTCACATCAGCCATCCAGTCCTATTCATTCACCTCCCATGCATTTCTGTAATCTCGCTCCTCCTCTCCAGCCCCATGGCCACATCCCTAAAGTGACAGCCCTGCTACCTTGCACTGCATTGCACCTGCTTCACCCATCTCTCTGCGGTGTCATCAGCCTGCTGCTATGACAATCCGATCTGATTGCTTCCTGTTTGAAATCTGTAACTGCTTCCCCATTATCTATAATGCCTAGCACAGGAGAGACACTGAATAGTTTTGAAAGAGTGAAAGAAAGGTCAAACAAAATTACATTGAAATATATCCAATGAACTATATATTGACCTCTTGTTCTCTCAGCCTTGTCAATTTTTCCAACTTGACCTCATACTTTTCTGCCCTTCACCTTTCATACTCTAGCAGTTATCAAATCATTCATGGTTGCAGGAATAAGCCTCCTTGCCCTTGACATGTTGTCCCTCTTTTTCTGAAACCTTTACCTATTGACGTCTCCCAGAGAAAGTCAGGTGGTCCTTTAGTTCTAACCGAGTTTGGAGAAATCTCCACTCTAGCACTTAATTATCTGTTGGCTTCCAGATAAGAATTTCATAAATGATACACTCCTAAATGGGGAACTTTACCTTTTCTACTGAGCACCTCAGCATCTAGGAAATTGTCTGGTATACAATAAAGGCTCAAAAAAGTACAAAGATAAGAGCATGAGTTCAAACCAGGTTATAACATAGTAAACTAGGAACTGGTAGCGATGTAGGAAAGCTTGTGGGGTTGGATTATTTATTATTTATCACAGTTACTTTTCCTTGACTGGGAGGAAGCACATTTAGAAAGGCAGTGATGGGGGGCAGAGGATGTTTGGAACATAATTTTTCTATTTTTATTTTCCATTTCCATTGTCAAAGAGCTAATGAATAAAGAAAGTATTGGAGAAAAATAGCTGGAGACGTTGTTGTTGTCGAGGTCGACTAGCTATACACTAAGGGTTGAACGTAAACAACTATGGGGAAATCTCATAGTTCAGACAACAGGGGGATGTTTAGCTGATTTTAAAGCTTGCCAGAAGGCTTTGGACAGTCTAGGTCAGATCAACACCTGGAGGCAGTGTAGGTAAAGGAAAGTGCAGGGAATTACAGAGCAGAGAGAAAAGTCAAGGACGTGTCAGCAGTAACACAGTAGCCACTGACTCGATGGGACAAGCACTTTTCTTACTCTTTAAAAGTTGCTTTCCTTTATGTCTTGGTGCATTTATGAAACCAATAGAGTAATCAGGCACATGAATTATGAGCCTTGTGACTTTAGTAATGAGTTAATTTTTTTACAACACACCTATACAGATGAATTGTGAATGTTAGTTCTTGTGTGGTCTGTTTCCTTGGATGATGCTGTTGTCCTGTCTTTATCCATCCTTAGTGTACCACCCGAGGCAGCGATAAATGAGGCATCCCAGGCTTGGTTCCTGGGAGGGAATGGCTGGTCTCTGTGAGGCTGTGCTAGTGTTTCTATATTGAAAAAAGATGTGAATTAACCAGAACAATAGGAAAGCCTGTGGGAATCAGTCATAATATCTTTAGGTAAAACAGTCAAAGACGTTTAACCTATTGTTTTCAAAACTGTAAGCCAGACAAATGGGCTCTGTGCCATGTGATAAAAACATAAGAAAATAAATTTACCAAGTTACAAAAGAACGTACTTGACTGGGAATCCTGCTATGCCATGTTCCACTTGTATGGTCTGAAGCACAGCCCATTGTTTGACGATGCTCGGTAGCTCAGTGTTATCTGTAAAACAATGGGAATGACCCTCGCCTTCTTACTTCATAATGTGGAGAAAGAGAAACGTGAAATAGTATCTGAAAGTGTTTTTTGAATAATATAAAGTGCTACATAAAAGTCAGTTATTATCATTGTGTTAGTTTCACTTTTAAAGTTTAACTTCTGGATTCACCTAATTGTCCGTTAGGTGGAGTTCTTAGAAATGACGTTTGGTTGTATGACATAGAACAGTAAGTCAGGGGTGTGACATGTAGGTGAGAGCACAGGCTCTGGGGACAGAGAGACTGGAGTTTGAATCTCAGAGATACCATTTCCTACTGGGTGACCTTGAGCAAGTTGACGTCTCTGTGACTCAGTTTTCCGTTTCAGTCTGTGAAACGGGAATAATAATAGTCCCCATATCAAAGATTGATGTGAGGTTTATATGAAAACAGAAAATAAGAGGGATAATTCAGGTAAACCCTTCATTGAGTGCCCTGGTCATCACAAGCATATGATTAGTTCTGGGAAGTAAAATACCCCGAGGATTCTGGATGAATGGTTGTGACCTTGACAAAGATTTCCGAAAAGAGCTGGTACTTCGGTAAATATGAATTTTGTAAAACCAGACAATTTCTCCTTTTTCTTTATCTAAGGCTGGTAGATTCCTAGGATGTCCCCATTTAGATCTGTTTCCTCAGCAGTTTGTCATTTTTCATGTAGGCGACCCTGCCAAATGCTGAACAGCTCCTGACTACTTCCTTAGCCAGGAGTAGCCCAGAAGGGACAAGTGGACAAGCATGAAAGATGTTCAGCCAGCATTGTGGTGGGTAGGAAAGCCTTCATTCATTCATTCATATCCCTGGACTCATCTTACCAGAGGAAAACAAGGAAAACAAATGATAGAGTAACAATAAAGGCTGATACATATATATATTTATATATGTATATATATTTATATGCAAATATATATTTACAGAGTCCAGTATCACCATGGTGTAACATAATAATTGTAATGATGAATAATTAAATTAGACATGGATATTTTATTATTTATTAACTGTCATGACGTATTCCAAGTACTTTATATATCTTATCTGATTTATTGCTCACATTATAAAATAGATAAATATTATCACTTGCACTTTACAGATGAGGAAACTAAGACTCAGAGATCTTAAGTAATTGCCTAAGGTCACACAACTAATAAGAGCAGACTGGAATTTGAAACTAATTGACCTAGCCATGCCCATACTATGAAGCAATAGAACTAATCTCAGCTAGTTGCTAGAGAAATTTAAGAGAAGAGACAAAGTCATATTGAGATAAAGCAGAATAGAACATCTGACAAACTCCAGTTTCTACCAAGTGAAACTTCTGACAGTTCAACAAACAAAGATGAATGAGGTGGGAGATTTGAATTATTGTTTAAAATGTTAATGCACTCAGTGTCCCAAGAGGATGATCAGTGAAGTTGAATTAATTATTTTTGTAAAAATACAAATGTGGACATTCCATTTTCTGTGATTCTATGGTCCTAGATCTGACATGATTACATAATAGATTGGAACCAAAGGAATGCATTGCAATGCATTTTGCATGTTAATTTTGTTTTAATGCCTTTGGTTTAAATTATTCAAATACTCACAACCAGGTATGCAAAGTTTAAGGAAATGTGAAGCTTTACGGGGAAACAGAGCATCATGCTGAAAGTTAATGAGTAGTCATTCACAAGTACACCCATTGGGACAAAACTTCATCTAGTGGTCTGGAGAGATATATTAAGGAGTTTGTATTATTTATGTACTAATATACATTATTAATTAATTAATTATCAATCAATTAATATATATCTATAACTTTATATTAATTAAAGATAAACTAAAGGTAGTTTGTCAAATATTCTTTGGTTTCCAAAATATGTAGCAAATTTTGGAAGATTTTTAAAAAATGAGATAAATGGTGGATACTTAAAATTAGGCATATGGAATCTGCTGTGAAGGTTAAAAAAAAAAAAAAAAGGAGAAATAAAATAAGGCCAGAGCTGTAGAACTGAGGCATATGACTGCATAGAGCATGGATTTATTTTCTTGTAGAAGAATGCATCCTCTAATAATTGCCCCAGTGCAGTTAAGTCAAGAGAAATCACAATATTAGAGCCATCTGGGACCTTTGGTAAGTCTTCTCAACATCAGTTTTAATCTATTTTCTTCCGGGTCATATTCCAATGTTATTTAGCACTTAGTACATTGTCAAACAGTGGACAGGCACTGAAATTGTAAACGAATGATTACATAAATGAATGATTTTAGGTTGCTAAAATCCATGTGATGCTTTTCCTTAAGTTTCAAATGTCCTGTACTCCAATCTGATTGGATTTCATAGGTCACGTGTTCAATCTGTGAGCTCCTCACTGGGCTACAACCTGAGATCATGCTAATGGGCTCCATCCTGGATCACGTGTCCAGCCTGGCAGTGGGGATGGCTTCAGTTTCCCTGGCACAAGGGCTCTGTACACTCACCATCCAGGAACGATCATACTCACCTTCCGATTTTCTCTAAGGACTGAAGATATGTATCTCCACTTTGTCATTAAAGTAGCTTTTCAGCTTTCCTGTGGGTCACGTTCCTATTTCTGGCCTTCACTTTCTTCTTTCTCCCTGAAAATGCCATTTTACTTCTTTTAGCGTGTGTAATGATCATCGCTACCTATAAACATTTTGAGTGATTTGGATTATTGTCATTTTTGTCATTAATATATAATTGTTGAAGGACTGGGTGATGGCTGCTGGGAGTTAGAAATGCAGAAGCAAGAATTTTAAGAATGAGAAAGGGTGGGGTGGGTGGTGGAGGAGGAAGGGTATGGATTGTGATTTGAAACACATGCATAGGCAGTTTGGAATCCCCCTGAAATAACCTCAGAAGATACTGTTTTTCTAAAAATCTTAACCAAAAGAGAGATATGTAAATATCTGATCTTTTCAGTTTTTTCCCCCACAGGGGATTAAAGGAGAGTAAATTGCAGCATAACTACAGTGCTTTTAAATAAGTGTAAAAATGTTTTATTGCTGAACAGTGTAAATATTAACAGTGCAAATGTTAACACAATGTCTCTTTCTAAGGGAGTTGAATGCCTACCAGGGACAGGTATCAAGCATAAACTACTTCAACAAAATCTTAGCAGCTCTCCCTGCATCCGTTCTGTCTTTGCGCCAATCCATTCCAGAATTAGTGTTTAAGGTGTAATGATGAGTATTTCATTTCCTCAGTCAAAAACCTTAAATAGCTTTTTGTCGGTGTTTCCTGCTCAGGTAATTTTTTTTTGAGGGAAATATCATGGCGTAGTGATGAACTTGTGTTTCACAGTCAGAGAATAATGGATTCAAATAGACTCTAAATCTTATGACATGTGGTCTCAGACAACTCAATTAAGCTCTCAGGTTACCAATTTTCAGTAAAATGGGGATAATAATCCTTATCAAATAATGTTGTCACAACTATTGTGTGTAATTAAAGAGCCCGATCCAATAAATGGTATTAAAATAATAAAAGTATTATCTATTAAATCATATAGTAACAATCCAGTACTCTTATTATCCATATGATAACAATTCCAGTCAGGAATTCCCCATTTTATCTGTTGACTTCTTTTTACTCATTCATCACTTAATCCTATGCTGCAGATTAAATGTATCTTGTTTCAAACTTACACACAATTTTCTTATGGACAAGGGTTTTTTCTTGTATTGTCTATGTAGTAGGGACTCAGATATATATGTTAACATTACAGAAGAAACATTTACCAAGTACCTAAAATGTAAAGGTCATTTTGTGTGAAATGAAGACACTGAAAGACCAGAACATATATGTGTGTTTGTGTGTATGTATGAATAAAATATGTCACCATTGTTAAAAGTGATTCTCATTTATTTGGTGTAGATGCCACAGGGTCCTTTTAATATTTTACCTGGTTCTATAATATAATTTAGAAATCATCTCCATCTATGATTTCAAATAATCTGTTATCACTCCTCTGTTCATCTTGCTCCATGTTTTAGTTCTATTATTTCACTTAAAATCTCTCCATACTTGAAGCTTCCCAATGATTCTCCTTTTCTATGACAAAACCCTCAATAAACATGCCATCCAAGTTGAACTATCAGCCTGCTCACCCTCAGTGAATATCTAGCTCCTTCCTGAAAGAATTGTTAATGAAAGTAGTATACAATATTAAGGAAGCCTTAAGATGAATGACCTCAACGCAAAGGGAGAGACAGATATGGTGTCAAAAAAAAGAACCCATATGTTTGGGGCTTCCCTGGTGGCACAGTGGCTGGGAATCTGCCTGCCAATGCAGGGGACACGGGTTCGATTCCTGGTCCGGGAAGATCCCACATGCCGTGGAGCAACTAAGCCCACCCGTGCACCCACAACTACTGAGCCTGCGCTCTAGAGCCCGTGAGCCACAACTACTGACCCCGCATGCCACAACTACTGAAGCCCATGCGCCTAGAGCCCGTGCTCCGCAACGAGAAACCACCGCAGTGAGAAGCCCGCGCACCACAACGAAGAGCAGCCCCCGCTCTCTGCAACTAGAGAAAGCCTGCACGCAGCAATGAAGACCAATGCAGCCAAAAATAAAATAAATGAAATAAAATAAAAATTTTAAAAAAGAACCCATATGTTTGAAAATCCCCACAAACATAACTCTAGCAGAGAAAATTATAAATTTATAAATATTAAAACAAGCTTCCCAAAACACTCGTTTCTCCTTTTTATTGAGTAGCTTCATTTCAGAAAATATATTTTTTGGTAGTGAAAAAACCACCTAGTAAATGGCTTTTTGATATCTAAAATGTATTTTGTTTCCTCTTGCTGCTACATCTTCTTAGCTCCAATATCCCTAAGGTAATTTGTGTGGGCTAAAATTCACATCATCAACTTTGAGATTTTGTGAATATGAAAGAAGAAAATTTACACAATGAAGTGAATAATTCATATTTAAAATCCTTTCCAACTTTAATATATATGTATATATATAATGTAAAAGATGTATTACAGGCTTTCAGGTTTTCTGAAAAGAACCTGAAGCACTGAATCTGATATATATATATATATATATATATATATATATATATATATATATATATATATATATATATATTAGTTTAGGATAACAAGAATTATTAGCTATGACTCCAACCTATTTTACTGTTCAATAAGGCTTCACAGATATAACAAATTTGCTAAGATGATGAAGAGCTTTTAAAGAATTACTGTGACCACTATGATAATTATTTTACTTCTGTTTAACTTTTTCTTTCACAGGTAGACAGTATCTATGAAGAAGGTTCAAACAGAGAGCATGCATAGGAGACTCTGGTGTCTAATCCCTCCCTCTTGAAATTTGTATTTTAAAAACATGTTCTTAAGTGGACTAACAGGTTTTCCAGCTATACTTGTCCTCTCTTGGATCAGTTCAATAAAGAGAACTAATGAAGCAGGACTATTTTAGAGAAATAGAAAAAACAGGAATTATGCCTTTAAGGAATTATGCTTAAAGATGCTGAATTTAGGGTAATAATCAAGAAGTTATGTTCTCTGGGACTCCTTGACCCAACATTCCACTCTGACAACCTCAAACTCATTTTTTAATATTTTAAAAGATGAAGTCAGAAGTAAAATATGTAAACTTCTTCTCATGGTTCCAATTCCCCTGACTAGTTCTAGCAGTTCCCGGTGAAGCAGGGCACCATGGGTACCAGTCCCTTACCAAAGGCCATTTTCTGTTGGCAGCTTCATTATAAGAACTGACTGGACATCTCAGTGGACACACCTCAGAAGAGGGGGAGTTCATGAATGACTGTGTTATTTTTGCAAGAGGCATGCAGAGTTGGTTAGAAAAATGTAACCTTCATTATGCCATTAAAAATAAGAACATAGCCAAAATCAACAACATAGCTAATAAAGTTTATAGAAGTTCCTTAATTTTATCTAACGTTCAGTCTATACTTAAATTTCACCTGCTGTTCCCAAAATGTCCTTTACTATGTATTTGTCTAAACCAGGACCCAATCAGGACCATACATTGCATCTGGTCTTCTGTAAGTCAAAACCTGACATTGACTGGGTCAGGGGCACCATAGACATTCTGTAGACAAATTTGTCCCATTGTCTCCTCCTGGTGATGTTAACCTGTTCTCTTATTCCCTGTACCTCCAATAATGTGAAAATTGACCTAAAAAGGATGATTAGATTCAAGATAAATATCTTTGGTTGGAATACATCAGACAATACTTTGTGTTCCATACTTTGTTACATCAAGATATGAATAATATCTGTTGCCATTTACGATGCTAAAATTGATCATTGGATTAGGGTGATGGTAGCTTGATTCATCTATTGCTTCCCCCTTGAGACAAAAAAAAAAAAACATCCGTGTCATATTACTTTTGGTATCAAACAATATCCACTTCCTCATCAACCATTCACTATTTTTTTTTTTTTTTTTTTTTTTTTTTTTTGCCGCACCGCGCAGTTTGCGGGGTCTCAGTTCTCCGACCAGGGACTGAACCCAGGCCATGGCAATGAAAGCCCAGAATCCTAACTACTAGGCCACGAGGGAACTCCCAACCATTCACTTTTTAAGGTTATTATGTCAATTGGTAATCCTTGCCTGTAGCAATAATTTTATTAAGGATTGTAAAATTATGGCTTTATTATACCACTTAATCTAAATCTATTAGGTGTCATTCTTCCATAAGATACAGCTTCTCTTGACCAACTGTGGTGTTTTGTTACTCTAAAATACAGTGTCTACAAAAAAAAGGCAAGAAACCTGTAGAAACAATTTTAATGGTATTAGGTCAATGGGAGCTACTTTCCTCCAGTTGAGAGGCACAAAGCACGATTTTGTATTTAACATCAGAAACATATTTTTTCCTCTCAGCTCTTAGGTGTATCTCAAAAAAGCAGTCATTAAAAATTGTTTAAAATTAAATGAATTCAAGGAATTTGTCACTTATGTAATCTTTCATGAATTTATAAAGTGGTGTACTCATGATTCCTTAGGTCTTATACCTTCTCTACTCCGGCTCTTCCCAAATACTTGTTTTATATTCATTTTATGTTTCTTAGAATCATATTGCATACTTCCTCAACCCGTGTCTTTTTTTCTACCTTCCGCTACATATTAATAGAAAACCCATTCTTATAAGGTCCTGATGTGATTCCCAAGCGCTCTGAGTAAAAGCGAGTGGAGAATGAAACAGCAAATTAAAGGTAACTTTCATTGTTCATGATGAAAACTTGAACATGATCTTCATTTCTAGCATTGGGGACTACAGATTTTTTACATTTTATTTCATTTTAGAGTTTTTGATGTTTTCTGTCTTTTAAAATAGCAGAGAAAGTCAAAAAACCAAGATAACTGTGTAGCTAATATGTTGAAGGAATTTGACATCACAGTGTGTTAAGCCCCTCAGGGATGATCTATATATGGAGAAGGAATTTGGGGGGATTCTTCATTGACCATAGTGTGTCTTCACTTCTCACTCTGGTATTTGAGAAACATAATATAGAGTTTAAAGTACCTGAACATTCTTATGGATTTCATGTGGTGAGATAAATCTATTTAAGTGTTTTCAAGACATTATTGCATATTATTCACCTTGATGCCTATCAGGGTAATTCTTCAATCTAAGTCACTTTATGAATGCTGTTAATCATGTAATATAGATGATATATTTAAAGTGAATTGTTTTAATAAGGTTTTGCCCTTCTAAGAATAATTCTAGTTTTACCAAGAATTTTAAACCTTGGGGTTTTTTTTTTCAGTGACATATTTACATTTTCAATCATCCTAGTAGAATTATTAGTTATATCATGGCTGCATATTCTTGTTAAGATTGACAAGTGTCAAAGTTGCTGGTACTTGTGTACTTAAACTGAAAATTAAAATAGTCAAATCACTAGATAAAGCATTTCTACATAGAAATGTAGAATGTCATACATTTTCATACAAGATTTTACTTAAATATATTTGCTTATATTGCTTGTTGGTGTGGCTCAGGAAATTTTTTAGTTTTTAGAAGAAATTTGAAGACTTGACATTGAATTTAAAGGCAATTTTAATATTATTGTTTGATATTGACTGAGGTTTTCTAAATTTGATATATAGAATTCCAGTGTAGAGATGATTTTCCATGTAGACTTAGATTGTTGTTATTTCTAAATATGTAATTGCAGTGTGGAATGATTTCCCATATGGTATGTTTGCCTACTAACCACTGTTTTTGAATAAATAGAGTTAATTCAAATCATCTAAAATATAATCACACACTATAAATCTCAGAATTCATTATTGTAGGAATTGGGAACATATGTTCTAGAGGCCAATTCTCTAGGCTTGATCTAACCTTGCTGTTACTCAATTTTCTCACTCGTAAAGTGGGGATAATAGTAGTATCTACTTGAAATAGTTAATGTGAGGATTCAGTGGATTCTTACTTACAAAGTCTTAGATTGGTGTCAAGCATGTTATACACACTCAATAAATATTGGCTAAAATTTAATTATGTCTTTCATTTCTCCCCTCTTCCTTACACTAGCCACTATCACAGGCAAGGCCATGAGTTTGAATATTAACACCCAAGTACAGAATCCGGTAGTAGATAATATGAAAAATAGGCATCTACCCAGTTTGAAGAATCAAACTGGTTCTTTGGTGACTTTTATTACTCATCAAAAAAAAAAAGAATTAAGGAACCAGAAATAGTTTTCAAGGATGTATAAATATTTATGGAAAGTCCAGCGGCATATGGAGTGACTATCCTGTTTTGTTTGGAAGAAACAAAGATCTAGAAAAATCTTGCCCGTCTTGAATCATTTTTTTTTTTCATACTTCTGTTAGAAAAGGTTGTCTGGGGTAGGGATATCTAAAGAGATAATTCTGGAAAATCAGTACTTAAATTATTTAGTGATAGCTAGTTAGAGATATTTTGAATTTTGTTTGGATTGTTATGCAAATAAGTAAAACATTACTATCGCAATTTTTCATTTATCAAACTGATAATTTTTGTCAAGTTGTTCCCCGTGTAATCCCCAGTTATAGCAAACCATCACTTATTCAGACTAATAGGATATGGTGGAAAGTCTGGGTTGTGAAATATTCCAAAGTAAATTTTATACAAAAGAAGAATTATTTTTATATAAATGATGAAATATGACTAAAGCTGCATGAAATAATTGTTACATAATAAAATTTGTGATAAAATTTCCTTTAATGAAGAGATAAATTTTAATGAGTTCACTGTTAATAAATAATTGATGCTTCTCAAGTACCTAAGAAGATTTGAAAATAGCTGGCTTTATGAGGGAGCACATTCTCTTTGCAAACCACATTCGCTCTGTTTGATCTTTTTTGAAAAATGGTTGGTGCAGAGGGAAATTTTGTAAGATTTAATAAAGTTTTGCTCTTTGGCCCTTTCTATTTATTTCCAAAGGACCATATAGATCCACTGATCTAAACCTTAATTGTTTTCATGAGCTAGTAACAGAAAATAAAATATTTGGGGTCAAGTGATTGAAAAAAATGTCACTGTGCATGTACCCTCCAGGAAGGCAATCTGATGGTATGAAGGCAGTTACACAGGTCAAGCATTGAGCTTTGGAACCACAGAGAGCCTGCTCCAGTCTCCACCACATACTGTAAGCGTGGGCAAATACACTGAGATCTCTAAGCCTCAATTTGCCCATCTGTAAAATAAGTATGACACTATTAGTGTATGCATCATAAAACTATTGTAAGGATTAAATGACATGAGGCATACAAAAGGGCTTAAAAGTGTCTTTCAGTGGCTTTGTTAATTCTCATCACCTAAGTTCCATCCTCTTGGTGGCGGTCAGAAGCTCTGATGTCTTCCTCATCCAATTCATCAGTGAAACTTTATAGCTTCGTTGAGTCGTTCACCCTACTGCTTGTTCTCCATGTACCCTTTGCTCCTTGGTAAGCTTACTAGCCTAAATCCATGGTGTTCTCTGCCACACGAGGCTGAAATGTGAGGGCTCCTGTGCCCTCTGGCTTCCGGTTGCTTTCCGTCAATGGGAAGTCTTGCTAAGGGATAGGAGGAAGGGAAGATAGAAGTCCCGTGACTAGTTACTCTCTCCCTGTGAAGTTAAGGCTGCATTGAGCGGGCTCTATCTCTCCCTCCACCCAGGGTCACTGTTATACACAAAATAGGTGACTCTACATGACTCCGTCTTTGGAGGGTCTGGTGACTTTTCTGTCTTCTCATCCCTTCAAGCCTACTGGTGCTAACAACCTGTCTCTGAATCCACAGCATTGTAATAATGCCCTTGTAAATAAATCTTTCCCCTTCAAATCGTCTAATTTTGAGAGTATATTTGTTTCTACCAGGAGCCTCACTGGTACAGACCCAAACTTGGGCTTTCTCTGTGCTTAAAGACAACAAAGCACCTCTTTTACTCTGACGCAGTAACATTACACCCACCATGTTGGTACGTGGGATATTATGGGACGTGGTCTCTTCTCAGTTTTAATTGGCAACCCGGCATAATCTATCTGTTCCTGAATTTCTCCTCAAACTATCTCGCACTCCTTCTCCTGCAGAATTTCTACCTTGGAGAGGAAGTGCTGAGGAGAGAGAAAGCCATGACATACGTACGCTCGACTGCCTGCTTCTCTCATTTTTACCTCCTTTCCAATTCACAGTCCACTGGGAGGAAAAGTGGGGGAGGTTCCCCGCTTCCTCTTGCTTTTTAATTATGACTTCTTTCTAATGCCTTCCACATGGAGGAGGCATTTTCCCTCCCCAATTATCGAAGCCACAACAGCTGAATTTTGCTGAGAAACATGAGTTATAGGAGAGAGGAATGCATAAACATGCATTTAATATTTTCAAAATTTCATCATGTTGTATTTAAATCAGACAATATCATTCATTTGCTTAAACCCTTTACTGGCTTCCCAATTGCATATAACATGTAGATTTGTTAATATTACCTCTAGGTTTAGCAGGATTTAGTTCCTGCTTATGTTTCTAATCCAGTTTCCCAATATCCTCTTCTGGTAGTTGTACTTAAGTCACAGGGATCTTCTTTCAGTATTTTTTTTGATAGTTTATTCCTTTTTATTGCAGAAAAATATTCCATTGTATGGCTATATCACAGTATTTTGTCCATTCACTTATTTTTTTCAAACATCTTTATTGGAGTATAATTGCTTTACAATGTTGTGTTAGTTTCTGCTGTATAACAAAGTGAATCAGCTATATGCATACATATATCCCCATATTCCCTCCCTCTCACGTCTCCCTCCCACCCTCCTTATCCCACCGCTCTAGGTGGACACAGAGCACCCAGCTGATCTCCCTGTGCTATGTGGCTGCTTCCCACTAGCTATTTATTTTACATTTGGTAGTATATATTAGTCCATGCCACTATCTCACTTTGTCCCAGCTTACCCTTTCCCCTTCCCGTGTCCTCAAGTCCATTCCCTATGTCTGCATCTTTATTCCTGTCCTGCCCTTAGGTTCTTCAGAACCATATATATATTTTTTAGATTCCATATATATATGTTAGCATACGGTATTTGTTTTTCTCTTTCTGACTTAATTCGCTCTGTATGACAATCTCTAGGTCCATCCACCTCCCTACAAATAACTCAATTTAATTTCTTTTTATGGCTGAGTAATATTCCATTGTATATATGTGCCACATCTCCTTTATCCATTCATCTGTTGATGGACACTTAGGTTGCTTCCACGTCCTGGCTATTGTAAATAATGCTGCAATGAACATCATGGTACATGACTCTTTTTGAATTATGGTTTTCTCTGGGTATATGCCCAGTAGTGGGATTGTTGGGTTGTACGGTAGTTCTATTTTTAGTATTTTAAGGAACCTCCATACTGTTCTCCATAGTGACTGTATCAATTTACATTCCTACCAACAGTGCAAGAGGGTTCCCTTTTCTCCACACCCTCTCCAGCATTTATTGTTTGTAGACTTTTTGATGATGGCCATTCTGACCAGTGTGAGGTGAAACCTCATTGTAGTTTTGATTTGCTTTTCTCTAATGATTAGTGATGCTGAGCATTCTTTCATGTGTTTGTTGACAATCTGTGTATCTTCTTCAGAGAAATGTCTGTTTAGGCGTTCTGCCCATTTTTGGATTGGGTTGTTTGTTTTTTTGAAATTGAGCTGCATGAGCTGCTTATAAATTTTAGAGATTAATCCTTTGTCAGTTGCTTCATTTGCAAATATTTTCTCCCATTCTGAGGGTTGTCTTTTTGTCTTGTTTATGTTTTCCTTTGTTGTGCAAAAGCTTTTAAATTTCATTAGGTCCCATTTGTTTATTTTTGTTTTTACTTCCATTTCTCTAGGAGGTGGGTCAAAAAGAATCTTGCTGTGATTTATGTTATAGAGTGTTCTGCCTATGTTTTCCTCTAAGAGTTGGATAGTGTCTGGCCTTACATTTAGGTCTTTAATCCATTGTGAGTTTTTTTTTTGTGTGTATGGTGTTAGGAGTGTTCTAATTTCATTCTTTCACATGTAGCTGTCCAGTTTTCCCAGAAGCACTTATTGAAGAGGCTGTCTTTTCTCCATTGTATATTCCTGCTTCTTTTATCAAAAATATGGTAACCATATGTGTGTGGGTTTATCTCTGAGCTTTCTATCCAGTTCCATTGATCTATATTTCTGTTTTTGTGCCAGTATCATACTGTCTTGATAACTGTAGCTTTGTAGTATAGTCTGAAGTCCAGGAGCCTGATCCCTCCAGCTGATTTTTTCTTTCTCAAGATTGCTTTGGCTATTTGGGATCTTTTGTGTTTCCATACAAATTGTGAACTTTTTTGTTCTAGTTCTGTGAAAAATGCCATTGGTAGTTTGATAGGGATTGCATTGAATCTGTAGATTGCTTTGGGTAGTATAGTCATTTTCACAATGTTGATTCTTCCAATCCAAGAATATGGTATATCTCTCCATCTGTTTGTATCTTCTTTAATTTCTTTCATCGGTGTCTTATAGTTTTCTGCATACAGGTCTTTTGTCTCCTTAGGTAGGTTCATTCCTAGGAGCAACTGTAGACTTGGGGTTTGCTTTCAGTATTTTTAAAATACCAAAACCATGTCCTACCTCAGGACCTTTGCACATGCTGCTCTCTCTGCCTGCAATGATCAATTTCTCCTAATCTCTGCATGACTAAATTATTTCCCTCCCTCTCAGACCTCATTTTAAAAATCACTGTCTCCATGACCACTTTCCTACGACTGTGTCCCCTAAAACTATTCTTTATGGTATCGCTTGGAGTGTTTCCTCCATTGTGTTTACCATGTTTGCCATTGTTTTATTCATTTCTCGTTTGTTTTCTATTTATTATATCTATCAGATACAAGGTTTTATAATGTCAGATATAGTATTCGAGTGTGTGTGTGTGTGTGTGTGTGTGTGTATACCACTGTATTCCTGGCTTCTAGCACAGTGTCTGGCATAAAGCAAACCCACAACAAATACCTGTAGAATGAGAGACTGAATAAAGTACATTGCTTAGAATGGTATAAGTACTCAATAAGTGTAGATTAGTATTGCTTTTATGAACTCTCACTTGAATTAGTATGTAATAAACTTGAAAATATCTATTATTTTATTGGATCTCATATACCTCTTTTAGAAGCCCTCTTGGCAGAGTTGCATTAAGAAATTTTTTTATCCAAGCCAAACACAATATCAACAAGCCAACACAACATCTATTGCTGGCATATGACCTTGGCAAATTTTTCTGCTCTATACCAATAATTTGTAATCTTTCAAATTTCCTGTATCTTTTCATGGATATGTGTGGAGCCTCTGAACAACAGTTAGCAAGAAACTGAGACCTGCCAACACACATGTGACTGAGCTTAGGGACAGATTCTCCAGCCTCAGCTGACCCTTGAGACAAAGGCAGACCCAGCTGAAAGCTTGATTGCAGTATCATGTGAGACCCTGCACCAGGAAAACCCTGCTAAATGGCTTCTGGGATTCTGAGCCTCAGAAATTGTGTGAAATAGTAAATATTTGTTGTTTTTAGCTGCTAAGTTTTAGATATTTTGTTATGGAGCCATAAATAACTAATACATACTTTGGCACCTGGAAGTGGAGTGTTGTTGTAACAAAACTTAAAGTGTGAGAGTGCACTGAAACTGTGTAGTGGACTTTGAGTGGAGTGTTAGAGAAGGCTAAAGGACCTTGAAAAAATGCTACTACAAGCCTCATGATCTTTGAGAAGGATGTGAGGTGAAGGCTTATTGGAAACTGGAGGAAGGGAAATTTTTATTACAGAGTGTCAGAGACTTTAGCAACACTGTTGCCTGTAGTTGTATGGAAAGTAGAAAAAGTACTTAATGAAATGGGTGGTCCAGCTCAGGAGATTTCCAACCAGAGGATTGTCAGTGACACCTGGTTTCTCCTTGCTGCTTATTTTAAAATGTGAGGGGAGAGAGATCAACTAAAGGAAGGATTGTTAAACCAAATAAGTCATGACGTGATTTTTTAAAAGAAATTCTCAGCCTTGCAAGATGGTAGGCAGTGATAAGATGAAGAAATGTCTTCCATGCAAAGATCAAATACCAGGAAAATATGGCTCAAGGATGAAACTAAGAATGTGACAGTCAAAACTTTTGTTAAGACTTCAGAAATGTCAGAGGTGATGCCTCAGAATAGTATTCACTCCGACAAAAGGCATTCTAAAGGGACCAAGGGTGTGTCTTATAGTTCCTCTGAATGAAGCAACAGGATTTCTGGGGGATTTAAGATTATGGCCCCTCATCCTGTCATTGGAAGCCTGTGGTAGAGAAGGTCTTCTCCTGAAGAAATCTGTGGGTTTGACTTTTGTCTAATGCAGTAGAATCCACTAAGAGTCATGAAAGACTTACAAAGTCTTAAATGGAATTACATAAGCAGAGAAATCACCTGCTTTGACTGAAAAGAACAGAGAGAGGACAAAATAAAAAGAGGCCACTGGACTCTAAAATTCTACTGGCAGGAAGAAGGGTGAGAAAACTACTTAGCTGCAAACTTGTGCTACCTTTCATGAAAAAAGGAAGGAAGGGAGATCCAGAAGATGGAACCAAGAATCCAGAGGACACATCTGAGAGCCACAGAGAATTACTCCCAGATCTTGAGACTTAATCAAGGAACTTCCAACATTTGTCTGGATTTCATAATTACTATAGACTCATGATTCCAGCCTCTTCTTATTCATATCTTTTTGTAATTCCCTCCCACAATTGTACCAGAATTGATCTGTATGACCAATAGCATACAGTAGAAGTGATGGTATGTCATTTCCAAGATTAGGTTATAAAGTGCTGCAGCTTCCATGATCAGTTCTCTCTCTCTCTCTCTCATTCTCTTATCATTCACTTTCACTAAATATGTTGATATTTGCCTATATGATACCCTTTCAGAACATCTTGAGGAATGCTTTAATAGGATTACTATATATTATAGTTTGCAAGGGATAGTGCTGGATTATGTCTGTTGTCCTAGAATAATTAAAATTTCCCGTTAACTCCCCAAATGTCCCAGATTGGATGATAAATTATATGATCACAATTATTATTACCATTGCTATCAGCCTACACATCCATCCATATATCCATTTCCATTTTGTTAAACTATACTACTATAGTGTGTGTGTGTGTGTGTGTGTGTGTGTGTATGTGTGAGAGAGAAAGCAAGAATAGAGAAATATTCTTTGCAAGAAATATTCTTGCTAAAATGAAGAAAGCTGTGTTGGTATCCACAAGGCATTTCTCCTTTTTTTCATATCGTTTACTATTTTCTCTACCTTCTTGGCCAAAAAGTAACTAAGTGGGGTGAGAAAATTCAGATTCCATGATAAGGTGGCTACTAATGGTATAATTCCCATGTTTTTATTTGGAACCTTAACTTTTTTTTTTTTTTTTTTAGAACCTTAACATTTTAAGAGTCAGCATACCCTGGCCTTAGAAAAGTCAACTTTTACATAGATGTTTCAAGTATATTTTGAATAATTTTTTTATCTCTGTTTTCTTTTATGCAGGATTCAAAATTTGAAGGGGAAGGACTCAGTGAATACCTTCCTATGTCATATTTAAAGACTGACAAAACATTTGAGAAGTACGTTCCCTTAGTGGTACATTTAATGCATTTTATTTTTTTGTTTGTTTGTTTTGCGATGGATTAAATATGGGCTAATTATAGGTGACAGGCACCCCTTAGTTTGATTCACCTGGAAGGTTCAGGTTTGTGAGATGCATGACCCCATTTCCTCCTGGGATTTATCTGTGCCTTTTCATTTATATAGGATAGTTTGGAGATGGGGCTTTATATCTCTCAGAGGATATCCAAATCCTTGATCTGGTGTAGGAACTTCTACGACTGCGATGTGTCAGTTTCTACCCTCCATTGCAGTACAGGAGATGCAGGAGTGGTGGGTGTAGGTTCAGAGGAGATTCTCAAGCTGGATGGTCTCACTTTGAATCTTAGACTTCGCCCTTTTTGACTATGTGACCTCGAACAAGATGTTCAACTTCACTCAGCATCAGCTTTTCATCAGTTAAGCAGGAATAATAATACCTTGGTGGATTATTTTAAGGGTTAAATGAGATGATAAATATAATGTATTTCAAAGAGTGCTTTGAGCATGCTAAGCACTAAATAAATATGAGTTAATACTGTATATCAGTGGTTCGCAGCAGGGATCAATTTTGCCCCCAGGGGACATTTAGCGATGACTGGAGACAGTTTTGATTGTCGTGACTGGACCTAGGGAGGAGGCTGTTAACGGCATCTAGTGGGCAGAGGCCAGGGATCTTGCTAAACATTCTATTCTGCACCGCACAGCCCCCAGAACAAAGAATTACATGGTTCAAAATGTCAACAGTGCAGAGGTTGAGAAACCTCGTTATACATCAGTGCTGCTTATTCATCGCCATTCTACTTAACTGCTAATCCTACTAGCAGTGAAAATAAAGTATCATCTGGAGTGAGACCTGTCTGTGAATACTATTCAGTACCTGAGAAAATAAGCTG
The DNA here is from genome assembly GCF_949752795.1 of Hyperoodon ampullatus. Classification (NCBI taxonomy): domain Eukaryota; kingdom Metazoa; phylum Chordata; class Mammalia; order Artiodactyla; family Ziphiidae; genus Hyperoodon; species Hyperoodon ampullatus. The sequence continues at coordinate 98,603,907 of NC_136923.1, forward strand.
TGTGGGCAGGATTATATGTTGTTGAGGTGTCCTTTCAATGCTCGATAAGGTATAGACTAACATGTCTCCCACACCCAACATTTCTTTTTTTTCTTTTTTCTTTTTTTACATCTTTATTGGAGCATAATTGCTTTACAATGGTGTGTTAGTTTCTGCTTTATAACAAAGTGAATCAGCTATACATATACATATATCCCCACATCCCCTCCCTCTTGCATCTCCCTCCCACCCTCCCTAATCCACCCCTCTAGGTGGTCACAAAGCACCAAGCTGATCTCCCTGTGCTATGCGGCTGCTTCCCACAAGCTATCTATTTTACAGTTGGTAGTGTATATATGTCCTTACCACTCTCTCACTTCCTCCCAGCTTACCCTTCCCCTTCCCTGTGTCCTCAAGTCCATTCTCTACGTCTGCATCTTTATTCCTGTCCTGCCCCTAGGTTCTTCAGAACATTTTTTTTGATTCCATATATATATGCTAACATACGGTATTTGTTTTTCTCTTTCTGACTTACTTCACTCTGTATGACAGACTCTAGGTCCATCCACCTCACTACAAATAACTCAATTTCTTTTCCTTTTATGTCTGAGTAATATTCCATTGTATATATGTGCCACATCTTCTTTATCCATTCATCTATCGATGGACACTTAGGTTGCTTCCATGTCCTGGCTATTGTCCAACGTTTCTAGTGATAGGACTTTATCCCATAATGACCAGGGAGGTTGATGCCACATTATACGTGAGAGAGAGTTAATTATAGGTTAACTTACAGTCGTGAAAATTGGAACTAACCTAAATATCCAACAACAAGGGATTATTTCAATAAATTATGGTAGACACAAAATTAAATACTAAGACATTGCTAAAAATTTGTACTTAGAAAAAGAGTAATCTCATGGAAAATATGTATAATACACAAAGTGGAAAATACAGGTTACAAAATATTTACAGCATCAGCCTTATTTTGTAAGGGAAAAAAAATGTGTCTAGCTACCCAGCTGTGAAGAATAGACCTCAGTATTTTACCACCGTTTATCCCTGGGATGTGGACTAATGGGTGACTTTGGTGGGGGATTTTTATAAAATTAGATTTTATATAGTGCACAAACATACACATATATTAATATAATTACAAAATTAATAAGTGCCATATACAAGGAGAAAAAAGAATACTATGCCACAAGTCCTAATTCAAAAGTGAGTTGATGTCTAGTTTGGCTCCTGGTCTAGAGTATGATGGCTCCAAGGGGACGCAAATCACTAAACTTATCTCTAGGTACCTGGTATCATGTTGAAGCTGTGTATTAACCTTTGGATGTGCATTGCATTCCTTTTTAACTAGGGAAGGTATTTTTAGAAAACCTCTAGTTACAAAGAACTGGATTACAAATGAGAAGGCTGTTTTTTTTTTTTTTCCCCTCTTAGGATGATTATCATGAATTCAGCATCTAATTATTTAGATTAAGTTTTTAGGATATTTCATGAGTGCCTTACATTTCTTGACAAGGGAACAAAGAAAGAAACTGAGGAAAACATCTCAATGTGGTTTACATAACATGTTTGAGGTTTACTAATAAAATCGGTTTACCTTCATAACAGTATAATAGGGCCATTACAGACAATAGATACAGTAGTTTAAAAGTAATAAAATTTACAACAAAGTGTATTTAATTTGAGATTGAATTGCCAGCAAATGTGTGTCCTAATGAACTCTTGTGTCAATGTAGCTCTAATTAAATTAAGGAGAATCATTTCTATCCTAGGAAACTAAATCAGCTGTGAGATCCAAAAAGGCCATTTCTCTGGTGGGGGGACTGTCATTGTCACAGATGGCCCTGCTTCTGGAACTAAGCTTAAGTCAGGAGAAGTGAAATACAAGATCCTTCTTAATTCAAATGAATTTGGAAAACTGGGGGAATGCTGGCTGTTAAGACTTGTGAAGCTAAAAGAAAAAAAAAAAGAGAAGAAAGAAAAAAGAGTCGATAAAGAAGAACCTCAGATCAAGTTAGTAAATGTTAATAGGAGGAAAAAGCCTGGGGAACTTTCTGAGGGTAGAAATAGATCTTGATCTCTGGACATTGCATTAAAAACAAAGAAAATGGTTATGTCATATCAGCTATTCATCTATTTAAATAATTTTCCCCATAGTTTCTCCAACAATTTATAAGATTGAAAGGGCAGTGGTAGAAAATGAAGTGGTAACATATTTTATCAAATATTTGACCTTCTGGTGATTTCTGAAACAAACCATATTTTAATTGTTGGGAGATCAGTAGCTCATATAGTGAGTCATACTTTATAGATTCTCATTTCAAACACTACTCACCTCCCGACTTGAATCCACTGCAGCATCTGTGATGTGTTTCTCTAACTCCCAGTTATTCTGAGAAAACGTTTAAGGGAAACATCAGATTGTGCAGTGGTACCAAAGGCAAACCTTTTTATTATCCCGCATTGTCAATTTCTCTTCCTTATATCTCCCTTCTTCCTATACCTGCTTCAGAGCTCCAAGTCAACCAGTAATTGCAGACCTAAATGTTTGTAAAGAAGGCATCATAGCCAAGCTTGGTATCCTCACAGAAGTAACCCACCAATCAAAGGGAACAGCATGGCCTTTGCCGTGCTGGAAGGTGAGGCTCTTGAGACTTTTTTCCTCTGATGTAATAAGTTAAGTCTAAGATCAATTTCATCGACTCACTTTCCTGTTGTGCTTTTCTTCCCATAGGGCCCTTTAGAGAAACAGAATTCTAGCAGGTCTTAGTAACTAATTTTGAGAATTCTAGGGTAAAATAGAACAGCTAAAACGCTCCATCGCGAAGCCACTGGAATTCCTCAAAATGGTGTTCATGGTACCAGGCTGGGTTCTCACTAGACAATGGGGCAGACTTGAAACCATGCAAACGAGACAAGGCTTGAGATTTGATGAATCTTCCATCTCTTTTCCCTACTCGGCTGACACTTGCTCTGAGGAAGGTTGTAAATGCAGGAGAGATGGTGGTATAATTCCTCAGACTGGTCTTTCTGCCCCCCAGTCACCATTCGATTATCTTCCAAATTGCTGTGTTTCACAGAGATAAAGATTTTTTATGGCTTGCTGACTGGAAACAACGACAAGAGCCAGCAAAGAGATGGCTGAGGGGCCATGTATAGTAATTCCATTGGTAAATGACAAAACCTTTGTTTGTATGACATTTCCAAAATTACTGCAGAAGATGAATCTAAAATACAAAATGTCACATTTGGCATGCAAAACGATCACAATATATCTCAGTATAAAATTCATAGAGGCATTTAATTTAGAATGTGTTTAATAACTCAGTCTGCCTGCATCAGTAATCCTGCCTTGAGGTTTAAAGAGATTGTCTTGTTTATTCACATGGTGTTAATTTTTAAAATATTTTTGGAAATCAAAATACTAAGGTTAAGTCTCTATTGTTAATTAAGATTTTCTAATTAAACCAAAAAATAATTGTTATTCTGATTAGTGTTTAAGTCTGAGTTGTATGAAAAAACAAAAGAAGTTTAGCACCTCTCACTGTTGGTTTAACTGTGATTTGATTCCAGAAGCATACTGTCTATATGGAAATATATATTATCTCTCACAAAGTAAAGTCTAGGCAGGATTAAAAAGGGCTTACTGTTAACTGCAGATTAACGGGTCGTGCTACCAACACAGGTAGTTAGGAGAGTAACCTGATTCCAAAAATGACATTAATTTTGCTTAAAGCATGATGTAATAGAGAATTTTCCAAGGTCAAATTATTCTGAAGACTATTAGGGTGGAAAACATGACTTTCTGACATTTGAGTTATTAATAATCCCAGTTTAATTTTTGTGTATTCTGAAACAATAGTCCACTAAAAACCTTATCAATTTGTACCTACTTTTCAGCATTTTCCAAAAATGAATGGCCTATTTGTCCCAGCCAAAGGTAAGCAAAGAAATTCAAATGTCCTGTAAAATAGTCTTCAATCATATACTTGAGTTACATGCAATTTATGCCAAGTTTTAGGTTAAAGCACATAGAAATGCTCTTCTTTCTTTCTTTTTTGAATCTCACTTGAAGCCTGTGGGGCAAGGTGACCTCATGTTCAAATTAAATACAAGTATTTGATCAGGTGAGCTGTTAGTCTGACCTGTTTTGCACATCACTATGGTCTATGGTCTGTGATTAGTATGAGAGGTAAGGGCTGTCACCTTTCAAGCTTACTGCCCATGTTCACCCATCCCAAGTATCTTAAGAGGCCCACTGTGTGGTTTTTAGAAGTGTTGGTTTCCTGTTCATTCTACCTTATTATAATAGATGAATGGTTTCTGATGTCACAGATCATTAACATACCACACTTAAAAACTGGCTCAACTTTCCCTCGCATAATCGGTAGGCTTTGCCTTTTGACCCCTAATTACATGTCGTGTGTCCTCCTCTGTTATCACGGCTAATACCTGACAATTACAGGTTGAGTAAAAATAATTGTCTATTTTCCCCTCCCTGAGAAGCGCACTGTGGCTAATTGTGTGGTTTGCCCCAGTTCCTGCATCATTCAAGAAATTCAAGAAACCTGTCTTTTCTTTGGGTTGAGCAGAGTCGGTCACCTCAGCCTCTTCAAATACAGATGAAGTGCATAAGGGGTCTCAAGAACAAGGCTCCCCAAGGCTCCTACTTCCTCAAAGTGTCCCTGCTGGGTCGACCAGGTGGCCGTATCTTGCCGTGGTGCCCGACGGAGCAGCTGAAGACCAGAACACACCCAGTGAGGCATGATGGAAATTTTTATGATGTGGGGCTGTATTTCCACGAAAGCCTTTATGTGGTAAGCTGGTCTTTTTTGCACACGTACCACTATCTGCTCCCATCTGTCCAGCTTTTCACCTCTAGAGATGGTTTCAGGTACTCAGCTTTGTGTAGTAAACAGAAAGGATTTCATTCATTCATTCAGCAAGTACCCAATAAGCCCTCAGTATAAGCCAAGCACTGTGCTGGGGCCGGTACGTAGACACCCTTAGTCCTGTGTAAAATGGAATGCCATCCTTCTTTATCAAGATCATTACTGTGGATCCTTGGTATAATTCTTCACCTTTTCAGGATTTAACATGACAAGAGGTCACTAACGTGTGTATTTTATGTGTGATATGTATATACATTTGTAGGCAGCCAGAGACACTGATTTTAGGTGAGAACCCCGATTTAGCTAAGAAGAACTGTTGGAGGTTGTTCAGAAAATAGATTATGGATATAGGGGAATGTGTTTACCAAGCAAAGAGAATCTGGAGGAGACAGTGCTGGGCGAGAGAGAAAGGGGGAGGTAAGATTAGAGAGTGTTCCTGGATGCAGGGATGAGAAGCGGGGGTCCAAGATCTTCAAGTCACCTTTGGAAGGAGAGAGGATAAGCTTAGCTTTCTCTGGGGCATCAGCACCGGACTGACAAAGACAGAGAACTCCAGCCCAAGGAGAAGAAAAGAAGGGGCTGGGTTAGTCCCAGAACCCTTACTGTGTGCTGGTGCGCTAGATGCCAGGCATGAGAATGGACTGTTTGAAAATATAGAATTGCTTTTTACACTATTAATTTGAAGGAATAAGACAAACATTGTAAGAATCAGTGTAGGTAACACAGGCTCCTGAGCTGACAAGACTCACTGAGGAACCAAGCCTCAGTTGGTTCAGCTGTGAAATGGGAATAAAAATATCTGCCTATCAGAAGCATTACAAAAAACGACTGAGACGATTGTGGAAATACACACTGTCAATACATAGTAAGAATTCAGAAGCTTCTGTGATTATTATCGTTATAATTATTCTGTCTCTTTGATGGGAAAGCCCATGAATGCTTACAAGGGGACTTTCATTTTAACATATATGATGAATGCTTATATCTTGAACAACTTTTGAATTAACCTTTGCTTGAGAACAATGGTGGTTAACAATTTCTTCTCTAACAAATGATCCCCAAAGCCTTGTTAAGATGTGTGAGATACATGTGAGAGGCGTTAGTCAGGTGTGGGTACGGAGAGGACTTACCCTCTGGGGGAGCCCACTTTCCCCATAAAACCAGACTTTGAGGACAAGTGACACGAGGGCAGCAGATGTAATTCAGCCCCTGACATGAGATCTTGGTTTTCACTACTTATATCAGAGGAATTTCAGGAATGTGGTGCTAGCTAAGATTTTAGTTAATAATTTTTAAAAAGGTCTAATCTGTACTTAATGGGCAACTACATTCTTTTGGTACATTTTAATTAAGTACCTACCATTTTAAATCTTGGAGCTAGGCTACCAAATATACCATTCGAAGAGCTTGCTATCTAGAGCCATCTGCATAAATAACTGTTTTACATTGAAAAGCACTATAAAATGTTCTTTTTATTGCTATTATTGGTTTAGATGCCCATCCCCAGCTCCCCCCATAGAGGTGTGAACTCTGAGTGCAGAAGCCACATGTATTGCTATGTTTGCTTTGAGCATATTCCATGCATGCTGATGAATAATACTAACAGAGAGTGCTACAGGTTAAAGGTCAGGAGGGATTAGAGGATGAAGAGGTGCATCAAGAATGTCTTCAGGGGCTTCCCTGGTGACGCAGTGGTTGAGAGTCCGCCTGCCGATGCAGGGGACACGGGTTCGTGCCCCGGTCCGGGAAGATCTCACATGCCGTGGAGCGGCTGGGCCCGTGAGCCATGGCCGCTGAGCCTGTGCGTCTGGAGCCTGTGCTCCGCAACGGGAGAGGCCACAGCAGTGAGAGGCCCGCGTACCACAAAATAAAATAAAATAAAATAAAAATTAAAAAAAAAAAAGAATGTCTTCAGGGACAGGGAGCAAAACCACTAAGAGACTGATGTTGCCAAAAAATGTTCACAGTTTTGAAAAGCACATCAAGTCCGTAGGGGAAAGCAGAGGCCGGTTGTTCCTCGAACACTGAAACGCATTTTCCCCTTCCCGCCAAACAGAACAGAAAGTATCTTGGAATAGCTGAAATAACAACCCCAAATTTTCTTTCCTTGTGTCAGGAGCAAACAAACCAAAATAATTACTTCCTGCCACAGCCAAGGAAAATTTATTCTTTAACATCCTGACAAAATATCACTGAATTATATCCATCCCTTGGTATCACCTAGCAAAATCCTGGATCCCTAGAGACATCTACTAGGGTGTTTCACATTCAGTGTATGTAAGAAAAGTACAAAAATTCAGGACAAAAACAAAAACAAGAAAAGCACTCTAGAACTTGACAGGAAAGAGAAGTCATCTGAGGCTGTTTGATTTCAGAATAAAAATGCTGTTGCTCAAAGTTCTGTTCATTCCACTGGGTTCTAGCAAAATTTTCCACTAACCACACAATTCTGCCTGCCAGTCACTCTGCTAGCAGTCTGTGGGAGACTGACAGGTATAACAGCAAGGTTTAAAGAAATGTCATTTTTCAATAGTAGGAATACACACACAAAAACACACACATGTGCTTGTGTATGTAACTGATATAGGGGCATCTAAGACATTTACATCACTTCTTTTCATATACAAGCCTAAGACAGGGTCATTTCTTCATGAACAGGAGAAGTTGGCTTCATATGGTTGTTTGAGAGTGCAGGACATCTTACCAATGTTAACCGAGGAGAGATGGTCAGCTATTCCCACACAGACAGGAGGGACAGAGAAGGTATTGCCCAAATGAAAGGGCAAGTCTTCATTACAGGAGAAGCACTGAGTCTGCTGAGGAAATGTCTGCATTATATGTCTGTAAGGTTACATTGTTAATGGAGCTTGGAATGAGGGTACAATGTTATAGCATCAAAGGTGGCTTCTCTTTGGTATCAAGCTGGACCAGGAGGCAAACAATTGAAGGTTAAGGTGAAAAGTTTGCTTATAGGGTTTGATCAGCCTCTAAGTGAGGCAGCAGATATACTGATTGGTAAGCCCAAGGTAATAGCCCTCCAAACATCCAAGGTCCTACTTCTGATACTATCATTTGGATTTTGTCCCAAATATTTCCACACTTTAACGTCCATTTTCCTGTATTGTAAGATGGAGATGTTCAAATACGATGAACTGACTAATTTCAGCTTCAGTCCCCTCATGTAAAATGAGGTAATAACAACTCCTTTGGAGTTCTTTCTAAAACCAGTATTTTTAGAACAAAGTAGAGTTTACTGCCTTCATTGACATTATGACATTTAACCTCAAAATAAATAAATGACAAAGACATTATTTCTATTTCACGGGTGAGAACCTGAATTTTGGAGAAATAATGCAAGTTACCCCAAATCATATAACTTATTAGGACAATGTTGGGAATGAAACCCTTGCCTCATAACTCTGTATACTCAACTCTTGCTTCCTAAATCCATAAGGGGTTTTCCACTAACCCCAGGGGATCACCAATGTCCCCGTGATCATCATTAACTAAAACAGTCTTTCCATCACATCACTTCATCGCTTCCCTTTCAAAACCATTTGTTGACAGGACTTCCCTGGCGGTCCAGTGGTTGACTTTTCCTTCCAATGCAGGGGATGCAGGTTCAATCCCTGATTGGGGAGCTAAGATCCCACATGCCTGGTGGCCAACAAACCAAAACATAAAACAGAAGCAATATTATAACAAATTCAATAAAGACTTTAAAATTGGTCCACATCACACACAAAAAAAAATCTAAAAAAGAAACCCATTTGTTGACTCCCCATTGCTCTTAGGGTAAATTAAGCTTTTTTCCATGGATGCAAAGATGCTGGTAATGTGGCCTCAGCCTCCTCCCACAGCTTCATGCTCATCTAACAGAGCCAGCCTCCCTCCATGGACCCATCCACCCAACCACAATTTTTTTAAATTAATTAATGAATTAATTTTTGGCTGCGTTGGGTCTTCGTTGCTGCGGGCAGGCTTTCTCTAGTTGTGGCGAGCGGGGGCTTCTCTTGTTGCAGAGCACAGACTCTAGGCCCATGGGCTTCAGTAGTTGTGGCACGTGGGCTTCAGTAGTTGTGGCTCGTGGGCTCTAGAGCACAGGCTCAGTAGTTGTGGTGCCCGGGCTTAGTTGCTCCACAGCCTGTGGGATCTTTCCCAACCAGGGCTCGAACCCATGTCCCCTGCATTGGCAGGCAGACTCCTAACCACTGTGCCACCAGGGAAGTCCCCCAACCACCCTTTTATCTTGAGCTGTACCCAAGTTACAAATATCCTCCAAGTTCTGGTGTGCCATTGGACATTTGTCCCCAATGTTAACTCCTGCTTATCCTTTGGCTTCCAAACTCAGTCATTTTTGATATTGTCTATGCACATTAATTAGCTCCAACAAGATTTCAGGTGTTTGAGAGCAGAGGCCATACTGTATTTATTGGTGTGTCTTCTGGAGCATGCAGTACTTGTACATAGTAGGTATTCAATAACTACTTCTAAAAGGGAAAAGAAAATGAAATGTGAAACTCTAGTTAGAGAGGTGCAACAGGTTTAATGTAAGTTCAGTTTACCAATAATAAGTACTACAAGGAAATGTGGAGATAATCTTAAGAGCCAAATTGTGGTACCAGTAGTTTCTAAAATAGAAATAAATCTGATTGAGAAGAAACACATCAATTCAGATAAAATGATATATATATATTCTTCTTTTTTTTCTTTTTTTTTTTTTTTGCGGTATGCGGGCCTCTCACTGTTGTGGCCTCTCCCGTTGTGGAGCACAGGCTCCGGACGCGCAGGCTCAGCGGCCATGGCTCACGGGCCCAGCCGCTCCGTGGCATGTGGGATCCTCCCGGACCGGGGCACGAACCCGTGTCCCCTGCATCAGCAGACGGACTCTCAACCACTGCGCCACCAGGGAAGCCCGATATTATTTTAGCATTAATTATATGTGGGGAGCCTGTCACTGGTAATGAATGAGGAAATAAATATCATTATTTTGTTGTTTTACAACTTCATGTTTATTTAGTCTCATCTCCCCTCTTTAACCTATAAAAATAATATTTTAGGTAAAATATTCAAAAGAGAGAAGTGAGCCCATAAACTCACTTCCATGAGGCATGAGCAAACTCGACTAAGCTCACTCTCTAGTGAAAAGGTAGATGACAGCCCTCTGGTGTGCCTTCTAGAAATTTCCAGAGTACTTAGGCATGCATAGGGACCTCCCCAAATGCATCGGTTGATGGTATGTTAACTGCCAACTTGATTATTTTAAAGATCCAGAAGAAATTTCTCCAGATGATTTTTGATATTTTCAAGTGAAAAATAGCTGTACCAGCCTTTCTGATTACAGAAGACAACTTAAGCTCTTTGTTAAGAAAATCAGAGAATTAAAAAAGCTACATGTAAAAGTCTAGTTCTCAACAAGCATGTGCTACTGTTCTGGAACCACGTTAACTGAGTTCACACTTACCTTCATTTTATTAGTCATAGCTGTCTAACTATGCAAAGGAGAAGTGGAGTTGATACATAAATAAATAATCACTTCAAACTTAGGAAAAAATACAGGTAATAGAAGAGTGGCACCAAGTGGCCCCAGCCGATGCCCTATGGAGTAGCTCTGCTGAGTCATCTCTGATTTTCTGATCTACATGATGGGGAGATATAGAAAAATGTTGTTTCAAGTCACTGAATTTTGGAGTAGTTTGTTATGCAGCAATAGATAACTGAAGAACTTATTTAGCCCCTTCTGTGACCAAGAACTACATCGAGAGTTGGAGAAATAAAGTCAGGGCTCTCTTCTTAAATTGCTTGGGTAGCTTCTGCAAATATAACCTTGTGTGCTTAAGGAAAAAGAATCATTTTGTGTCTAAATTCAGAGTTGGTTCACCCAAAAGGCATTTGACTCCTGTGTGCAATGTCTTGTCCTTTAGTTATGCTGCGTGTATGTGAAAAAGAAGATGTGGGAGATGGAAGTGGACAAATAGGGGGGCTGTTATGGACTGAACTGTGTTCCCCCCAAATTCACAGGCTGAGGCCCTAAATCCCAGTACCTCAGAATGTGACTAAGTTTGGAGACAGGGTCTTTAAAGAGGTGAGTAAGTTAAAACGAGGACATTGGGGTGGGCCCTAATCTAATCTGACTGGTGTCCTTAAAGAAGAGGAGATTGACACAGACACACACAGAGGGAAGACCATGTGGGGACACAGGGAGACAAACCAAGGAGAGAGGCCTCAGAAGAAACCAATCCTGCTGACACCTTGATCTTGGATGTCCAGTTCTTGAACTGTGAGAAAGTAAATTCTTATTGTTAAAGCCATCCAGTCAGTGGTACTTTGCTATGGTGGTCCTGAAAAAGTAATAGAGGGGCTCATGAAGAACTGGTGACAATGAATTGTCCTTTTATTCAGTGGGAAAGAAGAAGCAACAATTTGCTTCAACCTTTTAGAATTCAATATGTAAATTTGGCATCATTGAAATAAGGTCTAGGGACTTCCCTGGCAATCCAGTGGTTAAGACTCCGTGCTTCCAGTGCAGGGGACGTGGGTTCGATCCCTGGTTGGGGAACCAAGATCCCACATGCTGCACAGCACAGCCAAAAAGAAAAAAAAGAAAAGAAGAAATAAGGCTCCCCTATTGTAGTGGGTTGTAGTGGGTTTTGGCTAATTGTATGGCACATATAGGCACCTCAGGAGCTCCAGAGAAAACCTGACTTAAACTCACTGTGTTATCGGACTCTTTCATGGTTCTATAGAATTTTAAGAAGTGTATCAACCAGTTACTATGTATACATCAGTGTGGCAAGGTATCATTATTATAGTAGTAGATGGGCACCATTTTTGTTTTACTGGAGGGAAATCCAATATGAATAAAACAGCAACTTTTCAAACATGACATTTAATCCATGCAGGTAAATCAAACTGAGAATCTATTATTCATTATTAAAGGGGTGGCATATTTTTATTACACTGAGAATGAAACACAAATACTGTGAAAAATTTAGTGCCTTTTCTTGAACTTTTAAGACACTTATCATGCAGTCATCTAGCTGGTACTGGCACCCATTTTAAAATATAGCCATGAAATTAATAAGTTTGAAGTTTTATGCCTGAAAAAAGGATGCTCAATTTCAGTGAAATAGGCAAATTTATTTTTTATTTAAAGCTTCCTAAATACTTAAGATGGTAAAGTACTTCAGTAATGTTCTGATTCCAATATGTATATGAAGAATATAGTTCATATTCTTGTCATTATTAGTCACGGCCCCAGTGTTCTTCCCTGAATTGCTTTCTGAAAACTGCATATATCAGAAACTGATTAAAATGACGTAAAGTATTAATTCTTAAAATATGATGAACCCAACATTTTGCAAGATGTTATTTTCTGTGTGACATTTAATATCAAAGAATTGAAATGATTTTAATAATTCCTTGGAAGGAGTGGTCTTAGGAAAACTAGAGCTTGAGCATGATTGCTTTTATTGATTATTGATTATTACCATTCATAATGAATAGCCCTGGAGTATATTATATCATGCGGCTTTAAAAAGTTTGCCATTATATCAGTGGAGGAAGCCCTTTTTGTCAGTTCTTGAAATGGTCACTGCTGCTGGTCAAGGATTCCCCCAGACTTGTGGGAGTCCTGAGTGTAAAAGGCTTCTCCTGAGTGGTCACTGGGCATGCTGCTTTTAACAGTGGTCTGGTTCTGCTACTTACTTAACATTCATCACTTTAGGAAAATTACCTATTCTCCCTCGCCTCAGTTCCTTCATTTGTAAAATGGGAATCTGTTACCTTATTCATAGAGACTTTGTGAGCATTAAATAATGTGATGTATAGATTGCTTAGTGTAGGGGGTTGCATGTAGGCAATAACTGGTGGCTATAATTAGTTTTTCATTATAATAATAATTCTCCATGTAGCATGTTCTCTTCTTTTCCCTCTCTGTTAGATTTCTCCAGCCCTCCAAAACATGCCTTCAAGAAGTATCAGTTAATCCATTCTTGATTTCTCCCTCTAAGAAAACCCAGTTTCCATTAAATTTATTGGATGCTCTTTTGCCTCTGCTTCTTGTTACTGAGTGATGTGAGGGGTTTCAGGGCCATCAGTGCAAAAGGTCATGCTATCATTGTCTCATAGTCTCTGGCAGAGAGGAAGAATAATGTGTATTGAGTGCCTGAACTGTACCAGTTTCATCACTATGTGTTTAATACACACGATCAGTGTAAATTTCACACAGAGCAATCTATTGTTAATCCCATTTTGCAGATTAGAGAAACTGAGGTTTTAGAGATGAGAACTTGACCAGAAGTTTGAAGCAGAGATTGGAGCCCACAGTCCAAACACCGAGGTTCACAAACTACCCTACAGAAAACGGCAAGAACTGGTATGTTGGTTTTTCAAATCTGAAAACTACTCATCGATTCCTGTAATTTTTCTTTGTATTTTTACCAGGTTTATTTCCATTTCTAAAGCCAACTCCCTTGCTCTTTCTGTCTCTTCTTCTGTCCTTTGTGTCGGTTTTCTACATCTGTTCACAACTGATTTACTCAGAGGTGAGCGCCCTAGTTACAAATGAGTAGTTGTTGTTCACTCTGCATTCAATTCAATAATCAAATCATTTTTACCAGCCTCACTGGGGAATGAGGCTGCTGTATTACATAATATTGACAGGTGTTCACTCAAACATATTTGCCAGCACTAAAATGTAAGCTTCTTGAGAGCAGGAACTGGGGTCTATTTTGTTCACTGCTGAATCTCTGGCACCTAGAACTGTGGCTGTCTTAAGAAATATTTTTAAATGAATGAATAAATCTAAAAATTCAGAAGACTCACATTGCAGACTTCAAACAGACAGCTGTTTTCTGCTTTATAGTTGAAAAATGTTTTAACTTTTTAAAACTTTTGGTGTTTTATGCAGATTAACATTCTTTATTTTATCGGAACTGCTTTCAAAATGCCATAAATCCAACTGTGTCCTTTGTGTCTGTTCTCTACATCTGTTCACATCTGATTTATTCAGGGTTAAGAATGCCCTAGTTACAAAATAGTCGTTCTTGTTCACTTTGCATGCAATTCAACAATCAAATCATTTTGAATTCTCTAAAGAGGAGGAACTTGCTTCTATATTTGAACTCACTCACATTCAGAGGGAATAGGTTTTAATATTTCAACATCTATACAAAATGCTTTACAATGACTTTTAAGGCACTAATTCTCCTATGAATGTCGAGTGAAGTTGCAAAGGGCTGACTAGGGTAAAGAATTTCTCCAAGGTCACATGGCCTGGTAATTGCAAAGAACAGGGCTGGCTATCTTTTCCTATCCATCTGCCTCACAGGTGTACCAAGCAGTACTCAATGACTTTGAACTGATGGGGCTCTCAAAGCTTATAGTGGTGGCAGGAAAAGGATTCGAGTTCAAACAAACAAAAAATCACTAAACTCAAGGACCAATAAAGGTCAGTCTAGTAAACTGTCCATCAGAGCATGTCAAGCCTCTGCTTAAGCTCTCCTAGTAGCTCTCCATTATATTTAGAATAAAATCCACATTCCTTACCTGGGCCTCCAAGCCTTACGTGACCGGGCCTCTATCCCCCTTTCTAATTTATTTCATGTGACTTTTCTGCTTGTGTATTTCATTTGAGACTCACTTTCTGTTCTTTGAACAGACCAAGCTCATTCTTATTACAAGGCTGCGTTAGTTGTGGCTTCGTGCCTAGTGGGGTTCCTCCTCAAACCTTGACACTGCTGGTCCCAGGTTAAGTGTCCCTTCCCGAGACAACATTTACTTGACAGAATAGCTCCTCCTCTGGTCATTTTCTAGTACATCTCTAATTTATTTTTATTATTTTGATATCACTAGTGATAAATTAGAGCATTTATCACTATTGATATTGTCTTATTTGTTTATTGCTTATCCCCTCCACTACCAGATTGTAGCTCAAGAAGAAGAGCTTATTTAATTTTTTTTTATCTTCAGTGCCAAAAATGGTGCTTAAGTACAAATGGGCATTTAATAAAGGTGTGTGAATGAATGATTGAATGAATGAATGAATGAACAGAGGGAAGTCCTGAAGTTGGATATGGCTTTTGACATAGTCAAATCAATAATTTAGTAGCTGGGAAAACATGAACAGACCATTGTTTTTTAAAAGCTTTTTTTCAATCACCTGTAAAATGGGCTAATATTAACTACATTGACACACAGATCAAATGTTATATTGTGCATGTAAGAGCTTCGTAAAATGTAAAACGCTGCACAGGCGTTAATACATTGCCAGATATCTTTGGTACAATGTGGGTTTCCCAAAGGGAAAGTGTTGATTAGCAATTATTGCCAAAAGTTTTATCCTTTCCAAATGATGTATTTGCCTCTTCCTTGTAAAACCATTTGTGGTTAATTTGTTGGTCTTTGATCTAATCATGCTGCAGATGTTCAGAAATGCCATCTTTTTGTGCATTGAGGCTCAGTCACTGGGGTTTGTAAAAGTAATGGGCTGTGCCCAATTTTTCCCCAGTGTCTTCAACTCTCAGGGACAAAGAAGGGAAAAATCTATCTTTTGCCTAACAAGGAAAAACTGAAAATTCAACTTTTGTTTTCACTTCAAAAAAAGAAAAAAAGGGGGGTGTAGGGGGAGAAATCCCAGAACTGAATTTTCTAAATTAAAATATTCAATTAGATTTTGCCATCTCCCTAGAGTGAAATATTCTTAGTTGAACATTTGAGTAGCATGTGAAGAGATGAGTTATGACACATTGAGGTTGAGGTCAGGTAATGGAATTGCGATGTAATGAGATGACATGCCATATATTTCCTCTTGATTTCAGTCATGTTTGATGGAAAATGGTGGAAAGGCCATATTTTTTACCCAGTAATTATTCAGGTATGAATCAGTTTGATTTTAGACAGAAATGTGGCTGCCCTAAGCTATGAAGTCAATTAGACATATGATCAAGGACACACAAACCTGTCTTGTCTTGGTATCCATATTGGACGATGATTCTCAAAGTGTAGTCTGAAGAACCACGTGAATCACCATTACCTTGACATGCCCGTAGAAATTCAAATTCCTGAGCTTCACCCCAGACTTACTGACTAAAGGATGAGAATGGGCCTAGAAATCTGCATTTTTAATAAACTCCTTTGGGTAATTCTTACACAAATCAAATTTGGGTGACTTCTAGATGATGTCCTTGAGGACATCATCGTATGATTGTAGAGGTTTCTTAAATAATTAAATTCTTTGTTGAGAAATCACAAAATTCAAGTCAGGGACTGTAAGTTTGAGAGATCATAGACTTGTGCCCTCATTTTAGGAAGATTTTTATTCAGAATTACTAATTTGTAAGCTCTCTGATGAATCTAGCCCTCAGAAAGACTCATTTTTAAAAATTTTATTTTATTTTTTATTAAAGTATAGTTGATTTACAATGTTGTGTTAGTTTTAGGTGTACAGCAATGTGATTCGGTTTTATGCATATATGTGTATATATATTCAGAGAGATTCATTCTTTAAGGATGCTGGATGATGGAGTTTTTCGGGATGCTGATGATGGAGTTTTGTTGGAGATGTTTTCTCCTGGTAAGTTCTGTGTCTACTTTTGATGCCTGAACTCAGTGGGAGCAATTAAGGAGAGAACAGGCTGAATACAGAGAAATGTGGGAAAGAGCCCAGCTCCCCAGCCTGTATAAGGAGGAGCAGGAAATAGGGTGTAGAGGGATGGTCTTGAGCTTCTTCATCAGGGATCCGAGGTAGGCTGTCTGATGTTCACCTCTAGCATTTCAGAAGCATGGCATGAATGGCTCTGAAGCATGTGGCCAGGAATCAGATCCCAGCTCTACCCTCTACACCTATTTTCTGTGTGACCTTGGGTCAGCTCTCTTTGCCTCAGTTGTGTCATTGGTCAAATGGAGTTATAATAGAATCAACTTCATAGGATTACTGTGGTGGTTGTGTTCATAAGGATAAAGTGATTTAAAAAGTACCTTGCATTTAGTAAGCTTTTGATACATGTTAATGGTTGATGTTATACTGTTAGGTTTAAGGAACTCAAAAAATTAATTTCTAAAACAGGGAACTGAAACTGTTACATTTGCACATGAGAACACTGGTTTTCCAACAGTGTAGGTGTAAGATTTTCTCTCTTCTTCTATTCAGAAGCTATGATAGTTATAGCTGTTACCACCCTCTGTTCTTGATCCCTAGGCCAAGATAAGTTTCCAAGAATAATTACTTTCTTTCATCCCGCAGCAAAAAGACTGGGGATTAGAGCTAATATGTCTGTTTATTTATCTTGGCTAAGGGAATGGAAAGGAAAATAATGGTATTATTAAACTCTCACTGGATAACCTAGATTACCCTGTGCTGTGGCATCAATTCCCAGTCATCTGTCCAGAGTTGTTTGCCTCAAAAAGAACACTTTGCTATTTTCTAATGCAAATTAAGTATATTTCTTTACTTCCTTAATTATGCTTATTCCCTACAGAATATTAGTCCCAGAAGACACCATTTTGTTCATTTCCCATTCTCCCAAATTGCCACCTTCCCTTCATCGCCACTGTCCTTCCTTTCCCACCCCTTCCACCTCCACCACCAGCACTTTATAAATGGTGAAACAAAGATCCATCCCAAAATGATAGGTTACTCACTGGAGTGTTACATTGGGTTTTGATCTTACATTTGTCTGATGCCAAAGCCCATGCTTTTAACCCATTAGGACATATAGCTTCCCTTTTAAATCAGAGAAGCAATGAAACAGGGCAGGATTGAACAATTAGGATTGAGGTAAACTATATATAAAGTCAAAAGCATTTAAGATGCATTTATAGGAATTCCAACCAAAGAAATATCCAAGCAGCGTCACTGTAGTCTTACCACAAACAACTGAAGCATTGTTGGGTATTCTGTTTATCCACTGTAGTGCAGATTACGTGAGTATTTGCGTTTTCCCCTACAGTTGGTTTTATCATGACGCTGGCAAAGAACCACTAGGTTTTTGACTTTATATCCAATGACTTAGAATATGGCTCTGAAGCTATTGAGGTATAATAATCATGTTTATAGAACAATTAAGGCCGGATGTGAGTCAATACAAAGCAGGAGCAGTCAGTCAATATTATCTTGGTTATTTTATGGTAACAAAACCCCCCAGTATTTCAGTGGCTTAATATAACAGAAGCTTATTTTTCACCCAAGCTGTGTGTCTACTTCAGGACAGCTAAGGGCTCTGCTTTACCCATTCTCATTCTAAGTCAAAGACTGGTCACTGGTCAATGTGGCAAAGGAGAAAAATGAAAGAAAACTCTGGAGAATCTAGAACCAATAATAAGTGCCCTGGCCTAGAAGTGACACATATTCTGTCCACTCAGAGGTCCTTGTCCAGAGCTAGTCAAATGGCCCACCCAACCACAGGGGGCTTGGACATGCAATCCTACTATACGCTTGGAAGGTGAAGAGCTGGAAATATTTGATGAACAGCACCTATGACACCATAACTGCTGAGGAGGGAGTGAAGCTTTCTAATAAAAAGCTGTTCACAAGGAATTGATTTACCTTATCAATTGGCCAACATTCCTATCAGTGTAGGGTTCAGATAGAGACTGAAGTATCCCCTGTAGTACAGAAAAGATTTCTAACCGAGCAAGGGACTGAATATAACAGTGCTTCTTAAATTATGTGGCCTATGTACAATCAGTATTTTAATCAGATAGTCTGTACTCCTCAACAAAATTTTTAAAACGCCCTTTTCTGAGGTCACTGAGGTCTTTTGTTAATACTGTTATTATTTTAAGATTTAAGACCTTCAAAAAGCTTAGAATATCTTAGTAATTGTTATGAAAACATTTAAGTCTCCAAGTTCATGTCTGGGCCTCATCAGTATCTCTGCCGGTACTTCTGTTTGAAAGCCTGGAGATTAGAAATTATGCCCTAAAAGATATTGTCCAAACTGAAGACACGAGATTCTTTGGTTATAATGAGCAAAACTTGGGGGAGGAAGAGGTATGTCCTGATGAAGAGGCTGTCATGAGAAAATAGTAGGCTCTGTGTGTGTGTGTGTGTGTGTGTGTGTGTGAGAGAGAGAGAGAGAGACAGACAGACAGACAGACAGACAGACAGATATATTGTCAATAAATTTGACCATATTTAATTTACATGTTTATGTATTACATATTTTAACATATATTTAACTATATGTTTAACAGAAAATAAAACTAGAAAGTTAGATTGTGGTGAGGTAGCATTAGGGCCTTTAATGCAATGCTGAAGAATTATAAGTTTTATGATAAATATAAAGTGACAATATGATGTCAGGCAAGAAACAGCCTACCAAGGAGCAAAAAGTAGAGCTTATGCTGAACCAAAGTTTCTGGTAACATTTTGTTCAGTTCCAGAGATAAAAGTAACTTTTTATGATCAGAGTGCAGAGCAAAAATGCTGGGCAAAAAAATGAAAGTAGAATTTTCCATATGATAGATAATATTTTTATATTAATTCTGGATTTCATGATAAAGAAAGTATGATCCTTTGACATTCAATAATGAACTTTTCTGTTAAATATCATAGGTAGCCCTTTATTTTTAAGGTTTTATCTTTGATTTTATTGGTTTGACTATGATATGCCCAGGTTTTCTTATTCCTTTTTCTTTTTGGGATTTTCTGAATTCCTTGGTTTCGTGGGTTGATGTCTTTCATCAGTTTTGGAAAATTCTCAGCCACTATCTCTTCACATGTTTTTCTGCACCATTGTCTTTCTCTTTTCCTTTTAGGACTCCTATTACATGTGTTTAGATTGTTTATTACTGTCCCACACATCTTACATGCTCTGATCAGTTGGGGGATTCCCCCCCCCCCTTTTTTCATTCTTTTTGCCTTTGTGCTTCAGTTGGGACTTTCCTACTGGCCTCTACTAGAGGTCATCTATCCTTTTTCTGCCGTGTCCATTTCTACTGTTAAGCCCATTCAATGAATTTTTCATTTCAAGTACCCTAAACATTTTTAAAGTTCACTATTGAAATTTTCCTCCTTCTCCTGGTTATTTCCATCTTTCTCCTTATTTCTTTATCCTAATTATAATGATTGTTTAAAGTATTGGTTTGTTAAGTCTAACATCTGAGTCATCTGTGGGTCAGTTTCCATTGACTGTTCTCTTTTATCTGTGCATCACATTTCCCTGCTTCTATGGATGTCTCATAGTTGTGTATTGTATGCCAGATATTGTGTATAAATGAATTGTAAAGACTGAAGTAGAAAATATTTACCCCACACAAAAAAAGCAGCCTCTTTCAGGCAGCTAGAGTGATCTTTCTGATCAGAGCTAAGCTAAGTTGCGGTTAGGTTGTGGCTTTGATTAGTTTTACTTCACCACTGGTTTTAAAAGTTTTCAAGTGTGAAAGATCCCTCCTTCCAGCTGGGCTTGGTACCCAAGCACCACATAACCACTCTGCTCCCTAGCCTTGCCTTGAGATTTCTGTGCCATGGAAGGTCTCTTTTTGACTTTCAGCCTGAACCCAATTGCTCACACGCTGCTGAATAAGAGTCCTAAAATTGAGAATTTGTAAATAGTAAGAACTCATTCTGTGTCTGGGGCTCATGTGTATTCGACATTCCACATTAGTCCAAGACTGTTAAAATTTTAGCCAGTTTCTCCTTTTACCTACAAAGTCTCTCATCCAATGACAGAGCTACTCCTTCACCCATTCTCTGAGATTAAAGCTACCTCTAGTCCTAACTCATATATGAAGGGGTTATGCTCTCTGAGATTTAGTTTCCCCTAAGCTTCATGTCCTCAGCTTCCCAAGGTGTTTAAAATATATGTAATTTTGTAATTTACCTGGAGCTTTTTCCTTGTTAGAGTAAGAATTATGGTCATTTATGGCCATCTCCATCATAAGGAGAAGCAGAACTTTGAAAGCCTTCTGTTTTTGAAATTACTTTGTCAACTTTTTTTCTGAGTATGAAAACAATAATCTTTCCAAATATTTCAGAAAATCCAGACAATTGAAAAGTACTTCGTCAATACGCATTTTCATCATTTTGTAAGACTTCCTTAATCCTTTCTGGGTTGCTTCAATTTAAAAGTATTTGGTGTCCAAGTGGAAGGAATTTTGCTTTCTCTTCCAATCCTCCATACAGACTTCAGCCTTCAAAAATCTTGTTTGTTTCTTTTCTGCTTGTTCTCCACTCTCCTTTCACGTGCACCTTCTTTGATATGGAAGATCAAACGCATCACCCTTATGTTATGCAATGAAATTCAGCTCTCTATTGCCTCTTCCTTCAAAAAAGAATGTCCTTCATGGTGCTCATAAAATAAAGCTACTCCGAACAAATTATGACCTCCAGTTACCAGGACTTTGATGATGAGATGGCATTGGTAGTTGGGAGGAGACTGATCCATTAATTTCCTTTATTATATAGCATTCAATTACAAAGCTACAGAAAACTATGGAAACATCACATCATAGGACAGCTATGGAAATACTCAGGTTTGCAGAAATCTTCCACTGAGAGGTACAATGAAGCTTAGCGATCTTTTCTTGCCAGAGAGGAAAAAAACGAGTCCCAACCTACACATTACAGGCCAAAAGATCTCTCCTACAACATACAGCAAGGGAAAGGCACTAAAAGAATAAATAAGACAACTGTTGTCAGATAAATTCCTCTGTTTGATAACATATGGCTCTTACCCTGCTTTTCAGTCAATATCAGTGACTAGGTTTTGTCTTGTTCAAATACTTATTTTTTTGGGAGGGGAGGCTGTCAGGGTAATTGCATGTGACACCTCTATCTTGTGAAATAGGCTGAAGTGAAGATCCTTTTGTGCCTAAAGACTGGCTTCTAATTTACATTGTTACAGGTGACACAGTGCTGCCTTGTGTTACTGGGTTATGTTTGGTAGCCTTGAACTGTTTCTCATGCACAAAATGATACTAGTGTTTTACATATTTACAGATGATCTTCAACCTTAAAATGTTCTTTTCTTCTTTATTAAAATAAACTATAATCTAAGTCATAGAAATAGTTGGGATAAAGTCATAAGATTAATAATAATAATAATATTTATGTGCATTTTACATTTTTATGAACATTTTAATATTTGTTATCCAAATTGATAATTGCGTCAACTCTGTGAGAAAGGTGCTTATATTCTTTTTTTTATGGATGAGGAAATTTGAATGCATGGAAACTTAGACACAAAAAGAGAAGTGACTTGCCCAAGACCACAGGAAACTTAATGATAGAATTGGGTCAGTACTGGTCAACTTCTTACTTAATCTATTAATATTTTGAACATATCACTGAGTAAGGTCAGGTTAGTACAAGAGGGACATTATTTTTCACTTCTAAATGCAGAGATAAAAATTGATGAAATGACTGTAAGACCACAGGAAACTTAATGATAGAATTGGGTCAGTACTGGTCAACTTCTTACGTAATCTATTAATATTTTGAACATATCACTGACTAAGATCAGGTTAGTTTAAGAGGGACATTAGTTTTCACTTCTAAATGCAGAGATAAAAATTGATGAAATGACTGTAATAGCAGAAGTTCAGCTTTTTTTTTTTTTTTTTTTTTTTTGCAGTATGCAGTCCTCTCACTGTTGTGGCCTCTCCTGTTGTGGAGCGCAGGCTCCGGACGTGGAGGCTCAGCGGCCATGGCTCACAGGCCCAGGCGCTCCTCGGCATGTGGGATCTTCCCGGACTGGGGCACGAACCCCTGCATGGGCAGGCGGACTCTCAAGCACTGTGCCACCAGGGAAGCCCTCAGCTTTATTTTTAAACGATGGTCAGAAACAGGATTCTGACCCCATTTTCCCCCCTCCTCCTCATTTAGCTTTTATTTAGCTTTTATTCTCTTATCACAAGGGTTACTCTAACCAAATGAAAAGTATGGCTTGATTAAGAATCTCTTTTGTCTGTAATTTGTGCATAATGTTTTTAGCTCTCCCATGGGCTGTTGTAGAAAATGGTAAATCTGGTTTAAATGAAACCTGATCCTGTTAATGGTTGAATAGCAGCTGCCACAGGGTTATGGCATTTTTCAACAGATGCTTCTGCTTCATTTTAAACATAAACTAAGTCTTGGAATATTTATATAAATCATATAAAATATGCCTACATACTTTTGGTTAAATGTGTTGTTATAAAATAGTCTTAGGCAAGTCCCTATCTCTGTCCATTTATAATTATTCACACAGAATTAAAGAAAAAAAACCAAGGCTATACTCTATTTAAAAAAAAAGATTATTCATGTCTTGCACTTTCCTAAAAATTTTTTTAAAGGCTGAAGAATAGCCTCCATCTCTAGTCTGGGGATATGAACAATGGCTTGGTCAATCTGATCATTCTATCTATCTTCATGCTTAACACTATTTACTTAGCACTGACAAATTGCTTATACAGTGATGTGCATTATAGTGTCAACTGAAATATACAGAGTAGTCACAAAATTAAATGGGACTATATTTACTATATTTCTATATTTCTTCTATATTTCTATATGCAAAGAAACTATATTTCTTTGAAGAGGTAGACCTTGTAATAGTTAATTCAGACTATCATTATGCCCAGGATTAGTTTCTCTGGAGTGTGATAATTTGTTCAACCATTTTTTTTTTTTTAAAGAAAAGCATTTCTTCTGTTCAAAGCACTTGTGCTGGTTACCTGAATAATACAAAGATGAATGACAGGCAAGTAAACAATAAGACAAAAGATAGAAATAGTTATACAAAGAGGTACCAGCTCAAGCAACAATACAGTATACCACTTTAGTTAACATATTACAAGTTTGAGTCCTAAAGCTCGTAAAGGGCAGAATCTTGAACTGGCAGGGTCAAATGTGTCTTGTTTTTTGGGATCATATTTTCATGGTGGTATGTTTGCTC
Organism: Hyperoodon ampullatus; assembly: GCF_949752795.1. Lineage (NCBI taxonomy): Eukaryota > Metazoa > Chordata > Mammalia > Artiodactyla > Ziphiidae > Hyperoodon > Hyperoodon ampullatus. The sequence goes on from NC_136923.1 coordinate 98,627,671, forward strand.
AATTACCTTGGGCTGGAACATTTATTTATGTGAGTGCACCCAATGGTGAGTTTTTAAGAGCAAACAGTAAAAGTACAAACCAACTCTTAAACTCTAAATTATCTGTGGGCATCACTGACTGTGATGTGTTTCTAAATACAAGCATCCTGATCTTCCCCTGTGCTAATGTCTGTCTTAGGTACTTCCGTCTAAGAAGGATGTGAAACCTGGTGCAGCTTTCTTGTTTGAACTTATTCTCCTTCGTGGGAAATATGCTTGTCTCCACCAAGTTGTGGACTGGACAACATTCCCTTTGTATGATAGCAATTTGGATGTAGTGGAGGGAAAATTCAAGTGTCCACTTCTCTGAGGACATTATGACCGGAAACTCAACAACTTCAGGAAAATTGAAGATCTGATTTGCTTGGACCTGGACCACTGGCTGTGCAATCTCTACTTTCAGGTTTGCAATATGCTTTTGTGAATGGGAAAAAGAATTAAAAAAATTTCCAAAGCTGCTTCTTTCTAGCCTTTGGCTTCCTTTCATGCTATTGAAAATTCCAGTATCATAAACCTATAAAAGTAATTACATCTTAATACTGATTTCTCATAATGCAGATTAAATTTATGTCTACAAACAAGGGGTAAAATTCTAGAGGTAGAAATCTTAAGGATAATTTAATCCAAACGTCTATGTTATAAATAAGTCCGGACAGCCATCCAAGTCCCCTGATTTCTCAGTTTACAGTCTGTTGCTGCTGGAGCAGACTGGTCTCACCAACATGGGACAGGGGATATATTTCTTTATCGAAAGTTCTTATTGAGCTTCTGTTGTGTGTTGAGCATTGCTTGTTCCAGGGATATGAAGAGATAGATGTGGTCTCTGCCTTCTGGATGCTTGACATTTATTTGATGAGACCAACAACAGATACCCAATGACCCACATTTTCACAGGATGAAAGGGGCCATCAGAAAGCTCTCTTTGCCATACACATGGCTTCATTGTAAGCTGCCTAGTTTACATCAAAAATTAAAACAACAAAAACAAAAACCACTTGGTCACACACCATTTATTGGCATAGGTTTGGCATTCTATTTTCTAACCAACTCTTTTCGCAGAAATGCTGTTGTGTATATTCATTTTAGGCCACCACCTTGGAGGATCCAAAAAAGAAAATGACAGCATACATGAAATATAAAGCATTCCAAAACACTTTTAGTCAAATTATTTTTGTCTTATATGTCCAAATTTGTTCTACCTGTTTATGTTATTTTTCTGGGGTGCTTGTATCATAAAATGCTATGATTTATTTTCTTCCTTACCTGTATGTTTGATTTTTTTTTCAGTCTGTCTATCTACCTACCTACCTAACTGAAGGAACCACTAAATATGGACATTTTCAGGAAACACATGTAGTTTTGACCCAAAAATTAGCAGCTATATATCCTTCTTATGGGATGGTCTTCCCATTTTCTATTTATTTTAAGTTTCATTAACTGACATTTTTTCCCTTTTAGCTAATTCAGTTATAATGTTTTGCTGAAATATCTTCTTGTCACAGTCTAAGTACGCTATTAAGAAAACCACTCTTAGATGAATGTGTCTTTCTATTCATTCTGGAAATAGTGGCATCCTAAAATAAATCTGGCTGTATGTTAGAATCATGTGGGAAGCTTTAAAAATACTATAGTTTGAGTCCTGTTCCCAGATATTTTGATTAAATTGTTTTGAGGTGGACCTCAGGATCAGAAATTTTTAAAAACATCTAAAGATTAGAAAATTGATATAAGTTTGAAAAGGAAGACCATCATAAATGAATCCAAAGGAGTTATTGAAAAATCACCCAAATTTTGAAGAAAACTGTAGAAAACACTCAACAAAGTATTTAACAAATTGGTGACTTGAATACTGTACAAAGAGATCAAAATGAAATGAAAATGAAAATATAGCCATTAAAGAAAATAAAATTCGGCATTTATCATGTAATGTAAAAGGCATTAATAATTTTTCATTAAATTTTTCATTGTTACCTAATGTTTAGTGTTCTATAAATTATGACATGGAAAATCAGTACTTTGTTTCATAAAAGATAATTTAGGTAGTACAGATATCTATAATAAAGAGATATATATTTTATATTTGAGATAAAATCAAGAAGTCATGTTTAAAAGTCACAAGGTTGGGCTTCCCTGGTGGCGCAGTGGTTGAGAGTCCACCTGCTGATGCAGGGGACGTGGGTTCGTGCCCCGGTCCGGGAAGATCCCACATGCCGCGGAGCGGCTAGGCCCGTGAGCCATGACCGCTGAGCCTGCGCGTCTGGAGCCTGTGCTCCGCAACGGGAGAGGCCACAACAGTGAGAGGCCTGCGTACCACAAATAAATAAATAAATAAATAAATAATAAAAGTTACAAGATCAAGAAAAGAGATTATCTGATGAACAACAATAGAATAACTTGATTTCACTAAAATCTACTTGATTTGAACTCATTGCCCATTTTTTTCTCCTGTTTTTTCTGACTCCCTGTTTAAAAAAAGAACTTTATGAAAAAAGTAATATTATGATTTATCTGTAGAGCCCTTTGGCTTTCATCCATTACAAATGAATGTAATTGTACACTAGCTTTCTTATTTGATAGACAGTAACAGAAGTTTTCTTCCTGTGTATATTTCATAAGGAGTTGGGGAGGGGTAGTGAATCCTACTAATGAGAATAGTACTGTTATTCAAGATGTATGATTTTCTGATTGTAAGGCAGAATAAGTATGCATGTAGATGCTTCTCTTTCACAAGGACGAAAATGACAAATTTTTGTCTTGAAACCCTATTTTCCTCCTTATGAAACTGTGAAATATGTGGATTTTTCTGATGCGAGTTTTCTCAAATGCAAACATTGCTGAACAAGTTAATTTTGAGTAGTCCTTTTGGAGTTAGGAGAAGAATAACTTGAGGTTGGGAAGAGAAAGATAAAGTAGATATTGGAACAGAAAAGTGGTTTTGCAATGCAGACTTAGAGATTAGAGGAAACAAGTAAAGCCCTGATCATTTCCCTCCGGTGTCTGTGGGAGGAAGGAAACTGCCACAGTCAGAGGGGCTGGCAGAGCCAGGGTGTGTGCCTCAGCCATGACCTCATGTGTTACTAGGGGTAGAACTCAGGCTAATAACCCTGAGCTTTAAGGAGGAGACTGGAGGTTGCTCTGATTCAACCCCCAGAGTGGGTGTGAAAGAATGTAAGACGGAAAATTATGCAAGGAAGGTAGCCTTTAACTTTTTCCTAGAAAACCTTTTCTATCAATCCCTCACTTTCCTGAATACTTCATTTCCTGTGTCATTGATTATTTCTACCAAGCATTTTATTATTCACATTTTAAACATAGAGAAAAGTTGAAAAAATTGCATATTGAGCACCCTTATATTCACCACTAGATTCTACAATCTGATCATTTATTTTTGAACTTAAAATATTGTTTCTTGAAGATAGTGTTGGGTTTTAATTGGTTTAAGGCTTTGGTTTTTTTTATTTTAAATGCACATATCCCAGGTGGCTAACAAGGGGTATGCTCTTGTCAATATGCTCAATGTGGATATGGGGAAGATGGAGGGGGGGTGGTGTCTAAGGCACTGGCAATCTAAGAAAGAGTAGAGAGTGCCATAAAAGGGCAGAGAAGGAAACAGAGAAGGGAAGGGCAGATTTAGCCTCATTCCAAAATGCTTCGTAGGGCTGCTCTGTCGAGGACATTCGTGGATATTGTGATTAAGTCTTACTCAGTCCTGTCTGCAAAAGAAAGACTTTTACCCACCTCTTGTCTACATCAAATCAGATTCGTCAGGCCTTCCAACAGGAGGGCTTGGGATGCCCTCATTCTATGAAAATAAATTCATTTAACAATAGCACTTAATCTGTGTAACCTGGGGATCTGAGATGGAGAAGAAAAAGTCCAGATCTTTTCTGGTGGTTGATGATCACCTTCCTGAGATAGAATTAATAAATCAAGACATATAAAAGAAATGACTATACAAAGGATAGAAAATTGCAGTTAGCTTTTTGTTTGAATATCAAGTTCAAATATCCAGTCAACTCTAAAGCCACTATTTGGGAAACTAAAAAAAGTGCATATGTAATGTGGGTTTCTTTCTTTCCTTCCTTCCTTCCTTCCCCCTAATGTTTTAGGATTAAATATGAAGCTAAAAATCTTATTTTATAATTTTTAACTTTCGAGAAAGCAGGTTCTGGTTTAACAGTAATAATATTTCAGTGATACTGACATTTTAACCTAGTTTTAGGTTCCTGAGCAGAAGATTAGGAGCAATTTCTCTTAGACCATTTTTCACTAGATCATTTTTGCTTTCTAGTATTTCCTCAGGGTACTGTGGCTATATTTTCCACATCTACTGCCCTGTGCTCTGAACTTGGCAAAAAGTCTGCCCCCAGTTCCCTTAAAAGGAGGACAGGTGATACTCCAAGAAATATGAATAGTGACACATTCAATATGGGAACACTGTATACCATGAGAGGAAGAATCTTTTATGCTTTAGGAAAATGCTTTGGAAAAGGCTGATTATCATTTGCTGTGCTCTGAGCTCAGAGACTAATATGAGCCTCACATTTCAAAGACTACACAGGGATCTTTTGCCCTTGCTCTGAATAGATTAATTAAAAAAAAAACATAAAAATCTCTTCGAATGCCTGTCTCTGCTACATTGCATATATGTATTTATTTTTCTTGGAGGCTTCCTAGACATAGTATTAGCAGTTAATATCCCCCATGGGTTTGTTTTCTAATATATCAGCGCTGTGATACAGTATGCTGTTTCTGCCACTGATATGCTGCTCAGAGATTTAATAATGGATAAACAAACACAACATGTGGTAATTCATTTCAAATTAAAAGTTTATTAAACTCTGGCTTGATGGCTTTCTGGCTATTTACAAATAAAGGAGTGAACCTTAGGGAAGGGGTGAGCACGTGGTGTGTTCACGGCTGCAAAGTTTCTATCTGAAAAATATATTTATGATATCCACAAGCTGTCCCACAGTGATAGGCTCCATATGTAACCTGCTGAATCCACTAGAGTCCCCAAATCATGACAAAGTGACTTTAATGTTCACTTACCAGCACATGTATGCATGCATGTGCATGCACACATGCACGCACACACACATTAAGATGATTCTGAATTTAATCCCATGGTTGATGTTTTAATCCCATGGTTGCAAACAGGTGAATGCCTGAGGCCAGAAAATATTATTTATGAAAAATGGAAGGCCGGAAAAAAAAGACCCATGATATAACTTTGGGGTTATCACTATCTTTTAGGCTATTTTAGTTTTTAGGGGGCAAACGAGGGAAATATTTGTTCTGCTTGACAATTTTGTTTTGTATGTGCCTACATTGCGTGAACAATGGTCTCTGGCAAGGTCTATATGTGTTTTGTGATGCAGAATTCAATTCAGGAGAGTTTTATTGTGTAACCACCGTCAGCAAAACACGCTGCTAAATGCTGTGCAATTGTAAACCAAAATAACATGCAATCCTCAACCTCCAGGGGCTCACGGGAGCACAGGCCTACTCCACCACTAAGATAATGTATGTGTATCCAGGTTGACTAGATGGTGGGAGAGCCTGCCAGCACTCTTTTTACCTGCAGGACCAGCAGGTCTTCTGGGAGACTTCACACTTGGAGAAGTGAAGCCGATGCAATTGGCTGAATAAGGAAGATTTTGTTGTTAGGGGAGAGGAGCAATGGTGGGAAATGTATGCTCTCTGTCGATCAGATTTTTTCCCCATCTCAGTCATCTCAGGGTGGGATTCCCAGGGAGAGGGGAACTGCATGGAAACACTTGCCAACCTGCTAAAAGAACTTTTTCACTGAAATTCTGCAAGAACCAGAAGTATATATATTTGCAAGTATATATATATATATATTATGGTACATACTATCCCATGAGAAAATGAGGCATACTGTGTACATGTACTGTGTTCTATACATTACAGTTCTGTAATTCAGGGTGTTACAGAGGCCACTGTGGGATAAGATAGGTGAGGAGATCATGAGCTCAGGTGAGCTCATAGGCATCTGGAAACAAATGGGTAAGCTTTTGAGGGCAGTTGAAATTTGCCTGAACTTCTTTTTAATACAACCCCATTTAAATCTTATATTGGTATGATCTGGGGAAATATGTGTTAACTTCGTATTTCTTTGAGGTAAAAGAAAAGACATGAGAAAAATTAAGAGGTCAGAATGGTACAAAGTATATTTGAAGAACTGTAAGGAACCACTGGATTTTGGCAAACGCATGGGGATTGTTTTCATAGTTGCTGTAGGTTTTGGCTCGAGGACAAAATAAGGATGCAGAAATAAGGCTCTGTGACCTGGAAAGGCTGAGCCACCCAAGTGTAGAAAAGCACCTACTTTGAGAAAGCACAAGACAATTCCAGCACTCATTTCTTATCTAACATAATTTTCAAAAATTGGGACCAAGTTTTATTGTTTGCATATGGGTCAGTGATAATAGGGGTCAAGTATATGCTCTCTGGGACTCCTGTAAGACTAGTGCCATGTATCCAGGAAGTCCAATTCAAAGGACCTTTAAAATAACATACTTCAACTCTGGTCTCTGATGATCTCCTGCTTCAGGCTGTGATCCTGTGCGGGCGCTCTACACTAGCCGTGTTTCTTTGCCTCTAGGTCACTCATCCATCTTTGGAAGAAGTATAGATAGTGGACGAGGCAATGGTCTCCTTTTCACTAGAGCTTTCTCATCAATGCTTCTAAAGAGTCACTATAGCTTATTGCATTATGTGCCACATACGTTGCAACCAATGAATATTATGTGAGCTTTTCAGCACAAAAATAGACCACCCAAACCTAACTGACTTAAAAAAAAGTTGTCCCACTCAAAATCAACCAAAATGTTAATAAATTCTAAAAGAAGTCTATTCATGCATACCCAGGGTTTACAAAAACATGTGACACACCATAGGTTCTCAGTGAATATTTGCTGAATGAATAAATGGAGATGGATCTGAGTGCTATCTGGGCTTACAGCTCCTTTCTGTGAAAATAAGTCAAGCAAACAGTTTATTTCATTTTTTAAACTAACATACAGTGAAATTAACTTTCTTAGGGTGTTCAGTTCTGTGTAATTTAGCACATACATAGATGTATGTAACCACCACCGCAGTCAGGATAAAGAACCATTCCATTACCGAGACAACCTCCTTTGTGTGATCTGTGTGTTGTAGGCACATCCCTACTGACTCCCAGCCGACAGCCCTAAACCCTGATACCCAGTGATCTCTTTCCCTCATTATGGAAAAAAAAAAGAGATTTTTTGTTTTTTTCTTGTTGTCATACAGTATGTAGTCTTTTGTTGACACTGCCTTCTTTTAGTTAACACAATGCCTTTGAGATTCAGCTGAGTTGTTGTACGTACCAACAGTTCATTCCTCCTTGTGGCTGAATAATATTCCATTACATGGAAGTACCATAGCTTATTTATCTGTTCACTCATTAAAGGACATATGGATTGTTTCTGTTTTTGACGATTATGGATAAAGTTGCTATAAATATTCATATGCAAGTGATTGTGTGAGCATAGTATTTATATGTTCTCTAGAACATATACTTCGAAGTAAAATTGCTAGGTTGTATGGTATATGTATAATTAATGCTATAAGAAGCTGCCTAACTATTTTACAGAGTGGCAGTAACAACTTTGCATTTCAGTTGCTCTGCAACCTCATCAGCACTTAGTGTTTTCAGTTTTTTTAAATGTCATTCTATGTATTCAAATTAAATCCAAAATTGTGATTTCAATTTATATTTCTTTAATGACTAATGCCATTGAATATCTTTATATGCACTTATCTGACATCCATATATACTCTTTGGTGAAGGATCTGTTCAAGTCTTTTGCCCAATTTTAAATTGGGTTTTTAACTTTTTTTTGTTTGTTTTTTACTGTTGAGTTTTGACAGTTCTTTATACATTCTGGATACATATCCTTTGTTGGATATGTCGTTTGTAAATGTTTTCTCCCCGTCTGCAGTTTGACTTTTAATTTTCTTAACAGTGTCTTTCACAGAGTAAAAGTTTTGAATTTTGTTTAATGCCAAGTTATCAATTTTTTTAAATGGATCGTACATTTGGTATCTCATCCATGAACTCTTTATCTAACCCTCTGTCACAAGATTTTCTCATGTTTTCCTCTGAAAGTTTTCTAGTTTTACATTTTACATTTAGAGCAATGATCCCTCGGAGGTAAACTGTTTTGTATATGAATGTTCAGTTGTTCTAACACTATTTGTTGAAAAGGCTATTCTTTCACCACTGACTTGCCTTTGCACCTTTGTCAAAAGTCAGTTGGCGATATGTGTGTGGTTCTATTTCAGTGACCTTTTAAGCAGCCTGGGGAGAGGGTTCTGCCCAGTATATACTGTTATGCCCCACCTGAGCCATGAAGTAGAGGCAGAATGGAGGGCAAATTAATTAACAGCAGTGAGAGAAGAAGCACAGATGGAGAGCAGCTCAGACCCATAAAACTGGAACTCAGAACAGCGGGTCGCTAGAGCTTATTTAGTGTGTCCATTCATGAAGAGACCTACTGTGTGGGAGCTCGTGGCTCGTTTTAGACAAGTCTACACAACGTGGTCCCAGAAGTCTTTAGGCTACCGTTCCCTCAAGTGTAAGATAAGGAAAGCAAGTTTCAGGCACTATTGATTACCCCAGACCATAGTGATATAGACTTTTATTTAGTAATTTGTAAGTCTGTTGTTACGTGTTTCTATGGAAAAATTAGGAATCTGTTATTTGAAACTAGTACACATAACTCTGCTTTTGACAGAGGTGAGTTTGTGGAGAGACCGTCCCAAATCATTTCCTGCTGTGTGTAACTCTAATGATGTTCGTATAGCTTTTAAGGAATTAGTGCTTCTACAAAATATGTCCAAGCTTTTAAGAATTTGGAATGCCTACTTCAGAATCACCATTTGGTGAAATGTTGAGGCAGTTTTTAGACATGACGTTTGTTCTCGTGGATTTGTAGATTTTCAAACAGCGTAAGTGATCTAACTTGGTTATCTAAGTGCAAAATTGAACCTCAGGGAACCATAGTATGTTTCAAAGGGATTAATCTGCATAAAAAACTAATTACCTACAATGTTTAAAATAAGTTTATTTACTTTATTTATTTATTTTGGGTTCCATTGGGTCTTTATTGCTGCACGTGGACTTTCGGTAGTTGCGGTGAGCAGGGGCTATTCTTCATTGCGGTGCACGGGCTTCTCATTGCGGTGGCTTCTCTTGTTGCGGAGCACCAGCTCTAGGTGCGCAGACTTCAGTAGTTGTGGCACGTGCGCTAAGTAGTTGTGGGTCGCGGGCTGTAGAACACAGGTTCAGTAGTTGTGGCGCAAGGGCTTAGTTGCTCCGCAGCATGTGGAATCTTCCCGGACCAGGGCTCGAACCCGTGTCCCCTGCATTGGCAGGCAGATTCTTAACCACTGCGCCACCAGGGAAGCCCTACCTGCAATTTTAAAATGCCTTTATTTAGTGTATCATGAAAACGCATCTAAAAATTTAAAATCATAGAAATGCTGAGAATTCCCTGACGGTACAGTGGTTAGGACTCTGCGCTTCCACTGCAGGAGGCAGGGGGCTCAGGTTCAATCCCTGGTCGGGAACTAAGATCACACGAAATGCTGCTCGGCCAAAAAACAAAACAAACAAACAAAAAAAGGTTTAAAATCATAGGAATGCTTCAAAATATTTTTAAATAATTTAAATCTTTTTTTAAGAAGCATCAAACGGTCAAGGTAAATCCTTCCTTTCTTCTCCTTTCCTTCCTTCCCTCCTTTCGTTTTTTCATTTGTTCTTTCTTTCCTTCCTCCCTTCCTTCTTACAGATCAATGAAGTTGTCACCTTGTAACTTTATTTACAGACGAAGACTTCCAATAGCTGCAACATTAAACTCCCCAACTTGGGGCTCAGGTGGGGAAACTCCACACAGATGTTAATCGGAGGTAGAGTAAGGATTGTAATTTTTAACAGATTTCATTAAAAAAAATTATAATTGTCTTAAACTTTGATTTCGTGAGCTTCTTCACCATTAGGGGTTAATTACAACAATGGTTTCTGGTTTGAACCACTTCAGTCTCAAAGTCATTTCAGAAAACTGCTGGAACTGAAAAAGCTTTAAGCAGTCGTGCAGGTCTTTATTTGTAAATTAGTTTTGACAGGACTACGGTGCAGAGTCCTGCTTGCTTCCAAAGTGATGCTGGCTGACAACCTCGCGCTGCTCCAGGAGCATTGGAACATGTGGAAGAAATTGTTCTTTTCCATTTCACAGCTTGTCATTTCCTCTGCGGGGCAGCCCCTGACCCCTCTGAGAGATCCTGACACCCATACGGGAAGTGTTCCCACTGATGTAAAGGAAGTGGAGAAGCAGTTTAACGCTAAGAAAGAAGGGAGAAGGGTGTGTCAAAAGGATCTGGAGCACAGAGAGATGAGATGGGCTTAAAACGTTTCCATCAGGTTAGAATCTTTGCTGTGTTCTTTCCTTTCAGGAGAGAAAACTGAAAAATAATTTAGAAGGGCTCAAAACATTATGGGCGGTTTTACGCTACCTTAAAAAAATTTTTTTTAAGTGGAAATGGCAATAAAAATGAATGTGTCACATGTGAATGATCAAAGAAAAGGGTCTGAGGGAAAAGTACAAATGTGCTGCTGCCCTGTTCCGATATGTTTCTAATTACAGAGTGTGTGTGGATTAGATCGACAACATCAGATTACAGCTTGTGTTTTCAGGACATTTTACACCCTTAACATTTTATTTGGTCTCATATATTCATCACAGTCAATTTTTCCTCTCTGCCTGTGCTATTAAACAGTGCAGTAAGGAACATAAAAAAGCAATGGGGTTGTGTTATCATTCAAACAGGTTTATCATTCTCCCAGTCTATTGGCATAAGCCATTTCAAAACCCCTCATATTATCAATATTTTTAGAGCTACTAACTAAGTCATTATTTTTTTAAAGAACTTCCTTTTCTTTTTGAAACAATTGAAAATCTTTTTCAGTATACACACTTTGCTGACCATGGTCTTTAGGGCAGGGGTAATAAATACTCTTTCTTCCACACACACATCATGGTGTGTGTGTGTGTGTGTGTGTGTGTGTTCGCATGCATGCGCATCTGTGTCTGTGTGTGATCCTTAATCTCTTGTGGCAAATATGTTAACAAACGCAAGTGTGCCTTGTGTTTTCAGCAATCACTCCTAAAAATGTACTGTCTATGAAAATAATTCCATTTTTCCTTGGCCACTCTCTCATTTAGTCTGCCGATACTCAGTGCCTCGGTATTAGGACACATGTCCTTGCAAAATGATATTGCAGAAGTGGATAGAGACAACGAATAATATCATAGTTCTTGACTGAATGTGAGACACTGAAATGGACCTAGCAGGTTAGGACAATTGGAGCATTTCTAAAAAGCTTTGGGAGCAGTGGTTTAGGAAGGAAGTGTTACTACAGACCTGTGACAAGACACACTTGTCTCTGGCCCCATTATTCAACCTGGACATTCCCAGAGGTACCCAGAGCTGAACACATAATCTGGAGAAGTTGGAAATAGAGAACTGTAGGGATAAAATGTACTTTTATTCTGTTTTTACTAACGCAAATTATGACAAAAGAAACCATGACCAACTGGGGAGAATTTGCACCTTACATGTGACAAAGTAGCAGCCCATCCGACATAGCTTTCCAGTTGCTCCAGTTTATGATATTGATATTGGTTTTTTACTGCAGGCTCTTCCATTCTTTAAATTTTTTTTTATTGTAGTAATAACACTACATGCGATCTGCCCTCTTAACAAATGTTTAAGTGTACGATACAGTATCTGTAGTTGGATGTGATGTTGTACAGTAGATCTCTAGAACTTATCTTACATCATTGAGACTTTAGGCTCATTGATTAGCATATACCCATCCTCCCCCTCCCCCAGCCCCTGGCATTCACCATGCTACTCTCTGATTCCATGAGTTTGCCAATTTTAGATGCTTCATATACATAGAACATGGATAGGCATTTATCCAAAGAGGACACACTATAGGTAGTTTCTGCAAGTCTTTAGCAGGTAGCGTTTCCTTTGGTTCAGTATTATCTTCGTCAAACTCCAAATGGGAATAAAAAATAAATGACATTGTGAGACCTCATGTGAATAAATGGGTTCATTAGCTCTTTCTAAACATGAGGCTGGCTTTGAACACTTCAGTGGTCTGACTGATTTAGTTCTCTTTCTTATGAGCATGTGATTGACTTTGTTCAATGTGGAAATAATTGAAATTAAAATTGGCAGAAAGCAACAGTCTTTTTATCCACAATGATCCATGCAGTCTAATTAGATGATCCATATGGAGTAAGAAATAGGAAATATAAATTAGAAAAACAGGCTTTTGAGTCAAACAGGTAAATATTTCCTTTAGCATGAGATAGGAGGGAAATCAATCTTTTTTGGTATTAAACTCACTTTATTAGAAAAGTCAGTCTGAGCTTGAATGTTGACACCTTGGCAATGAAGGATAGAAGGACTTGATGCTCTGTAGCACAAATACATGACACATTGAATATTTTACATTACTAGAGGCCAGCAAGTGTGATCAACCTTTGTTTGCAGAGCCACAACTATTTTTTTTTGTTAAGACTGTATTCTATAACTTGTTAAATGAACACAGAACTGTTTCACTAGAATCTTGTGTTTAGAATTTTGTAGATTTAAAGTTGTAGTAAAAAAGATCCTGCAATATTTTCAACATGCATAGAAATAAGCATATACAAGGCATAATGCTAGTGTTAAAGACATTGGCCGCTGTAATGTTGTTAACAGACGTAGATTGTGAAAACATAATTCAGTGAAAAGCAATACAGAACCTTAAAGCACAAATATTTCTCCTTCCATACTATTAACCCTCTCTTTCCAAACAAATTCTCATTAGTTAGTTGATCTATATTCAGGCTGGTGTATTGCTTTTATCAGCAAGTGTGCCTTCTCCAGCATTGAAATATTAACACATGTGCACACAGACACATGCATATAAAACTTTCTAAGGTCAAATATTTAAAAGATGTAAACATTTTCTTAAAACGTTCCAGCATTTTTTTCTTGAACCATAATTAATAGTGTCTCCTTATACCTTCACCTAAACTTGTAATAAAACATCTTTTTTTCCCCTTTTTCAGACTTGCAGGAATCAGGCATCATGAGTATGAATAAGTGCCATGAAATAAAGTTTTAACCAAGTGTGATGAACTAGTTGTTGGAGCAATCAGGTGTTCATCATCTTGATTTTTTGCCCATAATACATGTCATGCTGAATAAAACCAGTAGTTGTTGGATATGTACTTGGCAAATATTTTCTCTCAGTCTGCAGCTTGCCTTTTCATCTTCTTAACAGGGTATTTCATAGAGTAAAGATTTTGAATTTTAATGAAGTCCAATTTATCAATCTCCTTTTATGGATCAGGCTTTGGTGTCAAGTCTAAGAACTCATTGCCTGAAGTTCCTGAATATTTTCTCCTTTTTTTTTTTTTTTTCAAAAAGCAAATCCATTTTGAATTATTTTTAACATAAGGAATGAAGTTTAGGTTAATTTTTTTTTTATTTTACATTATTATTTTTTGCCAGTTGCTCCAACACCATTTGTCATAGAGGCTGTTTTTCCTCCATTGACATGGTTTTGCACCCTTCTTAAAAATCAGCCACTTAGCATATTTTTCTAAACTTTTTTCTGGCTTCTCTATTCTCTTCCATTGACTTATGTGTCTGTCCCAACAGCACGCAGCTTTGATTACTGTAGCCATATATCCAAGCTGTATAATTCTTTTCATACATTGTTAGATTCAATTTGCTAATATTTTCTTGAGAATTTTCCAAGTTTCTGAGAGATATTGGTCTGTAGTTTTGTTTTTTAGTGTACTGTCTTTGGCTTTGGTGCAGGATTGTTATAATGGTCTCACAAAATGAGTTAGGAAGTGTTTCTCCTGTGTTTTCTAGAGGAGATTATGTAAAATTGGTCAATATACATTTTTTTCAAGTGCCCATGAATCCGTCACAAATATATCCTGGGCCAATAAAAGAAACCTCATAAAATTGAAAAGAATTGAAATCATACAAAATGTTTTCTGTAATCATAATAAAATCAAACCAGAAATAATTAACATAAAACCAGAAGGAAACTTTTAAAACCTTAGAAACTAAACACACTTTAAAATAATCTGTGGAGCAAAACAACAAAGTCTCAAAAAAGTTTGAGCTGAATGAAGATGAAAATGCAACATATCTATCCTGTCATTGAATTAGAAGTGCATTTTTTTTGTAAATAGCATATAATTAGGTCATATTTTAAAATTTACTCTGACAATATCTGCCTTTTACTTGGTATAGTTAGACCATTTACATATAAGGTAACTATGGGTATGTTAGGACTAAGTCTGCCATTTTAGTATTTGTTTTCTCATTATTTCCTCTGTTTTTCATTCCTCTGTTCCTCTTTACTTGCCTTCCTGTGCATTACTTGAACCCTCTTTAAGATTCCATCCTGATTTGATGATAATTTTTGAACAAATCTCTTGTGTACTTTTCATAGTAGTTGCTCTGGGTATGGCATCATACATATGTGATTTATCTCAGTTTCCTGGTGTCAATATTTTACACTTTGGGTCAAGTGTAAGTACTTTACTTCCATTTCAGTCCCTTTCCCTTCCCCACTTTTAAGTATCATTGTCTTGGGTAACGCATAGTGTTATGGTTTTTGTTCCAGTCATCAAATGCGATTTTTAAAACCCATGAGGGTAAAAAGAGTGTATTATATATACTCATGTTTGATGCTTTTTCTGATTTTTTTCTTTTTTTTCCCTTTCAGATACCCCAAGATTTCTTCTTTTATAATTTCCTTTCTGTTTGAAGAACTTTCTTTAGCCATTATTTTAGGGAAGGTCTAGCAACAAATTCTTTTTGTTTCCTTTCATTTGAGAATGTATTTTGCCTTCATTCCTGAAGGATAATTACTGGCTATAGAATTTGTTGTTGACAAATTTTTCTTTCAGCAATTGGAAAGTGTTCTGTTTTGGTCTGCGTGATTCAGCTTGTATATCTGGGGCACACCCACCGGACCCTGCTAGTGATGTCTGGGAGGACAGAAGGAGCTTCCCCAGGCCTGGCCACCTGCTGCCTTTAGGTGGGGAAGGGAGTCTCCAGCCTCAGGATGTTAAGAAACTTTCTGGTCTAGGAATTAATTGTGGTGGGATTCCCCTGCTGGTACCACTTGGTAACCTGTTTGTTGTCTCTTGGCGGGAGGAGGGCTGTTTCAAGTTGCAGGGAAGGAGAGGGAACCACCTGGATGCTTATTTCAGTAGGTTCTGGTCTATCCTGCTCTCCAGTGCTGATGGACTCACCTGATGTTGTTGGTGGGACTTCCTTTCTAAGGGTAGATAGGGTCCTACCTGGACCACTATTTGCGGATAGGACGGAGTTGGAGATGCTTGTTCTGATTACTTTCTTCTGTTGGGTGGCGTGAGAGGGAGCATGGGCTGCCCTGTCCTATACTGTTGCTCTAATCCTGGGGTCTATAATCATCTCTCAGTCCTCTTTATATCTTTCAGAACTTCCTTTGGTTACATCCTACATTATTTCCAGGCTTTTTAGTTATGCTTAGAGAGGAGAAGAAGGGAGAAACAAGTGTATACCATTTGGTCCCAACCGGAAGTCCCCTCAGTTTTTTGTTTTGTTTTGGGGGCACTATAGCATTTTAAAAGTTTCCTAGCATTTCATTTAGGGCTTGAGGAATATGGAGGTAAAAAATGTTTTAATTGTGGCAAAATATAGATAATATGAAATTTACCATTTTAACTATTTTTAAGTGTACCGTTCAGTGACACTAAGTACATTAACAATGTTGTACACCCATCACTTCCATCCATCTCCAGAATTTCTTCATCTTCTCCAACTTAAACTCTCTAGCCATTAAACAATAACTTCCCATTTTACCCTTCTTCCAGTCCCTAGCAATCATCATTTCTACTTTCTGTCTCTCTGAATTTGACCGTTCTAGGTCCCTCATATAAGTGGAACCATACAATATTTGTCTTTCTGTGACTAGCAAACTTTACTTAGCATAATATCCTCAAGGAAGGAGGCAAAATTTGAATTGGTAAAATCTATTACTCATTGAAGTGTTTTAAAACAGTTTTGAGGATAAGAATTTAAAATTAGTAACTAACTTGGGACATTGAAATCTTTAAAGCATGGTATGTAGTATGAACTCAACAATGTTAGCTATTACCATTATTTTCTTCAAGATATTACTATTCCTCTTCTCCCTAGTATGAATAGCTAAAAGTCAACAGTTAGGGGGTTGAGTCAACGTTCTGTTTTTATTTCTTTTTGTGACAACTAGCCCTGATCTCTGTCTACCTACTGGAAATGTGCAAGAAAGAAATTGAAAGAGAATGCAGACCTGTGCACGTTTCATGGAAGAACTAGAATGTGGATATAGGAGGCAGGGAGGCTTACATTCACACTCTGACTCTTACCCTTTAATGTCGTTTATCAGGTTCCTTAATCTGTGAACATTTGCTTCTTTACCTATAAAGGGGGGATAACAGGCCTTACTTGAGGATTAGTAGTAGTTTATGTAGAGTGCAATACATGCAGTAGGTGCTCACTAAATCACCTTTGTGTTATTGTATTAGTTACTATAATGAGAAAAATGCACCTGGCTATGTCCATATCCTGCTTAATTTCAGTACTGGGCAATGATTCCCTCTATCCTTACCCGTAATTTTCTCTTAACAATAAGGACTTACTAGTGGGTAAAATAATTTATTATTCTAAGTAGCTTTGGGTGTTCTAAGTTCAATGAAATTGTCAGTGATGATAACCAAGGAAAGCTCATGGGCAGCATATTAAAATTTCTGAATTCTTTCATTGTGCTTAAGATGGAGAGTTTAATATTTTTAAGAATAAGGGGAAAAGAAGCTAACTTTCATAAAAGGATGCAGTCTTTTTAAGGATGTCAGAAATGGATGATGTTTAAAAACTATTCTTGGAAAGAATATCCAAGTATATTCCTGCTCTTATGTTACAATAATATTTTATTAGGCAAGGCATGCATGTATGAGTCTATTTTTCATCCTGAAAATGCAAAATATTCAGAGATAACTACTGGTTGATATGATGGCAGAAATATTTACGGTTCTGTGCTGGCTATAAAGGTAAACAAAATAACTTGAATTAAATAAGTAACATATGTAAATCTGTTTTAATAAACTGAAAAATACTGCATAAAATATAATGTATTATTATCAATCAACTAACTGTTGATATTAATAAATGGTACCAAAGTGTCACATGGGTTGAGGGTCTATGTGGACAGATTATACCTTAGAGGTTTGGGCAGAAGTGAAATTGGGAACAGTTTTGTTGCATTCCTGATGCCACTAATATTAAAACATCCCCAAATATGAAACCATTAAGCTTCTTAACACTTCTAAGAAACCAGTTCATAAAATAGTAGGAACACTTTACCTTTTATTAAATATTTAAGGCTTTAGAGGGACTAATCCTGGCCAGACCTAAACTCCAATTCTATGGTACTTGCCCTTTGTCAGGAGTTTCATTTTTGAAGATCAATTTGTTCATTTATTCTTCCCATGAAGAAAAGATAGAATTTGTTCCTTGACATTATGACCAACATTTATCTATTTATGTTGGCAGCATCCAAGTAGTTATTGTTTATAGGTTCAAACTATGCTGCTAGCAGAGTATGTTATCAAGTCATTACCTGCATTTATGTAATTTCTAGTTCATTCACTGTTAATATCCTCAAATAGATATTCGATCCTAATTTTGAAAGTGGTTAAAACATTTTTACTTTCTTAACTAGAAACTAGATATAAACAACCAGATTTCAAAAATTTTAGGCATCTATTTCTGCCGTAGATAAACAATGCTGAGACTTTGGTCTGTGGTTGCAGCCATGGTTATGGCAACGTGTCGTTGAGAATTCGTACTTGGTATTTCTTTTGGCCTATAAACTATTCATTTGTACTGTGAACTAGATCATGTGCTTCTAACTGTCAGTAAGCTGAATGCATTTCAAGTCAATTTACTAAAATAGTTACTGTTAAGTGGTATATTTGGACAGAGTTGACACCTTTGACATTTTCTACAATGGCAAAAATAACTGTATTTAAGGGAATGATTTATGAATGTTGGGTGCCTACAGAGCTTCCATTTGATTATGGTTTTTACTTTAGCTGCTGAAACTCTTTCCACAAATTGCTGAAAGGACAGCTAATTAGTGCTGTGTGATCAGATATTTAACACAGATACACAGAACATAGAAATGCACAAAAACATAATATCAATCTAAAACCTATGATCTTCTTGTTGCTCCTTAGCATTGCCTTTGTCTAACAAGAGGAGAATAATTGATATCACAGCAGAGACAGGGAAAATAAGGAAGAGAGAGTAAGATTGATAGTATAGAAATGCCTTTATGAAACACACATTATTTGGTATAAATAAGGAAAGCAACTTGCAATGATTAAAAAGTATTTTGAATCCTGAGTTGTCTTCTAGATTACTGGCCTCTATTAAAAACTTCTTAAAATAATAGATAGCTTTAATTCTTCAAGCAAAAGAAAAATTATATCATCTCAGATTTTCCATGTTTATTATATAGATGTGATTTGACTATGGGAAAAAAAGAGAGCAAAATCTCTTGTATTGCAAGTTTTAAATGTACCAGGCTAAGGTTTACTTAATTAGAACCTCCAGGCAATAAAGGAGCCCTTTTTAAAATTCTGTGATTCTTAATATGCTAAATAATGCAAAGCTTCGACTCTTCAAGCATGAGACACACATCTGGCAGTTTAACATTTAAATTACAGGAGGAAAAAATTCCTCACTTCAGTAGTAATTTTCTCAAAGAAAAGAATAGGAAATGTATTACAACTACATTTAATTTCTTTTTAGATTCCCATCCTGTCTAATTGCAGACATTTTTCTAGGTTGTCTGTATTTGTATTTTTTACACATATTTTCTGTACATTTTACTAAGCTTTAATTTGAGATGCTCTTCACTATTAGAGCTCTTGAAAAACTGTGGTATATTTTACTTAGCAGATTGTTTTGAGAAATCCATCTGATCTCTAAGAACAAAGACAGTGGTTTAGAAAATAAAGAGAAAATAAAATTTCAGAGTCCCACGAAAATATTACTAACAAAAAGGCAACATTTTTCAGTTAGTTCCACTTTCAGGCTTTAATTTTTTTCAGTATTAATGTTTTCTCTGTTTTTTCATTTTCTGGCTGTTCTTCATGCAAAAATTACTATAAGCAGTATTCTTTCTTTGCATTTCTCCAAAGGACAGTGTCAGATCCTTGATTAATTTTACAAAGGTCATTTGGAAAAACCATTAAAAATATGCCAAGTAAAAAAGATTAGCACAACACAGGGAAAACACACTTTTATAAACATGTGCATTTATATATAGATAGGGTACTGAAACATCCTACAGTTTTGACAAGTGTTTTCCTTGTGCACCTCATGTATTATTAAAAATATGACTGTTCCATCCCAGCTGACACATTCCAAAGGCATCAGCAGGTTACTGTTATTTGTAAATATTTCATCTTTTTCTCAATATAAGATGATCTGATAATTAAATTGAGTAGTGGTTCCATAAAATAAAGTGGACTTTCAAAGTTAATTACTAAAGTAATTAACTTATATTTGTATTACTAACACATAAACATGGGTGCTAGTTAACCTGTGACCAATTTATGTATCCATTCCTACTTTTAATTAAAAAATAAACAACACTGCAACTTCCATTGTAGCTATGACAGGGTAGCTGGTACCAGACTAGCTCTTCTTTTACAATCAGCCATTAAACTGGAGAGAATATATGAAGCATGTTAATGTTTTAATTGTCATGGAGCATTGGCCATCAGGAAGCACAAGAATTGCTGATCCCAGAGAGAAGAGAAACTTTTGAGGAAAACCCTGGTTGTCTACCTGGGCAAAAATTCTGACTCTAAAGCAGTGAAGCAAAATCCAAGCAGAGAAAGTCCCACTGAGCTGAGACAAAGTTTGGCATTCAGAGCTGCTGAAGCAGCTAGAATCTGCCGAATGAGAAAGAGCAGGGAGTTGTGCAGAGAGGAACCCAGAAATCAGTATAGGGACCACTCCCCAACCATGAATCCTTAGCTGAGAGTTATGCTGTACATGACCACAGTGAGAATAACTGAGGCTTTGCTAAGTGACGACTATGGACCTGAGAGAAGAACAGAGATAACTAGAGTTGGAACAGAGGTAGCATTCAAGTCAGGAGAGTCATGTTAATACCTCATTTTCAATTTGACAGAAAACTGAGATGCCAAAAGTCTGCATATTAGGAATAAAGACCATGCTCTAGAGAGGCTTATTTTAAGCCTAAAACAAAGCTCTGACAGTAATGGTAGAGGAGTTAGAGACCTGAAGTTGAGTTCTGGTAAGTTAGAGTGGCTTGGAAACTCTTAGTTTTTCACAGAAATGCTAAAACAAAATGTAAATGTAAGGACTTCCCTGGTGGCGCAGTGGTTAAGAATCCACTTGCCAATGCAGGGGACACAAGTTTGAGCCCTGGTCCGGGAAGATCCCACATGCCACAGAGCAACTAAGCCTGTGCATCACAATTACTGAGCCTGCACTCTAAAGCCCGTGAGACACAACTACTGAGCCCGTGAACCACAACTATCAAGCCTGTGCTCTAGAGTCTGTGCGCCACAACTACTGAAGCCCACACACCCTAGAGCCTGCGTGCCCCAACTACTGAAGCCCACTTGCCTAGAGCCCATGCTCCACAACAAGAGAAGCCACTGCAATGAGAAGCCTGCACACCTCAACGACGAGTAGCCCCCTCTCACCGCAACTGGATAAAGCCTGCACACAACAACGAAGACCCAACATAGCAAAAAAAAGAAAGAAAGAAAGAAAGAAAAAATGTAAATTTAAGCCTACACAAGTTTAATAAAATTAGCCAGTAATTGAACTGTGTACTAGGAAAAAAATATGAACATCTTTCCAAGGAAGATAACAGAATCCAGAGTCTTCTACAGTTCTACAGTGTCCATTATATAATCTATAATTATTAGACATACAAAGAAACAGGAGAATATAAACCTTAGACAGGGAAAATAGTGAATAAAAATAACTGTAAGATGATTCAGATATTAAATTTAGCAGGAAAAACAATTAAAACATCCATTATAAACACGTTCATAAATTTTTAAAAAACACTTTCAAATGATTAAAGGATAGTATGGTTTTAATGAATGATTAGTCAGGTCATCTCAGCAGAGACATGGACACTATAAAAAATGTAACCAAATGGAAGTTTCAGAACGGAAAAATCCAAGAATTAAAAGAAATTAATGAATTTGAAATACAGAAAAGAAAAAGCTGGGAGAAAAATGAAGAGAGACTCAGAGACCCATCTGGCTATATCACATAATTTTACATACGTACAATGGGAATCTTAGGTAAGAAAAGAGGGTCATAAAATGGAAGAAAATATGTATTAAAAAAGTAATGATTGGAAATCCCCCAAATTTGATGGAATATATTGACTCATAGATTGAATACTCTCAGTGAACCCCAAAAGAATAAATACAAGGGAAGCTACATTTAAAAATATCATAATGAAACTGCTAAATACCAAAGTTAAAGTGAAAATCTTGAAAGTAGACAGAAGGGAAAAACCCACATTTCAAAAAGGGGAGCAGTGATCTGAAAACTGACGGACATTATCATCTAAAACAATGGAGACCCGAAGTCAATGAAATGACATATTTAAAATGCTAAAAAATGTCAAATCAGAAATCTGTATCCAGCAAAAAATCCTTCATGAATTGAGGTTGATATAAAGACATTTTCAGATGAAGCAAAGGTAAAAGAATTTTTCTTCAGCAGACCGGCACTATAAAAAACTTAGAGAATGTTCATGAGGCTGGCTGGCTCATCTTTAGGGAGGAAAAGTTTTCCAAAGCATGCAGACATGGAGACCATGTCCTCAACGCTTTACACACTGGAAAGCTCATTTAAAAACATACACAAAGGCAATTCCAAAGGGCTGAGGATGGCAGCCTTTAATCCCTAGTATGGTATATGATACATGTCTACTTTTTAAAAAAAGATTTGTGGTCAACCTCTTGGTCAAAGCTGTGGCTCTATTAAGGTACTCCAATCTCTAGCAGCTTCTGGGCCAAGGTATTTGTCACAAGATGCTGGAGATAGGCCTTAGCAAATAGGCTCATTGAAGTGAGAGGTCAAGCCAATGGATTGAGAGTCATAAAGGTAAAGATATACCTGCTTATGTACTATCTTTCTTTGTTTATAATTTAAGAAACATTTGTTGAGGAGGCATTCCATTTCAGGCACTGTGCTGGATATAATAGGAAAAAAAAAAAGATGAACAAAACACATTATCTGCAAGGAGTTTTTGATCTAGAGCAGTAGTTCTCAACTGGGGATGTTTTGCTCCTCAAAGGTCATTTGGCAATGTCTGGAGACATTTTTAATTGTCTCCAACTAGGGGAGGGCGGGGAGGTAAAGGGTGCCTTTGGCATCTAGTAGGTAGAGGCTAGAGATGCTGCTAAA
This sequence comes from Hyperoodon ampullatus, assembly GCF_949752795.1. Taxonomy (NCBI): domain Eukaryota; kingdom Metazoa; phylum Chordata; class Mammalia; order Artiodactyla; family Ziphiidae; genus Hyperoodon; species Hyperoodon ampullatus. The sequence continues at coordinate 98,650,351 of NC_136923.1, forward strand.
CATCCTACAAAACACTGGACAGCCCCCAAACAAAGAGTTAACCAATCTAAAATGTCGCTCATGCTGAAGTTGAGAAACCCTGATATAAAACAAGTCATGCAAACGATGATAAAGGTAGCTCAGGTGAGAAGTGTTGGGTACACACAGATAACAGAACTGTCTAGTCTCAAGGTTTTATAATGGAATACTGGTGTGAGGCACAGAGAAATTTCTTTGAAAACTTGATCACAGAAACATAGCTGAAGATAGAGAATCCTACCCGGATGAGGATAGGAAAGCAGATCAGACACAGCTGCTGCTTGTAAATTGCATCCCCGTGGTGTGGCCAATGGTAAAGTTCTACTTGAAGTTCATGCATTGACTGAATTAAAACTGGGAGCATAGAACAGCTTAGAGCATCCAGAGAGTTCTTTCTTTTACCCCCATTTGTCAGGCTTTATATAAACTCTTAGATTTCAGCAGTGTAAGCTTACATATCCTCTGAAGTACAAATCTATAATATTTTTTTCCACCTTTTGTTTTTAACCCCAGGAAGCGTTTCTAATAAAATTGGTCCCTGCCCTATGGACTCTGATCTCAATCTCTTAAAAGAAGACCGTGAATTACACAATAAGGTAAGATGAAGGCTATAGAAGTTGGCTTTGACCATGAAAACGACGGTCCTGATTATTAACTATGATTTCTTAAAATATATTTCCAGGTAGAAAGTAATTTGGTCATCAAAGCAGGTTTTGAAGTTCAGGGCATACTAAAGCAGCTGACGTTTGTGAAATCAGTAATGCTAATAATTTTTTATTACATCCAAATCAGACTTCTTTAAGCAGTTGAAGACTTTAGTTAAATTAACCAGTCTACAAGACTCCATCTTGGGCAGGGTGATTAGAAAATGTGCTGATTGTACTGTATTTATTTCGCATGATCATGGCTGCCATGAAATCTATCCAGAAACTATCCTGATGAATTTATATAAATTACATAGCTTGGGTTTCCAAACGTTGGTTAAATTAATTTTACTGGTGTTACTGGATCCCGTTTTTTGATATTTAACCATTTCCAAAATCTTTATCTATATAGACCAAGTGACTTCGAGTTTTAAGTATTCAGAAAATTTAGCCTGGCTAGAAAATCAAATTAAAAAGATTTCTCTCCAACGCTGCCCTTTCTCATACAAATTATCTGAATTATTATCTTTATTCTCCAGTATGCTGACTAAATTAATACAGGTCTATAGAGCCAGCTTTCATGCCATTCTCTAAAGACTGATTTTAAAGTAAACCTTGTTTCCATCTCTAAATAGTGGACAACCATCTAATCAAATAAATGGGTTTTTAATGTCGAGATGACTACTTAACAGCATTTACAATTACAGTTGTTTCTGTATTGCAGAAGATGAAAGCTTAGAAATCAAAAGTTTAGTGAAATTTGTAACAGTGAAAGATAACATTCACTGAGTGCTAGGAAATTACTAGATGCCAGAAAAAGTTCTCAGGTCCTCCACATCAGATGACTATCTTATTCTCACAACAAACTAATGGGATAGATACTGCTATTGACATAGTTTCTATATTTAGAAGGTGAGAAAAATAAGGCATGAGAGATGGAGCAACTTAGCCAAAAAACATTGTTAACAAGTGTATAGCCGGGCTTTGAACCAGTCTGTTTCTAGAATCCATATTTGTATCCATCATGAAATAATACTTCAAAAAGTTGTTTATTTCTTTGTCCTTACAGCCAGGTGTATGTTTTCTACTTCTTGGGTCTTATAACCTTAATTTAAGGGATAGGCTATGGAAACCAAGGACAATTTGCTACGAAGGAAAAAAGCTTACATCCTTTATACATATTATGTATTAGGCAGTTTTATGTATACTTTTTGGGAGGCTAAAGGAAGGATACATCTATGAGATTCCTAGGATACTGTGGATCTAATATTAGCATTTTAAATATTTTTGTAAAATTTTCATGTCACTTGTTGATCATAAATTTTGAGATTAGAAGAAAGACAAAATTAAGTAAGATGAGAAAGAATACAGTCACTCAGAAAATCTAAAATTCTTCCCTGTATTTTCTGAGTTTACCGTTCAATTCAGGAGTTCTCTTTTTCATTTTATTTTTAATGTTATACTCCCCAAATTGCTAGTCAGTTGTTTGGAGGAGTAAGATCTTCCCTGGGGGTCAGGCACTTTGGGAAGGTGTCTTAACTCTGAACTGCTTTAGGAAGCAGCTTCGTGCCTGCTGGTAATACGTCTTTGTAACATCAGTGCTGTGGGAAGTCAGAGCCAGAAATACACCCAAGTTGCAATTGACTGAGTACAAGGGAGGTTATACCACCTACTAAATCTAAATCTGAGACCCTCTACGCCAATTTAAGTGTGTTCTTTTTTCCCCTCGTCTTCTCATAGTAATAGGAATTAATTTGAATCTTCAACTGATATAAAGACTCTAACCCAGGCAATTGATAGGGTAGCTGTGGGAAAACTGAGGTTAATATTGAACTTCACATGTGAAGCATTCATTTTTCAAATAACACGGAGCCAGAAAACAATCAAAATGTGTGGTCCAAAGTGGTCAGAAATGTTAGTTGTCATCCAGAGGGCAGAAACAGAAACCCAAGGGGTTAGTTACCCGAGGGGTCTCTCTGGGTAAATCCTGAACTACCAAGCCAGGAAGGAGCACCTTGCTTCTCCCTGGATACTGCTAATAGAAAGCTTGTCCTGAAAAATTCTCTGGAACACACATCAGAAATGAATTAAAGCAAGAGGAAATAGTATTCTTGCTGGATGGTCTCAGGATTTAGGCTGGATTTGATTTGGAGCTATGGGTTTTTATTTTTTCGATGAGAATAACAACACTGATGGAACTGAACATGATGTCATATTTATTTGCCTTGTTACTTCAGATGCGCCTGGTGTTTATTGTTGTTATCGATGACTTGCAGTTCTGTGATCCTATTAACACAAGCCTCTTAGCACCATACATCCACCCCAAACTGTCCTCCCCTGCCTTCTTAAAAAATGGTGCTGTTCATTTCTGATCTTCCCAGGGCAGTTCAAAAGCATTCATAATCCTCAGGATTCAGCTCTTTATTCACTATTTCCTCTTTCTAAGGCTCTCTCTTTTGATGAAACAATCCCCTTGCTCTTCATCTGGCCAGATGGGCAGATGAACAGTGCTCCCCAGAGCTCTGCACAAAGACCCTATAAAGAGTTTTGGGAAAAAATGCTGCTGCTAAGTGGAGCTTAATTGTGCCAGAGCCACAATGCTTTTCCACTGCACTGGTGCCACTGACCTGTGAACTGCAAGCTCTCTTTCTCTGCACAAAGACTTACCTTCTCATCGGTCCCGTCATCATCACCCTTCTTCATTAACCAAATGGTCCATGGAAGGAATTATTGCTAAGGGGTAAAAACCTCTAAACGACAAGGTAGGAACCCTGGGCTTTGCTTTCTATCATATAACACAATTAAATGGGTCTTTCATTTCATGAGCTGGGCAACCTTTTTTTTTTTAAGCAATTTATTTTTGGCTGTATTGGGTCTTCGTTGCTGCGTGCGGGCTTTCTCTATTTGCGGCGAGCGGGGGCAACTTTGAGACTTAATATCTTGTCTTAATATCTTAATATTATCTTAATATCTTAATATTAATAAATTAATATCTTAAGACTTAAGTCTTCCTATAGTATTTTCTACTAGGCAGCTTCTTAGAAATACTGTAATAAATGCACAATAAAGGATGTTAAATTTTCCCTCAATCACCCACGCTATATATTGCACTGTACCAGATGCTACTTATATCCTTAATATCCTAAAGCATGTTAAGTTCTATCCTTTCCATCCCCAGAAAGAATTTTATCGCTATTATATCACTTTGTCTTCATAAAAAATCCTGCGATCTATGCAAGACAAATATTATCTCCATTTTTCAGATTAAAAAACTCAAATTCATGGACTTTAAATAATTTAAGTTTCCAAAGTAACGAGAAGACTCGAATGAGAGTCTTCTGATCATCACTTGTTGACCCTGTTGACTGCAACACAATACACTTTAGTTTCTGAAAATTCTTTAAAACACTTCTTGGCTCTCATTTTGTGTTGTGTTTGAAAGAGTGCATGTGATGCTGTATTTGAATGGCCATCCTCACACACCAAATTTTTAGCTTATGAACTTGAAAATCATATTCTGAATTCTAGCAATTTATATTTACATATTTGCTGGTGGTTTCTGCGATTGGTCAGACTCTGAGTAGCCATACAGATAATATGTGAAACATGCCATTCTAGAACAAATTTGCACCACCAATTTCTCTTTTAAAGTATAGATATTCATCTTTCTAAAGACAATGCTGTTGGAAGACTTCATTATTATTATTTTTTTAATAACAATGTTCTTTGGCTTCAGGGACTTAAAGTTGTAATGGGCCAGAGGATCTATTTTCTGTCTTTAAATGTTGATGATATCCTATTTAAAGTATTAGTTGTTAGGCATAGATTCCAAGATAAGAATTTGTGCTTGGTCGATTGTTCAGATTGTTGAGTGTATTCATGTGAACATTCATTCAGGCTCACACACTCCGGTACTCACTCACCTGGGAATTTTGCTGTACATATTTATAACTTTTTGGATTTAAAACTCTTATTTTCTTTGGGTTTTTGTTCCTCTTTGGGTTCATTTCTTTGGAGATGAACAAGTGTCTGTGACTTTATGTCTTCCAAAACACCAATTTGAAGGAATTTTTAGCACGTTAAGTTAAGCATTCTTTAAAGGAAATCCAAAGGTTCAGAAAATTTTTGTTATTTTTAGAGTTAACAGGTGTTTTTCTTTGTGACTTAGCAACTTGAGGTAGTCCATTGTCATTATTGTAATATAAGTACTTAATGAAGTGACTTCTAATAACTAATTCTTGAGTATTTACTATGTGCTTATTACCATGTTAGGAGCTGTGAAAGATACATGGAAATATATACTACATACCATTTTTACCATGAATTTAGTTGAACAATCAAGATAGATATTAACTGATCAACCAAATAGAAAGCAGTTTAATACACTATATCACAGAACACCTATTTTTTTTTTAACAAATCAGGGGCTTTGGTGGGTAAACCAAATCTTTGGTATAATTCTTGATAGCCATTTCAACTTTCTATTTAGTAAGACTGAATAAAGTATCTAAACATCTCATAAATAAATGCCATCTAATTTAAAGTTTAAATACCTACAAAAGCATATTTTTAGCAATCAGGTAAGGTGTGCAAATCAAATATGTTTGTTTAGTTGGGACAATTCAGAGCTCTCATATATTTTAAAGAATTTTGACACACTTTAACTTACTCAGGAATGGAGTAATTAAAAATACCAACAGTAAATAATCTGATTAAAAGTACCTTTATTGGCACAGGAGCTATAGAGTCTGAGAAAGATAAAAAAAGACCACAACCAAAGGTACCTTCTATTGATGGCTCTCATAAATGAATTTTGTTCTTAAGGTGATCAAATCAATCAATTTTATAATAAAAGAAATGAGCCTTGTAGAGATTTGATGCCACATCTATTTCACCTGAGTTTCACTCCAGGGTTTTCCTGGTTACTACCACCAGTGCATCCCAAAAGCATTCTGCAATTGCAAAATATTTCAGCAACAGACTTGTGCTAAAACTTGTATGAATTGATATCAAGGAATTTCAAGTAATGAGCCTCTTACAAATTATGATCAAAAACACTTGAGAAGGGTCTAAAGAAAAGGAAAGAAGAACATTAGCACAACTGTCTTATAAGTGCCAGTCATGTCTAACTTTCTTCTTCTGTAACTAGTGGTTTAAAAATACCTTTTTGTCAGCAGTATTTTGTAACTAAATTGTATGGGAGACTTCAATATATAAACAAATAAAAGTTTAACTGTTTTGGTGGAAGAGGGAAGAGTCTGTCTAGGTTAGATGCTCCCTCTCTCCCCACTCCTCTCCAAAGCGGGGCTCTTCAGAATCCTTGGTTGAATTATAGGGTTAAGTTTCTCCAATGGGACAATCTGTTTTCTGGAACTGTCATCCTGGGTCACATGATTTTCTCAAGTTCTCATAAATCAGCTCCACAGACATTGTACGGTCCTGAGTTTAAATTGATGTTACTGAGACTGTGGAACTCAGGAGTTTTTGGAAACAATGCTAGCATGAAGCAGCCTGCTAAAACAGAAAGTAGAGGTAGGGTGGAAAAGGAATCCTGGTGGCCTTTGATTCCTTGGCTCCCCTAATCCAAAAATCCAGCTGACTCCTTGCCTTTGCAATAGCCTGGCTGGTCAAACTTTTCTCCAAATTCCTTTCTGCTAAAAGCTAGTTCAAGCTGCATCTTCTTTACCTGAAATAGTCTGGATTTAATACGAAAACCATAACCATGGTTATGATGTTGTTGTTTTCATTCTAACAACATTTATAGAATCTGTTCCATGTGAGATAATACAAAAGTGAACATGTCACAGTCTGCCAATATAGACATGAAAATTTAGTGAGAGAATCTGGAATATAAAGCAATAATTTCAATGCAAAATCATGGCTAACTATGCTTCTGTATGACCAATGATTCCATAAGTCATTCTGGGAAAACTGTCACTGAAGCCAGGTAAACTTTCCATGTGCTCCCTGCTAGAATACTTTTCCCCCCCCCATTTATTTAATTTCATTTCATTCTGTGAAGGAAAAATCAACTGCTTGGAAAACTGGAGAAATTGAAGATTGTTCTCAGGATACATCTTATTTAGAGGAACTGGAGAAACACAGATTTTCAGTTTGGTGAGTAACTGTATCCTGTCTTTCTATTTAAAAATGTAAATCCAGGGCTTCCCTGGTGGCACAGTAGTTGCAAGTCCGCCTGCCGATGCAGGTGACACGGGTTCATGCCCCAGTCCAGGAAGATCCTACATGGCGCGGAGCAGCTGGGCCCGTGAGCCATGGCCGCTGAGCCTGCGCGTCTGGAGCCTGTGCTCCGCAACAGGAGAGGCCACAACAGTGAGAGGCCCACATACCACAAAATAAATAAATAAATAAATAAATAAATAAATAATAAAAAAATTTAAATCCATTAAATTCAACAAGTCTTCACTCATTCTATTCTTTTATTAGTCATTTATTCAACAAATATTGATTGCATGCTTATTACAAGCTATGTGATATGTGCCCTGATTTGGGAAAGCTCATAGTTCAATGAAATATATGTATGTTTAAACATCAGAGTAATATGATAACACTTTTTTTTTTAAAAAAACAGAATGCACACATAAACACCTGGAGAACATGATGGCTTGAATTTGCTTGAGAATGGCAAAGGATTTTTCAGAAAATTTTGAGCCAAATCTTGGGGAGAAGACTTCAGTGGAGAAATACTGACAATTTGATGTGGGCAGTATCCAGAGATGGAGTTGGGAGGATGGCTGGGGCTGATACACATTCCAAACCTTAGTTCACTTAAGATCTAAGCAGATCATAGTTATTGCTCTCTCTACCTGGAGATGTGTATACAGGTCTATCTGTCTATGGAAGCATACGTATAACAAACATGAAAAAATACATAGAAAAGTGAGCAGTGGAGCTTCTCAGGGGTAATGATTACAGGATTTTTCAGTGGTGGGATTCATCAAGGATGAGGGAAGGAACCACAGTGAGTGGCTGTGTGACACGTGGAGTAACCTAGGAAAGAGGAAGAAATGGAGTAGCTTGTCAAAGTCGTCTCTTCCAAACCACGGCCTCTCTGCTCTTCAAGATCCAAGCTCTGAATGGTTTCCCCCTGGGACTTTATTTGCCTTATGATTTGGTTCCTGAAGATTTTTCTCTTACTCTTCCATCCTGGAACTATCATCAGGAGGAATGGTAGCAGTTCAAATTTCCTTTATCCAGTCACATTTTTATAAGTCCTACTGGTTTTCACTTAAATGCAAAAGTCTCAATAATTTCACCAGTGCTTTCCTGAAGCAGCTGAAGTACGGTCTTCAGGTTAACCAATGACTTGTTCTCTTGATCAAGAGATGCAGGCTTGTGCTTAAGAAACAGGGAGATGTAAGAGGGAGGAGAAATGGGAATATACGTATATGTATAGCTGATTCACTTTGTTATACGGCAGAAACTAACACACCATTGTAAAGCAATTATACTCCAATAAAGATGTTAAAACAAACAAAAAAAGAAACATCAGGCAGGAAGGGAAGTCAAAAAGCCCAGGAAACGAGAAGTATGCATTCCTCTTCCAGGAAAAAAAAAGTAGATAAGAAATGCAACTTTCAAGTAATAAAAAGACAAGCTCCCTGTTCTTAAGAAACTCGTTTGTGATGGTCTCTATGGGGAGGGTGACAAGTACATTAAATTTAATTCAATAAAATAACTGCCAGAGCAGAAGTACCAAGTGCTCAGTATGGTGTGCAGATAGGAGAGCTGGAGCTTCTGTTGAATCATGTGCAAAATTCTCAGTCCCTGTCTGAAGCTCTCAGGCTCCCAGCTCCCGCATTTGTCCCTGTTGCCTCTCCACGCTTTCTCTGATGACTCAGCTAGCTCTCTGTTGGGATGACTTTTCAGAGTGCAGTGTCACTGGACTTCACAATGGTTACTGGTTGACACTTCACAATGTCACTCTTACTTTACACATAAAGTTAAAAAGCTTCAGCGTTTCCAAGGATCTCAGAGCTTCAGTTTCCAATAGATCTCTTAAGAAGCAACTCTCAGGCATTGCTCCTTTAGTAGGTAAACTCATTGCTTAAGTCTTGATGAGGGAATGGCAAGTATAACCCCCAAGACAGATTCTGCCCTCTGTCTGTTTTTGTAAATAAAGTTTAATTGGAACTCAGACACACCCCTATGGTTACATATTATCTTTGTTTTTCTCTAGAATGGCAGAATTGAATAGTTGGGGCAAGGACAGTACAGTCCACAAAGTTTAGAATATTTACTTCCTAGCTCTTTACCAAAAAAGTTTGTTCACCCTTCCTCTATCCTTACCTCGGTGTTTCTCTATTGTTCTCTCATGATTAGGCAGGACACAGCATGGGAAGCTCATCTCTGCTCCGTGTCTGAGGCTTTAGCTGAGGCATCTCCAATACCTGGCGTCTGGCTTGGATTCCTTAATTGAGGCTGTACGTCTGAAACCTCAGTTCCTGCTCTCAACTGAACTTCTCATTTTTCTATTTCTCTCCCTTGATGCTTGGGCTTCCTCTCAGCTTATTGCCTGGGTTCCAAGTAGCATCTTTCCAAGCAGGGAAGGTGGGAACTGCAGATCTCTTAAGGTCAAGCCTTCAAAGTTACACAGTGACTCCCACTGTATTCTATTGGTCAAAACACATCACAGGGCCAGACGGGCAGAATAGACTACATCTCCTGATGCAAAACTGGGAAAGTGACATTACAAAAGAACAAAATGAGATGGAAGATATTGCGTGGCCATCTTTGGAAACATAGCCTATCACATTCTGCTTCATTCATTTCTGTGTGCACAAGCGAATAAAAAGCAATGAAAGAGTGTAGGTTTTGTGGATAGACCTGGGTGTGAATTCCCTTTTTGCTGCTGCCATGTGACATTGAATCATTTAAACTCTCTGAGGCTGTTTTCTCCTGTATCAAATTGGAATAATAATAGCTATATGGTGGGACTTTTTGTTTATTGTGAAAACTGAGATATAATATATATAAGACAGCCAGTATCGTCACTGGAACATTTAGTTTTTTAATAAAGGCAACTAATATTAACATTAATAATAATAAATTGTGAAGAAAATGTCTTTTCCAAAGGTTAAAATAGAGGGCATTTGTCACCTGTCTGCTTTCCTTTCTGTTCTTCAAACACACCAAGGTCTTTAACACATCAGAACCTTTGTACTTGATGCCTCCTTCATCTGGAATGTTCTCTCAGTTCTTAGTAGGATGGAAGGCAGTACATACTGCAGGTCTCAGCTTAGATTTTACCTCCTAGAGAAGCCTTTCCTGACAATCCTATATAAAGTAGTACCTGCCCCTGTCTGGTTATTTACTTTCTCATCACCTTCTTTGTCTCCTTTAAAGTACTCACCACAATATAAGTTAATCTTTTATATTTATATTTTTTCCACTTATTTGCATGTTTTTGCTTCCTCTCACTAAAAAGAAGCTGTAGGCAGGCAGAAACCTTTCTTGTCTGGTCACTCCTGGGTCTCTGGCCCTAGTTCTAAAATACCTAGTTTATAATAGTCAACCAGTAAATATTTATTGGATGAATGAATAAAAGGATGAGTGGTCAGTCAGCTTGTCTCTCTCCCAACCTCCTTGGTTGTCCTACCTGTTTGTTTACTCCCAGTCTCTCCCTTCTCTTGAAATTGCTGTCATTAAAAAAAAAAGTAACATGGAATAATTAACCACTCTAAACGTTTCTTTTTAAACCAGGGTTGAGGATATGGGGGCTGCTGAGACCTCTATAAACCTGTGTTTTAAATGGTCTGAGATACAATCTGAACAATTTCCTTGATGTTTTATTAGAGCTGGTAAATCATTTATTGGGGCAGCCTTTACCTAAATCCTCTCCAAATCCCCATAAAATTCATTTAACACAGAATACTCTCCTACCCAGCTTCAAAGATATATATGATATTGTGTGGGAAGTTTCTGCTGCTCTAGTGCAGTAAGTTTAAGTGTAAGTATTTTCTTTTTCTGTCTTATATGGTCTACCCTTTCCTCTTCCCCCAACCCCCCTACCATGCCTCGTTTAAACATGATGATGTTGGTAAACTTGGTAGATTGTTAAAGTTTCAGTAAATCACAGCTTCCATTCTTTTTTTTTTAATGTATAAGACCTTTAGCTAGTCAGATGCAAGTTTACATTGTTTGTAGCTGCCAATCATTTTTTTAAAAGCTTCCAGAACATAATTTTAAGACTGTTAGATTTTCTCAACCAGAAAGATAACCAACTAAGTTGCCTCTGAGTGTGTAAAAGAGAACACCATTCCAGCATATCTCACCCCACTGCACCTGCTGCCCGTAGTGTCAGGTGATCACAGATGAAAGTCTTCTGGGCTGTTCCTGGTGGGGTTTGCATCATAGCCATCTTTTCTGGGCCTCAAAGCCTGCCCTTGCAGGATGTTTATGTTTTCTCTTTGGGATATATGCTGTTGTGAGAGGATGACTCTTCTCTTCATATTTTATTTTATATTTTATTTTTTTTAAGATTTTTCTTTTGATGTGGACCATTTTTAAAGACTTTACTGAATTTGTTACAATATTGCTTGTTTTGTTTTTGGTTTTTTGGACCCCTGACCAGAGATCAAACCTGCACCCCCTGCACTGGAAGGTGAAGTCTTAACCACTGGGCCACCAGGGAAGTCCCCTTCTCCTCATATTTTAGATAATATGAGATATCCAAGGTATCCCTTGATACTTTTGTACTAGCTGGTTTATTTCCATCATTACCCCTTTGCTGGTTGGCTCTATCTGTTACACCCTGCACATCTTCATGCCACTCAGCATGTGGTAATTAGGTATTCAGTAAGTCCCCTCCCTGACTAGACAGCAAGTTTAATAAGTTTCACAGGGATAGAGGTTAAGTCTGTCATGTTCTTCATGGCCTACTCACAAGGATTGATAAATTACAAGCACTTAATAAATATTTATTGAATTAATATATAAAAAATAAGGGTAAATTAAGAATTTTGGCATTTCCAGAAGAAGTTCTGGAGAAAAACCAATGGGACAAAACGACCGTAGATTTTCTGGGCCAGTTTGTCTGTGGTGGCTACTCTTTCCACCTGTTGAGCGTGTTTCTTCCCCAGGTTCTTTCACTCGCCCTCTTTTATGATTGCAGACCCTCCCCCCTCACACACATACACATACCTACATACCCCAAGGGGTTGAGCTGTGATGTGTATTATGTTCCTAGGACAACTATGATTGATTAAGGGATGGGCACATGATCTGAACCAGGCCACGAAAGCACTTTCGCAGGATTTTATATTTTGCTACTTGGCAATAGAAATTCTATCTTCTCTCTAAGGTTTTAAGCTGGAATGATTTAAGTCTGATGCTCTCTGTGGCCACAGCCACCAAGTTACCATCCCTACTCCCTCTACCAGCTCTTGTTAATATTTAGCATTTATAACCTATTTGAAACCAGTAGATATGAGTCTCACTGATGCTTTTTAGGTGACACATATTCTGTTCTAGTCAAACTAATAAAAGTGTGTCCTAGAGGCTACCTCAAGTTCACATTAATGATGGATAAAATTATATGCATACATAAGAACATGTATTTCAGGTGAAAAAATATATTGTCCACTGGAAGCTTTTATTTTATTTTATTTTCTTATGAGAGGAAAGACTTCAGGGAGAAAGTTTACAATGTCCACTCAGTTAATTACAAAACTAAGCACTCATTTGCTTGTGTAGGCAGAGCCAGAGCACCTCACTGCCTGTGGAGTGAATTGGGTTCCCTGCTTCCTAGTGCATTCCCTTCATCCCTGCACAGTGATTTCTGCCATGGAGTCAGCCAGATTATGTGTTAACTTCCTCTGGAAGTAGTGCTAATGACTGCTTCAAGGCAGTGGATACCACTCTCGTAGTTTAAAGAAGTTAACATAGTTTTCAGAGGTACCTAACTTGCAACTGGGGAGAGGGTTCCATAACAAGACAATCTCAAAATGTTTCCCTTAACACTCAAATACGACTGGGTGGGTAAGTGACCAGAGAATCACACACTTTTAGAGCAGGAAGGGATCTTGGGGAAGGTTTAGTTCAGCCCCGTTGGTTTATACCAGTATAAAACTGAGACCAGTAGCAGTTAAGTGACTGGCCTTAGGTCAGTCAGCTAATAAGGAATGGAAATGGGATTAGAACCCACTTCGTTTCAATCTCAATCCAGTCCCAATTATAAAAGAAATAAATTCTTCCTAGAACTCTGCTAGTCGTTTAATAGTTTCCTGTTTCTATCAATTGCAAGCTGCTTTGATATTTATTAATACATTGAGGAGAAAGTGCTGATTCTTAGGAAAATGCATATAATGGATTAATGTAAATTTCCTCCTGCCAAGGGGGTGAGTAGAGGGCTTATGCCAAGATGTTTGCTAAATGCGCATGTTGTTGGCCACACAGAATGACATCTTTTTTGTGTTCTAGGCCAGGCATTTATGTGGCTGACCTACATTTGTTGCTTAGGAAAGGTATGAGTTAACTAACAGGAAAGTTATTCTTTAATAAAAGTGATACACTTTCCTTTTTATAACTCACATGTGATTTGACATTGAAATAAAATGCAGATGCTACTTTGGCGTATTCCCTATTGTACTTTTCCAAAACACCTTCACATATGGTCTGCCTCATTCCTGAGAAATGACTTGTTGTTTATGTCATACAAACAGAACAGATTGATTTTACAGTGAGTGAGGAGAATGATGAATTGTACGTTGGAGAGAAATCCTTGTCTCGGCATCTAAACACTTGAAAATAAATGTTGCCTTTGGAAAAGGCTCTCATGATCCACCCATGATCCCTTCAGTGTATGCTCCCTTCCTAAGGGTTAAATAGATACACACATGTGATCTCAGCAAGTAAAAGAGTAGTTACAATCACCTCAAAATACAATTTTTCTTTTCACCATTTAAATATATCCTGAGACCTAATGGTTGAAAAAAATGGCAGAGTTGTCCCAGAGAACCGACCCCAAATATCTACTTCAATATTGTATCCGCACTATGACCAGAATAAAACGTTTCTCATCTTGGTAGAAGAGTAGTATTATTTCTTTATTTATCAAGTTATTTTTTTTATATCTTTACTGGAGTATAATTGCTTTACATTGTTGTGTTAATTTCTGCTGTATAACAAAGTGAATCAGCTAGACATATACTTATATCCTCATATCCCCTCCCTCTTGAGCCTCCCTCCCACCCTCCCTATCCCACCCCTCTAGGTGGTCACAAAGCACCAAGCTGATCTCCCTGGGCTATGTGGCTGCTTCCCACTAGCTACCTATTTTACATTTGGTGGTGTATATATGTCCATGCCACTCTCTCACTTCATCCCAGCTTACCCTTCCCACTCCCCGTGTCCTCAAGTTCATTCTCTATGTCTACATCTTTATTCCTGTCCTGCCCCTAGGTTCTTCAGAACCATTTTTTTTTTCTTTTTTAGATTCCATATATATGTGTTAGCATACGGTATTTTAAATATAAAGCTCTTATGCTAAGAAGCTTTCTTAGGCGTCTCCAACGTTTACCCCTTCAGAATTATTCTGCACGACACAGAAAAAATAATCTTGTGTGCTCACTCTTCTGACAATAAGCTAACAACATGCACTTCTGCAGAATTTTACAGTTTTAAATCTCTTAATTTCATTCCCATACCTTTTCTTTTTCCATTTGGTATTCACAACACCCTGGTGTTAGATGTTCCTAACCCCGCTTTACACATCATCTAACCAAAGTCCAGAGAGATTAGGTGACTTATTTCCCAACACTCAACTAGTTCATCTGTGTTCCTTTCCAGTTCTCTTTCCACTATAGCATATCACCTACATGGCTGGCCTCAGAGTCATAAGGAGACTTTAATGTGTGCATTTAGTGGCTTTTAAAAAATAATGTTTTAAAGTATTACTGGCATATTCCACAGAGTTGGGTGGATGTGAGTGAAGAAAAGATGCCATGGAGGAGGGGTGCTAACCAAGTCAGCTCTAGAATGGCACATCAGAGCAAATCCCTATGGAGGAATATTCCTGAAAGTAATTTATCAAGGATCCACATGCAGTTAGGTTGTTATTGACTGATATCTCTATCTTATTAGGTATGGCTAAAGCATGAGCATCTAATCCTACTAAGAAGGAATACATCTTACTGGCTAAGTATATAGGCTCTGGGGCTGTAATACCTAAACGCAAACAAATTAGCTTTACGAATTATAGTTGAGTAAACTTAGACAAGTTTCTCAAACTCTTTGAACCTCAGTTTCTGCAAAAAAAAAAAGTCTTTAAAATCTTTAAAATGGAGCTAGTAGTACTTGCCTTATTTTAGTGAATTCAAATCTGTATGTTAAAAATAAATGGAATAGTGTAAATGCTCATAGCACATAGTAAATGCTCAATAAATGTTAGCTCTTATTACTGAAGGAGGCTTTCCTCCTCTCTACTACCCTCCACAATGATCTGCTTTCCAGCCTATGTTTTAACTATGAGAATAATGACCTGTTTATTTTTGAGAAACGAAGTATTTTCTAGTAAATAAAAGATCTGCATACAGTGCTATATGTCAAATATGTCTCAATAAAACTGGGAGAAAAAAGTATAAAAGAAAAAAATAAATAAAAGAAGCCTTTCCCCTAAACAAACAAACAAATAAATAAAAGACTGCAGGGGGGAAATCAGATGTTAATGGTAGAAAAGAGATACCAGAGGAATAAATATAATGTGTTACTTTTCTATTGCTGCATAAGAAATTATACACACTTAGCAGCTTAAAATGATACACATTTTTTAATCTCATGATTTCCATGAGTCAGGGAGTCTGGGCACAGCTTAGCCGGCCCTCTGCTGGGAATCTTACAAAGTTACAATCAAGGTGTTGGCAGGGCTGCGTTTTTATCTGGAGGCTTAACAGGGGAAGAATTTCCTTCATCTCATTCAGGTTCTTAGTAAAATTTATTTCCTGCGGCTATACGATGGAGGCCCTGCCTATTGCCTGGAGGTCACCCACAGTTCCATGCAATGCGGCTCCTTTACCATGACTATTACTTCACAAAGCCCACCCGGGGAGTCTGTCGCCTCTGGGAGGGCCCCTGAAGCTTTTACCTGATTAAGTCAGGACCTCCCAGGATAAACAGGATTTGATTAACTCCAAATCCACTATTTGAGATCTAATTACTTCTACAAAACCCCTTCACTTGTGTCATGTCCTGTTGGCTAGAAGCAAGTCATTGGTCCCATGATAAGTCCTACATCGTATCACCTTTTTCCTCATCCATGTCTGTGTAAGTAAAATAACAGTGCAAATTTTCTTACCACTGGCATCATAGGGGAATTGAAGTCTTTGACCCTCGTGACTTCTCTTACTTATAAAAGTAACTTATAAAAGTAGAGATATCTGTTGTGCTGGGCACTCCAGCAGCCATCCTTCTTCCCTATATTTCTAATTAGTGATGCTGCCTCCAGTGATGGAAAATGGTAGACACTTTCCTAGTCTGTCATGCCCTATGGGTGATCATGGACCCAGTTCTGGCCAATGAGATATAAGAAGACAGCAGCTTGGGCTTTCTTCCTCTTAAAAGGGAAGCAAGCAAGAAGGAAATGCTTCTTTGTCACTCTCTTATTCCTTCCCATTTGGGCCTTTGTTGTATGGATGTGACTCTGGAAGCATCTACATGAAGAAGAAAACGGGAGAGAGACCAACCCAGCACCCTGTTGTGTCGAACTATTGCTTATGACCTCTTTCTACCTGTCTCAAGGTTTATTTTACACAAGATAATTAAATGCACTTATTGTTCAATACTCTTGGATGAACATCCTGATGCTCATAGCTTATTCAGTATTTATCAAATTTACATGGTGTCCTAGATTCTGGACACATAGTGTTGGAATCCTTTCATACTGTCTGGGATCCACCAAAGCATAGTGTGTGACTAGTTGCTTTTTAGTTTAGTACAGTTTGGAAAATGGGCACAGTATGGTGTAGGGGGTTCTTCCCCATGGGTACCACACGATTCAGCTGGAGTGGTGGAGAATGAGGTTAGTAGAATGAATTTAGCCAACTGTCTGGAAACCTAATATGACATCAGTGATAAGAGTTAAATATCCAAGAGTTTCAGATTATGAGTCCATCCAGATTCAAGCTGTATGATTTAAATGATGAGAGGTCAAAACTGGGCAGGAAGCAATGTAGGGATTTATCTGATGCAAAAACACAAATGACTGGTAAAATAGATAATGTTCTGTTGTAATAGTTTGCAAACAGCATCAAGAAAACAATTGAGTGGGTGTATTTTGAGCTTCAGACATTGTAAATTCTTTCACTTTCATATACTTTATGCCTTCTTTAATAAGCTGGAGAGTCTTGGGCCAGCATCATTGGTGACGGTGAGTGGTCATTCATTTCACAATCCACTAATTTTCATGATTATTCAGTATTTTATGTTACCTAAACTGCTTTGAAATTCCTCTTACTCAAATTGTAATATGGCAATAGCTTATATAATTTGAGAATCATTAATTCAATTGGCATTCTCAACATATGGGAGTTGTACTCATCTCTCCAAAGACAAACAAGAATTTAATGTTCTTAAATGTGCTGATGGTATATAAAAATTTTTTTTAAAATATACATCAGTGACCTGTTAACCTATTATGTCTGTTGAAAAGATTCAGAGTGAGTAGAAAATTCCTAGGAAGGAAAACGATTGATGTCAATTATGGTCTAATCCTACCTTAAAGAGACAAATGTATATTTATCTTAAGTTTGTTTCTACAAACAATTCTTACATAACATGGAAAAAATAACAATAACCAGGCGATTTAATATTTTAAGGCCTTTAGTTTTTAAGTATTCTCTTTGTATGACATTTTACAGGGATTTTGCAGGAATATATTACAAGGACTTCTAATACTAAGCTCCATCTCTCCACCCCTCGTTTCTACTATATTCCTCTCTACCTAAAAGTTGATGCTTGTTAACAGCTTCTTGCTGAGTTGTCATAAAATCTAAGCTAACAGTTTCAGGGAAGGACCACTTACTATATTTCAAGGCTACCCAACTCATTTTGGACATTTTGACAGTTCAAAAGTTTTTACTAATATTGAGTTAAAATCCCCATCCCTGTTTTTTAAATTATTAATACCAGTTTAATTCATTAAAATCCCAAGTCAAAAGCCAATCTATTTATTCCTCTATCTATCTATCTATCTATCTATCTATCTATCTTTGCATTTATCTCAGGATTTAAAGATTTGTTAAATATCACCTAGATCAATGTTATCAGGTTATCTCGATTTCAATATCCCTCACCATTTTCTTATCCAATCACCCCTCTGTAGTAATGAGAAACTTACCACTAAGTAAACAGAGCTCTACATAGATGCTTTGGAAGAACTCAAGGATGGGTACACATGTAGCTTCCATCTCTTAGGAGCCCAAAGAACAAGAAGAGTATACTAGTTTCATTTAAGGACTAAAAAAACATAGTGGTTTAGTTTATTTATGGATGGGGTAGATATTACCTTGCTCCTAGATACCTAGTTCTCTCCTTCCAGGCACACAGAAGACTGCATTCCTTAGTCCCTTTGCAGGTGAGCAAATTCATTTGAACCCATATGGTCAACCAGTTAGGAGCAAAATGGATGCATGTCCTCCTGTGCAAAGCATTTAATTGCTAGGGTGAGACCTGCTCTCTTCCTTCCCTTGCATGGTGGTTATGGAGGAGGCCTTGTGTAGAGATGGCAAGATGAACAGATCGAAGCAGCTTGGATCACAGAATTCTCATATGGAAGAAAGAACATCTGCCCTGCGGCAAACTTTTCATGAATAAGGAATAAACTTTTGTTGTATTAAGTCATTGAGATGTGGGAGTTGCTACCATAGCATGAGTTAGTCTACATTAATTAATCCAATGGTCAACTCTAAAGGTCTGCATTCCCTAGAAGTGTACAATTTTCTTGAGACACTGTTTGGAAATGGCTTGTGACGGGACTGAAGTACGGGAGTGAGTCTCTTAGCTAGTGATGAGTGAGCCCAAGCTGCTGTATCTTTACCTAGTCCATGATCTTATTTAAACCTCAAAACATCAGGATGAAGTTGTTAATATAATACCCACATTACAAATATGGAAGTGGTATAATTTGCTGTGGAAGCATTTTTAAGTTGGAAAAAAAATCCCAAAGGCCTCAGAACGTATTATTCAAGAGTTTTCAAGTGTACGTTGCTGTAAGAGGGACATAATGGATATATACGATAGTCACATTCTTACATTAATTAACTGTTAGCGTCTCTACTTTTCCACCTAACATATATATTCAAAGGCCACTTCCCTCTTGTATGTTTTGGAAAAAAGGCAGTCATTTAACTTCTGTTCCTGAGTTGTCATCTGTGGAGGTATTTTTCTGAGACAATCTTGTTTTCTATGGGAGTTTCCCAGCTCCTCTTGGGTTCCGTTCACTCTGCTGCGGCCCATCACCACCTGGCCCTTTGGGATCACTATCTTCCTAGGTTGAACTACTTCTTTGCTGGCCTCCATGGATGAATGAAGTGGGTCAGGCCACACCCCTCTTCTCTTCACTGGCCTTTCATCAATTTCCCATAATACAATCATAGAGGCTTATAATTGATTCACTGAAAGGTTGGGGTATTTGAAGAGAATACAATACGGGAGAATCAATTAAAATCTTAATGCTAAATATAAGTGCTCTCAAAGTTCAAGGGAAAAGAAGATACTTTAAACCATTTCCAGGATATTCCTACATGCATATTCCTCACTTCCTAACTTTGACCTTAGTCATAAGATCTGCCCTTGCTCTTTTCTGAGAAAGTTTTCATCATCAACATTTATAGTATCCATTTCCACTCTCCTTTATGAAAACCCTGCTCTTTATGTAAGGGTTTTACCCTCTGATCAGTCTCCTCTGTCCACTGGGCTAACTTATAGGCCCCATAGACCTCAGCAGGAAGTTTCCCAAAGATGGTACTGGGAGAGTCCAGGGGAACCTTTGACCCTCCAAGTGCCTTCCTCTCCTCAGATTCTGTCAGCTTGAGGTGCAGCTTTGTTTCCCTTTGTTCCTGATATTTAGCCAGTAATTGTCTTATAACACACACGCAGAACACATTACATGCACACATCACATTCATTGCAAAGACCACTCAAAATTCTCTGAAGAACTCCATCTATGTCCATATTAAGGAAAAAAACATTTTCCTAACTACAGTATCATCTTCACTTATTCCCTGACCTCAGGGGTGCTAGTAGTTAGCAGTACTGAGCCTGACAAGAGCAGGTCCCAGAGACTCTTCATCTTCTCTTCTTCAATTTAAGTCCAGGATCTCCCAAATCGATCAGAGGACCAACCACACACTGATGTCCGCTTTGTAGCTGTATCAAAACCCAGATGTGACATTACTGCTTTTGTTTACCTGATACTCGGGAACATTCTTAGGTAGGACATCTTTCTCACTTCCCTGGACAGACTATGGGCTGGAAATTGGGACAGGAGAACTGGGTCTTCCAAGCCCATTACAAATCTAGCACTAATTTTAAAACAATTATTAGCGTACTTCTTTCACATAGACAGAAACTGATATGTGTGCTTCTTTATATTTTTCCATTATTTGATGACAGTCCATAAAATTCTATAAATACATCAGTGCACATGAATTTGGTGGTGGCATTAACTTTTCTGGTTGACTGTAATGAGAGGATATCCTGCCATCGACGCATTCCCTAAATAAAAATAATGTTCTTAGATCTGTCATTGAACTATCATCCTCCTTCACACACTGTTTTGAATTGAGATGGTAACTGCCCCACCCTGACCCTGTATCAGATGAGTTCGTAAGCTCTCTCTATTTTTTCCTTGTAACATCTCTGGCAAACATGCCCTTTCTTCATTCCCTTTTTGATGGCTAAATTAGTGTGATATTCTCTCTCCTGACTTCCAGAAGCTCCATTCAAGCCTGCATACTAGGCACTAAACAGAATGAAGGATTAAAAAAAAAAGAATATTTTTCATGCCTCCTCATTGATGTCAATAATAAATAACTAACATTTAGGCAATGACCCTTCTATATGGATCCTATTCTAACTGCTTTGTGTGTATTGTTTCTCAATCCCTCAACAACCCCATGATGTCAGTAATATTATTGTCCCCATTTTACAGAAGAGGGAACTGAGTCAGGGATAAGTTAGTTAATATTGTCACAGTCACACATCTGATCAGTAGTGAAGCTGGGATTCATACCCAGGCGGGATGAGCTCCAAACCTGATCACCATGCCGTGCCGCTTCAAACTACAAATGGAAATAAAGGTGACAGCTTTAATAAAATCCCTCAATCTAGCAGGTAGTATGTTAGAACTGTTTAGCAGGCATGACCTCCAGACAACAAGCACAGACCATTGACATGGTCAGTGAGCCATGTAGCATGAACCTGGCGAGGAGGAAAACCATGAATTACATTGAGGCTTTTAGAAGTGTGGGCTCTCCTACAGGAGCACGGGTGGAGGAATTTCTTTTTTCATTTTTTCTTTGTATCACTTTGGGAGAGACATTTGTTGCACTCTGTGGATCTAGAACCGGGGAATCAAGCTCAATAATACTAAATCTTAAATTTATTCTTATCTCGGGTACCTTTCTGATTCTGGCTGATAGCAGATTGGAATCAAGGGAATAACTTAAGAACAGCAGTTCTCAGGATATTTTAAATTAAAGTTGTTTGGGGATTCATCAGGCCTCAGAATTCTCCTCTAGATAATTCAGTTTATGGATTTGGGAATAGAGACTTTTATTCTTATTTTTAATTTGATTTCTGACCTGTTTCTCTCTCTCTCTTTCTCTCTCTCTCTTCACCCCATTTCTCTCTCTTCCCCCGTTTCTCTCTCTTCCCAAATATATTAATTTGAAATTTCCTCCTCAGTAGTTAAAGCAAATAATAAGGCAAAGAGTTTGAAATAGATGGCAATCCAATTGGAGTTCACTTATCCCAGTTTTATTTTTAATCCACATAGCATACCAGTTTTCTCTTTTCTATGTACTAAAGAGTATGTCTTTTGTTTATTATATTGATGGGGAAGCTGAAGCGTGTACATTTAAATACTTTGCCTTGTGACATAAGCAAGTCAGAGTCAGAGCTGAGATTCTCACCCAGGTTTCTGAATCTCAAAGTTTTTAAATGCTCTATACCTTCCATAGACATCCTTTCTTATACTGCAATTTCCTTGAAGGCAAAGGCTGTATATCATCACGTTTTTATGCCCCATACCACTGAGAAGAATGACCAGCATGCGTAATTGCTCAGTGTTTTTTGGAGTTGCTGTATTTTGTTCTAGGACTCTCTGTCCTTTTCCCCTTTGTAGATCATCATAAAAATTTGTAGAATTGGCTTTCTGTACATTCTGTTGACAAACCCTTTCCCCAAAGTGCTCCCTTTTGATTAGATTGGCCTCAGTCTCTGAAAGCTGGATACCCTCCAAGGCTTGCTGGTGGAGATTTGATGCCATCATTTGATTTGGAGGTTGGCAATTTGGTGGCACTAGTGGAATAAGTCCAGTAACTAAGGGGCACATCAATGATGGGTTCAAATCTGGGACACATTAAGGTAGTTGTGTGGACACAGCAGCTCTGGAGACATGAATTTTCATCTCTATCTTGATGCTACATTTTTGCTACATTTGAACCGACAAGCTTTCCAATGATGTACTCGCAAACTTAGTGAGAGCCTCTATCTTCTTATCCAACTGTTTGGCATTGGAGTGGGTAGTATAGAGGAAATTCACTTCCAGTCTTTGGTGTTCTGCCGTGGGAAACAGTATTTGGATGCCTCTGTGATTTTTCCAGGTGTTGGCCATATCTGACCTAACTTCCTGCCAGCTCATAATGATGTGGCTCTAGTACGGAAACTTATCAACCCATCTCTGAACCTGTTTGCTCATGTTTTTCAGCATGACCATCAACATTTGTCTGCAGAATTGCCTAAGAGGGTCTATAGTGGTGGCTGACTGTCTAGTGGGGAAAAAAGGAGCTGTCCATGAGAGCAGAATTTAATTTTTATGATGATGCTTTTTTTTTTTTTTTTTTTTTTTTTGTGGTATGCGGGCCTCTCACTGTTGTGGCCTCTCCCGTTGCGGAGCACAGGCTCCGGATGCGCAGGCTCAGCAGCCATGGCTCACGGGCCCAGCCGCTCCGCGGCACATGGGATCCTCCCAGACCGGGGCACGAACCCGTATCCCCTGCATCGGCAGGCGGACTCTCAACCACTGCGCCACCAGGGAGGCCCTATGATGATGCTTTGAGCTTTGATTGTATTATTAGCGGGGGTAATGCAAAAAACAAAAAACAAAAAACAAAAAAACAACCAGAAACAGAAAATATCAGCTCAGGTCATTAGTACTCCATTCTGCCTTGTGAGATGGAACACAAAACCTGCACCAAAACTGAGTTAGCTTTAGATATCAGAGTTCAACAGGGAATTAGGATCCAATGGGACATAACAGACTGGGGAAGTCTGGAACTCTGTTTTAGGAAGAACCAAAGAATTAAGAGGAAGATTGCTTATTGATTCTTTCATATATGGATACAGCACACTCTCACCACACTCACTTATGAACACTGACTGCGAACTTGGTGCTAGGGATGCAAAAATGCATCAGACCCAGCGTCTACTAGCAAAGCATTATCAGTTTACTCAGGGCCACTAAGTCCATTGTTATGGGAACTACTAACTTGCAGATGTAGTAAGTATAGATTGAGGGAGTCAAGTAACTCATCAAAGTACATCCGTTTAGTACCTATCAAATCTAGGCGTTGGATCCAGGCTTTCTAAGTCAAGTGTGCTCCATGTACACAGGTGTAGCCACCCAGGTGTCAGTGACTTAATTATAAAGAAACTGAAGGTATAGATAAGGAACTTCATCCACTGGGGATGAGGCTTCAAGGGAGGATTTGAGTTACTGAGGAACCAGAGGATGGAGAATTTTGTTGAGTGGGAAACAGTTACTAGAGAAGTAGGTACCAAGAACCTATGGAGCCCATAGCAACAATTGTCTATGCCACACAAAGGGGCATTTTTCATAGGACCTTTATTATAACTCCATTCCTGGGGATCAGGATTGATTTTTAGGGTTGGGAGTAGGGTCAGTGATGAACTACTCTGTTGAATTTAGAGATGTTCAACTACTAAGTTTAGAAGGCTAGGTTTAGAAAGCATGGAGCAAACTAGATGATTTTATCTAGCTTGTTTTGAATAAGTATATTTTTGAATGACTTCTTCAAAATATTTGAGTACTGATTTTACAGAATAAGTACTGTTATTAAATCAACATGCACTATTTCCTTTTCAGAACTAAAAACATCATCAAACCTCAGAGTTGAAAATGATACTCTACTAACTAAACATTTACAACCACAAGTTGAACAAAACATATTATGCTTCATATAGACCAACTATAATTATGCAAAATAAAAGGTTTAACTCACAATTGCTGTTGGTTTGGGGGGGTTTTATTCTTCTGTAATTTTGTGGGATATCCCTCTTCTATGGTCAAGCTTAAGAATCTTGGCGTCTGTGGTAGGGCCATGTATTTTATCCTTCCACATCAACCAAGAATACCCAGCAACGTGAAGCTGGCTTGGAGCTAAGGGTCTACTACTCAATTCTGCCCTGAAGATTGTTGGTCTCAAACAGGGTTAATTATTAGAGGCAGGTGAGGAAAGACCCCCCCCCATTTCTGTCCCAGTCCCAGTGCTGAGGGCAATCCACATGGAAGCTATATCAAAGATAACCCACCAAAGAAGATAATTCATTTCCCAGTGTCTGGGGGCTCTCCTTGGTCTGTGCAATGTGGGCAAGTACACAAGCTGTTCTGTTGGGTGTTAGACTGTTTTCATGGAATGGAGTTTGGGGCTATATTGTGGGGAGACAAAGTGACTTGCACCTCTGCTGTGCATAATATAACTAGTCTTCTCTGCATCCTGTGAAGTGAAGGGATGGACCATGCATGTCCATAACATACAACAAGATAAATGAAACACTATAAAAGGCATCAATAAA
Organism: Hyperoodon ampullatus; assembly: GCF_949752795.1. Lineage (NCBI taxonomy): Eukaryota > Metazoa > Chordata > Mammalia > Artiodactyla > Ziphiidae > Hyperoodon > Hyperoodon ampullatus. The sequence continues at coordinate 98,675,067 of NC_136923.1, forward strand.
TCACTTTGTTCCTTTGACCTATATCAAGTTAAATATGTGTTTTGCTATCAATTTTTCTGTCTGGAGACATGAATAATTTCTTGTTTCTCAACTTACTTAGTTTTCCAGTTGAGTCCAAGAAGACATTGCAAGGTACTGTATGTGATCATTGACTCATAGGGACCCCAATGAATAGAGTAATACAGGTATGGGACACCACAGAAAATATTAGTATTACTTTTTAGATTTTGAGAAAGGTCTGTTTTCTCTCACTTTTTTCAGTAATAAACATTATGTATTTATTCTCTGGATAAACATTTTGAAAGTTTTCCACATGACAACTTTTTTGAGCCTCCTTTGATTATTCAAGATAATACTGTTCTGTCTTTTCTTTCTTTCTTTCTTTCTTTCTTTCTTTTTTTTTTTTTTTTGCACAATGCATACAAATTGAGAAATATTGTGGTTGATTCCTGTACTGATTCATCCATTTAACAAATATTTCCTGAGTATATACCATGAGTCAGGCACTATTGCTGAAACTAGGGGTACAGAAGTAAAATCTCTGAGAGATTTTAATTCCCTGAATCTGAACTGTCATAACTCTTACCACTTACAGTCCTCCAAACAACATTAAGATGGTCATAGACTATTAATGCTACTTGTTGGTTGAATTAATTTATGTAAGAGAAAAATCCATCTTCCTTTCCATATTTTTTAAATTAAAAAACAAACAAACAAACAAACGTAACAGAAGTTTTAATCTAATAAGTAACAAAAGTAGAAAGTTATAGCTAATCCCATCATTTACTCATCTTTGGTTTCTCCTCTTTCTATACTCAACACCAACAATCCACCATACATTCACACATATCTGGCTGCAAGTTATATTCCTAATGAGTTGGTGGAATCACCAAATACTAGCTAATGTCCTCTCCTTTTGCCAATAAGAACAGAAGGACAAGCAAAGGGAATCAAGGTGTAGTACAGTGCTATTCACCAGATGCACAAGGCTTCGGTCTCAAAGTACTTAACATTGTTCAAGCCACCATAAAAATTTCTGAATGTATTGCCACACCAGTCAAGTTTCTCTTGTTCCTTCCCGGTAAAAATCTTCCTTAATGTAAAAAGTAACTGAAGACAAAATTCGCCAAATCTTTTGGCTTCCTTTTCTCCTTGAAAGACCAGGGATATGACATCCTGTGAATGATTTCTTTTCCTGGATTTAGGAATATAAAACTATTAAGTCAAATATTGTAAATTACTTGAGGTGTGACCTTCGTTTGAACTTATCAAGGGTGTCCTGTCATATTTTTAACCATTTCAATATAAACAGGAAGTTATTTGGGGGTGAGGGTACCGAGAAATTTGTTGTTTTTTTTAAAATTTATTTTGTGAATCAAATGTCTCAGAGGTTCTTGATCAATCTTATTACTTAAGATACAGGATAAGCTATTTTTAAAGCTATTTTTAAAGTAGCTATTTTAAACTAGCTACTGATATCGTTTGTTATGCACTGTTTACCAGTTAACCTCCAATTTACTCTTATCTTTGAAGTTTTCTTTCATTAAAGGAAGATGCTTTGACTTTACACTTCCTGTATGCTACTTTTTTTTTTTTTTTGCGGTACGCGGGCCTCTCACTGTTGTGGCCTCTCCCGTTGCGGAGCACAGGCTCTGGACACGCAGGCTCAGTGGCCATGGCTCACGGGCCCCGTCGCTCCGTGGCATGTGGGATCTTCCCAGACCGGGGCACGAACCCGTGTCCCCTGCATCGGCAGGCGGACTCGCAACCACTGCGCCACCAGGGAAGCCCGCTACTTTTTTTTTAATGTGAATGATTGTATTATTTCTTTACTTGCCTGATAGTTTCAATTCGTTTTTATTACAATTTTACAAGGATTGAAAGCAAAATCTGTAACCCTTTCTGATATAGATTCTTGTTCTTGGTACCCTCTTTATTTCTGAAAAGACATTTACATATATTTTAAAAAGAGATTAAGATAATTGGTAAGAGTTCTCTTTCTTTTCTTAATGGACAGAATGCTAATCTATGTGACATGTTTCCATTCAGTCTCATTGATGAAGAACTTCTTGTGGGTCATTGTAAACATTACACTTGAATCTCAACAGCATATAATAAAGGTCTTTACCTGGACTTTCAATCCCTACACGCAGTTTGTAAAAAAAAAATAAAAAAATCACAAACCAAAATGTTAAAACAAATAATCAAGTTCTTCCTTATAAAAGCAATTTAATGTTTATTTATGACATTTATGTCTCTGAATAGTAATTATAAGAGATATATCTTGCCAGCTCACAAAACATACCCTTTATCTTGGTGAATAATATTTTGGCAAATGACTAAATTCAATCTAGGCTCAAGGATCCAACATTCTTCCGTTCAGCGCTCTCCAAGTTTTCATGTAAGAAGAAAGGGTAGGGTGATCCCTGGAGAATGAGAACCAGTCATGGCTTTCCTGACATAGGAGAAGCCATTTTTGGCCCAAGCCATTTTGTGATCTAAGCCTGGCCACAATGCTTGCCCTTGAACAGGTCTCAGTAATTAAGGATCTTAAGGGAACAAAAGAATGCAGAAACAAAGAACTGTTATCAGGCAAGAGAAGTGACAGTAGAAAAGATACTACATCAGTTGTAAAGACTCCCAGTTCTCCTTCAATGGTAAAGATTAGCCTGAAGCACTCAACCACCAGAGCAACTGGACCCTAAGGGAGGATGAGGTTGAACTTTTCTGACCCTCGTGATTTCAATTAACTAAAGCTTGGACTCTGTTGACCTCCCAAGCCCCTTCATGAATATGCATGTACCCTTAGCTTAAAACTTCCCCCCTTTTGCTGCTGGGGAGGCACTGCTTTGTGAAAGATCCCCGGGGTTCTCCTTACTTGCCGCAAGTAATAATAAATCCTTCCTTATCCCACTCTTTAGCTTGGTTGTGTCTTTTGGCTCAACACCCACCAAGAAGCCAACCCAGTTTTCAGGTAACAGTCATTCTTTTGAAGTAGGCCTCTTCTGCTTTGGATGGCAGGTCAGGATGCTGTGATAAAACATCCTTAAGATTCTTAGAGCCCCTTTGTCCTGCTGAAGGGATCTACTAGGCACTGTCTTAAATCGTTTTCGGGTCTTAACAAAGGGCCTTATGGAAACACTCTTGATTTATTCTTAATTCTGGAGCTATTTTTTACCGAGAGAGTCGTTTGCTGGATGATGAGACAGAAGATGAGCAACAGTTTTATTTATCAACCCAGCAAATCTTGGCCCTCTTTATTAACAAGCTGGAAAGTCCTTTCTGGAGCTCCTATCTCTCTCTCTTTTTTTTTTTTTTTTGGTTGATTCTTATTTATTTATTTATTTTGCTTTATAACAAATTTAATCAGTTATACATACACATATGTTCCCATATCCCTTCCCTTTTGCGTCTCCCTCCCACCCTCCCTATCCCACCCCTCCAGGCGGTCACAAAGCACCGAGCTGATCTCCCTGTGCTATGCGGCTGCTTCCCACTAGCTATCTACCTTACGTTTGGTAGTGTATATATGTCCATGCCGCTCTTTCACTTTGTCACAGCTTACCCTTCCCCCTCCCCGTGTCCTCAAGTCCATTCTCTAGTAGGTCTGTGTCTTTATTCCTGTCTTACCCCTATGTTCTTCATGACATTTTTTTTTCTTAAATTCCATATATATGTGTCAGCATACAGTATTTGTCTTTCTCTTTCTGACTTACTTCACTCTGTATGACAGACTCTAGGTCCATCCACCTCATTACAAATAGCTCAATTTCATTTCTTTTTATGGCTGAGTAATATTCCATTGTATATATGTGCCACATCTTCTTTACCCATTCATCCAATGATGGACACTTAGGTTGTTTCCATCTCTGGGCTATTGTAAATAGGGCTGCTATGAACATTTTGGTACATGTATCTTTTTGAATTATGGTTTTTTCAGGGTATATGCCCAGTAGTGGGATTGCTGGGTCATATGGTAGTTCTATTTGTAGTTTTTTAAGGAACCTCCATACCGTTCTCCATAGCGGCTGTACCAATTCACATTCCCACCAGCAGTGCGAGAGTGTTCCCTTTTTTCCACACCCTCTCCAGCATTTATTGTTTCTAGATTTTTTGATGATGGCCATTCTGACTGGTGTGAGATGATATCTCATTGTAGTTTTGATTTGCATTTCTCTGAGTAAAGATGTTGAGCATCCTTTCATGTGCTTGTTGGCAGTCTGTATATCTTCTGTGGAAAAATGTCTATTTAGGTCTTCTGCCCATTTTTGGATTGGGTTGTTTGTTTTTTTGTTATTGAGCTGCATGAGCTGCTTATAAATTTTGGAGATTAATCCTTTGTCAGTTGCTTCATTTGCAAATATTTTCTCCCATTTTGAGGGTTGTCTTTTGGTCTTGTTTATGGTTTCCTTTGCTGTGCAAAAGCTTTGAAGTTTCATTAGGTCCCATGTGTTTATTTTTGTCTTTATTTCCATTTCTCTAGGAGGTGGGTCCAAAAGGATCTTGCTGTGATTTATGTCATAGAGTGTTCTGCCTATGTTTTCCTCTAAGAGTTTGATACTGTCTGGCCTTACATTTAGGTCTTTAATCCATTTTGAGCTTATTTTTGTGTATGGTGTTAGGGAGTGATCTAATCTCATACTTTTACATGTCCCTATCCAGTTTTCCCAGCACCACTTATTGAAGAGACTGTCCTTTCTCCACTGTACATTCCTGCCTCCTTTATCAAAGATAAGGTGACCATATGTCCGTGGGTTTATCTCTGGGCTTTCTATCCTGTTCCATTGATCTATCTTTCTGTTTTTGTGCCAGTACCACACTGTCTTGATTACTGTAGCTTTGTAGTATAGTCTGAAGTCAGGGAGCCTGATTCCTCCAGCTCCGTTTTTCGTTCTCAAGATTGCTTTGGCTATTCGGGGTCTTTTGTGTTTCCATACAAATTGTGAAATTTTTTGCTCTAGTTCTGTGAAAAATGCCAGTGGTAGTTTGATAGGGATTGCATTGAATCTGTAGATTGCTTTGGGTAGTAGAGTCATTTTCACAATGTTGATTCTTCCAATCCAAGAACATGGTACATCTCCCCATCTATTTGTATCATCTTTAATTTCTTTCATCAGTGTCTTATAATTTTCTGCATACAGGTCTTTTGTTTCCTTAGGTAGGTTTATTCCTAGATATTTTATTCTTTTTGTTGCAATGGTAAATGGGAGTGTTTCCTTGATTTCACTTTCAGATTTTTCATCATTAGTATATAGGAATGCCAGAGATTTCTGTGCATTAATTTTGTATCCTGCAACTTTACCAAATTCATTGATTAGCTCTAGTAGTTTTCTGGTAGCATCTTTAGGATTCTCTATGTATAGTATCATGTCATCTGCAAACAGTGACAGCTTTACTTCTTCTTTTCCGATTTGGATTCCTTTTATTTCCTTTCTTCTCTGATTGCTGTGGCTAAAACTTCCAAAACTATGTTGAATAAGAGTGGTGAGAGTGGGCAACCTTGTCTTGTTCCTGATCTTAGTGGAAATGGTTTCAGTTTTTCACCATTGAGGACGATGCTGGCAGTGGGTTTGTCATATATGGCCTTTATTATGTTGAGGAACGTTCCCTCTGTGCCTACTTTCTGCAGGGTTTTTATCATAAATGGGTGTTGAATTTTGTTGAAAGCTTTCTCTGCATCTATTGAGATGATCATATGGTTTTTCTCCTTCAATTTTTTAATATGGTGTATCACGTTGATTGATTTGCGTATATTGAAGAATCCTTGCATTCCTGGAATAAACCCCACTTGATCATGGTGTATGATCCTTTGAATGTGCTGTTGGATTCTGTTTGCTAGTATTTTGTTGAGGATTTTTGCATCTATGTTCATCAGTGATATTGGCCTGTAGTTTTCTTTCTTTGTGACATCCTTGTCTGGTTTTGGTATCAAGGTGATGGTGGCCTCGTAGAATGAGTTTGGGAGTGTTCCTCCCTCTGCTATATTTTGGAAATGTTTGAGAAGGATAGGTGTCAGCTCTTCTCTAAATGTTTGATAGAATTCGCCTGTGAAGCCATCTGGTCCTGGGCTTTTGTTTGTTGGAAGATTTTTTATCACAGTTTCAATTTCAGTGCTTGTGATTGGTCTGTTCATATGTTCTATTTCTTCCTGATTCAGTCTTGGCAGGCTGTGCATTTCTAAGAATTTCTCCATTTCTTCCAGGTTGTCCATTTTATTGGCATAGAGTTGCTTATAGTAATCTCTCATGATCTTTTGTATTTCTGCAGTGTCAGTTGTTACTTCTCCTTTTTCATTTCTAATTCTATTGATTTGAGTCTTCTCCCTTTTTTTCTTGATGAGTCTGGCTAATGGTTTATCAATTTTGTTTATCTTCTCAAAGAACCAGCTTTTAGTTTTATTGATCTTTGCTATCGTTTCCTTCATTTCTTTTTTTTTTTTTTTTTTTTGTGGTACGCGGGCCTCTCACTGTTGTGGCCTCTCCCGTTGCGGAGCACAGGCTCCGGATGCGCAGGCTCAGCAGCCATGGCTCACGGGCCCAGCCGCTCCACGGCATATGGGATCCTCCCAGACCGGGGCACGAACCCGTATCCCCTGCATCGGCAGGCGGACTCTCAACCACTGCGCCACCAGGGAGGCCCCCTTCATTTCTTTTTCATTTATTTCTGATCTGATTTTTATGATTTCTTTCCTTCTGCTAACTTTGGGATGTTTTTGTTCCTCTTTCTCTAATTGCTTTAGGTGCAAGGTTAGGTTGTTTATTCGAGATGTTTCCTGTTTCTTAAGGTGGGATTGTATTGCTATAAACTTCCCTCTTAGAACTGCTTTTGCTGTATCCCATAGGTTTTGGGTCGTCGTGTCTCCATTGTCATTTGTTTCTAGGTATTTTTAAATTTCCTCTTTGATTTCTTCAGTGATCACTTCGTTATTAAGTAGTGTATTGTTTAGCCTCCATGTGTTTGTATTTTTTACAGCTCTTTTCCTGTAATTGATATCTAGTCTCATAGCATTGTGGTCAGAAAAGATACTTGATATAATTTCAATTTTCTTAAATTTACCAAGGCTTGATTTGTGACCCAAGATATGTTCTATCCTGGAGAATGTCCCATGAGCACTTGAGAAAAATGTGTATTCTGTTGTTTTTGGATGGAATGTCCTATAAATATCAATTAAGTCCATCTTGTTTAATGTATCATTTAAAGCTTGTGTTTCCTTATTTATTTTCATTTTGGATGATCTGTCCATTGGTGAAAGTGGGTTGTTAAAGTCCCCTACTATGATTGTGTTACTGTCGATTTCCCCTTTTATGGCTGTTAGTATTTGCCTTATGTATTGAGGTGCTCCTCTGTTGGGTGCATAAATATTTACAATTGTTATATCTTCTTCTTGGATCGACCCCTTGATCATTATGTAGTGTCCTTCTTTGTCTCTTCTAGTAGTCTTTATTTTAAAGTCTATTTTGTCTGATATGAGAATTGCTACTCCAGCTTTCTTTTGATTTCCATTTGCATGGAATATCTTTTTCCATCCCCTTACTTTCAGTCTGTATGTGTCTCTAGGTCTGAAGTGGGTCTTTTGTAGACAGCATAAATATGGGTCTTGTTTTTGTATCCATTCAGGCAATCTGTGTCTTTTGGTGGGAGCATTTAGTCCATTTACATTTAAGGTAATTATTGATATGTATGTTCCTATTCCCATTTTCTTAATTGTTTTGGGTTCGTTATTGTAGGTCTTTTCCTTCTGTTGTGTTTCTTGCCTAGAGAAGTTCCTTTAGCATTTGTTGTAAAGCTGGTTTGGTGGTGCTGAACTCTCTCAGCTTTTGCTTGTCTGTAAATGTTTTAATTTCTCCATCAAATCTGAATGAGATCCTTGCTGGGTAGAGTAGTCTTGGTTGCAGGTTTTTCTCCTTCATCACTTTAATTATGTCCTGCCACTCCCTTCTGGCTTGTAGAGTTTCTGCTGAGAGATCAGCTGTTATCCTGATGGGGATTCCCTTGTGTGTTACTTGTTGTTTTTGCCTTGCTGCTTTTAATATGATTTCTTTGTGTTTAATTTTTGACAGTTTGATTAATATGTGTCTTGGCGTATTTCTCCTTGGATTTATTCTGTATGGGACTCTCTGTGCCTCCTGGACTTGATTAACTATTTCCTTTCCCATATTAGGGAAGTTTTCAACTATAATCTCTTCAAATATTTTCTCAGTCCCTTTCTTTTTCTCTTCTTCTTCTGGAACTCTTATAATTCGAATGTTGGTGCGTTTAATGTTGTCCCAGAGGTCTCTGAGACTGTCCTCTGTTCTTTTCATTCTTTTTTCTTTATTTTGCTCTGCATCACTTATTTCCACTATTTTATCTTCCACCTCACTTATCCGTTCTTCTGCCTCAGTTATTCTGCTATTGATCCCATCGAGAGTATTTTTTATTTCATTTATTGTGTTTTTAATCGATGCTTGATTCATCTTTAGTTCTTCTAGGTCCTTGTTAACTGTTTCTTGCATTTTGTCTATTCTATTTCCAAGATTTTGGATCTTGGAAATAGAATCTTGGATCATCTTTACCATCATTATTCTGAATTCTTTTTCAGGTAGACTGCCTATTACCTCTTCATTTGTTAGGTCTGGTGGGTTTTTATCTTGCTCCTTCTCCTGCTGTGTGTTTTTCTGTCTTCGCATTTTGCTTATGTTACTGTGTTTGGGGTCTCCTTTTTGCAGGCTGCAGGTTCGTAATTCCCGTTGTTTTTGGTGTCTGTCCCCAGTGGCTAAGGTTGGTTTAGTGGGTTGTGTAGGCTTCCTGGTGGAGGGGACTAGTGCCTGTGTTCTGGTGGATGAGGCTGGATCTTGTCTTTCTGGTGGGCAGGTCCACGTCTGGTGGTGTGTTTTGGGGTGTCTGCGGACTCTTTATGATTTTAGGCCACCTCTCTGCTAATGGGTGGCGTTGTGTTCCTGTCTTGCTAGTTGTTTGGCATAGGGTGTCCAGCACTGTAGCTTGCTGGTCGTTGAGTGAAGCTGGGTGCTGGTATTGAGATGGAGATCTCTGGAAGATTTTCGCCGTTTGATATTATGTGGAGCTGGGAGGTCTCTTGTGGACCAGTGTCCTGAGGTTGGCTCTCCCACCTCAGAGGCACAGCACTGACTCCTGGTTCCTCAATTTGGGATGATTTGTTGTCTATTCATGTATTCCACAGATGCAGGGTACATCAAGTTGATTGTGGACTTTAATCCGCTGCTTCTGAGGCTGCTGGGAGAGGTTTCCCTTTCTCTTCTTTGTTCTCACAGCTCCTGGGTCTCAGCTTTGGATTTGGCCCCGCCTCTGCATGTAGGTTTCCGGAGGGCGTCTGTTCTTCGCTCAGACAGGACAGGGTTAAAGGAGCAGCCTCTTCGGGGACTCTGGCTCACTCAGGCCGGGCGGGAGGGAGGGGCACGGAGTGCGGGGCGAGCCTGCAGCGGCAGAGGTCGGCGTGACGTTGCACCAGCCCGAGGCGCGCCGTGCGTTCTCCCAGGGAAGCCGCCCCTGGATCCCGGGACCCCGGCAGTGGCGGGCTGCACAGGCTCCCGGAAGGGCGGTGTGGACAGTGACCTGCGCTCGCACACAGGCTTCTTGGCGGCGGCAGCAGCAGCCCCAGCGTCCCACGCCCGTCACTGGGCTCCGCGCTTTCAGTCGTGACTCGCGCCCGTCTGTGGAGCCCCTTTAAGCAGCGCTCTTAATCCCCTCTCCTCGCGCACCAGGAAACCAAGAGGGAAGAAAAAGTCTCTTGCCTCTTCGGCAGCTCCAGAGTTTTCCCGGACTCCCTCCCGGCTAGCTGTGGCACATTAGCCCCCTTCAGGCTGAGTTCTCGCCGCCAGCCCCAGTCCTCTCCCTGCGCTCTGACCGAAGCCCGAGCCTCAGCTTCCAGCGCCGCCCGCCCCGGCGTGCGAGCAGACAAGCCTCTCGGGCTGGTGAGTGCCGTTCGGCACCGCTCCTCTGTGCGGGAATCTCTCCGCTTTGCCCTACCCAGGTATGTGGGGAGTTTCTTGCCTTTTGGGAGGTCTGGGGTCTTCTGCCAGCGTTCAGTAGGTGTTCTGTAGGAGTTGTTCCACGTGTAGCTGTATTTCTGGTGTATCCGTGGGGAGGAAGGTGATCTCCGCGTCTTACTCTTCCGCCATCTTACCCGGAAGTCCGCTCCTATCTCTCTTGAAGTGCTTTGCTATACATGGCTAGAAGCACCAAACTTGTAAATTCAAAATTCTGCCTAAAGTTTTCCTTAGCCTGATCTGTAAGGTCTTCATGTATATTTTCTACCATCATATCAAGTGATAGTTTTGCAAAATTTTCATCCTACATATACTCTGAGGGACAAGAGTCCTCCAGCAGTTCCTCACTGCTTTTCTCTCTACTAACACTTTCCCTGCTACTTTTCCAGCCTTCCACCATCAGCCCATCTCCTGCCAAAGCCAAGCCATGGGTTTTAAATTTTTGTTATGGTAGCAGATTTTTAGTACCAATTTTTAAAATCAGTTTTCTACTGCTGAATTAAAAAAAAGACAAAACAAAACAGCAACAACAACAACAAACCCCATCAATTATTTGCTCTGCAGGGGAGCAATTTGAGCTAGGTTTATTGCGCAGTTTTTCTGTTAGTCTTGCCTGGGATCACTCATATGCTGGCATTTGGACTTCCAGTCTCCAGAATTGTGAGAAAACAAATTTCTGTTGTTTAAGCCACACAGCCTGTGGTATTTTGTGATTAATTTGCAAACTAATAAGGGGCACACTTTTTCATTTTGCATCGGTTCCTGCAAATTATGTAGTTAGTTCTGACTTTTTAAAGGATAAGTTGATCTTGCTTTTAGGTGATTCTAACCCAACACTGTATATAAAAGGCAATTCTAGGAAATGTAGCTCCCAGTTTATGTAAGTTGTCAACTCAGCACAGGAGAGCATGAAGATCCCTAAAAAAAGCAAATACATGCTCCTCCATGTAGTGGTCACAGTGTTTGTGGAATGTCAACTGCATAGTTAATACTTCCCTAGACCCAGAGATGTGGAGATGAGTAGACATATTATGGACCCTGGTCCTGCTGAAATGAATTTCCATTTACCTGAACCTGTTCAAGGTGTAGAATTTTGCAGAGAACCTGAACGCTTCTACAAGTGTCTTTAAAATTGTGTTTTAATTGAAATTGCATTTTGACATTTCCAGTTTGAGTCTTACTTTCATTTTTTATCATTATTTTTTAACATCTTTATTGGAGTATAAGTGTTTTACAGTGGTGTGTTAGTTTCTGCTTTATAACAAAGTGAATCAGCTATACATATACATATATCCCCATATCTCCTCCCTCTTGCCTCTCCCTCCCACCCTCCCTATCTCACCCCTCTAGGATCTATATTTCTGTTTTTGTGCCAGTAACATACTGTCTTGATTTCTGTAGCTCTGTACTATAGTCTGAAATCAGGGAGTCTGATTCCTCCAGCTCCGTTTTTCTTTCTCAAGATTGCTTTGGCTATTCAGGGTCTTTTGTGTTTCCATACAAATTGTGAATTTTTTTGGTTCTAGTTCTGTGAAAAATGCCATTGGTAGTGTGATAGAGATTGCATTGTATCTGTAGATTGCTTTGGGTAGTATAGTCATTTTCACAATGTTGATTCTTCCAGTCCTAGAACATGGTATATCTCTCCATCTATTTGTATCATCTTTAATTTCTTTCATCAGTGTCTTATAGTTTTCTGCATACCGGTCTTTTGTCGCCTTAGGTAGGTTTATTCCTAGGTATTTAATTCTTTTTGTTGCAATGGTAAATGGGAGTGATTCCTTAATATCTCTTTCAGATTTTTCATCATTAGTGTATAGGAATGCAGGAGATTTCTGTGCAATTTTGCATCCTGCTACTTTACCAGATTCATTGATTAGCTCTAGTAGTTTTCAGCATCTTTAGGATTCTCTATGTAGCGTATCATGTCATCTGCAAACAGTGACAGCTTTGCTTCTTCTTTTCCTATTTGGATTCCTTTTATTTCCTTTTCTTCTCTGATTGCTGTGGCTAAAACTTCCAAAACTAAGTCAAATAATAGTGTTGAGAGTGGACAACCTTGTCTTGTTCCTGATCTTGGAGGAAATGGTTTCAGTTTTTCACCATTGAGAACGATATTGGCTGTGGGTTTGTCATATACGGCCTTTATTATGTTGAGGTAAGTTCCTTCTATGCCTACTTTCTGGAGGGTTTTTATCATAAATGGGTGTTGAATTTTGTTGAAAGCTTTTTCTGCATCTATTGAAGTGATCATATGGTTTTTAGGCTTCAGTTTGTTAATATTGTGTATCACATTGATTGATTTGCATATATTGAAGAATCCTTGCATTCCTGGGATAAACCCCATTTGATCGTGGTGTATAATCCTTTTAATGTGCTGTTGGATTCTGTTTGCTAGTATTTGTTGAGGATTTTTGCATCTATGTTCATCAGTGATATTGGTCTGTAGTTTTCTTTTTTGGGGACATCTTTGTCTGGTTTTGGTATCAGGGTGATGGTGGCCTCATAGAATGAGTTTGGGAGTGTTCCTCCCTCTGCTATATTTTGGAAGAGTTTGAGAAGGATAGGTGTTAGCTCTTCTCTAAATGTTTGATAGAATTAGCCTGTGAAGCCATCTGGTCCTGGGCTTTTGTTTGTTGGAAGGTTTTTAACTACAGTCTCAATTTCAGTGCTTGTGGTTGGTTTGTTTATATTTTCTATTTCTTCTTGGTTCAGTCTGGGAATGTTATGCTTTTCTAAGAATTTGTCCATTTCTTCCAGGTTCTCCATTATATTAACATATAGTTGTTTGTAGTAATCTCTCATGATCCTTTGTGTTTCTGCAGTGTCAGTTGTTACTTCTCCTTTTTTGTGTAGGTCACCTGAGGGTGTCTGTTCCCCACCCAGAAAGGAGGGGGTTAAAGGAGCAGCTGTTTAGGGGACTCTGGCTCACTCAGGCTGGGGGGAGGGAGGGGTATGGAATGCGGGGCGAGCCTGTGGTGGCAGAGGTCAATGTGACATTGTACCAGCCTGAGGCATGCCGCATGTTCTCCAGGGGAAGTTGTCCCTGGACCACAGGACCCTGGCAGTGGCGGGCTGCACAGGCTCCAGGGAGGGGAGGTGTGGATAATGACCTGTGCTTGCCCGCAGGATTCTTGGTGGCTGCAGTAGCAGCCTTAGCATTTCATGCCTGTCTCTGGTGTCCGTGCTGATAGCCGTGGCTCGCGCCTCTCTCTGGGGCTCTTTTAGGTGGTGCTCTGAATCCCCTCTCCTTGCACACCTCAAAACAATGGTCTCTTGCCTCTTAGGCAGGTTCAGACTACCTCCTGGCTAGCTGTGGTGCACTAGCCCCCTTCAGGCTGTGTCCTCTCCCTGGGGTCTGACCTCTGAAGCTCAAGCCTCAGCTCCCAGTCCTGCCCGCCCCTGCGGGTGAGGAGACAAGCCTCTCGGGCTGGTGAGTGCAGGTTGGCACCGATCCTCTGTGCGGGAATCTCTCCGCTTTGCCCTCCGCACCCCTGTGGCTGTGCTCTCCTCCACCGCTCCGAAGCTTCCCCCTTTGCCACCCGCAGTCTCCGCCCGCGAAGGGGCTCCTAGTGTGTGGAAACCTTTCCTCCTTCACGGCTCCCTCCCACTGGTGCAGGTCTTGTCCCTTGTCTTTTGTCTCTGCTTTTTCTTTTTTCTTTTGCCCTACCCAGGTACGTGGGGAGTTTCTTGCCTTTTGGGAAGTCTGAGGTCTTCTGCCAGCGTTCAGTAGGTGTTCTGTAGGAGTTGTTCCACGTGAAGATGTGTTTCTCATGTATTTTTGGGGAGGAAGGTGATCTCCATGTCTTACTCCTCTGCCATCTTGAAGGTCTCCTCGAATCTTACTTTTAAAAAGGAGGAAAATTTCCTTGCTTTAAAACCATGAACCTTCTGAACTTATATAGGATTTGGCACATTTACTCCTTGTCACCAGGGTGTATGAAGCAGCCGTGACATCCTAACTACAAATGCATATTCATTCCTTCTTTTATTTTACAGTTAACCTTTGCTTCAGTGCACTCACAACAAAATTGTATGTTCTGTAGCAGGGTTTTAACAGTTTTTTAATTTCAGTTGTTGCTGGAAGCACTGTATTGGAAATTAGATGTTTTTAGTACTTCATTTATTGTTGATTTATTCATCCCTCTTGTCTATAGATACAGTGTCACTACAGTATGGTTTCCCAGTTCTGGATGCAAATGCCAAAGTTTAGCACACACTTCTTGGTAACTCACCAGCCTAGATTTGGCCACGCCAGTGTTAATGCCTGGTGGCATCTGGCTTCCTGTTCTTCATTAAATGGGAGAAGACCGATGAGAAGAGTAATATTATGAATTCTTGACTGAAATGGTTTCAGAAAAAAAATCTCTAATTCAGGTAGACCTCAGGCCTCAACTTCCCATGGGAACGGCATTGCTTTGATATTTAGTTTTGATACTCTTACAGTCTTCCAGTAAATGCTAATGCCTTGTTCAAAGTTATGCAATTTCTAGCGAAATAAAAAGCATTATATTACTTAAAATACTTAAAGATCTTCAAAACATTCTAAAAATACATTATTTGAAACACCATTGTTTTAAAAGCATAATTTTCATGGCTCTTTCCTTAATGTTCAGGACAGTGTCAAACAGATAAATGGTGCTGTGATATATATATATTTTTAACATTGAATATTGAACATAATGGAAGAATTATTCCAGGTTATCCTATTTCCCCAAACAATTCCATTGGTCTTACTTTCTCATTACACAATAGTATTTACAAGGAATTAGATCCTAAAGTCTAAATAAAAGCATAAGTAATTCTTTCTTTCAATACTAATATTCATGGCAGTTATAATAAAACCTTCTTGGTTTGTGTTAAATTTTCCCTATTTTCGCTATTTAGTAATTAAAATAGCATACTTATTTGTACAGGGCTCTAGAAGAGAAGGTCTCAGGAATGTTTTATACTTGCATCAGACTATTAATATTGTTGTAACCACACTTAATGTTTTCCCCCTTTCCTCATTAATTGGGTAATTATCTCATGAAATCCTTCCCATATTAGAAATTATTTGAAAAATAGTGCAAAAGGGGAAGTCAAAGGCACACAGTGGGGTGTTCAGCCATCTCCTCCCATTTCCCAAGGGCAGGTCACAGAGATTTTGAGGGCCTTGTTCTCTCCTTTCAGAATGTCACCTTGGAAGCAGGCTCAGATCTTTGTATCCTTTGTACAGAGAGGATGCTCCACCAGTATTTATTCAATGGATGACTAAGTAGTGATTGAATTATTTTCCTGTTATGTCAAGGTGGTTTTGAGTCAGCAGAGTTGTTCGTCTCTGAGATTTTTCCTCACCACAAGCTCTTTCAGGTGTGTACCTGATTCCTGTCCTTCATGTGGATGAAGTAGCCGTTCAGAAGCGTAATTATTCTAACGGAACTACTGCCCAGCTGGCCACTGGTTAGTTGCTTTGAAACCCACTCCTGACTGAAGCTAAGGAAAGAGAAAAAGTTGAAAGACTTCTGAAAGGGCAACCCCATTCATCATTTGCATTTTCCTACTGTTTTGAAATCCAGCACAGATAAATTGTGGCCACAAGAAATGACATTCATGCCACTGCTGCTGCGTCACATGTTTAGACTTAAACACAATCTGCAAGTCACTATTTCCAATAAGCCCACTGATAAGCCCTGGGGTGTAAAGCGATTCCGTACCCAGTGCTCATTTCTGTGCTGCAGGAACGGCGACTCAATGTAGATACTGCCCTCTGGATTCAGCATTCCGTATAATTGACTCCCTGACTGGTTTGTTTGTTGATTAAATCAAACTTTTCAAAGAAAGCCTTATCTTTAAAGGAGGATAGGTTTTCCTTCGAGGTTGGAAGTTTGGA
This sequence comes from Hyperoodon ampullatus, assembly GCF_949752795.1. Taxonomy (NCBI): domain Eukaryota; kingdom Metazoa; phylum Chordata; class Mammalia; order Artiodactyla; family Ziphiidae; genus Hyperoodon; species Hyperoodon ampullatus. Next base: position 98,690,946 of record NC_136923.1, read on the forward strand.
AGCTCTTAACAGTTAGCTCTCGCGGGTGTATACATTCGCAGAGGAAAACCATAATGATTTGACACAATAAACATAATTTTTTAAAGCAGAAGGAATAGATTAGCTTTTTCCGCTTTATTTTTTTATAAGAAGTACATAATTCAGGAAATGAACAATAAAGAGTAATTGGGTCTTTTTCAAAATTTAGTTAATACTCAAGGCCTTTTTAGGGGGGAGCTATTTCCCTTCTCTGTGGAGAAAGATGGGAGGCACCTAGGTTTGTCTTGTCACCCTGCCATGACCTACTTCTGGGATTCTGCATTTATTTCGTTATAATTTCTCAAACTCTTACACCTTGGCCAACCCAAATCCTGCTAGCCCTTCAAGGTGCCCTCAAGAGCCATTTTCTCAGCAGATGGTCCCTAAACATTCCCAGCTACAGTGACCTCTTATCCACCCCAAACTTAACAGAACTTTCCAATTAGACAATCAACAATCGGTATGTGGCATGTCTTCCCTTCCCCGGGAAGAAAAGAAGAGGGACAGAGACCAGGATATTTCTGCTTGGTTGCTCTCCTAAAATAGTGTTGGTTGCACAAGAGGTGGTGAATAAAAGAATATCCAACCTAACCAAGTAGCCTGTAGTTGGCAAAGGCAACAACTGTCTTTTCCCACAGTTTTGAGGTTAAATGTAACTTCCTACTCTGTGGTATCGCTTTCCAGGTGGCATGGATTGCATGAAGGAAAAACTGCCACAGTTGAATTACAGAGGGCTTTATCCTTGCTCAGAGAACCTGGGGATTCAAAAGGAAATAGAAGCTATGTTGGATATAAGAGGAGACGTTACCAGCAGTGGCAGTATAAGCAAAGGGCACTTGTTATTTGTTAATCCTGTACAATTAACACTGACGTGGGGAAAATACGGTTTGCAGGACTACAATGTAATCACAGCATGTCCCAGGAAATCATGTAGGATTTAATGGCAGGTGTGAAATTAACCAACGCTATTTTCATAAATGCTATAATTAACCCAGATTTCCAGGAAGAAATCTATAAAGTGCTGTGTAGTCCTTACGCATTTGCTTGGGAAATGGTGGGCGTGCCCCCAGACAGGTTGTGTCCATGAGTTTTTGACCTGCTCCTAATTCTAAGTAAAATGGTAAATATCAGAACCATGTTTGTTTATCCACCCTTTGTTTCCTGTGTATCAAAAATGTGTGTTGCTGGTATTTGTTAATGTTTAATTTTGCTTCCACTAACAATATTCTCTGTATTTAGCCTTGTTGTATTTGCCACTTAAGAATGCAGAATTCATTATTATGTGCTTAAAGCAATCATTTAACACTGACATTTTAAGTATGACAATAATCCAAGTAATTGTCACCCATTCAGTTAACTGAAAATATCTTTACTTCCTGAGACAACTAATTATAATGCAGTGTTACCATCTTTACATTGTAGACATGTTTGTTTTTGTGTTTATTTTGGTTTAGGCTGTCTTCAAGGACATTCCTAGTCTCAAACTTGGCAATCTGCCCTTATTCTTTCTCTGCCACTTTCGGAAAATAAGTGAAAACGTTATAGCAACAATCTTAAAGGAAAACAAGAGGATTTTCATTTTTCACAAGCTTTGCTCATGACTTTAGGATTTCCGATTATAAGTTGTTTCTAAAAAACCGGATCAATTGCTATATAAATGGGGATTAATTTCCAAATATACTCAAAGATTCTAGAAGATGAGATCAAATATCTCAGGTACTATCCTTCCACGTGGCTCTTCACCATTGTAGGAAGATAAAAGGTACTGTGATTTTGGCTTCATGAGACTTGAATGCACATTCCTAGCATGGCTTTTACCCCACAAGGAGTTCTGCTATGATTTGCCTTACACAGGAATTTTGCACTGTCCCCACCTTGTGAAAATCCCTTAAGTGCAGGAATCTATAATTTCCTAATTTAGTATTGGATGTTTCCATTCAGAGCTAATTTAGAGGGCAGTTAAGTGTTTCATTCACTTTTATCACATCATACCATATCCTTCTTTTCATTTAATACACTGTATTCTTTTTTTTTAAGAGGTGATTCTCTTTTTAAAAAAATTTTTTAAAATTTTATTATTTATTTTGGCTGCGTTGGGTCTTCGTTGCTGTGCGCAGGCTTTCTTTAACTGAGGCGAGCGGGGACTACTCTTCCTTGTGGTGCATGGGCTCCTCATTGCAGTGGCTTCTTTTGTTGCGGAGCACAGGCTTTAGGCATTCGGGCTCTAGTAGTTGTGGCGCACGGGCTCAGTAGTTGCGGCTCACAGGCTTAGTTGCTCTATGGCATGTGGGCTATTCCCGGATCAAGGCTCAAACCCATGTTCCCTGCATTGGCAGGCGGATTCTTAACTACTGCGCCACCAGGGAAGTCCCTAATAAACTGTACTCTTAAATTACCTATTGAGTGTTTTGTTTTGTGTTTACCAAGTTAGACCTAATAATTAATGTTGTGAGAGTACAGGAAACATAATATTTTACATAATAACATATTTTTACCACTTTTCTAAACTTACTGTGTATGGGTGCATGTCTTCAATTGGCCTCCAGGGAGTTGCCATCCCAGTGCTCTGAATTGCTTCTGAACACACACACACACACACACACACACGCACAGAAGATTGACTGGGAAATGTTTTGTTAGGAAATCTCATGGCAACCTCTCTAAATGATACTTGCTGTTCATGCTACTGGCAGTGTGGGCTTTTAGCAATCATTCTGTCTCCTACAAAACATACACACACATGAAACAGCAACCACAACACCAACGTCAAAATCAATACATAATCCAATTAGTATTTCATGCCCATCATTCACCTGAAGGATTGTCCTAAATACTATTTATAACAAAACTATTAAAAACTTGGGTTCTTTGGTTTTCTAACTTTTAGTGACTTGGATGACATCATCAAGGTAAACGTAATGATGTGTTCCACCTTCTTACGGTGTTTTTCTTTTTTTGTTGTTGGCCTTCCCTGGTGACGCAGTGGTTAAGAATCCAACTGCCAATGCAGGGGACATGGTTTTGAGCCCTGGTCTGGGAAGATCACACATGCCACGGAGCAACTAAACCCATGTGCCACAACTACTGAGCCTGTGCTCTAGAGCCTGCGAGCCACAACTACTGAGCCCACCCACCACAAATACTGAAGGCCGTGCACCTAGAGCCCATGCTCCACAACAAGAGAAGCCACCGCAATGAGAAGCCTGCACACCGCAATGAAGAGTAGCCCCCACTCGCCACAACTAGAGAAAGCCTGTGCACAGCAACGAAGACCCAGCACAGCCAAAAATAAATAAATAAAAATAAATAAAAAAGAAAAACAAAAACTTTTTTTTTTCCTTTGACCGCACAGCACGGCTTGTGGGATCTTAGTTCCCCCACCAGGGATTGAACCCACGCCCTCAGCAGTGAAAGCTCAGAGTCCTAACCACTGGACCACCAGGGAATTCCCTTTTTTTGGCCACGGTATTTTTCAACATATTTTAATTTTGTTTACTTAGCACATTTTTATGTAATGCCAACTCCTATTCTAGGTTTTGCAAGATTTTAGAAATTAAATGTAGTACAAAGTCGGTATCAGTAAAGAATGCTTTAAAATCGCAAAAAAGAGAAAAGCCAAACACCAATGGCCTATACAACAAGGAGTTCATTTTTCTCACATAAGAAAGAGCGGGTAAAAAGGCAGTGGCTGGTACTGTTTCAGCAGCTTAGCTATGGGAGGATTCTGGATTAGCTTCTCTCTTTCTACCCTTTACAATGTCAAGAGCTCTAAATATCAAGGTCACATTCAAAGGCAGGAAGAAGGGCCAGTGGGGAATAAGCCTTCTCTTCATTTTCTCTCTCCTACTAGGGAGACTATTAGCATTCTCAGAATCCCCTCAGAAACCTTCTCCTTGCATCTCATTGTCCAGAACTGGGTCAGATAGTCCTTCAATTGCAACGGGGAGTTAGAGTTGGGAACACCTAGATTTTTCTTTCCTCTAGAGTTGGAGGCGGGCAAGGGACAGTCAAATTGGAAAGTGCTTCTCGGTAGCCAACTAAGCATTGCTACGTGGTCCATGCAAATCTTACAATTGTTTTAATTAGCTGTTTTTTGTTGATTTACAGAAAAGAGGTTCTCCCACTCCTCTTCCCCCTTCAACCTCCAAACTTGGCATATGTTCAATATATACTAGGATTTATATTAGGATTCTCTATGCAAAATGACATTTTAATATGCATTTGCTCAAATTAAAAGAACAGTAGGAATGGATAATAGTAGGAGATAAAGAAGAGAACTGACCGATGGCCTTGGGGATGACTGGACCTAGGGACTCCCTCACTCCGTTTAGAATGCTTTTCCCCATTGTCATCATCCGACATGGAACCATAGCTGGTTTCATCTCACTCTGGTCTCATCACATGCCACCTCCACAGAGTGGCCTTCATGTTTTCCCAACTGTCACGCTCTGAATATCCTGATTTGTCCTTTTCATAAATATCCTTGGCCACAGGAAATATCCTCATTCAGATGTCCCTCCCATAGGGCAACTGGCAGTCAGTGAATTGATGTGGAAGCACAAAGCCCTTGTCCCTTTGCCTTATTTTGGGACAACTCTCAAGGGCCACTCCAACTCCAGATCATCAGCCAAGGACTCAGTTACAACCTCCTTAAGGATCAGGATTTCCTTCTTCTCAATCCTACTTCCTTTACTTCAGTACAGGTGTCTGTAGATCTCATGATCTCTTCTTGGTGGATCCTCTGCCTGCAGCATTGCCTTGGAGTGCTTAATTGGAGAGAAATAAACATTTCTGTGATTTAAGTTTACCTTGCTATTCTAATCAGCATTATGTTCTCAGGTGTCCCCTTGGAAAAACTGTACTTCAATAAGTGCAAAGATTCAGAAACTATCATTTTTATAGGTCAGAGCTCCAACTGACAAAAAGTACATTCCTTGAAATATGAGTGTATATATATGCAGCATTAAATCAGCAACACATTTTGCAAATTGTGATCATATTTTTATTTCAGGTTGCTATCCCTGAATTTTTACACCAGATGTGCCTTTTTTATAATGCTTCTGTAATATGTTTGAAAAACTCTTTTTAAAAAAAATGCAGGCAAAGCATTTATTAAAATACCATTTAAATATAACTTTGAAGATGCTAAACTATCTACAGAAATGGAGCTCTTATTTAAATGATTTATAGGATATTTATTATTATTTTAACTTAAGACAGTAAAAACGTCCTTAATATTCTCCATAAATAGTAAGTTCACAGCAAATAGGTCAGGTTCTCTCCTTTCTTTCCTAACTTGGTCATAATTTCTGACATTCTGGTTCAGTCTACCAGGTGCGTGATCTATGATTCCTTTGGAAATATGGCTTAAAGTTTAGATTTATTTGCCCTGGGGAAACAGTTAGACAAAGTAGGCATCATGGAAGATCAATTTCCAGAAATGTCCAACAGTATTTGGCCACTTGTAGATGTTTGAATATGTGCACACACACTTATATATTGATACAGAGACTCAAAAATTACTCTTGAAGAATTTAATTAGCTCTTTAATTTCTAAATTTCCTCAGAGCTCTCAACACAAATTACTTTTTATAATAGGTGGCTAAATAAAACAACTCAGAATTAAATTGGAAAGAAAAAGTGTTAATATGTTATATTATGTATTTTGTTATGCTAAATTATGAGAATATATGTCCGTCTATTTTAAGTCATTACTTAGAAGTTTTAAAGAAAAGATATGGATTAATAAGTACTAAAACTTCTCTCCACGTAACTGGAAGAATTTAAATTTTGCTTGAGCAGCTAGGACACTTCTCTGAATGCAATGAAGGAGAAGAGAGTGAAATTTAGATTATTTTCATTATTATTTATTTAGAAAATACTATTATTATTATTGATGAGAAAATACATACATTTTTGGCTAATGCTAATTTGACACTTATTATGAGACAAATATTACATTCTCCCTTTTGATTGCTCTATGAACCTTTGAACATTGAAATAGGTATAACAAGTAGGTATCTTATAGGTAGTATCTTATTTTAAAGAGATTAAGTAGTTTTCTCAGATTCACCCAGTTATGTTGTGATAGAGTTGATACTCAAACCCAGTTCCATCTCATTTTAAAAATTTATATTTTTGAAACTACACTATGCATTTTCTTTTCTATCCGTATCAAATGTCTATGTTATGTACATACTGCTAAATCAAGCACAATCTATATGCTATCAATTCAATTGAACAGAATCTTCTTTCTTTTTTTTCCTTTTAAATTTATTTATTTATTTTATTTTTGGCTGCATTGGGTCTTCGTTGCTGCGTGCAGGCTTTCTCTAGTTGCGGTGAGCGAGGGCTACTCTTCCTTGCGATGCATGGGCTTCTTATTGCAGCAGCTTCTCTTGTTGCAGAGCACTGGGCTCTAGGCGTGTGGGCTTCAGTAGTTGTGGCTCGTGGGCTCTAGAGCACAGGCTCAGTAGTTGTGGTGCACGGGCTTAGTTGCTCCACGGCATGTGGGATCTTCCTGGACCAGGGCTCGAACCATTGGTAGGCGGCTTCTTAACCACTGCGCCACCAGGGAAGCCAAACAGGATCTTCTTGAACAATATACTATAAGACCAACCCATTGCTTCAGACACAAGACAAAATGACAAGGATGATGCACTTAGACTTCTTGTCAACATTTGATCATTATTTTTGCCTAATTTGTCTTCATCTTCATTTTAGCTTGATTTATCTCTGAATTAGACTGTTATGTTGTGGTGAGATGATGTTGTAACTCACAATGTATTTGCCATGTGCCCACGTTTCGCTAAAAGTGGCAAAATTAAACTCAAGCTCACAAAAAAATCTGAGAGTGTTATATAGTGCTCTTACTCATGATAATAGTTTGTCAACCTCCTGCTTAAACTCTTCTACATGCTATGAGTATATTTTCTCTCTCCCTCTCTTATTTTCAACATATCTGGTGTTGTCAATAATTTGCATTGCATTTACATTTCTAGACTTTTTACTGCAAAAACCTATTCATCTAGTACTCACTAGCCAAACTATGGTTTTAGGAAAGAAGCAAAGAAGAGAATCCAAAGCTATATCTTTCACTTTTTGATTTAAATGTCTGAGCCACCTGTAGATTCCACTGGCAGGATCACAATGTGATTCCTTCCATTAGGATATGTTTTTCCATTGTCTGCAATAGTGGAATCAAAATTAGAAGCCAATTTTGTGATTCAAAATGACTTTCTTTGTCTTTAGCAACTTCCCAGTTTTGTATCATAAAGCAATTTTCCTTTAAAAGTGGCAAGAACCTTCTTAAGATCCTGATATGTTCTCTTGTTTAATCTTCATAACTTGAAGAGGCAGACATTATGATCTCCTGTGTTTAGAGGAAACATCTGAGGCCCAGAGATTAGATACTTTACAAAATATCACAAAAGTAGTAAATAGAAGACTGAGGATTCAAGATGGGCTCTCTTCTCTCAACCTGTATGCCGCTCTGCCTCTCCTCATCCCTCAGGTGTAGGGAGCCTGACAGGTCCTGAAGGCTCCGGATAATATTCTCATGGCTAAACCATGAAGTATTTATTTTTTCTTACACTGCTCTTATGTATTATCATGCAGCTCTCCAGTGCAGTTGCTTTCAAAGCTAACTGCTTTTGCATTATTGTTCCAATTATTAATAAAACTTCCATTTTGCATAAAGTATTTAGCTATTTTCACTGATAAAGTGCTTTGTAAACATTTTAACCAAATAGGCCAGGCAAATACCGGCAAGGTAAATGGTCTTCTTCTACTAATGGATTAGGTGAAAAGGTAAGTGACTTTGTTTAGCCGGAGGGAACACTTCAATAATAATAATAATAAACCTGTGACAAACAGGTTTACAATTTACACCATTGTAAATCAACTATAGTTCAATAAAAGTTTTTTTTTTTTAAAGAAAATACTATTTGTAAATGGCAAAAAATGATGTCCTAAAACAGAAACACACATGTTAAATAAAAGACATTATTTTCAAAAAAGGCAAACAGACTTTGGTCACCTTTGCTTCAAGATGTAACTTTATTTTTGCAGTTTGACTTCATTTTCTTTTTCTACTCTAGGATAAGTTTTGTCTGTCCCTGCCCCCACCCCCAACCCCCCGCAAAGCCTCCCACTCCCATTCAGAGACTGTCATTGGAAATAACAGCCTTAAGAGTTTGGGAGTCTCTTTGGAGTCCTTCAACATACTTCAATCCCTGTTTTCTCATTAGAACATTCGTACGTTTGTGCCTCAGTGGGAATGATCAATTATTTCAATGTCAGTAGTGGTAATATTACCCCTAAGATTTAGCAATTTTCAAAGATCTTTTAACTTAATTAGAGGCATTTGTTGTAAATTGAATTAAACCCGTTAAAAGTGCAATGTGTTATATTAAAAGTATAATACCCTAATTGGCCAAGGAGACAGAATTTTAGGGGGAAAAAGATCTAGTTGAAAAATGCTAACATCAAGATAAACTTGTGAATTTTTTTCCTTTTCATAAAGCTTTCTCTTTGTTTTTGAATTTTTGGATTTTATTTTATTTATTTTTTTATACAGCAGGTTCTTATTAGTTATCTATTTTACTAGTGTATATATGTCAATCCCTGTCTCCCAATTCATCCCACCACCACCACCCACCACTTTCCCCCCTTGGTGTCCATACGTTTGTTCTCTGCATCTGTGTCTCTATTTCTGCCCTGCAAACCGGTTCATCTGTACCATTTTTCTAGGTTCCACATATATGCGTTAATATACGATATTTGTTTTTCTCTTTCTGACTTACTTCACTCTGTATGACAGTCTCTAGATCCATCCACGTTTCTACAAATGACCCAATTTCATTCCTTTATATGGCTGAGTAATATTCCATTGTATATATGTACCACATCTTCTCTATCCATTCATCTGTCGATGGGCATTTAGGTTGCTCCCTTGACCTCCCTATTGTAAATAGTGTTGCAATGAACATTGGGGTGCATGTGTCTTTTTCAATTATGGTTTTCTCTGGGTATATGCCCAGTAGTGGGATTGCTGGGTCATATGGTAATTGTATTTTTAGTTTTTTGAGGAACCTCCATACTGTTCTCCATAGTGGCTGTATCAATTTACATTCCCACCAACAGTGCAAGAGGGTTCCCTTTTCTCCACACCCTCTCCAGCATTTATTGTTTGTAGATTTTCTGATGATGCCCATTCTAACTGGTGTGAGGTGACACTTCATGTCGTTTTGATTTGCATTTCTCTAATAATTAGTGATGTTGAGCATCCTTTCATGTGTTTGTGGGCAATCTGTATGTCTTCTTTGGAGAAATGTCTATTTAGGTATTCTGCCCATTTTTTGATTGGGTTTTTTGTTTTTTTAATATTGAGCTGCATGAGTTGTTTATATATTTTGGAGATTAATCCTTTGTCTGTTGATTCATTTGCAAATATTTTCTCCCATTCTGAGGGTTGTCTTTTTGTCTTGTTTGTAGTTTCCTTTGCTATGCAAAAGCTTTTAAGTTTCATTAGGTCCCATTTGTTTATTTTTGTTTTTATTTCCATTACTCTAAGAGGTGGATTGAAAAAGATCTTGCTGTGATTTATGTCAAAGAGTGTTCTTCCTATGTTTTCGTCTAAGAGTTTTACAGTGTCTGGTCTTACATTTAGGTCTCTAATCCATTTTGAGTTTATGTTTGTGTATGGTGTTAGGAAGTGTTCTAATTTCATTCTTTTACATGTAGCTGTCCAGTTTTCCCAGCAGCACTTATTGAAGAGAATGTCTTTTCTCTATTGTATATCCTTCCCTGCTTTGTCGTAGATTAGTTGACCATAGGTGCGTGGGTTTATCTCTGGGCTTTCTAACCTGTTCCATTGATCTATATTTCTGCTTTTGTGCCAGGACCATATTGTCTTGATTACTGTAGCTTTGTAGTATAGTCTGAAGTCAGGGAGTCTAATTCCTCCAGATCCGTTTTTTTCCCTCAAGACTGCTTTGGCTATTCGGGGTCTTTTTTGTCTCCATACACATTCTAAGATTTTTGTTCTAGTTCTATAAAAAATGCCAGTGGTAATTTGATAGGGATTGCATTGGATCTGTAGATTGCTTTGGGTAGTGTAGCCATTTTCACAATATTGATTCTTTCAATCCAAGAACATGGTATATCTCTCCATCTGTTTGTGTCATCTTTGATTTCTTTCATAAATGTCTTACAGTTTTCTGAGTACAGGTCTTTTACCTCCTTAGGTAGGTTTACTCCTAGGTATTTTATTCTTTTTCTTGCAATGGTGAATGAGATTGTTTCCTTAATTTCTCTTCCTGATCTTTCATTGTTAGTGTTTAGGAATGCAAGAGATTTCTATGCATTAATTTTGTATCCTGAAACTTTACCAAATTCATTGATTAGCTCTAGTAGTTTTCTGATGGCATCTTTAGGATTCTCTATATATTGTATCATGTCATCTGCAAACAGTGACAGTTTTACTTCTTCTTTTCCAATTTGTATTTCTCTTATTTCTTTTTCTTCTCTGATTTCCATGGCTAGGACTTCCAAAACTATGTTGAATAATAGTGGCAGGAGTGGACATCCTTGTCTTGTTCCTGATCTTAGAGGAAATGCTTTCAGTTTTTCACCATTGAGAATGATGTCTGCTGTGGGTTTGTCATATATGGCCTTTATTATGTTGAGGTAGGTTCCCTCTATGCCTACTTTCTGGAGAGTTTTTATCATAAATCAGTGTTGAATTTTGCCAAATCTTTTTTTGGCATCTATTGAGATGATCATATAGTTTTTATTCTTCAATTTGTTAATCAGGTGTATCACGTTGATTGATTTGAGTATATTGAAGAATCGTTGCCTCCCTGGGATAAATCCCACTTGATCATGGTGTATGATCCTTTTAATGTGTTGTTGGATTCTGTTTGTTGAGGATTTTTGCATCTATATTCATCAGTGATATTGGTCTGTAATTTTCTTTTTTTGTAGTATGTTTGTCTGGTTTTGGTATAAGGGTGATGGTGGCCTCATAGAATGAATTTAGGAGTGTTCCTTCCTCTGCAATGTTTTGGAAGAGTTTGAGAAGGATGGGTGTTAGCTCTTCTCTAAATGTTTTATAAAATTCATCTGTGAAGCCATTTGGTGAATGTTGGAAGAATGAATAAAAATTTTATCCAAAACATTTTGGTAAATGTGTATGTACAGATACTTTTATAAAACTATTTCCCCCAATGCTTGAAACAATGACAAAGCAAAAGCAGATTTGGACATTTTAGAAAACTTTGGTAAAAAAGAAAACTGATACCATTTATAATTTATATAGATTTATCCAATAATCAGCACATGATTATAGTATTATAATAATACATTTTTTATTAATGCTGTTTCTTTTCAAATAAGTGCTTCTTTATCTTGACATATTTTTTACCTCATTTTCTTTTAAACAAGATGTCACAATGAACTTGCCCAAAGAGTTCCTAACAGTCAAATCATTTAATGATACACTGCTGTGCACTTATGAAACTATTCTCAACTGCCATTTAGAAAATCCTAATGGTGGTTTTCTCATTTCTTAGTCACCAAACAAATAAGCTGGCATAGCATGGGCTGTATGAATATTGAAATGGGTAAATTCAAGGTATAGGCTAAACTTACTGAATTGGATCATAGTTTTCACCTAAACCATTTGGAAAGCTAGGCATTTAAAACATTATTTATTTAATAAACGCTTGTTTTTAAGCATCTACTCTGCACAAGGCATGGTGTTAGAACCTGGGATATAGGAGTGAACAAGAAAGACAGTTCCTGCATTCATAGAGCAAATGGCCATGCTAACTCATTAATGTTAGTGTCAGTTTGCATTTTGACTGAGTTTCCAGTATAACTTCCCAGTATATGTGAATGACTTGTAAACCTCCCTCCTGCCAACTCCATCAGCCCCCATATACTCAGAGAAGCATGGATTGTGGAAATACACGGGTTTTGGTCTCAGATGAAAAGCAGATTAAAATCTAGATTCTGGTCTTGGTTCTGTCTCTTAAAATCTGTGTGATTTAAAGTAAATAATTTGAACTTAAAAAAAATTGATGTATAGTAGATTTACAATACTGTGTAAGTTTTAGGTGTGCAACAGTGATTCAGTTTTATATATATAATATTCTTTTTATCCCCAATACTTTTCCATTATAGGCTATTGCAAGATATTGAATATAGTTTCCTGTGCTATACAGTAAATCCTTGTTGTTTATCTATTTTATATATGATAGTGTGTATCTGTTAATCCCATATACTCCTAATTTATACCTCTCCCCATCCTTCCTCTGTGGTAACCCCAAATTTGCTTTCTCTGTCTGTGAGTTTGTTTCTGTTTTGTAAATAAGTTCATTTGTACTACTTTTTATATTCCACATATAAGTGATATCATATAATATTTGTCTTTCTCTGTTTGGCTTACAGCCCTTAGTATGATAATCTCCAGGTCCATCCATGTTGCTGCAAATGGCATTATTTTATTGTTTTTTATGGCTGAGTAATACTCCATTGTATATATGTATCACATCTTCTTTATCCACTCATCTGTCTTGGCTATTGTAAATAGTGCTGCTATGAACATTAGGGTGCATGTAACTTTTTGAATTAGAATTTTATCTTTTGTAGTCCAGAAGTGGAATTGCTGGATCATATGGTAACTCTATTTTTAGTTTTTTAAGGAACCTCCATACTCTTTTCCATAGTGGTTGCACCAGTTTACATTTCCACCAACAGCGTAGGAGGGTTCTCTTCTCCACACCCTCTCCAGCATTTATTATTTGTAGACTTTTTGATGATGGCCATTCTGACCGGTGTGAGGTGATACCTCATTGTAGATTTGATTTGCATTTCTCTAATAATTAGCAATGTTGAGCATCTTTTCATGTGCCTGTTGGCTGTCCACATGTCTTTTTTGATAATCTGAACTTTCTTAGTTCTCATTTTCTCACCTGCAAAATGTATATAGTAACACGTGTTATCCAAAGTGCCCCTATAAATTAGCTATTATATATATATATATATATATATATATATATATATATATATATATATATATATATAATAGAGTGTGTTCAATACATAATAGCTGCCAAAAATTCTCACTTACCTTAAAAACTCTTGTCCATAAACCATTTTTTTTTCAGGGAAGTAAATGAAAGAGGATGGTCTTGTCCACATTAAGTGATTTGCAGCTATATGCCAGCATATGGGAAAAAACATCTCTTCAATGAATTCTTGAGTTTATAGTGCTCAATGTCATGATAGCTAATTCCATTTAGAGAAAATTTATATTAATCCTAGTGACCAACATTTGTATAATTTTTTAGGTTTCACAACATTTCCATATACTGTATGTTGATGATGGGTCCCAGCCATGCTGATGGCTCCTTATTATGATGTTGGTGATTTCAAACTAATGTTTCCAGCTCTGATATCCCTTGAACTTCACTTCCATAAGTACAACAGACTATTGGGTAAATTCTCTTGGATATATCATAAGCATTTTCCATATGCAGGTCAATATGAGCTTATTGGGGGGGTTTGTGTGTTTGTTTTTTGTTTTTTCATTTTTCCCTTTTCCCCATCAAATTTTTTTTCTCATATGTTCTCCACTCAGTCACCTTTGGGTGAGTTACCTGAGCCAGAAACTTTGTGACCACTTTTGAGTCTTTTTTTAAGGCCCCATATTCAGTCTCCAAGTCTCGTTAACTGTAGGCAATATCTCTCAAATCCACCTATTTATCTGTCCCTCCACCTCTCTCACTCCCTTTCCCTCAAGAGGGTTACCATTGGCATTTGGCCATGTTATGGGTTGAACTGTATCCCCTCAAACAATATGTTGAGGTTCTAAACCCTAGTACCTCAGAATGTGACCTTACCTGGAAGAGGGTCATTGCAGATGTAAGTTAAGATGAGGCGGTCCTAGAGTAGGGTGGGCCCTTAATCCAATATCGTATCCTTACATGTGAAGACACAGACACACAAAACAAAGATCGCCACGTGAAGATGGAGGCAGAGGTTGGATTTATGCTGCCACTAGCCAAGGAATGCCTGGGGCTACAGAAGCTGAAAGAGGCAAGAAAAGATCTGTCCTCTTCTATGCTCCTTCCTCCCACACCCAGAACCTTCAGGGAGAGCATGGCTCTTCCAACACCTTGACTGAGGACTTGTAGCCTCCAGAATTGTGAGAGAATACATTTCTTTTGTTTGAAATCACCCAGATTGTGGTGCTGGTAGCCCTAGGGAACTAATACAGGGTGCAAGAGTTCTTCCTTGTTTGAGGCTCTCAAACATGTCATCCAGAAACGTGTTGCCTTTTGCCACCCTTCATGTCACTGTGAACACCAAGAATAACCACGACCATATTTCTGAGTGCAACTGTTCTGCTCTCCATTGAGTAGCACAGGGTAGGTCATCATCTAACTCATAATCTTTTCTCCCCCTGAGTCTGGACCCTCTCCACACATTTTTATCTGGCGACTGGGGCAGTGTTTCTAAACTACAAACATGGTAGCCTTCCCTGTCTCCTTCACCTTAAAATACTTCGTGGGCTATTGATGGTGGCAGAATAGAGCCCAAACTCCTTAATATGGCATGAGCTGACCAGACCCCATCATATGAAGGCCTCTTTTACTTCTCCAGCTTCAGCCTCTATCACTACTACTTAGTGATACAAAGACTTTCTTCACCCAGCTCAACTTACTTTCAGTTTTAGAAATGGAACTTTATTCTTCTGCGAATGACCTGTGTGATGGAATGCCCTCCCAGCTTTTCTACCTACACCCTCACTCTCATTTGTCTAATTCCTCTTGACTTGACAGACCTTAAGATTTGGTCATATACAAATTCCTAAGGACTCATTCACTGAAGAAGAGAGTTTAAGAATGAATTCCATGCTTTTTTTTCAAAGCAATCTTGGTCTTTTTTTATTATTATTACACTGATGGATCATAGAAATCTTGTTTGATTTCAGGTCTCTATAAGGACTGGGCATGGAAGGGGGTTATATGTGTGTCATACGAAATGTGGCTGAAGTTCAGAGAAATAGTTTTCATTTAATAGCTGAATACTGGATGACCTCACCATTCTTCTCACCCTCTGGCAGCTCACCCTGTGAGCGATAGAGGAGCTGCCTGCACGAATGGAGGAGTAGCTGCTAGCCTCAATGTGATTTTGCAATGATCTGTGTGCTCTATGTCTGCCTTCATAACCAACAAATCAATTCCCACTATACATATTACACACCCCAGTGGCAGAGGCCATTTATTATCCTTTTGATGATCATACTCTTTGTACATAACCAAGAAAGATTACAGAGGAAGGAAAGAACAGTTGAAATGCGGATGAAGATATTGTACTATGGCACTGCATTTCATAGTGTGTCTTGCATGTATACAAGAATGAAAAAGACGCTTTCTTTCAAGACAATTTGGAAACATGGATGCAGAATTGTCCTTTGAATGAAATCTATTTTAAGAACAATATATGGAGAGAGCATTGTGATGCAGTTTTATATCGGTGCACATTTAGATTTCAGGTGCAAGTTCAAAATGATTAAGAGAGAAGGACTCATTTTCTTGTCATTCGGGAATTGTTTATAAGGCTATACTTGACTAGCTGTGTTCGACTAATGAGCTTTTTGATACATCCTTTTATTTGGCATCATCTTTCATCAACTGATTCTTTAAAAAATTTTTAACTTTGCAGTATCCAGTTTTTTAAACTCTAAATGATTGATGCCAAGGTTTTCCTAATTCTTTAAATCCAGATGCTATAGTTACTATCGTTAAACAAATAAAAGCAAATACTGAATTGTGTTGACTAGGTGCAAGAAAATTGAATATTTTGAATTAGATATAAATGGTACACAGTGAAATTCTGGTGTTATTTATCCTAAATCAAATACCCCATAAACAAATAACGTGGATCTGAATGTAGATGGGAAACATTTTATCAGTGAAACTAATGGTAAAAGTATGACTTGATAGTGGGTTCTGTGCATAAATATTTAAGCTGCTTAGTCAACAGATGAAAAGAACAGTGGAAATTTCCAAAGGTCAAAGAAGCTACTGTCTTTTCTGTTTTGCATCATTTGAGATTTTCCAGTTTTTTGCTAACAACACAATGCCAAATCTGTGTTTGATTTTGTCTTCTCTTTGAAGAGGCAAAACAGTGACAGAATAATTAACTGAAGAGGAGATCATGCACAGAATATTTTCCTTTTAGCAGTGTAGAAAGTCCTGGGTTTCATTTCACATGATGGTAAACGTAATAAAGTATTCTGGAATCCTTCTTTAAGAGAGTCAGTCTCCTGACAATTTTACCGTTGGTAAACCAAAGCCTCTTGGGGGTCTGTTTCCTGTTTAACTATTCCTCATTTGAATAACTGAAAAGTATGCTTAGTAGAAAGCTGGCACATGGTTTTCAGTTAGATAATGCTCTACACCTTTATGGAAAAATACACACAAGAACAACCAAAATAAATTGTCAATGTCAAGTTCAGTGCCTTATTAGCCCTGTGCAAACCAAAAAGCTAAAGTCATGGATTGGTATTTTAAAGGGAATAATGGGTTTTCTTTTACTTACTGTTGTTAGTTTTTTGCTTTTCTTCTCTTTCCCTCTCAAAGACTCTTGTTTCTATTATTTAGCTTCTTTTGGTGATAAAAGGTCATTATGTTTGATAGTCTTCAGAGAGAGATGAGCTTTTGTATATAAAATCTTTGGAATCTGTCTATGAATTCCATCTCTGTTAATGTTCCTACAATGCCTTGAACTGCTGTGGTTAGTCACTAAGCCACTGAACTACTTACTGTGGTACCAGCTTCTCCTTTGGCAACGTGTTTGTAATCAGGGCTATTTTTGGTTGAGGAATTTGCTGAATTATTCTAGAATAGAATTAGACAAGTTAGTCTGGGAACTTGGAGCCTAGTTCTTATAAAGATCAATTACTGGTTTAATAAAACTGACATTTTATTAAACCCATGATAGTATATACCAATGATATTTACAGTTTTAATTAAATAACAAATATATGCGTGTCCATGTTTAAATCTCTTTAAACAAAAGAACCATATAATCATTTAGACAGATCTCATACATTTCTTGGGCTTGATGGAAAGCCAGCTTATTTCAAAGTAGCTCTGCTAAATATAGGAAGACAAAATGAGGGAGAAGCAGATTATTGAGTGTTTATTATTTTGTGATCGTAGCCCAGGAATAGCTCTGTTCAGAGTGTTTTATATCTGTTAACCGAGTTGTCATATTGACCCTGGAATGTTGGCACTATTCTCATCTCCTTTGTCCATATGAGGAAACAAAGGTGTAGAAAGGAATTTCATACCCAGACAGTCAGATTCTAGAGCTTGTACTTCAGTCACTAAGCTATGGTAACTCTACTGAATACTCACTGCACCTAATCATGGGAATGGGTAGGGAATGAGTTCTGTCCCTACAGATGTTTTCAGATAGCCTCTTCATCTTTTTTCTTACAAACTATTATTTTATTTTATTTTAGGATTTTTCTTTGAACAGCTTTATTGAGATATATAATTCATTTACCATACCATTCGCCTATTTAAAATGTACAATTTAAAGTTTTTAGGATATTCACACTAGTGCAACCATCACCAGAGTCAACTTTGCAATATCACCCCCAAAAGAAACACAGTACCCATGAACACTGATGATTCTTTCTGCTTCAGGCCCCAACCCCTCCTTGTTTTTTTTTTGCAAACAATTTTAGAAACTTTGAAAACATCTCTTGCCATCAACACAAAACAGAGAGAGGAAACCAGAGCTAAATCAGAATAACTGTATGTAGCTCTTTCATGTTTAGTTTCAACAGAAATGTCAGTATTGTGTTAAAGAATACAAGAGTTCTTAAGTTTTGAATTCTCATTCATATGTTTTTAGTGGTATGTTAATCACTCATTTCAATTTTCAACCTGAAATAGTTAACTTTGAACAAATTATATGCCAATAATTAAATCTAATCTTAATAAAGAGGGATCATTGTGAGTAGGTGAGGTAAGCAGGACTATGGTATAGATTTTAAAGATTAAAAAAAGTTTACTGTTTATAATAATTTATTTCCATATTTCTTTAAAAAATGTAACACACACATAACATAAAATTTACCATGTTTTTTTACTTTATTTTATTTTTTTAAAAATTTATCATCTTAACCATTTTAAGTGTACAGTTCAGTTGTGTTAAGTGTATTCACATTGTTGTTCAACCCATTTCCACAACTTTTTCATCTTGTAAAACTGAAACTCTGTACCATTAAATATCTCCCCATTTCCCCTTCTCCCAGATCCTGGCAACCACCTTTCTACTTTCCGTGTCTCTGAATTTGACTCCTCTGGTCACCTCCTATAAGTGGAATCACACAGTATTTGTCTTTTTATGACTGGCTGACTTCATTTAGCAATAATGTCCTCAAGGTTCATCCATGTTGTAGCGTGTGGCAGAATTTCCTTCCTTTTTTTTTTTTCCCTTCCTTTTAAGGCTAATAATATTCCACTTGATGGACAGTTAGGCTTTTTCCACCTCTTGGTTATTATGAATAATGCTGCTATGAACATAGGCGTACGAATATCTGTTTGGGATCCTGCTTTGAATTCTTTTGGATAAATACCCAGAAGGAGTATTGCTGGATCATACGGTAGTTGTATTTTCTAAATTTTTGAGAGCCTGCCATACTGTTTTCCATAACAATTATATCATTTTACATTCCCACCAACAGTGCATAAGAGTTCCAATTTTTCCACATTCTCATCAACACTTGTTATTTTCTGGCTTTTTTTTTTTCTTTCTTTTTGATAGTAACCATTTTAATAGGTATGAGGAGATATCTCCTAGTGGTTTTGATTTGCATTTCCATATCCATGTATTTTTATGTTCCCCTTTAGTAATCCATTATAGCAAAAAGGAACATAGCTAGTTTGAGTCCCAGGTAGCTCAGAAGTAATTTCATTCAATTTTACTTTCACTATGTCTTTATTATTATTCTCAAAATATCTTTTGGTTGTATTTAAGCTCAGAATTTATCTATTATTTCGTTGTTTGTAGCTGTTCTTCAGTAGCTGATAATACTGGATCTAGAGAATTCTTCAAGCATCTCTATTTTGTGCTGGCGTCAGTGTTTTCAGAACTTCAGTTCACTCAATGACAAAGCCAAGGCTTCTGGTACGTTATCTGGCTGACGGCTTCTCTCTGTTTCCTGAGGCTCTACCTGCATTACCTCAGCCAGTGGCTTTTCCTCCAGGCCATTTCAATTCCTGTTACAAAGTGAGTGCTTTCCCCTGACAGTCAAAGGAATGCATTTTCATCCTGAGAGGCCAAATGAAAGTAAAAAACTCCTCTCCTGTCCATTTACCATAAGACCTAAAATGCAGGTATGATTTGAGAAGACAAAAATGTCTTTATCTAAGAGCAGGAATGTCTATTACAGTTATATTCTCATTTTGGGCCTGTATATACAAATACTTAACCGGTACATCAATATTTATTTAAAATTTAGCAGATCCAACTATGTTCTAATATCTGAGCAGAATCCAAAAAGGAATTTAGCAACAATATTTTATCCTATTTTGATTTTATCAGAGTGACTTAGGCTGAAGGTATTTTAGAAGTAATATAAGTATGATTTATCACCTATACTCAGAGAAGCAAAAATTGCTTCTTCTGCAAAATGATTGAATTCAAACAATTACTGAACTCAAGCCCAAGCAGCTTTCTGGGCCATTATCCTCTGGAAAAAGATGACACTTTAAAGGTTATCTCTCCATAAACATGATTCCAGAGACACTATAGATAGACCAACAGATAGATATCAATACAAGTAAAATTCATTTTCTCAAATGTAGATGGTACGGATAAAAATAAAGATGTGTGTATATTTTCAATTAAGAAGGTTGCAAACTATCTTAAGACATTTTGAGAAGAAATATGTATGTGTTATACATACACACATACAGTTTTTGATCATCTTTTGTAATTAAATCACAAATATCTGAATATATTATAGAATATGCAACTTTAAATATACTAAATAACTGTATCTTCATGACAGAATTTTATATAGCTGTTATATTCCTTTCTTCCCTTCTTTTTCTTTGCTCTTTCTTTTTTTCTTTCTTTTGTGTGAGAGTTTCTAAAGCAGAAAGGATAAATATTATATGCTTGGGCTAGTTGCTTTTTGCTATTTGCTCTCTTCTTCAATAGAAAAGGAAGCTCTATCTTTATTGGTTGTTAATGAAATGAGACTGCAAAAAAATATCCTGGTAGCTCAGCTTATTCAATTTCTTAAGCAACAGAGGACCTAATACGTTAGGATGTTTTGTTGACTATTGCCTAGTTCTGCAGGCTCGAATCATACATTAGCTCCATGTCACACTGTAGTTATGAGACATGACAATAGCTACAGCAACAGTGAGCATTTTTTCTGCTTTTACTCTGTTAGGTCCTCTGCTAAGAAATGTACACACCTTATTTTATTTGATATTCACAACAGCCTAAGAACAAAGCATAAAAACTACCTTCAGAGCAAAGGTCAAGGAATGGAATAAATGAAGAACTCTTTTTAGTAGAGAGCTGATAAGGACTCTTTTTAGTAGAGAGCTGAGATGCACAAGCAGCATTAACTACAAAATAGCTTTACAAGGCTGAAACACAGGGGATGGAAAAATTAGAGTCAACAAAGGCTCACTTTGCATGGAAAGAGGGTGCGAAAGTCTGGGTGAAGGCTGCTTGAATTACTGGGCTCACCTTGGATTCAAGCCTTAGGTCAAGTTGTCCCTTTAGATGTTTTTGTTGTCAGCAGTGTTGTTGTATTTAGGGCATCTAACTAGAGGAATCACACACAAAATTAATCAGTGATGTCAAAATTCTGGAGAATTATGAGATTTATTTATATTTCTGATTTCTGTTAGAGATTGAGTCATTACTAAGTCCACTGATATACTTTGCATTTCAAATAGACTATTAATGAGTATGTGTGACCTGCTGGGCAGTTCTTAGTCTAATGAATGCTCTGCTCAGTGGATCAAAATGATATCCTTTCTATGATGGCATATGAAATTTATAAGAGCAATGAGCAAGGTAGAACTTGCCTTTTCCTCAAAAGTGAGCAGTTGAGGAGTTTCTAAGGAAAAGATGAAGACTTCTAACACTTAATTTTGGGGTACTATTAAGTGTCAACTTTTCTCTACAAAAAAAAGAAAGCATTTCGTTCTGTAAAGTGTTTTGTATATGCAGCATTTTATAGAATTCTTCTCCTTTGCACACTTGTGATTGCTTTGTTTTCCCATAGATTCCATTTTTCCCTCCTCACAGTTGAGCTCTGCTACCCAAGCTCTTTACTTCGCATTGGAGAAGAGCTGCTTGTTGTGATGCGTCCTTTAATGCTGAATGCAATGGTACTTCCCTTGGTTCTGATCAGATGGGGCTGTCAGGTACTGTTTGCCTTCTGCCCTGATGTCCTGTCAAAGTTAATCATCACCATGGGACTATGGACAGTTCTGGACCCACTGGCAGTGTTTATTGTGGATACTGTCCTGGGGGTAAGTCAAGTAAAATAATCGGGACATGAGTTCTTGACATAGAATGTAACGTTAGTGCACAAATCAGTTGACACGGGAAGTTTCAATAGTGATGTACAATTCAATATTCATCTTAAATTGAAATTATTCATTTTTTTCATAATAAAAAATGTGGATGTCTAATATAATCATTTTAAGTGTAATTTTAACTATGTTAAAGAAACACTTGCAAAGTAGGTAGAAAATAATGTTGGAGATCAAATCCAAACTAATTGGTACATTTTCAACATTATTACAAAGAAGCTTTCTTTTGTAACATTTTTTGGTAACTTTTTTTTAATATTAAGGATTTTCACAGCCAAACTTTATAAAAAAGTAATCGTACAATAGTTCCTTTAATTTGTTAGGTTAGTTATTTCCTTTTGATGTAATACTTTCATAATAGATATACTCAAGAAGAAGAATAAGAGCTTTTTAAACATTTCTAAGTAATAAATAATTTTTAAAATTACTCCTTAGGCATTTATTTTGACATTTGTGATGTTTATGAAATGACGAAATGGTGCATCTTCACTCTAAAATATATAGTTTTAGGATTTCATAATTAAGAATGATGTATTAACATATGATTACGTATAAAAATGCTAATAATGATTCTAAATCAAATATTCATTTGTAAAACTCTCTAAAATTATGTAATAATTTTCCTTAACTGGTGTAGTTCTTCTTTTAAGAAGAAAGGTTTCCAACCACTATATATGTGTTTAGACTATATTCACTGTGCCTAGCAGATCATAGGGATGGGATTTTTGATGGACTCTGCTTATTAACAGTATTTGAAATGGGTTCTACCATTAATCATGTGCTCTTAGAACTGAAGATCAAATTGCTATCCACTCCACATCCATGAAATTGTGGTGCTGTGGTAGGCAGTTAGGATCAGCAAAGCCTGCTGCTCTTTTATTTCTATCTCTCAGGCCGTGCTATGCTATAAGAGTGTGTCTCCAACTTTAATGTGCTTGCAAGTCACCTGGGGATCTTATCAAAATACAAATTCTGATTCAGCAGGTGGGGCCTGAAATTCTGCATTTTAACAGACTGCTAGATGTTGCCAAGGATGCTGGTTCCATGGACCAAATCACACTGTGACAAGGTGATAGACCTTCTACTGAGGAGGTGTCTCCTTTCCCTTGGCTGTTTGCTAGGCTGGCTTTCACTTGCTCAAGGTTCCTGGGCTGCTCTCAACAAGACTGGGGTTCTTGATGTACTGAATCCACTAATGACTTTTTAGGCCTTGTGTGAGAATTCTGGCTTTTTATTTCGGAGTGGAATGACCTCTGCTTAGAACCTGCAGACAAATGTGACAGTTGACCCTGCAACCATGTAGGTCATTTTAATATTATCAAAACAAACTAAAAGCAGTGAACATCGAGCCTACCAATGTACCTAGCTTCTAGTCTCCCTGCCAAGGAAAATTTGTCAGTGCTTGGAAGACTTGTTTTCAAGTTCTAACCTGTGACCACCCTTGAAGCCTCAGTATCATGGACCACCTTGATGACAGGTCAGAAGAGGGAGCCTTGTCAGTCAGAAGTGGTCGTGTTTCCTACCCCATCCTAAGTTCCTTCACCCCTCTGATTAGACTCCAGGTTCATAAGGACAAGACTGTGTCATCAAGCTTTGTTGAGCAGGAGATGTAGAGAGGGGTGCTGTCCACATTCCAGTAGGACCATAGCCCATCGCCTCTCACAGTTCCTCCTGGGGCCAGTTTGGTCCTATTGCAACACCACACGGGAAGCCATCTGGGGAGTATGAGCCACTGTCTTTTATGATCTTCTGAGATCTCCTCATAAGGAAAGTCTGCAGCTCTCCTGGAATGGGTTTCCTTCTTCCAGACAGGTCCCCTAGAGAGATTACTAGCTGAATAGTCCACTGTGTCAAAGACAGCTGACAAAATGAGCTGTCTTAATTTACTCTGGGACCTCTGATGTCATCTACAGGAAAGTAACCTCCAGCAGGGCCATCTCCGAACCAGTTCAGAAGTCTGTAACCTGACGGAAGCTGACTTGGATTCTAATAGATGAGTGTAACACCCATATCTTTCTCCACTTGGAAAGAAAAGCTTGACGGCTCGTTCCCAGTCTGCACAATATTCGATCTCTAGTTAGAATCCATCATGTTTCATTGCCGATGACATCCACTTTTGCTGTCTTTAAGAAAACTCGAAAGCTGCATGTGATCCACAGATTATCAGCATTGGAGTCCATACTTGGATACTCTCACCAGTTGAATAAAAAGGTGTATTTTAACCTGCTCTATGGTGATAAACAGCACCCTGAAGTTTGAGAAGAACTTCTCTAAAGCAGTGGTTCTTAAAATTAGGTCCCTGGACCAACAGCATTAGTTTCACCTGGGAACTTAGCAGAAATGCAGAATCTCAGGCCCTGTACCTCACTCACTCTTGAGGCAAAAACTCTGGGAATGGGGTCAGCCTCTGAAGGGGCTTTGAGTTTTAACAAGACTTCCAGATGACTTTCATGCTTATTAAAGTTGGAGAGCTACTGCTCCACATGGCATCATGGTTATCGTAGTTTGAATGTCACTAATGAAATTCAGGTTGCCCGAGCTCATACCTCCAATTCTTTCAGCACTTCCTTCTAGCAGGTAAAGCTCAGAATCATCTGTGTTTGATCGCAGTTGGCCGGTCAGGAGAGATGCTACCTAATTTCACTAATAATTTTTGTCTTGGATGCATTTTTTTTCATGGAAATCTAAAGGATATATGGCAGGTGGAATGATTTGAGGCTGAAACATTGATTGGCTCTTGATGTTGCTGATAACAGTTTGCCTGTCTCTCAGTTTGCTGATTCAGAGGTTGGCAATGCATTCCCCTGACCCCCATCCATGATACTATGCTCAGTAGTTCCACTGGGTTCATAAATTCATTCTCTCACTGAGCCTTTGTCTAGATAAAAAGTAGGGAAAAGAATTGCTGTCAGAGATATGACGTTGGATCAGTCAACCTCTCCAGTCTTTACTTTCCTCAATGAAGTACAAAACAGTAAGAATACCCATAAATAGTAACACCTACCTTACTCATTTCACAGTTTGTTGAGAGATTCAAATGAGAGACCATCTGGGAAGAAACTGGAAAATCTAAGGCATCTTACATATAAAACAAACCAGCAGGAGGATTATAATGAAGTGATGATACTTATGCTCTGTGAATGATACACGATGTAACCACCACTGCCCTAGTGGTCCAAGCAGGAACTTGCAATCTAGTTGGGGAATCAAAATATTCAGTGTGTGATCAATACCATTTGGGAGGTGTATGGCTCATTCCCTTATATCCTTTAGGTCTTTGCTCAAATAACACCTTTTCGGTGATACCTTTTCTGATCAAAATGTTTAATGACAGCTCATTGCTCCTATATGTTTTTCCTGCTTTACAGTTTTCCTCAAAATATCATTCTCTAATATACCATGTATGTTACTTCATCTTACTTACATGTTTACTATCATTTGCTTTCCACCCCATCCCCACTTCAATGTAAGTTCTGAGAAGGTAGGGCTTTTATATACTCTTATTCACTCTTTTATCTTCAGAGCTTAATGATGCTTAGTAGGCATTCAATACCATACATGTGGGTCAGATGAATGATTAGCAGCTATTGATTAGATTATGCTATCAGCATCAAACATATATCATTTTTTGTCTGTTTCATCAGCGAATCCCATGTCTATGTCTTTATTTTTCAAAAAGTAGCAGAAGGTAAGATATGGAACAGGAGAAATACATGGTAACCCTTACAGATCTGCTGCCTAAAATCCTAGCAACAAGCTCACATTTTGCATGGTAAACCGATTAACAAGTAGAGAGCATAAGAATAAAAGCTCTGAAGTGGTGATGGAAGAAGCAGTCGAGAGTCAGAACATCTGAATTCTATCACTGCCCAATCACTAACGGATATTTTGGTGTAGGGAAAATACACATTAACCTATCTAGGATTCTGTTTTTATCTGTACCTGTGTACTGTGGATTAGTTTTAAACGTGCCCTACTAAGCTATATTTATATAACTGTCAGTTTAAAAAGTAGAGAAATTCTTCTTTCTCTCTTACATTGGGGAAAAAAAGCCTTATTTACATTTATATGGCATATGACTTACACTTGAGATCATACACTTGAGATCATGAGAGTCATAATTAAAGAACATTCATATTTTATAAACTCAAAGGTCAAAGATGTCATATGGCAATGTCTTAGGTACATAGCATTTTATATTTGCTTTTAAAGACCTCATTGCCTTGTATTTATTTCTAAACCAACATATAATATGGTTTTCCTTGTCTAAAATAAAGACTTATTATTAAATTGACCTAATGTAAACATTGGTTTTCAAGATCACATTAAGTAGCCTGATAACTTTTATAAGTTTCTAAAATAAGCCATCTGTTTCATGCATAGAACAAATAAAATTACTTTCAAATCTGCTTCAGAGAGAAAAGAATCTTTCCACCATGATATTTAATTTCTTCATATCTTGTGCTCATTAAATTCAGAAGTTAATAGTACATAAATAAAACATGGCTTTTACTTTATAGATTGCATGTAGAGTGCACACATTTAAACGCCTATAGGGAAAATGAGAAAATCCTGGGAAACCAACCATGCAAATCCAGTCTTTTTCTTTTTCTTCCTGCAGCTGGAGATCTGATATCTTCAGCACCTTGAAAATGTAATTTAAAAACAAATTATACTCTCAGATGGTCTTTGTGTATTTAAATTAATTTAACTTGATGATCAGTGTTTTCACCCTTATTTTATTTATTTATTTTTTAAATTTGTATCTTCTTTTGTCAGCGGCTTTCACATGACAGGGAGACTCCTGTAGCTGATGCAGCAAAGCTGTACTGGATGTTTGAAAAAACCATGCAATCAGGAATCCTTGGTGTGGTGCTCATGGTGCTACTTTACGTGCTCCTGTTCATCATTTCATCTTTGATTTTATATTTGTATTGTCTCAGGTAAGGTGTTTCAGTGGTTCCATTCCTCAGAGTGTTCAGCCTCCAGCCTTGTTGTTCTATGGCTGGGCTGTGAGAAGATAGTTGAAGAAGTTAGAACCACGTCTCCACGTCAAAGGCAGAAATCTCTTTCTTGTGTGTTTACTGTCATGAAGACCAGCCGGGAAATTACTTCTTTTGGGGAATTTTTTTTTCCATTATAGGGAGAACTAATTTTGCTCTAAATCATTGTACTTGTCTCTTCAAACTAAGGACCTACAGGAAACAAGGAGTAATACACAATGATACACAATGATGTTCTGGGAAATTTCCTGGAAAGCTTGTCTAAACTTGTCTTTTCCTCATTTTTCTAACTCACTTTCTCCTCTCTCTCCCCACCTCTGCCAAAATCACCACTAGGAGGATCCTCCTTCAACTTTGATCTTGAATATCATTGAGTATGGCTTGACAGGTCATTAATTTAACAAGCAAAATATGTGGGTGAATAAAAACAAGAAAAGTAACAAATATAAGGCAGTATAAAAAGTGCTAGGAAGACTTTTCTCTCTGTTGATGGTTTCCTTTGCTGTGCAGAAGCTTTTTATTTGGATACAGTCCCACTTGTCCAATTTTATTTCTGTTGCCTGTGCTTTTTAAAAGTCATTTTTATATCCATGAAATTATTGCCAAAACCAATGTTATGAAGCTTTCCTCCTAAATTTTTTTAAAAGAAATTTTGCAGTTTCAGGTCTTATACTTGTCTTTAATCTATTTTGAGTTGATTTTTGTGGATGGTTTTATATAGGGTTATTTTTTTGCATGTGGATATCCAGTTTTCCTAACACCATTTGTTGAAGAGACCATACTTTTCCCATTGTGTACTCTTGGTACCTTGTTAAAGATCAGTTGATGAGCATGCATTTATTTCTGGACTCTCTAGTCTGTTCTATTGCTCTGTTGTATGTAGTTATGCGAGTACCATACAGTTTTCATTACTGTAGCTTTGTAATATAATCCAGCAATTCCACTTCTGGAGATTTATTCAAAAAATTAAAATCAGGATCTCAAAGAAATATTAGCACTCCCATTTTTATTGCAGCAATATTCACAATAGCCAAGCTGTAGAGATAATTTAAATGTCCATTAGCAGATGAATGGGAAAAAATTGTGGTATATACTTACAATGGAATATTGTTCAGCCTTAAAAAAGAAGGGAATCCTGAATTATGTAACAACATGGATGAATCTTGAGGACATTATGCTAAGTGAAATAAGCCAGTCATCAAAGGACAAATCCTGCATGATTCCACTTAAAGGAGATATCTAAAAAAGCAAAGTCACAGAAGCAGAGAGTAGAATAATGGTTGTCAAGGGCTGAGGAAAGGAAGAAATAGGAAGTTGATATTCAACAGACATAAAGTTTCAGTTATGCAATATGATTAAATTCTAGAGATCTGCTATACAATACTGTGCCTATAATTGACAATACTATACTGTGCACTTAAAAAATTGTTAAGAGGGTAGATTTCATGCTAAGTGTTTTACATAATTTAAAAAAAAGGTGCTAGGAAGAGGTCAACATAGGAGTCTCTGGGAGCATAGAGGAAAGGAACCAACCCAGGTCTGGAGGTGCATAGGGACAGTAGCCAAGAGCTTCAGTTGAAATATAACACTTAAATAAGTTTTGAAGGTTTAATATAATTTAGCTAGAAGAAAAACAAGCATGTTTGCAAGTGAAGGAAAGAGGTATAAGAACATATTGTTATGAGAAAATATATTTGTCAAATCAAAAGTATTTTAATATGGCTGGAGTATAGGATATAGGGTGAGGGCAGTTGGCTGAGTTGAAATTAGAAATATAGTCAAGGACCAGATGAGAAAAGTCTTGAATATTGTGTTCTGGAGCTTGATTTTTTTCTAATGATAAAGTGCAAATATTGAAAGATTTTAAATGTCTTTAACTTTAGGAAGATCACTCTGCTCATAGAAGAGAAGATGAGATTTAATAGTGACCAGGTTGAAAGCAGGAACGTCTAGTTAGAAAGCTATCTTAATAGTTTAGGCAAAGAGTATCAAAAGCCTTAACTAAAGAGAATGAATGACACAGGAAATGGACAGTCGAGCCATATCTAAGAAATGGTTATGTGACCCAATATAACTACTGGGTTCATTGGAAAGTGAAGGAAAGGATAACATTTAGTAGAGCCTTAAGTTTTGGAGTTATGCACATGGGTGGATGACTGTAGCATTCCTAGAGATAGGGCACAGAGAGTAAACATTTAGAGGAGATAACTGGTTAAATTTTCCCTCAGATTGACCTTGAGATATCTTTGATATTGACAAGGGAAATATATCATAAGACATTAGTATAGATGAGTATAGAGCTCAGAGAAAACAATATATAGACTACAGATTTGGGTGGAGGAAGCCTTGAGTTTTATTGCTTTGTAGGGTAGAGGCTAGATTGCAGTGGGCTGAGTGAAGGACATGGAGTCAAGACTTACCACCAATTCTTTTCACAAAACCATGATGCAAATGGAGAGTGGTTGGAAAAAAGTTTTTTAAAAAGAGTGGCTTTTAATATGAGTGTGGTTTGAATATATTAATATGCCTATATGAAAATTCTAAAAGAAGGAGAAATATGGAGGATGTCTAAGCAAGGGAGGATGATTGATTAAGCAAGGTCTCTGAAGACCCTAGGTTGAGTACCTGTGATGACAAACCTTGGATTTAGGGAAAAAAGTCTTATCTCTTGATATGATAGGTAAAGAGATAAGGACAATTGCAAATGCAAGCACATTTGATAGCCATTATTATTTTCTATGAAATGGGAGGTGAATTCACTCCTTAAGTTTTCCTTCAGTAGACTGATCATTCTCTGATGGGACCCTTTGGTCACTAACATAGGGGTAGTAAAGTTGCCTAATTGTCAGGGGATCCATGTTGTTTAGGCACAGTCTTGGTTTATATTTGGACATTTCAGAAGCACTGCATGTCATCTTTCCTGAGCACTTACATTCCTTGGGAAGGGAAGAAAGTCTTCCGTGATCATTCAGTTTTCATTTGATCACTAACTTGTCATGTAGCCTTAGGCAATGATGTTCACTTGCTGGATTTTAGGCACTTTCTTGTGTAACACGTATGTGTAGATCTTACAAGAGGCTCTACATGAAGTGTAACTCTACTACTTAATATGACTAGAGTTTCCTAGAGGAGTTAAAGAAATAAAATAGTGTATCATGTTGTTTAGAATTTTGTAGGATTAAAAAAATGATTGGGTCATGGTAGGTCTCCTTCATTCCCATATCACTATATCTCTTCTCACTTAAAATAAGATAAATGTTTACAATGATGCTTTGCTTGCTCCAAAGTCTACATTTTTATTATCAAGAGTGCTTGTAAAGTATAAAAAAATGCAAGCACAGAATTTATGCACCAAATAACTGGGATTTAATCTTTTGCTACCTAAACAAATAGTTGTTTGCTTTAAAATAAAACAGAAATATTACCCCATGGGGAAGGGTTGATAGGAGGAGTGAGAAGATCTGTAATGGATGAAGAAATGATTAAGGGAAGAGGAAGTGTCCAGACATCATAAAGAATGAAACTAAAACAAAATTCAGGAGGAATAAACAAGTTTTGTTCACTCTTTTCCCCCAGCCCCTCACTGTCTTTGTGCTTAACCTGTCTTGTCAGAACTAGACATGCTTAGTAACCATAAGCAGGTTTTGTTTATATTTTAGAAGTAGATGCTCTTAAGAGCCCTTTGGATGATGATAAATTTACAGTTGTATCCAATAGGGAAAATACTTGTATTTTCCATACAAATAAATAAAGTCACTCCAACATGTCTGCTGAATAATTCTCTCTTTACTGATATTTCTAAACTATCTTTTTCTGAGATGGTGGAAAGCAGGGCAGCCCAACTCTTCTATGAAGCAAGCAC
This sequence comes from Hyperoodon ampullatus, assembly GCF_949752795.1. Taxonomy (NCBI): domain Eukaryota; kingdom Metazoa; phylum Chordata; class Mammalia; order Artiodactyla; family Ziphiidae; genus Hyperoodon; species Hyperoodon ampullatus. The sequence goes on from NC_136923.1 coordinate 98,721,485, forward strand.
TGTCGCCATCAGAGGCATCTGGTCAATGAAATGGGGTTTTGCTCTGACATAAATGTAGGCAAAGAGACACAGAAATCATAAGAACTCTTCTCAGTGAAAAATCACAATATGGATCTGTGCATGTTGACTGATTTAGGTTAGCACTCCTAATCCAGATGTTAAAGCAACAGTCCTAACTCTTCCGGGCTTTTGAATCAGTGCTGTCAAAATGTGATAACACTGCTGGCATAAAAGAAGTACAAAGAAGATCAAGGCTGTGGTGCAGGATGTTAATAGAGCATTTTGTCTAGCTCTGGGCACTAGAAGCTCCACATTATGGGGACTGGCTGTGTAAGCTCCAGATTGGACCCTATTGAGTTTGGCTGATTGAATCTCATTTCTCCAAGAGCCTGAATAATTTCTTGCTGAAGTGTTTCTACTAGAAAAATTCTCACTTTCCATAGCTCTAGCAGAAGAATTGACCAGGATGCTGGTTCCTTGCCTCTGTGCAAGGAGGTTCTTGAGCTGGGTGTAATTACTTTGACTGGATTTTGTAGCTGTAAAAAAAGCATTGATCTCTTTAATGGTTTTCCTTATTATAGTAAGGATATGTTATTTAGTAAAAAAAAATTGAAGCTACTGAAAAGAATCAAAAAATAAATTAAAAGAATCAGTAATCTCACCATCAAAACAAAGCATTGTTTATCTTTTGATAAATTTATTTCAGTCTTTTCCTGTGTATATTTATTTTTACAAAGTTGAAATTGTACTGTAAGTATAACTTTATATGTTGATTTTTATGTTTGTTTTTGTTTTTTTAAATTGAAGTATAGTTAATTTATAATGTGTTACTTTCAAGTGTATAGCAAGTGATTCAGTTATACATATATATATATATTTTTTCAGATTATTTTCCATTATAGGTTATTAAAAGATATTGAGTCGAGTTCCTTGTGCTATACAGTAGGTCTTTGTTGTTCATCTATTTTATGTATAGTAGTGTGTATATGTTATCCCAAATTCCTAATTTATCCCCCCCACCTCCCGTTATCCTCTTTGGTAATCATAAGTTTGTTTTCTATGTCTGTGAGTCTATTTCTGTTTTGGAAATAAGTTCATTTGTATCATTTTTAGATTCCACACATAAGTGATGTCATATGATATTTTCTTTCTCTGATACATGTTGATTTCAAACTTAAAGTTATATCATATTTTCATGTTATTTCACTAACATACAATGCCTATACAATATTTTATACCATATAAGCAGTATAAAATATTTAAATATTGCTTTATTCCTGGACAATAGATTATTTTCATTTTTGTGCATCTTATAAATAATTCTGATGAACATCTTAAGCCTCAGGGTCTTGTCTCCATTTTTAATCATTCTTTGAATAGACTCCTAGAGACCCAGAAATTCTGGTTCAGAGAGTTTGATGTTTCCAAGACATTTGATAACTATTGTGAAATTATTTTCTAGAGAAGTTGTATAGAGTTATGCTTCCACAGCCGTGCATGAGGAAACTTAGCAAGTCGTGTTCACATCATGTGTGAACCTTTTATAATCTCATGAAAGAAATGAAATCTCATCCTTTTCTAAATGTGCATGCATCTTCTAGACACTAAATATTCTCAATATGCTTATCACCCATTTATATTTTCCTCTTGTGCGAATTGCCTTTTAAGTGTCCTTTTGCCTTTCTTTCTATAGATATTTAAATGTTTTTCTTACTGAGTTATATGAGTTTAATATATAATAACAGTATTAATGCTTGTGGATATTTTCTCCATTTGAAAATTATCTTTTAAATTAATTTTTTTATTTTGAAAAAATAGATATTTATAATTCATATACAGTAAAGTCTTTTGATCATTTTTATGACTTTAAATATCTCTTAATCAAAATAATCTTTGCTCATTCAGAAATTTTACAATTATTTGCTTCTATTTTTATTAAGTTGGACATTTTTTCATTAAATTCCTTATCATAAGCTATGTAGAATTCATTTGATGTGGATAGTGTCAAGATCTAAATGAGACAACCTTTTATTTTTTATTTTTCTGGTCTGTTCTTTAAGTTTGTATTACTTTTAGATATTAACTGTTTTGCCATTTTATCTTACTGGTTTTTCTTTTAAGTAATTTTAATTCATCAGCTTATGTTTTGGGTGTGATAGAGCTCCTCTTTTCCAGAGTTTCTTTTTTAAAATTTTCCTTTTTTTTTAAATTTTTAATTTTTTTATTAGTTTCTGCTTTATAACAAAGTGAATCAGTTATACATATACATCTGTTCCCATATCTCCTCCCTCTTGCATCTCCCTCCCTCCCAAGCTCCCTATTCCACCCCTCTAGGTGGTCACAAAGCACCGAGCTGATCTCCCTGTGCTATGCGGCTGCTTCCCACTAGCTATCTACCTTACGTTTGGTAGTGTATATATGTCCATGCCTCTCTCACGCTTTGTCACAGCTTACCCTTCCCCCTCCCCATATCCTCAAGTCCATTCTCAAGTAGGTCTGTGTCTTTATTCCTGTTTTACCCCTAGGTTCTTCATGACATTTTTTTTTCTTAAATTCCATATATATGTGTTAGCATACGGTATTTGTCTTTCTCTTTCTGACTTACTTCACTATGTATGACAGACTCTAGGTCTATCCACCTCATTACAAATAGCTCAGTTTCATTTCTTTTTATGGCTGAGTAATATTCCATTGTATATATGTGCAACATCTTTTTTATCCATTCATCGGAAGATGGACACTTAGGTTGTTTCCATCTCCGGGCTATTGTAAATAGAGCTGCAAACAACCCAATCCAAAAATGGGCAGAAGACCTAAATAGACATTTCTCCAAAGAAGATATACAGACTGCCAACAAACCATGAAAGAATGCTCAACATCATTAATCATTAGAGAAATCCAAATCAAAACTACAATGAGATATCAAAAAATCTAGAAACAATAAATGCTAGAGAGGGTGTGGAGAAAAGGGAACACTCTTGTACTGCTGGTGGGAATGTGAATTGGTACAGCCACTATGGAGAACAGTATGGAGGTTCCTTAAAAAACTACAAATAGAACTACCATATGACCCAGCAATCCCATTACTGGGCATATACCCTGAGAAAACCATAATTCAAAAAGAGACATGTACCAAAAAAATTTTTTCCTTTTTACCAAACTTTTATAGATGGTCATCTACAGGCATTGGCATAAGAGAGAAACTCTAATGACCACCTATACCTCTCAGACTGTTTACTGCATATTTAGCTTTGCAGCATTCTTCATAACTCTTCCAAGTAAAGCTTCTACTGATTTTATATGGATACTTTAACTCTAAATTCTTTTTTTTTTTGCTAGACCGATGTTTTCAGCTGTAATAAATTCTTTATCTAAATAGTCCAAAAGATCTATAGGCTGCACACATATTTTCTATAATATGCAGAGAATGAGAAACCACAATTTAAATGACAGATTTGTTAAAGCTTTTATATTCCTGGAAGGAGTACACAAATCTGAAAGACTGGTACTCGAGTTAATTAGTATTTGGGGTGCTGATGTCTTCTTGATCATTGTCTTAATAGTTCTGAATAGCCTTATAAGTTTTAGCTACTGTCATTTATTACTTAGGAAAGTTAATTTAGATTAAAATAACTTAAAGACAGATTTTGATGAGAATATTATGAGCGTATTCATTGTCTAGGGAATATGTATAAGATAATCAAAGATTTTCCACTTCTGAATCAATCTTCTTTACAATTTTCCTTACTGAAGGCAAAATATTATTTACCATGTAAAGGAAAAAGTTCTAAATATTGCTAACTAATTTTCATCCCTCTTAAATTGTCACTGAGTTATGGGCACTCTATGCCCTGAGAGACAGAAATGGACTATGCACATTTTGGTATGCTTGTATAGGAATAGACCTCTTTAAAAGATTCGGATGCTACATTGTGTCAGCTCCAGTATACTGAAAGATTGTAACCAAAATGGCTCATTGCTTTGGGTCCAGGTCAATTCACTGATCACTCATTTGCCAAAAGCCCATCAGTATCCTCCCCCTGTTCCTCATAACCAAGCTCTCTGATGTGGGCCGTTGACTTCATGCTATATCCTGACTCCCCTTCCATCTTTTCTTCTGCAAGTAGAAGGGTCTATTTCTACTCCAACTATCCCCATCTATAGCTGCAAGAAGCTGGGTCAGAGATAAACAGAACATTCCTTGACATGATATTCTCTTATAAGAATAAAATAAAAGCTGGTCAATTAAGTCTAAATTGTTAATCAGTCATTTGGTGAACTGGGTTTTGGTAAATTAGCCTGCTTCTGTAACTCTAGGATAAAAGAAACTAAACTAATCTACTGGATCTCCTTTTATTTATTTACTTAAATCCAGAGCTTGTGGGAAATTGGATATGTGAGTTCTGACCAATAGCAAGTAGGTGTTAAGACAGTATATGTACCTGAATGAGATGACAATGTGTAGATTATCTTGTTGGCACAGTCCAAATTCATGGTTTGGGCTTGTTTTAGGCCATGGGGACATGAAGTTTCCTTTTTCACTTCCATGTAAGTACTTGCACCTGATAGCATAATGTGTACAAGCCAATGTTATTCTCCACTTCTCTGCCTTAGCATTATATATAATCTCTAAAAATCTTCCTGAAGCATTTTCACTATACTTATCACTAAAACACTTGAACAAACAAATAATCAAACAAAAAGAGCAACAATTTTGGTTTGCTGTCACAAGCCAATGAGGATTACATGTACATAAAATGGTATGTTAAACTCTGAACCATGTATTTTAAATGTTACATCAGTAGTCAACTCAAAATGGAAAAGAACTATAGAGGCAAAATAACTTGAAACTCTGGACTGAGGACTGAAGGCAAGATTGTTAACTCTAGAATTCACCAGTCTCCTCTCTGGACCCAGAAATGTGGCTGGAATACAATGGACACACAACTAATATGTGTTCGATTAAAAACATGAACAAATAAATGAATACAATATCTACGTGATGAAGATACACCTTCTCTTTCAGATAAAATGGGGCTCACAGGCTGTATGTTCAAATGACACTAGCTCCCAAGTATTTTTTATTTTGAACTCATCCAGAGTATAATGAAGATGTGTGAAAAGGTACACACATGGCTCTCATGTGTGTTAATCTGATTTATCCAAGTGATCAGAATAGGGTTTTAGTTTGAATTCTTTGGCAACAACCAATTTTTTAAAAATACAGCGCGGTGTGGAAGGAGAAAATTTAAAGGGTCATGATGATGCACATAGCAGGGGAAATGCAAAACATTTGGGCACTGTATGTGAGAAATCCAAAGGACCTCGGGAAGTGCTAACCACATCATAGGTGCAGAATGATCTCTAGCTTCCGTCTCACCAATACTCAATTCCACTATCCTAATCCCTATATTCCACCTCCCTATCTGAGTAGTCTTTTCTCTTTAATGATCTGATAAGTAGGTTAATATGTGGCATGCTTAGGTGCTCGAAACAACAGACGGGTTTCTGGTGATCTTGGACACGCTTGTGATGGAGCTATCATCCTGCAGCAGCACAAATGATAGAAGGTGTCTCAGCCTTAGGTCTGGGTTAAGTGCTTGGACAATACCTTTGTTAGGGATGTTGATCATGAGACCAGGATCTATTATCAGCCCCGTGCTTTCTCAGTGGCTAAGACCTCACAGATTAGTTTGCTTTGAGAAAACACTGCCATAAGTTCTTCTGGTTCACTTACTCTTTATAGTTTGGGTTTCCCTAGTAAACCTGATCCATCTACATAACCTAATTCCCTCAATGCAATATAAGACAGTATGAACTCGTAGAGCTGATCCTTGTGGTCATGAGAAAGAATAGAATCCTAACCCTAATAAATATATTATTGGCTCTCATAATAATTTCAGAATCTCCAAGTATAGGTTCAGAAAACTTCCATCACATGCCATACAGATCAGCAAAATGGAGATTACAAAGAAAAGTTTTAATGTTTTCCTTTTAGTTACTGAATAGTAATTTTTGTTGTGTCCTGAGCACTTACTGTATACGTCAACCCTGGTTTGAATACAGTATATAGATTACCTCACTTAAACCTCAGACTGATTCTGTGATTCAGGACCAGTTACTGTCATCTCCTTTCATATGAAGAAACCAAGCCTTCATGACTTTAAGTAATTTGCCTAAGGTTGCAACTCCTATTTTTATGCAGTCTTTGCAACTCCCAAAACTGCAATATTACTTCTATGTCATATTTCTTAATTTTTTTAACAATAAGATTACTTAAAATTCACATCTGTGGTTAATTTTTGCCTAATGAATGGCTGTGATGTGGTTCAATATCTGGCTTGAATCTTGGCTCTGTTACTTACTAGCTGTGTGTCCTTTGGCAATAATTTAACCTCTCTGACTCTCTTTCATTTATCTTTAAAATGTGAGTAGTAAAATCAAACTTAAACCTTGCTCTGCTCCTTTGGAACAAGTTAATTGATTTAAACTGTATATTTCTAACAGATTTGTAATTTAGGCAGCTAAGTTTAGTTCTAAAATTTAGCTCTTTCAAGATACATATGAATTTAATTAAGCAATTTAGAACTTTCTATTAACTTTGACAACTCCACATATATATGTCAATGGGACTTCCAAATCGACATTCTGAAAAGAAACTCATTGTCTTCTGCTCCAGATCACCTCTTCACGTAAGGTTCCCTTTCTCAGGAAATGCTGAGATCACCTATCCAGTTCTGAAGACAGAAATAAGGCAGGAAGGAAAGAAGGAAGGAAGGAAGGGGTTTCCTACATCAGTAAATGCAAGATCACCCATCCAGTTCTGAAAAAAAGAAACAAACAAACAAACAAACCTGGGAGGTGTCCTCAAATACTTTCTCTCACCCTCCATACAAACCTTCTCCAGGTTCTGGTGGTTCCTTATCTCTTGAACTAGTTCATCTCATTCTATCCATAGGGTCCTTTCCCTGTCCAATATGCCCTAATCTCTCCCATGACTTACTCTAACATCAGCCTTCAACTAGTCTTCTTGTATTCCCTCTTGCCCTTTTTAATCTATTCTCACTGTAACCAGAATCATTTTTAATTAAAAAAAATCTCTTCTTGCTTTAATGGCTCCTATTACTCTTACAAATATGAGGTCTCTTGATTGGGACCATGCCTTCCCCACATTGTACAACCTTAATACTCTATGACCTCCCCATCACTCTATGACTTCCCCATCACTCTGTGATCTCCTCCTCACTCTGTCATGAGGGCTCCTTTCCACCTCCTTCCAGGAATCTTCCCCTATCCCTTCCCCTACTGGTCGCACTTACCAAGTACTTGGCATTTGATAGGCACATGTGAATATTTTCTGACCAAGTAAGTACATGAATGAGGAGTGAATGAGGAGGATGATTGTCCCCTTACAAACATGAGACTACACATACATTGAAGGATATACACTTCATAACTAGAAACCTGTGACAGGACTGTCTCTGGAAATGGTGGTGGAGGGATGGGGGTGGTTCTTCACTATTTCCCATTGCGTGCACATTTTTATTTTCTGAGTTTCTTTTTCCTTTTACTAAAATTACTTTTCCTTCTTTATTTTCTTTCTCTTCTTTATGGCTTCCTTGTATTTCCCTTTTTCTCCATTTAATACAAGTTCATACCAAAGCCATTTGGATTTTAATTACTATTAAACAGAATGGTGACTGCTCAAGTATTTCTAGAAAGCCAACCAAAGCTTTCTCCATACATATAAGCACTTCAGTGTCACACCTCATCTAAAGTGTTCAACAATTCTGCTAAAGAATATTTGTATTTTAGGAAAAAAATTTAAATATTAAAAAAAATGAATGAATGAATTTTAGCAAGCATATGCTTGTCACTCTATAAGAAGCTTGACTGTTTACATGCTGTCTATTCAGAGCTGTACCTGCCACAGTCTAATGTATTTACACCAGCAGGTAAGTAGTTTTCAAACTTAAATCATAAGCACATTGACTACAATATGTATAAAGCCATACTGCTGAAATCTTTTGTAACTTTTGGAGTTAGAAATAAGCAATCATATTTGATTCTTCTTCATTTTTATATATTTTTTAAATTTAGAGCTATTTTAAGTTATAGCTTCCATCCTTTTCATGATCCTTAAAATACTATATTAGCTAAATGTTCACACTTGTCCTTTTTAGCTTGAAAAGAAATGTCACATGCTAGGTTTCTGTAAATGACCCACATTCAGATGTGAACCAAACATAATAGCTTCTGCCATTCACCAAGCAGTGAATTGCTTCAAATGTAGGACACAGGGCAGAGGACTTTGTAAATTACTTTGTTTCATTGTCCATCACCAGAACCTGTGGCATAATATGTGACCTATTTCTATAAACAATAATGCCTAAGGCTTTACAAACAGGTGGAATGTAGTCTCTCTTTTAATTACATTTTGAAGAAATTTAAAAATGTAAAATTTTTAGACATATTGAATAGTTGTATTGTTAAAAGAAATTAAAATTTCCAACCATCACCATGTAATGACATGTATTTCAGTAGAATATCATAAAATTTTAGCTTTTTATTAAAAACAAACCTACACAGATTGCAAAAGTAGTGCAATGACCTTGTGTATTCTTTTAGATTCACTAATCAATAGAATTCTTTCCATGTTTGCTTTTCTCCTTTTCTCTCTTTCATCCAATATGATCCGATATCTTCAATTTTATTCAATTCAATCTGATATTTATACACACATACCCAAAATGGCAAAAATATGAAAATACATGCGTGTATTTGTGTTATTTTTAACCTATTTGAAAAAAACTTTCATAAGTAAATAAATTCATGGAAAGTTTAAATTTAACATCTTATTGAACAATTCTAATACTGTAAATACACAGAGAAAATAGTCTGTTGCTCTTTCTCATCAATGTCTACCAATGCCCTATTTATTTATGAAATTGGAACTGCTTTTACATTTTTTATCTTGATAGAAATTATTCTAACATTTAGCTGGAATCATTAACTTTCTCAAGAGAACCAAAAAAGTGAATATTTAATAGATGTTCACAAAATTTGATCCGTATGGACTGCATAAATATCCAAAAGGATAAAACAATTCACTTTTGGATAAATGTTATATTGCTTGACTGATTATATTATCAAATGAATTACAGAATTATCAACATTCAATTTATTTCTAAATTTTGCATATACGACTATGACCATAGACTATTTTCTCCTTGTTCGTGTAAGCTGTCTCTATAGAGCTGAGAAATATGCTAAAAACTATTAGAGGTTGGTAAGTTGACTCATTCACAACCCATAATGAAGCTTTTCACTGGGAAATGCCACTCAAAATGGCAAAAAAAAAAAAAAATTAAAAATCAAAATCAAACATAATTGACCTTCATACAGCTTTCCATATTCCAATGTGCCATTTTGTTCTCTGTTAAAGCATTTGTTTGCCATCCTGTAGATCCTGGCTTGGATGTTTGTATAATTATTCTTTCACACAGAATGAAGGAGATGTAAAGAGGAGACAGACATTTCCTGGGCAAAAGGAGCAGAAGCTATAGCAGAAACAGGACTGTGATTCCTAATTAATTCAAAGTTAATTACATTGTTGATAATCCTGCACTTAAAATCTTCATATAGAAAATGTTTATGGCAGCAAATTGACAGTAATTTAACTACATTAAATCTTACCACCATTAAAAGAAAAAGATGAATGTTACATTAAACAAGCTTAAGAGAATGGTAAAGCCTAGTTCTTGTTTAACAAGACAACTAGCAAATCATTCAAATTGCTGACCTAGAATCTCCAAACACAGTAAGAATAATAGTTGCATTTCAAGATGGCACCAAGCCATATGGACCATCAGAGATGTCGGTGGCAGTTTTGCTTTTTCAGTTGTTTCTCAGTATCCATGGAGGATTGGTTCCGGGTCCCCGGCAGATAAGTTGCTCAAGTCCTGTAGTCAGCCTTCCAAATCCTGGGGTTCCACCTCCTAGGACTCAATGAACTGTAGAACTGCAGATTGTGTATTAAGTTTGTGATACATGATTGGCTGAACCTGTGGATGTGAAACCCAGACATAGGAAGGGTGACTATATTTATTGAAAAATATCCATGTGTAAGTGGATCTGAACAATTCAAATCCATGTTGTTCAAGGGTCACCAGTACTTAGAATCATCTGTAGATTATGTATAATGCCTAATACAATGTAAATGCTATGTAAATAGTTACCTGTGTACAGCAAATTCAAGTTTTGCTTTTAGGAACTTTATGGAATTCTTTTTCAAAATTTTTTCAATCCCTGATTTGTTGAATCTGTAGGTATAGAACCTGAGGATACAGAAGGCTGACTGTATTTCCACTATGTGATGATGAAAAATAGTTGAGGGGAAAAAGACACATGCATCTTAGTTGGCAAGAAAGGTCAAAAAAATCTATTTTAATATTTTGGAAAGGATCTAGTTAAATGAAGATATGTGTTGTGTCAGTTATTTTCACTGAAGAGTCAGATGATGGAATCAAATGAACTTGGGAGTTAACTCTGAGTTTAAATTCTCTCTCTGTTACTTATAAAGAGTAAGACTAACCTTTGATTTTAACATGTAAATATGTAAATGACAGGATTAAGGTAAAGCTAGGTAACACAGTGAATGTGAAATTAACTACCATTATAATAGGAAAGCAATACATTTAAATTTTATTATCTAGCCCATTTAAAGCAAAAGATAATTATCCCGATCATTGAAAGAAAATACTTAAAATTCTCCACACCGAGTAGAAAGACATTTCCATGGGATCCTTAATTATCTTGATAATCCGATTTAAATTTTGGGCATCTTGTAAAAACTTACTTCTCAAATGGGTAGTTTATTGACACTGTGATGCATTAGGGTTCTTGATCTGGTCTACAGACTGTTAGTGGCACAATTCTATCTTTTTTAAACTGGTTCCAGGCAAACATGGTCAGCCAAGTGTCCACTAAATCATAGGATAAATATGATATTTCCCCAGAGTTTTAATTTTACTTAAACTTTTACAAAAAACAAGCATTATATTAAAACAAATATACTGATAGATTAAGGATAGAATACACATTTTCTCTTCTCTGAACTTAGAGGTAATTTATGGGAAAGTTTTATAAGCATTGGCTTAATTAATGTTTATAATACTCATCTAAATGTTACTAATGAAGTATTAATATTTTTAGTAAGATACTTTGCTGTCACTTTATCAATATCACAAGAAAAGCAGTGCTTTTCTAAATGAATATTTAGAGTTGTTTTAAAAAATGGGAAAAGACTAAATGAGTGGTACATCAGGTTAGATGCTTCACCAGATTTGTCCATTTATTACTCACGTTGTAAAGCAACCAACCAAGCAAAACCTCTGTGCTGACTGAGCTTGTGGCATGACACTAAAACCAACTTGCTGAGGAAATATAAATCCAAACTCAAATTTCCTTTGACAAATCCCTTACATTTGAACTAATTTTGACACTCATATACAAAGTAATGGCTAAATATTTCTCATTTTTCTACAGTCTATAACTTAGAATCAGACATAGTAGGCTTCTAGGAGATAGCTGTAAAAATCCCAAATTGTTGTTGTTGGGTTATGATATCTAGCAGAGAAAATCATTAAATCATTTCTGGAATCTTAGTCAAATAACTTCTGAAAAAGAAAGGGGACTAATGAATTAAATACATAGAAATTTATAAAAGAGACAAATTGTTTAACATTTTTGGAAAAAAGCAAACAATACTTGGGAAAAAAAACCAGATAACAAATTATTTTGCTTTTAGATTGCACAATGATTCCTGGATATTAGATGCATTTCAGCACATCCACAGTGAAGAAACCAAGTTTTTTATACCATATGATTTGGAGATTTCCAATTAGGAACTAAGCTATATAGTAAAAAGGTCTGAGCAATGGAGAGGGCTCAATGGTGAGAGAAGGAAGGTGAGTTGGTTTGAAGTAGATTTGTGTTTTGACTGCACGAAAGAAGCTCATTCCGTTAGCATATCAGCCAGCTGTTAAATTTTCTCACATTGTTTTTGAAGCCATTTACTATTGTATTTGATCACCACCGCTGTACAAATCTTGCCGCTCAATTGTATGTTGATTTTTTTATTAGTCTAAATGAGGAGACATGACCAGATGGTACTTATAATTCAGCATTCTTATCTTCTTAAAAAATATTTCTTGATACTTGGCATATATATATATATATATATATATATATATATATATATATATATATATATATATGGCAAAATTACACAACGGTTATGAAGAACATAAAAGAATGAGTTTTAACACACGACAATATTTTCAGCCTTAACGTGACTTTGAGTGAACAGGAGGAAAGGGATATTATTTCTGCCTTTCTCCTTTGATGCTTCTGTTAGTCAGTCCCCTAGACTAATTTCCATCTTTCAGGAGAAATCTCCTTTGCCTTTTTCATTGGCTTCACCAGCCTCTTATGTGTTAGCATCTCACAGGGTTCTGTACTTGGTTTATTCCTTGTCTCACTCTCCATAGGCCTTTGATAAACCTCTTTTCAAACTGTGTCTTCCATCCGGCTGAAGATGATCAAATACGTGTCTCCAGAATACACCTCATTTCTGAGTCCCCCAAAAATACAATCCAGCAGCCTACTTGATATCTCCAGATGAATGTCCCAAATTTACCTAAAACCTAGTATGGTCCAAACAAAATTGACTTAGTTAATTAATTAATGCATACATTTTACCTGTGCCATTTACACTTCCATAATCTCTGTACTTGGCATTTTCATGTACTCTGAATCACAAAGATCTAAATCTCAGAGTTTTTCTAGACTTTTCTTTGTCTTCCTTAATATCTCCTCTTCTCTATTCCATTTGCTACTACCTATGTCTAGGACCTCAATACCCACCTTCTGAATGACAGCCATACTTTGCCAATGGCTTTCTCTGCCTGCAATCTCATGCTACAGTTGCCACATTGTTGCACTGTCCATGAATTCATTCTCCTCTCTTGTCAAAATAGTATTTTTAAAATGCAAGTCTGACCCTGCAGTCCCCTGTCATAAAACTTTCAATAACTTCATACTATTGTGTGTTTGCCATCTGATCTGATTCTTTTCTACCTCTCCAGTGACATCTCCTGTGTGCTCATCTCTCTCATCCTTTCTCAACATTCCTCTTACCAAATGCTTCTTAGCAAAATAAGAGGAAGCCATATAAAATATGGATAATTTGCTAAATATGTCATAATATTTCACATTACCATACATTTCTCTCTGTTTAGAAGGACAGCCTCCCAACTCCTCACGTACCACCAGGCAAAAGAACTATTCTCCTGGGCTCAGTTTGAGTGTTTTTTCAGTGGAACTGCCAGAGAAAACCATCTCCTTTTTGCTAACTGCCTGTTTTACTTGACCTTTCCAGCATCTAACACACAATCTAGGGATTAACTCCCCATGTGTCCCTCTTCCTCTTTAGACGAAGATCTTCTTGTGTAATAAACCAATAGTTTCTCCATCTTTGTGTCCTCAATCCCTAACAGGGTCTGCAGAATATAGAACATTTTTATTGTCTATTTTTTTCAATACATAAAATAATGTGTGCATGAACCATTGAATTATTAAACATATTTAGTCTGCCCGTATAATAGACATAAAATCTACCTCATCCTGTTCTCTACTTGACAGAAACCTAAACATTAGCTTTTAAAGAAATTTCACATGGGTTTACTAACAATATACTCAATATGTCTTGAATTCTGTTAATTTAATCATTAGTTTAAAATTACAGCAGACATTTTCAAGACCACTGTCCTTGACTTGAAGTAAAACAGTTTTTACTTTACCTTATATTCATTTTGGTTTCTTCTTCAAAAAGCCTTGACTAACAGCATACTTTTTAAAAGACCAAAGTGGTTGAAATGATCCCAAAAATCAAGCAAAAAGTATTTTCTCTCTAGGATAATTTTGAAGTGCCTGTTCATTTTATTTTGTCATTAATTTTCACAACATGGAAGTTTAGAAATTTGGAAGGCAAGCAAAGTTAAGTACCAAAATGATTTGAGTTGAACAAGATAATACAGAGAAAAATAGAGAATTATTTTTATTTTAGCTAGAGAAGACAGAGAATGAGAGATGTGGGAGAAGGGGAAGAACAGGAGGAAAGAGAGGAGAAGTGGGAGGGAGGGAGAAATCAACTAGTGCTTAAGTGCTAGAAGGAAAATTAAAGGAGATTGTGAAATTCCTTAATTCTTTAAAATTAATATTTATTCTCTTCTTTGTAAAATGGCTTAGCTGACACGTGATGGACAAGAGTAGAACTCAGGAAGAGAGTGTCACTTGAGCTTCTAGTCCATCATGCTGACTGTGTGTACACATTCAAATGGATCAGAGAAAAGACAATTTGATTAAATGTAACCAAAGTAAACGATTTAATCAAAGGCATTTGTGTCTTAAGTAAAATATTTTGGCTTAGATTCTGTTGAGCCATTAACAGAAGTTAATACATCTGGATGAATTGCTGCTGTTCCTTTCACAGCACAGACTCAGCATCCATCAGTGATGAGACTCATAGAGATGTTTATGCAAATCATTTGAAAAATCTGTAGAACACCTGTTATTTCTTGCTGTTGAGGTGATGTTTGTTAAGCACACAGAAACATTCTCAAAGTTAAATGATAGACATATATATTTTATTTGTTTGTCACATCTCTTCATGACCTGGTGTTTATACTATGAAGCCTTTCTCTTCTTTATGATTAATTTTTGTATGTTATTCTTCTTAACTTGTTTTATGTTTGCTTGTCTAGTTTATTTCAATAGGGAAGCAAGGTAGCACTGTTGAATAATTGATGTACTGATTTCAAGATATTATACCAGTTTAATTGAGAGCAATCATCTATAATCTAAAATGCTAAATTAAGAGTGGAGTGGACATTTTAATATAAAAGTATTTCAAGTAAGTAGTCTAGAATTCTTGTGCTTTAAAAATTTGATCTAGATCTTTGCCATAGTGCTAGCTATTAAGCACGTGCTTCTCATTTTTATGCTCTGGATTAAAAATTGCTACATAAATGGACACTTTATAATATGCTTAATTTCATTTTATTAAATTGATAAATGCAAAAGCACAGAATACATTTAGAGTATGATGAGAATTTAGGATTATTGAATTTTGTAATTTTTATATTGTTCATACATACAATTTATCATTTGTGCAAAGACAGCCAGATGATAATTCCAAAGTATTTTAGCCATTTTTTTGAGAAGGAAAAGGTCACTTTCAGTAGTCAGAAAAGACATCATTCTATTAAACTAATTTGCCTACATGCAAATTTTGTCATTTTTACCTCATTAACTATTTATCATGGAGTAAAAAAATATATATTCATGAAGAGGCAGCTCATAGCCTGATGGAGCTGGAACTAATATTTTGCGACTCTAATGATTTTTTGCATCCTTAATTAGATAGCATAAGGTTGATATGATTAGGTCAGGATGTAGTGTTTTTCATTAAAATACATTTTAGAAGCTGTATTCATAATCTGCCCTTGCAATTAAATAATGAGCCTATGAATTTAATATTATCGACCCAATTATTATCCCATGCAAACATACCTTTAATAAATTTGTGCTGTAGCACCTTCATTAGCAATAGAAGAAATGATATTTCTAGGTACATAGATTGAAGGGATATGCTTCAACTTATATAACGGTTTTAACCATATCGGGAAGCAAAGCTTCAGTACTTAGGCACTTAATTCCAAAACGTGCCTTACTATTTGTTGAAGACTAATTTACATTGTAGTTATTTTCTTAAAGAAACTATCACTTTAGAATGGGCTATCAAAGCTCATAGAAGTAGCAGGATGCTAGGCAGAGTTGGAGAGTTAGGACAGTTGTGTATTGTGGGACAATGGAGTGTAAATTTAGAGATCCGATCAAGCAGTGTAACTGGAAAACACAACAGCTAAAAAGTCTGTTTCTCGAGTGTCTGTATTATCTGAGAACTACCATATGCAATTAATGAAGATGAATATTTTTGTTGTATGTTAGAATAGTTTTTATTAAGGGATGGCTGTACAGTGGAAATATGTATGATACTCTGAGAAGGAGCTGCCCACCTCTTATCATGAATGTGTATATACAGTGAAGCACACACACATAGAAACACACCCTGTTCTCTTATCCTTGTTATTTATCCACTACTTTTGTGTACTTGGGTAGGGACTGCAACAATTGAGTTCTTTAGCTCATTCTTGATGAAATTCTATTATGAAGGTTCTATACAATTTATAATTTTTAATAAAAAGAGATGATTAAGAAAACCTGAACCTACATTTACCGATGAATTACTAAGGAGGTAAAACTAACCATTGTTATTGACATAGAAAATTGTGGGTATTGTGTTGTGATATGACTGCCACGTTTTCCTGGAAGTATTACTCATCTCTACTTGGGGAATACAGCCAGGGAGCGCGGTGAAAGCTTTGACGTGGGTCATAAATTGCAAGGTGGCAGCAAACAGAAAAAATGGAAGCATGTTGATGGGGGCTTGAGGTGGAGACACTTGATAGATTTTTCCATGCAAAAGTCTGTATTCAGAGTCTGTCTTTGCAATGAACTAATGAGCCTATGAACTGAATATTATCGACCCAATTATCATCTCTAAGAAAAAGGAGAGAGTATAGTGTCGAGGTATAGTGATAGGAAATACCAAGAAAGTCTGAAAACTGAAAGCAATTTGTTTTGGCTGGAACGAAGGATGGAAAGGAGAGAGATCAGCCTAGAGGTAGGCTGGAAACTAGGAAAGTGCACACTAGTCAGGACTACATATTTATCACAGGCAGTGGGAAGCCATGGAAAGTTTTCATAAAAAGAAGTAACTCATTCGGTTAAGACTTTGAGTTGCCTTTGCATTGACTTTTATCAATTGTTTATTTTAAAGCTGTAACTAATACTTTTGCTTCTTGGAAAGTAAATAGCTTAATGCACTCTGTCTAATACATGCTTCAGTTTTCCATAATTAAGAGCTGTTTATTCATGAAAGGTCCAAATGATCCATGGCATTCTCTAACTATCCAATCAAATCCCACAGTCACTTATGGATTGTGTTTATGTGTCATCACATGTTCATCATCCTGTCCTGCAGCTGATGGACAGGTCCAAGGCTTTGAGCATTTTACAAGCTTGGTGGGGACTTGAAAGTAGGTGAGGATAAACATGTCAAAGTGGTGACTACTGAAAAAAGAAGACTTGAATCTTGTTGGTTCAAAGCACAAACAGGCTGCTCTGAGTCTAGGAGGTAGGAAGCAGGGTCTAACTCAACTAGAGCTGAAGATCATCTTCAGTCCTAACAGCAGGAGAACAAATGGTGGGCCCTGAAATCATCTACATGTAACACTTCTGGTCCCTGACTGTGATCTCAGTGGACTTTTACACTTACAGCTTTCACCCGTGGAGGTCCCCCCCTTTCCAACCGTCTGAAAGGCACCGAATTGTGTCCACTAGTAAGAAATAAGAATCTTAGGCTCCAGACCAGAATGCTTAGTGAAAGAGACATGCAGTAATGCAGAATGGTAAATGAACTGTTCTTTGTTGGGAAGGTAGTGGACTAGGTGCTAAAAACATTGCTGCATTCAAGAAGAACATTTCTTTTTTTCCAGTAAAGAATGTCTCTTAGGGACTTGAGTGAATACAGCTTACAATTATGCCTAAATTATCTTAAATAAAGAGGTTTCTGCTCAGTAATAAAATATCTATTCTGAACTCCATATCCAAGGTTATTTTCTTCTTGCATTGAACAAATTCCCAATTCTAAAGAAGCATGAAGACAGTTATCTTTTAAAGGTTTTTCTATAAATGTAGACTGTAATTAGAACTAGCCACAGCATATAAATTCCAATTCTTGTGCAATAAAAAGATTGATATTGATCTAATTGGAAAATATAAATCTTAGCTACAGTTTAATATATATATATAAAATAGGATAATTTTAAAAAGGTACATGACAGCAGACATTTTGGCTTTGTTTTTTAAATCATGGTAAGCAAGGAGCAGAGGAAATTTTTCTGTGTTGTTGTGATGGTTTGGGTTAATTAATACACTTTTCTCCCTTCATCTTTTTTTATCTCTGAACTTCTGGGATGTCTGTTTATAACTTACCCAATATGTTGTTAAACTTTTGAAAGATCATTCAGGCATGGAGAGATTGATCTCTTCTATGAAGTGAAAACGATAGATAATGACTAAAGAAAGTAATAACTCGGAGCTTTCTGAAGATACCTGAAACGTTTGTGCTTTAAGATTGACAAAGACTTATTTACATTTTGCTAAGTACTTTCCCCCTTGATTCTAAAATCACTTCTATTTGGAGTGAAGTGTAATCCATATGTTTTTGATTCATTAACACTTAATTTGTTAGCCTCCCTATACTGGAGCGCTATATAGCAGCTTTTTCATCTTTTTTATAAGCTTATTTTCTTCAGACACAGGAAATCAAGTTTTTCTAAGAGTAAACAAACTTAAACTCAAAGAAACATGAGAGAGTTTTGTTTGTAACAAAGCACCTATTAGCTTTGAACTACTTCTGTACTCAGTACGCACATTTCTTCTTTAGCAATCCCTAAGAATTCGATACATTTGTAATTAACCAGGACACAATACACAGCTTTCTGTTTTATTATTTACTGAAATTTTCGACTATCTTACTCTAATTTCTCTTCATGATAAAACAGCCAACTACTAACATATTAATGAAGAAGTCATTAGTGATAGTTATTTAATTGCCATATTATTATTTATTCTTATTAATAATGCAGGAGCTACTTATCTTTTAATAATTATGTGGTGTGAAATTAAATTTCATGTAAGGCATTAAACAATGTCTTTTTCTTTTTTCATTGGAAGTATAATATTCTTTACCAGGAAAAATGAAAGTCAAACACTTTTTTGCATCTTAGTGTTTTTTGAGAAACACAAGTTTTCCAACATTACTTGCATTAGTATAGGTTTTAATGAGACTAAAATACAACTCTATCGAAATACAATCTTGGCTATTCCTCTTTGTTCCTTTTACTTATTTAGTTTCTATAAGGTGTTCTTTGGACTTTTAATAGTCACAAAGCTTGGATAAATTAATATTGTAAAAGTGTCACCATAACATTACTACTTGTTCAGAGAAATCATTTGTTTGACTCTGAACACTTGCATTTTGGTAGGTCAAAGAGAATTTTAAAAATAATTCTTAGAATTTAAGTAATATTTTTTAGGAATGAAGGGAGCAAATAAATAGCTATTACTGTGGCTCAGTCTCTCATGTCAAGTAATTTATATGTTGGTTCATTTAATTCTCAAAGCAAACATAGGGGTTTGTCATTACTCTCATTTTGCAGATGAGAAGATTGAGGCTCAGAGAGATGAAGTAAATTTATTTATTTATCCATCCATTCATTTATTCACCACTTTTTTATTGATCATCTTTTTAGGAAGTACGTACTTTTCTTAGGTGTGAGTGAAAGTTAAGTTAAAAGAGTGTCTCTTCCCTTGTAGTCCAGTGAGGAAATAACTAAGTGAAAATATAATAACAATACATTAAGCTAGTGGAATAATAGAGCTATTTGCTGGATATTATTGTGGTACCTTCAACAAAGGTAGTATTAACCCATTTGAAAGGGCCATTGAAGATCTCACGCTGTAGAAGATGATTGAGATGGAGATTTAAGATGAAGAGTAAGTAGTCCAAGGACAAATTGGCCACCAAAAGAAAGGATGCTCTAAGCAGGGGATAAAATGTTATGACATTTTGGAGCACAGAAAAGAATTCAGCAGATACAGGTAATAGGGAGCACTAAGACTGGATAAATAGGAAAGAAAAGGACTCATACTGTAGCATCTCACTTCCCGTGTCCATTCCAAAACCATCGTTCCCAGTATTTCAATATGAACTGGTGCAGAAATGACCCATGAAAGACTGTAAAGTGAAGTCAAAAGTTACAAAGATATACATAAAGTTGTCCAAGTGGTTAGATCTTCCTTTGATCTTCTTTGTGCTTTTATAAATTTCCTATTAATTTTCATAATGAATACATGTTTTTCCACAATTAGGAAAAAAAAGACCTATAAAGCGCTCTTTGAAAGGGAAAAATATCAGGCACAATTTAAAATCCTTTACAAGCCACAGTCTTGTACCATTTAGGAGCATCCATTATGCAGAAAGAATATGAAACAGAAAAAACCAGCAATTCATGTTACGCTCACGAGCAGGTGTTTCAGTCATGACAATCTGTCTGCTGCATCATGGCCTTATGATCTATCTTCAGACTGGGAGGAAAGAAAATCCCAGACAGCATCAATGTTGTAAGAACATATAGGCCAACATGTTTACAGCATGTCTTCTGGTCCATTCTGACTGATATCATTCAAGTTTTGGTGAAACGTGAACATTGCTTACTTTGGTGGCAGAACCTGGTCACACTTTGTTTGTCCTGATGAGATTTGGTTGGTTGTTTCTCTTTGTCCACATTTCCTCCCTTCCAATTAGGAATGCAGTTTGGTTTCCATTGTCACCGCCAACAGCAGCAGTTGTGCTTTATGCCTTGATTAGGTTCTAAAATACAGCTAAGCTGTTGTGACTCTTCCTGCTGTATGTTTGGCAGCAACGAGAGTCGCAATGCGGGGCTCCAAGTGACTCACGCTGCCACTTACATTGAGTTTCTGGTTTTCAGGCTGGTCCCTTGGCTTCTTCTCAGGCAAGCTGTTGGAAAAGTGCTCATTGTCACTCTACAACCTGTCACCAGGTTGATCTATGACCCATTTATCTCTTTGCTAAAGAAACTTGCTTATTTTTAATTTCTTGCTATGAAAAGCATGTTTCTGGGTTGTTTTGTTTTTGTAAGTATTTCATGATTTATCAAATAAATAAATTCTGCCCTCTCCAAAGTTTGGATCCTTCTAGAATGCCTTCAAACCTTTGGTTTTTCATATTTTGTTGATATTCCTTTCCAGGCATCTTCTAATTATCTCTAGTCACATATAAAATTTGAACAATAAGTTTATTTTTTTCTTTAGGATGAAATGAGATATGTCATTAAGTTTATTTTTAAACAAAGAATGCAATTTTTAACTAAGCCCTCAGGTTTTTTTTTGAAATTTATATAATGCTTTAGATATTGCAAAGTCTGAAGGGAAGGACAAGAGAATCTAAGTACAGGAAACTAACTACCCTTGACCAAGAGACAGTTGGTTTCAAACTCTGAGGAGTCTACATGGGAAAACAGTCACAATCTAATCTGGGGTAGAGATACTGATACATGCCATATGTGCATTGGTTCAAATCAGACCATTTCTTGGTATCATGTATTATCAAAGGAATTTTTAATATAAAAACCAAATTGTCCCTGCTGACAATTTCTTTTAATGTGTATACCCTTTTAAAATCTGTCCTTCTCATCTCTTAATTTCCATCTTATTCCTGTATACCCTAGAAATAAGCTAAAACACCTTTTAAAGGAATTCTTGGGCATCCCTTAAAATATAGCTAAGAATTTCACAGTGGTCAGCAGACTGTAGTATGATAAACATAGAGTTAAGTAATGAAAGTGTTACTTCATTATTTTGAAAGATATTTTTTGCCTCTTTAAAGTGGGTAAAATAAACTTTAACACCTTTATTAAGATGCAGTTTACATACTTTTATGTCCACCCATTTAAAATGCCCAGATCAGTGGTCTTTATCATGTTTACAGAGTAACCTAATTTTAGAACATCTTCATCACCTCGAATACTATCATGGAAATGGAAACATGAATTTAAAAGTAACACTCATAAAACTTGAGATTACTGGGAATTTTTTTTTTCTTTTTAGATTCCAGTTTAAGGAACAAAATTCCAGGTACTTAAGGTATACAGGGCAGATCTGGGTTGGCTCTAGAGGGTTCAACCTAATATAACCTTCTCAATACCTGGATATTTGCTTTTCCTCAAATATACACTTAACGTTTCTAACTCTAGGCCTTTGCAGTTGTGTTTCTTTCATGGAGTCCCCTTCCCCACGATCTTGTCCGTTCAAAATCCTCTGCATTTCAAGGTCAGGCTGGATACCAGCTCCACTATGATACTTTCTGGGATCTGCCTGACCAATCCATCAGAAACCAACTTCTCCATCTGCATGTGTTCAGACAATGAAGACCTTTATACTGATTGTATTCTGATCATATTTTATGTTTTTCACTGAATGTCATTTCTTTTCTTACTACTCAAAAGCTCCTCAAGTTGTCCTGTTTCTTCAGGATATCTGCTTCCCCCCCAAACCTAGGATAGGAACTCTCACACAGTAAACATTCAAGTAATGTTGACTTGAGCTGAAGGTGCCTGCGCGGAGGCTTGCTTCCTCATGAGGACACCATCTCTGGGTCTTCTCTGTTTGGCTGGATGCCAAGGATTGATAAGCAGGAAAGAATCACCTCTCCTGCCAACTCCCATGAGTCCTCAGGTAGATTCCATGGAGACAAAAATATACATTACTGCTCCCTCACCTCTTTCAAGAAATCAGATTACTATGTAGGACATTTGGATAGTCAGAATTTATGACTCTGTATGTATGTACACATAGTCTATAGTCTCTCTTTTCTTTTAAACATGAAGAACACAAGCAGTCTTTTTTTATCCCCCCCTAAGATTTTTTTAAGGGATTTTAGAGCAACATAGCCTGGAGGACTTTGACCCCAAGGTTCCATAATAAATGCCAAGAAAAGAAAAAAAGTTATTAATGGTATTAGTTTTTTTTTCCCTCTTGAGCCTCATATAATGATTATGATAGTCTATTGTTGCATACCATGTAATCATGTAAGAGGAAAGGACACTAAAGATCATCAGGGCTGAAAGAGAATTGGTCCTGTTATGATAACAGTGTTTTTCTGAGAATCATTTTATTTGCTATAGCTTTAGGGTCACTTCAAATATCAAAGTTTCGTTAGGACTTTTTTCTCTTCCTAAAAGAATGTAGAGTAATTTCAGTCTTGTAAGAGACATATTCATTATTTGTAAGCGATGGTGGAGATTGACACAATGAACAGTTTAATATCATCTTCTTCATTACCATACCTGGAAGGGAGTTGTTATTTTCTGAAATCCTTAAACGGATAAACAAATTATGTCACCAGAGTCCAGGAACAGTCATGAAGGAACAGTGCACTTTACTGAAATTTTTGCCACACTGATGAAAGCTTCATTGTCATAAACTAATGTAGTTGATTGTCCTCAGGATGGTTTTCCATGTTCAGCAGTAAATGCTGCATCTCTATTTGCCTTCTGTTTTTCTCTGTTTCTCCAAGATCATTTGTGTCTATCAAGAAAACTGCTGAGAATTCATTGAAGGAAAGTCTGTCACCAAGGGGTTGGCATAAACAGGAGTGAATGTGCAGAATTTCTGTTCCATTTGCAGTGCTAAATATTTTTGATTCTTGCTGGCAGGACGTGCCACGTACGCCATATCATGTACCCTGATTTACCTTACAGTGTGATGCATTTGCCTACTCTTCACCAAGAAAAATTCATATCACATATAAGCTCTACAAATAAAATGTGACATGCAGTTGTCTGGGGGAGTAGCATATAAACACCAAGTGTTTCTTGAGTTTGTTGTTTTGTTTTGGTGTAGGGATCCCATATCCAGGATCCTATCTATTTGATGTATTGAATTCACAGAGAAGGCAAATCACCTCCTCTCTGCATGAATCAATATTAGAGAAAAGTTTAGTTTTTAACACTAAATGGACATTTTATGGCTAAACCAAGTCACCTAACAGTTTAGGTAGTGGTAATCCTTCCTTTCTTCCCTCCTTCCTTCCTCCTTCTCTTCTTTCTTTCTTTTCTTCATTCCTCCCTTCCTCTCTTTCTCCCTTCCTTCATTCATTCTTTGAAAATTCTATGCATAACCACTTTCTTTTTGTTGGGCAGAAACCAAAGATATAACACATAACCCTCATGCATAAGGACTCTACTATGATGATGTTGGTAATGGCTATACATTTTTTGAAATGATCCTGTCAGCCACTGGTATTTCCCACTTTCAGTATTCAGGAAAATTGCCACTAGTAAATTTTTTAAGAGAAATATAATGAGGAAACATGATGGCAGTAGCTAAACAGTTGAATTGAAACACTTTTTATTAACTGTGTCTTCCTCCAGACTTAGCCAATCCTGACATGTTTGAACGTGCAGTATAATGGTGGAAGAGGCCTTTGTGTTTACATTTTTTTCTTAAGTCTAATCATTATGAGTTTATTGGCTTAACAAATGATAGTCAGCACAGTGTAAATAGACAAATTGGTTTTTCATTAATAGATATATCAAAAAGGGCATAAATATGATTTTCGCATGTTTAAAAAACATGCAAAACTCAACAAATGTTTCTTAATGTAATTCTTCTATGCAGTTTTTGATGAAGGTTTCCCCAGCCCCAACTAAATTTATAATCACATCCCAGTGACTAATGAAACACAGAAAACTTTGCTGTTAGGTAATTAGAATGAAAGGGAATGTTTATATCTGCCTTGATTTTTGGTGGTTTTTTTTTTTTTTTTTACCTTATACTGTGAGAGTGTTATACAAATGTATAGATAAGAATATTTGCTTAACAACTCAGAGTGTAGAAGGATGATAATAAGAAATAAAACTTCTCTAGAGAGGATATGCCTTTTCCTTGGCTCTTTTGTTATTATTTTTAACCCAAAAGATTTTACTGCTATGATCTAACAAGCAGTTCTTTAAATAACTCATGGAAATATAATCAATTTGTAGTTTTTCACTTAAAACATTAAAAGGAATGATAGTACCTCATGTTAGTATCATACATGAGGGTCTTTAACATGTTGTCAACATTATTTTATTTGTTCTTAGAGAAGCCTTGAGGTAATAGGATCAGACAACTTCACAGGTGAGGGAAATTAGTGAGACTCAGAGAGATGACCTGTCCATCATAATAAATGTCACATGCAGTGCTAAAATCTGGGACATTTTGCCAGGTGTGGTCTTTGCAAGTATCAGAATGTTTCGGGAAAGGGATGAAACCCTCCTGAATAAGAATCTTTCTGCCTTTACTTTTGTGTTTGTATGGATACAAATATGTAAGTAGGTTATATGCCATTTTGCCCTCGATATGTAATTTAGAAATGATACATGATAAAATGGCCTTTGCTAGATGTTCAACACAGGAATCTCAGCTTATGTGCCAAGACATCAAAAGCCAAGCATTAGGGAATGCATTTTTCAGTTTTTCAGTCTATGCCAACTTAGAATTGCAATATTGTTCCCCAGACACTGATGGTGAGCAGGGCTTGTTCCTGTACTAAGAACCAGTAAAGGAATCCTTGGAAGACCTCGAGGAGGCCCTACAGGTGGGAAGGTTTTTCCAGAGCGTAGAGGACCACTTAAGGACCAGAATAACATATTTTACCTGAATCCTGTAATTTTAATGGAGGAAGATTTCAAAGTCATATTAATACTTTATGTATCTCAACATAGGTAGGTAGATAACAATAATAAAGGTGTCTTCCTGAAACAAGAAAGTCCATAAAAAGTGGGCTAAAACATGTTATTTTCCTCACAAAGAACTAAAATGATAAGATGCGACTTGAGACTAAAAGAATGGCCAATTCTGTGCAAAGTAAGAAAAGCAGTGCAAGCAGTTAATTGGCTGTACAGTTGTCATTCAAACAGAGTCACTGTCTGGACAATAAGACATATCATTCCAACAAGTAAGACATCGGAAGGTAAGACATTTCACAAAATCGACTTGGGAATCTGGGTAGTAGACGTTAGATCCTTTCTCTCTTGGCCTCTTTTTCAAGACACTCCTGTGTCAGTGAAGAAAATGTGTAACATACAAAGCTAGTGTGTTGGCTTCAAGGCCCAGGAAAGAAATAGCCATGAAAATGCATGAAATCACCCAGTGCATTTGTTTGCAGCCCCTTTACCTTTAATTATAGAAGAAGATCCTTTAATGCAGTGGTATTGGCCCTCCCTTCCCAATACTAGCCTCTCACCCTCAGATACCACCAAAAACGTGTAACCTAAGTCAAAATTGCTTGCAGAGGGACTTCCTTGGTGGTCCATCAGTTAAGACTCCACACTTCCACTGCAGGTGGCTGGGTTCTATCCCTGTTCAGGGAAAGAAGATCCTGCGTACCTTGAAGAATGGCCAAAAGATTTTTAAAAAATTGCTTGCAGATTCAAAATATGCACCTTAGCCCACTTCCAAGCAGCAGACCTCACTAATTTCCCCCACATATATAACATATCACAGTTGCCATACCCCCAGTGGTTTCCCTCACCCCATATTGCTCTAGGGTTTTCAGAGTATTTACAGACATATGGGTTGTCTGTTTGTTTTGCCACAGGCAGTGGTTTCCTGGCCAAAGGTCTCTGAGCTTTTTTCCCCTGAATCTTCTGACTCCTCCTGCTGTTTCTTTTCTGTGACAACACATAACGTGCGTGCACACACACACACACACACAAAGACACACACACACAGCCCCTTTGAGTGAGTGTTCCCTCCTTTTCTCCCCCTCTTTATACTGTTTCCTTAATTCCACTAGGTATAAATCACTGCGTAAAGTACAGGTCTGAAGACCTGGGAACCCCAAACCCCTGCCGTTAAGCACAGGTTTATAGACTTGTTATTTTCATTATTGCTTTATAAACAACAGTGTTTGAAGCAATGTGTAGGTTAAGTGAAAGAACACTGAGGATTTCCATTGCTTGGATATTTGGAAGCTATGACCTTGAAATGTACACTTGTACTTTTGTATGTGAAACAGCCAGACAGACTTAAAACACATTAGCACGGCTTTTAAGATTCAGTTTTAGTTTAAGAAAGGAAGCTTCGTTGAAAGCCTAGATGACTTTTTAAGTCAGCACATTACTGAATTTTGAGCAAAAAGTTGAAACCCTCACATAGTAGGTTGAATAGAATTGGTGCAATAAAGGAGAAAGAACATTTTCTAGTCTTAGTTTAGAGTGTGTGTGTGTGTGTGTGTGTGTGTGTGTGTGTGTATTTATCCTTAGCTTTCTTGCTTATTTATCACTGAATCATTGGTACCTTTTCCTTTATTAAATGGCTATATTCTCTTAAAGGAAGAAGGAAAATTACTTGATTTTTATAGTTTGTAATCGGGTACCCTCTTGGATATCTTCTTTAAGTCATTTGATATAGGTGAATGTGACTATGGATATCACAGCTTATACTATACATCTAGGGTGTATTATATTGCTTCTTTTTATCAAGTTTAGTATTTAACTTGGAATGCTTTTATATCCTCCTATTAAAGAACATCTTCTCCCACAAATTCTCTAAAAGTGCTTTTCTAGGTCCTGGTGTAACTATTAACACAGGGCAGCTACTCCTACCACTGTGAAGAACTTAATAAAGCACCTTCACTTAGATAATTGTAAAGAATTGCTATAACTTTACGCAAAAGATTTTTATTTTCCTATTTGATGATTATACCCATACTGAAGAGAGGCTCCAAGACTTGGACAAAGTTTCCGGTAAGAGGCAAAGCCTGGGCTGAAACTTGGGTCTTTTTGTTCCAAGCACCTGTGTTCTCTCTCTTCCCTCCACAGTTATTTGAATTTCATAATACTAATATATAACATTATATTTCACAAAAGAACTGGAGACAGAGGTTGCTAGTTCGTTGCGCATGATACAGTTTAAACTACTACTTTTTTTAAGCATCTTTATTGGACGATAATTGCTTTACAATGGTGTGTTAGTTTCTTCTGTATAACAAGTTGAGTCAGCTATATGTGTACATATAACCCCATATCTCCTCCCTCTTGCGTCTCCCTCCCACCCTCCCTATCCCACCCCTCTAGGTGATCACAAAGCACCGAGCTGATCTCCCTGTGCTATGCGGCTGCTTCCCACTAGCTATCTATTTTACATTTGGTAGTGTATATATGTCCATGCCACTCTCTCACTTCATCCCAGCTTACCCTTCCCACTCCCTGTGTCCTCAAGTCCATTCTCTACGTCTGCGTCTTTATTCCAGTCCTGCCCCTAGTTTCTTCAGAACCATATTTTTTTTCTTTAGATTCCATATATATGTGTTAGCATATGGTATTTGTTTTTCTCTTTCTGACTTACTTCACTCTGTAGGACAGACTCTATGTCATCCACCTCACTACAAATAACTCATTTTTATTTCTTTTTATGGCTGAGTAATATTCCATTGTATATATGTGCCACATCTTCTTTATCCATTCATCTGTTGATGGACACTTAGGTTGCTTCCATGTCCTGGCTATTGTAAATAGTGCTTCAATGAACATTGTGGTACATGACTCTTTTTGAATTATGGTTTTCTCAGTGTATATGCCCAGTAGTGAGATTGCTGTGTCATATGGTAATTCTATTTTTAGTTTTCTAAGGACCCTCCATACTGTTCCCCATAATGGCTGTATCAATTTACATTCCCACCAACAGTGCAAGAGGGTTCCCTTTTCTCCACACCTTCTCCAGCATTTATTGTTTGTAGATTTTTTGATGATGGCCATTCTGACTGGTGTGGGGTGATACCTCATTGTAGTTTTGATTTGCATTTCTCTAATGATTAGTGATTAAACTATTACCTTTTAAAATGAAACATTAGAAATAATTTTAAATTCTAGGTTACCATCTACCTTTTGAAAATGTTGAATATGTTATATCACAGCGCAGTATGTTACAATCTTTGTGAGAAAATATCCAGTTTTAAGTCACATCCCTAACTTCAAAGAACATACAATTCTATTAGAATAGGTAGCAACCATAGACATCATTTTAAAAAGTAGGAGACAATTTGGGGCAATTATTAATGTGATAATGTGTCAGTTCTATAGGAGTTGAAGCATTAGGGACCACATCAGGTAGGGATGGCGTGAGAGAACTTGTTTCCTTCTTAAAATTTACAGGAAAAAAACCCTTTAAGACTTCACCACTGAAAATGTAATCTCCATGTGTGGTTACTGGTTGAATGATGTGATGCCAGAAGTGTCCTCCTGATGTCACCTTCTTTTGGGGTTCTCACCTCAATTACAGCTGTGACCTGGCTGAAATGCAAATACATTCTTTCCACTTATAAATTCTAACAGAAGTGTGGATAGTCTTTCCTTTCCTTGGATATTTCAACATAGTAGCCCTCAACTTACAAAATATTGTTAAATACTTAGCGGGGAAACAAGATGAAAATGGAAAAATTTTCAAGCTAACAGCCCGTTTATGATCCTGCTAATTTACTCAGTGGGGAGACACTGCCCTATTAAATATCACTTCAGAGACAAAACTACCACACCTTTACTCCAAAGAGCCCTTATAAATTTTTAGGAACTTCCTCCTTCCTTGCTTTTTAACTCCCAGCTTGCTGCTGAACAAAGGAAACTCTTTACAACCAAAAAGATTGGAAACACTCTCCCAGGGGTCCTTGATGGTGGCAAACTAGGATCTTTACTGAGTTCATTTTCTGATCTGAGAGACACATCTTTCCCCCACCCCCAACCATGGTGATTTGCAGAGCTATGGTGACTGACAGGGTGAATAACTGATTTCAGGGAGAAATTCAGGTCTTGCCTTTCTGGGAACAGAATTATTCCATGACAAGCTCAGTGATATAGCAATGCCATCCAAGTATACGGCATTCCTACAACAGGAAATATATATTTATGTTACCAGGATCATAGTAAGGGAACAGTTTGAAGAAACAGAAAGGTTTTCATATGCCACCTGAAGGATGAAATATGAGAGAAGAGGCACTCATATTTAATATGACATCTTGAGTCTGTTACATTTCTTAAAATAACCTTTTTTACCAAGAAAAGGAAATGTGCCTGCTAATGAACCTTTCATCAGCAAGCTTCTTAATTAAAAGAATATGAAGAAACAGAGGAGGGAAAGCAGGAGGTGCTTTTAGCCAGGTCATCCCTCATTCCAAGAGGCATCATGTTGCTTACCACATCAGTAAACTTTCTTCTTTAAAAGAATTATTTAGTCTGCAAGCAGCAAATAAAATTTTATTTTTTCCTCACATGTAAGGTTTATTGCAGACAGACTACCAGGCTGTAGTTAAAAAAATCAAAACCCAAAAAACTCAGGGTTTATTTGATGTTAAGATCAGAACATTAAAATTCACATGTGAGAATAAGATTATGTGTGTCAACTTCCTTTCATAAAGGTCACTATAGAAATGGGAAGACTGTATATGCTCATTATTTGTACTTTTTTATAAAATTAAAAATTATATATGTAATGTTTATCAAGAAATCTTTGCAGCTGTTAGATATTTGATAAAACCTCTCAAAATATCAATCATAGAGTTATCCCAAAGCATAGGCCATATGACTAATGAAAGAAGAAATCTGAACTCTTGAAGTTGGCTATCAGAAGCTTTATGTACAGTTCAGATGATATGGCAAAATAGTTAACAGTTGTGTAATTAAAGTCTCAGGAGAAGAGAGATTGGTGCAGGAAAAAAAAAAAGTAATGGTTGAAAACTTCCCCCATTTGATAAACAACGTACATTTAAGATTCAAGAAGGTCAGTGAATTCTAATCAAGATAAACTCAAAATAAACTGCACTCTGAAATATAATTAAATTGCTAAAAATCAAAGACAGAGAAGCAAATCCTGAAAGCAGCCAGAGAAAAATGACACATTGCATATAGAGGATTACTTAGAAACAATGTACATGCAGTGAAAAAATACCTTTAAAATGTTGAAAAAAAAACCCCAAACTGTCAAGTCAGAATTCTGTGTCCAATTAAAACATCCTTCAAGAATGAAGGTTAAATAAAGCATCCTCTTGTAAGGAAAAACTAAGAGAATTCATCCAGCAGATCAGGTACAGAAGATGGGCTAAAGGAAGTTCTTTAGGCTGAAGTGAAATGACACCAGAAGGAAACTGGAACCTTTGAGAATGATGCTAGAACAGAAATGGTATATATCTTGGTAAATATAATAGACTATTTTCCTCTACTCTAGACTTCCATAATATATATATGACTATCTAAATGAGATAAAAGCATAACATTGTCTTGTACTTTTCAATATATGCAGTTGTAGTAAATATAGCAATAATAATATAGAAGATAGAGTGTAAAGAGACCTATATGTTTGCAAGGCTTCTATGTCTCACTTAAAATGGTGAAATATTAACTGTAATAGACTATGAAAATTTAGGAATGTACATTTGTAATCCATAGAGTAAACACCAAAATAATGGTACAAAAATATAGTAAAAAATCCAATGTAGATTAAAATGAAATATTGGAAATATTCAAATATTCCAAAAGAAGTCAGAAAAGGAGGAAAATATTTTTTAAGGTATTGATAAAGAGAAAAATAATAAAATGGCGGACCTGACTCCAACTAAATGAATAATGAAATTATACTTATATGGTCTAAACAGACCAATTAGAAGCCAGTCATTATCAAATTGGAAAAAAAAAAGCATACCACATACCCAAGTATATGCTGTCTATAAAAAACCCACTTTAAATATAATAATATGGATGGACTAAAAGAAAAAAGTTTTTTAGAGATTGATGTGACTTAATTTGTTATTCTAATTAGAATAAGAACAGTGAGAGCTATACTTTATAAACATGCATCCTTCCTACATCATTGTTTTATGGTTTTACATTGATCATATACAGAGAAAAACTAACTTTGGAATTAAGGCAATAATAACCACATGTGCAAACCAAGCACAATACCAGGACATGGTCCTTGGTAAATAGCTCTTTTTGTTGAGTGATGGTGGATATTGCTGTATTCAGGTCAGCTTTGAGATAAGCTTTGATTAGCTTCATTTATTTAAAAAAAGAATCCCTCCTACTGGCTCACAATGGCCAGAAGAAGCCTTCGATAATCTCTTCTTGTGTCATTTGCAGTCATTGTGTCCAGGGTTTTCTGATACATATGATTGAAATCTGTCTTATTTGAACAAGATCAATCTCACTTCGAGTATACAAACAGTAACAAAAAAACTTGAGTGACTATATTAATATTATAATAATTCATAAATGGTACCATACTATCATATATATCATAAGTGGTTTTTTAGAACACCACCCAGGAAAATTCTTCTCAAGTGCACATGTAGTATTGTAGTAACTCATATTCTGAGCAATAAAACAAAAAATTAATTGTAATATTTCTTACCTGAACTCAATGAATATATTCCCAGGGGTTCAAGCTGTCTTTCTGAATTTTTAAATGCAGTATCTTAATTTTGTTGATGATGTTAAAATTCATATTCTAAATAATATGCACAAATAACTATTACAGCCATGCAATTGCAATAGCACGACATTTTTGAAATACTTCCCAATTTAGCCTCCCCAATGAATATGTTGGTTTCACTCTCCCAAACACAATCCATAAAAAGCTCAGTGTTGAGATCAGAACTGGGATGGAGGAAGATTATTTAGAGAGGATAAAAGCCTGAAGCTTGTTTCTTCTTGTTGCTTTGGAATTGGTAGATAAGAGTGAGAGGTATAGAATCAGAATAAGCAGAGGTGGGTTCTAAGATATACAGTTCTCTATCTTGTGTTCTAGTCTTTGGTCCAGAGAGGAGGTAGGTTAAAGTAGCTGACTGAACCTTGAAGTGCAGCCTCCCTGTATCCTATATCCTATCAAATATAAGCTTGCACTAAAAACGTATGGTACAAAGTATGCAGTAGAAGTGAGATTTCCCATTCCTGGGAGCATGGGGACAAACCTGGAAAGGTCTCCTGCCCTGATGGAAGAAGCTGGAAAGGCAGTTGAGTTGAGAGGCACCCACTGTGGTCATTCCACAGCATCAGCAAGACCAGGGCTTGGCTGGAGGTGATGATAGAAACTTAGCCTGGTCACAGCAGCATCAGTAAGAGCTGAGGATTGGTTGAATTATCCAGGGACCACCACTGGATTCTGACCAAGTGGAGAGCCATCAGCTGGGCAAGCAGTGACCAGGCAGTGAGGGAGATAGGCTTAATGACCAGAAGGCATGAAAGGACGCCAAGAAGAACAGATGGCCCTTTGTCCTCATCCCACTATGTCACCTAAAACATACTGTATTCCTACACTCTCTCAGGAATCTCTTTGACTTTTCAGAGAGAAGCAGATTAACAGGGGAGAAATTTTTAAAAATGCTAAATGAATGAGCTCTTCAAAAATATCTCTGTGAAGTAGCTTTTATGAATTGGATGGGTTTAGAATGTGAAGAACAGGAAATGAACATTGACAATCAGGTGTTAAGTGTGAACAATTAAGGGATGGGGCAGTGTCATTTACTCTGGTGATGGCAAAGACCCAAATAACTTCCTTTTCAAAGGAGCGGGGGGGACTAGAAATCAATAGCTCCATTCCAGCCATGTTACATTTGAGATGCCTAATAGATGTACATATGCAAATGTCAAATAGTTGGATACAAAATCTGTAGCTCATGGGAGAAGTCTGGAAAAGCAACATAAATTTGAAAGTCATCAACACATAGATAGTGGTTAATAGTCCAGGAAGGAAATGTCAAGAGAGGGTTGAGAGTTGACAGGGAGAAGACCACAGTCCTAAAGAAACTGTGTAGAGGTCTTGGAAAAGGAATGAGCAAAGGAGACTGCATGACAGTGTATTTCCCCCTGGAAAGGACTTAAAATGTTTGAGGTATTTCTCACAGTCTGGTGGCAAAACACAGACTCAGTTGAGATAAAATTGCAAGTAAAAAATTGAGAACAATGGGGGCTTCCATGGTGGCGCAGTGGTTGAGAGTCCCTGCAGGGGACACGGGTTCGTGCCCCGGTCTGGGAAGATCCCACATGCCGCGGAGTGGCTAGACCCATGAGCCATGGCCACTGAGCCTGCACATCTGGAACCTGTGCTCCGCAACGGGAGAGGCCACAACAGTGAGAGGCCCACGTACAGCAAAAAAAAAAAAAAAAAAAAAAAAAAAAAATTGAGAACATTGAGAACATACGTGATTTCATGTAATATTTTCAGTACAGAAGAGAGGAGAAATGAAGAGAGTGCACTCAGACAGACTGTGAGAATCAGATCCCCACATTCTGTTTATTTCCACTAGAATTTGATGAATCTGGGACAAAAGCCTCCAAATTGAACAGCTGGAATATGATATCCATCTTACACACTGCGGAAGCGAGAGTTCCCATAGCTTTTTATCCCGTGTACTAATAAGTCTTGGAGATGCAAAAGGAGAAAATTTAGTTAGGATAATATTGTGTACTTCTATGTGGGATTATGAACCCTTAATGTTATTGTCTCTACTGATGTTTTTTGGACTAGGAAGAGGCAGGTGGCACTCTGTGGTTTTCACAAGAAGACATCCACCTCACCGGGCTCTCACAGTGAGAAACATTTTAAACGCATAAATGAAGATGGATCATTTTCCCAGTCCCGTTGCTTCCCTTTGTGATGCTTTTTGCCCCGAGATTACACAAATGGATGGTTTTATGGCCACTCAACATAGCACAGCTGTAGATACAATATATATAATACAACAAGAAATTGTTCCGAAATTGGGAGGGGATTATGCAAACATTATCTGTGTAATGCTGTCAAGATCAAAAGCTGCACGTGGGCTTCCCTGGTGGCGCAGTGGTTGAGAGTCCGCCTGCCGATGCAGAGGACACGGGTTCGTGCCCCGGTCCGGGATGACCCCACATGCCACGGAGTGGCTGGGCCCGTGAGCCATGGCCGCTGAGCCTGCGCGTCCGGAGCCTGTGTTCCGCAACGGGAGAGGCCACAGCAGTGAGAGGCCCGCGTACCGAAAAAAAAAAAAAAAAAAAAAAAAAAAAAGCTGCATGTGTCACCCCGTCCCATCTAGCACACACTGGCCATGTAAGTTAGAGGTACCCTAGAGCTACTGTTAAATTATAGGCATGACTGCTAAGAATGTTCTTGGCATTGTGTTTTTCTTTTCTTCTTTTTCTTTTTTTTTTTTTAATTTAGTTTTTGTCAAATGCAAAAAAAAAAAAAGTTTCCTTTCATCCTTTGTCATTTTCTTCAGATCTTTTCCTTGAAACTTGGGCCAACTTAAGCGTGCCCTGGTGTGAGGCAAGGCCACCAGTATACCAACCCATTACATCAGAGTCATCAAGTGTGCAATTTTCCTTGCGACCCACTAATTTTCGAAAACAATGAAGTTTTACAGTCATTCATAAGGAAGCCCCAGGAACACGAAACGATATTGAAATGAAGCTTAGCATGTGAAAACATTATGTGCTTGTCTCCCTATCCCTCTGCATTTATGTCTCTGTGCTCTGTGTGATAACATTGCTATAAAACCTCGCAGCTACACTGTATGCATCACTCTGCTTAGACCTGGGGGTGTGAGACCCTTGTAAATCTTGGCTCTTGCAGGACTAGAAGCTGATTAAAGTCTGCTGGCTTGCTTGGGAGCTCCGTTCCTTCCTGTACTTCCACTGTCACTGGCAAACACCAGCAGTCCCTGACAGGGCTCCCCGGTCTACCTCTGACAAGTGAAATGTTTTGAAATTAAAAATCTGAAGAAATTGGTGCAGTGAGTGCTTGATCAGGTGGTTTCTCGTTAAGAAACTGCTTAATGGGAAAAATTCTGCACCAAGTCCCAGGGGCGGCCCAACACAGAACTTAAATTTAGAGAAACAGGAATTTTTTTTCTTAAATTAGACAAATAGGCTCAAGTGCCTCAAAGTGAAGACCTTTGTTTCTTGAGAAAAAGATTTATTTTTTGAATGATGCTTATTTAATTGCTGATGAATACACACTCATTCCAGAAAAAATTCAAGAGCAGACAAAAAGTAGAAAGGAGAAAATAGAAATGATCCATAATTTCCAAATCTCACCAAAATTTAGGTCATACTATATATATGTTCCAATATGCTTAAAGCATTTTCAGTGTTATTAAAGATTCTATGAATATATGATGTTAATATTTGTATAAGAGTCCATTGCATGGAAGTACCAACACTGATATAATTTATTTCCTGTTATTCAACGTTTAAGTACTTTCTCCCCTAATTTTACACTATTATGAATAATACCCTCAAAAACGTACTTGAGGCACTTCATGGAATTTCAGTTTGAAATGACGGGAGCTGGAACTGAAGACATGTCAGGGTGAGAAAGACTATCCTGTGCCCAGAATCAGTTCTCTCTGTTAAACAAAGATTGTTGATGGGCAAGGCTTGGCTTCATTGGTAAGAAATAACTCCTTAGCGCCTCTGTAAATAGCCTATAATCCAAGCACACCAATTTGCTAGCGAGGACCTATTGTCACCCCAGAGGAAAATAGACACAATTATTATAGAACTTGGGTCCTTCCACTCTATGCTACAGATCTTTATTATTTATAGTTTAAATTTCATTTATTTGTATCAAATTTTTTCTCCCTTGCCTAAATTAGACAAGGATTATTATCTGTTTTGCTTTGTTTTGTTCAAATGTGTAGCTAATGGATTTATGTATCAATTTAATTCCTTGAATTTTCACTTCTACATCTATTTATATTTTCTTTAAATGTGTTTTTTCTTCTAACTTCTTTGTTAGATTTTTTTCATTAGGCATTTAAAGTATTTGTGTCCATCCATGAATCTATCTATAAGATTTAATCTGTCCATAAGTATTTACAGATTTGGTTGCATTATCTAATATTTCATTGTATATTATTCTTTTATTTTCTGAGATGTAATTCATTGCAGTTTTGATTTCTTTTCTTACCTAATTTGTATTTAGAAGATGCTATTTGTTGTACTGTTATATTTTTAATCTCCAAATGGTTTGATGCTTTCTATTTAAATTTACATGATTAGTTCCTAACTTATTTTAATGTATTATGAGAATGTGCATCACTTGTATATTTTTTCCCTCAAATTTTTATTGAGGTTTTCCTTTATGGTCTAACACATGACTATTTATATAAATATTTAATGTACACTTGGAAAAAAAGATTATTCTCAGTGGGATTTGCAACTTGATATGTCTTTTTCTGGAGTATTCATTAATTCTAATTGTCTTTATTAGTGTATTAAAATACCACATATCCTTGAACACTGGATATACCAAAAGCTCAAATGAGTGCTTATGAGTTCTACTGTAATGACATCACAGTTCTCTTATACGTATAAAAATTTTAGACATATTTCTAGAGCTAATTAGTAATCGTGGCCATGAGTTTACCATTTAGGGTAGGAAATTATTCTTTTTTCCTTTTGCCTTGAAGACTATTTTGTATCAATTGCTATTTCCACACATACTGTTTACTTACTTTTATGAATCTTTCTTAATATAGCATATCAGTTATAAGAGTAAATTTGAAGAAAAACTCACAGCATTGAATACTGATTCTGCTTACTTAATTCTCTTTGTTTCCTCATTTGTAAAATGAGTATGTCAGTGAGGACCATCTAGCTGACTCCAAATCAAATTAGTTTGGCTTTATCTGGCTTCATTTCTTTGAAATGCCTCCTTCTGTGCCTTCTGTATCTGTTGGTTTCATGTGCAGGCTGGCCTTATGCAGAGTTGTAAGAGGATGACTGCAGTTTAAGTTTTCACACCCATACGCACGATGTCTTATTTCCATGAGCAAGGAAACTATTATGTCAGCTTCCCTTTCTATCTCACTGGTCTCAGTAAGTGACATGTTGAGGAAGGTTTCCAAGAGGCTATTCCCAGAAGCTGGAGGTCTGGTCAGTTTTTCCTGAGCAGGGCTGCAAAGGGAGGGATGATAACTTAATAAAGATTGGGTCTATTAGAATGGAAAGAGCAGAAATCAACAAAAAATGGCAATAATATCACTTACTGGATGAGGGCATCTCACTAAAGCAATTAGAAGAATGCCCGACACCTTGCAAGTGCTCAATAAATAAAAATGTTATTATTATTAACACTTTCATATTGCTTTTTTAATTTCCTTGTGGCAGCCTGTATTTGAATTTTTTAAAAAATCTAGTATGAATCTAGCTCTTCAATAAGAGAATCTATAATGTTTTCCTCTATTCTCAGAACTTCCATTTACCAATTGGTTCTGTCATCTTGCTTTATAAACTGTCGAATATAATATCTTCTTTTGAATTTCCTTGGTGCTGTGCTTTTTGCTATCTGAAATATATAGATTTTCTTATCTCTCAGTGATTTCTAAAGTATAACTGTTATTTTGTATTTCATAAGTGGCTAAATTTAAAAATTACTTATGCAAGCTTATGTGTTTTTTCTAATTTCTTTAAAAATCAGTGTAGGAGTAATATAGAGACTTTTACTTACCCTTATGTGATGTGATGACAAGGCACACTTTTATTTTCCCTCCCCAACTCCCTGGTTTTTGTTCATTTGATCCTGGGTCATAGAAACAAATTATTATTTTTTTAAATGTGGCTTAGCTTCCTTTGCAAGAGTTCACAAAGCCAGAACCTTCACATGTGTCCTATCACGCTGCTGCCCCCTCCACACTAGTGTTCCTTCTCATTAGGGAGTGTCCAGTGCGTATTTCCTCCACTCTACATGTGGTCTGGTATCTCACTGCCACGACACTCAAGAAAAGTAAATATAATAACAGTTTTTCAAAAGGAAACTTTGGGAAATGCAACCCTACATAATGAAGACAGCGTTGATATTATTATGCTCAGCAGTGTTCCCACATTTTAACAGAATCATACTTTCCCTTTCAATAAGCAAATGGTCCACTCCAATGATTTCCCCAAGACCAAAGGCTGTCTTATTTTTCATATGAATTACAACAGTTACATTAAGAGAAACACAAAAATGGGGCTTCCCTGGTGGCGCAGTGGTTGAGAGTCCGCCTGCCGATGCAGGGGACACGGGTTCGTGCCCCGGTCCGGGAGGATCCCACATGCCACGGAGCGGCTGGGCCCGTGAGCCATGGCTGCTGGGCGCGTCCGGAGCCTGTGCCCCGCAACGGGAGAGGCCACAACAGTGAGAGACCCGCATACTACAAAAAAAAGAAAAAAAAAGAGAGAAACACAAAAATAATAGTTCACCTTCAAATGCAGCATTCCTTCTCATTATTTCCACATAAAAGTGGTAGTGTGCAGTCTCAAAGATAATAGTGTGCTAAAAGGGGAAAGGGGCTGAGTTTAAAGAAATCATCAAAGGTGGCCTCATCATTTAGCATTTCATTTGCTATTTGCTGAAGTCCTGAAACCTAGAATATATGATGAGATATGGTGTCCTTAGGAAGCCCACCACAAGGTAAGTGAGGTTAAGACATTAATGTAATGGCCTCTATTTCTACATTTCTTTACCATGGCACATGTGTGGAAAATATGGTCAGATATTTCTGAAGTGACCAAGTTGATGGTCTTTAAGCAAGATAAAAAAAATAAAAAAGAGTACTTAAAACCAACTTTGAATGTGGCCTCTCTGCTTTCTAGAAGAGGCTGGGGTCATCAGATTATTTCTGACAAAGCAAAGCAATAACACTGCAAACCGTCTGCCATCCTCCATACCACTAAGGGAAGAGCCTTACTGAGAGTGCATGGCCCTTTGTGTGGGAAGACCACACTGGTGACCTTTGTTGTACAGTGTATGCCCCAAGACAGTCTCCAACAGAGGGAAACCAGAGTTCAGCATGCAACTAAAAATATACAGCTGAACTCATAATAAATATTCAGCCTTGAGATATACATGTAGGAGAAATGTGCACAGAAGTGACAGTTGCTTTAAGGGCAGGAAACCCAAGATCCACTATAAAGAGATCACATGTCAATACCAATGGAGTAATGATTCTCAGATTGTCTTGATGAAGGCTTTCTTAGAAAAAAAGTCAGATTATAAATACCACTTTGTTACATTTACTCTAAAGTACTGTACTCTTTTTTTAAGTGTATTTTCTTTTTCTTTTTTTAAATTAAATTAGATTAAATTAATTAATTTATTTATTGGCTGCTTTGGGTCTTCATTGCCACCCATGGGCTTTCTCTAGTTGCAGCGAGCGGGGGCTACTCTTCGTTGCGGTGCGTGGGCTTCTCATTGTGGTGGCTTCTCGTTGCAGAGCACAGGCTCTAGGTGCGCAGGCTTCAGTAGTTGTAGCACGCGGGCTTCAGCAGTTGTGGCTCGTAGGCTCTATGGAGCAGGCTCAGTAGGTGTAACTCACGGGCCCTAGAGTGCAGGCTCAGTAGTTGTAGCGCATGGGCTTAGTTGCTCTGCAGCATGTGGGATCTTCCCAGACCAGGTCTCGAACCCATGTCCCCTGCATTGGCAGGTGGATTCTTAACCACTGTGCCACCAGGGAAGGCCCTAAAGTACTGTATTCTGCAAACAAAATTCCAACTTCAGTGTCACACATTGAAAGATTATATTTTGGGAAGTCTATGGATTATTGATTCCATGTTCACTTGCTAAATTACTTAAGCAAAATTATCTAGTTCCTATCAAAAACTAATGGTTATTTTTATAATAATAATTTACAATAATAATTTATAATAATAAAAGCTTAGACTTAGCAATTTAACTTCTTTGTCACATCCCATATTTGTACAGTCATGAGAAGTAGGCTATAATTCTCATTTTCCTAATGGGGAATTGAAGATCAAGCAGCTTAATGTAAGTGACTGAAATGCCTTTCCAAATTTGGGCATCCTTGTCTGAGTCCAGTAAGTGTCCTTTTTTTTTTTTTTTTTTTTTTACTATATTATGCTTAATGTTGTCAAAGTAGTTCAAAGAAAATTATTTGTGTGTCTTAGGAATACACGCTTTCCAATACCCATCACAATAAAACACAGCAGCTACCCACAAATAATCACTTCACCTGGGTCCAGGAAATACTGATCATTCACATGACGGAAAAGGGGAGATTAAAATTATTTAGAAAATCCAGGATAAGATCTCGCATGATAGGGCGATGTTTGAATGGTGCTCTTGAATAATCAAGATTGCAAAAATAGAAGCAAATCCAGATATGATCTGTTGTGAATTAATAAATCTCCCATTCCTATATTTCTTCACATGCCTTTTCCTGATGTCATTGCAGTTACCATGAATTCTTCAAGGTTACATTCACCACACAGTTGATATTCCTGGAAGCTGTGCTTTGAGTGTGCAATTTTGGCCCATTAATGAAGGAGCATCTTCAGGTCTTTGCCAGGGAGCAGTGAAACTAAAATACTACTAATAAGACATCACAGAACTATGAACCTGCTTGAATCTTTAAAAATCATTGAAAGTACCAAATATCCTTGACAGTGAATCTGGCATTTATTGAGCCACTGCTCCTTCCAAAATTGCAGTAAATACCTTGGAGGATATAAAGACATATAAAGTATGTAGTAAAGAAGCTTACTAGCCAGGAGTGTGAGACAAAAATTAAACACATAAAACAATCATAGAGCTAAGAGTAGCAGTTATAATTAATTGCTCAATTGTTTGGTATGGTTTAGAAGTGTATCTATAACTCTTGAGGAAGTATGCCTGCCCATGCAATAGGAGACATATCTACATATCAAAAAGTTTCAGAGGTAACATCACTTTCCAAAGAGTTTGTTTATACCAGAGAATTTATTTACCTCCAAATGAATCAGTTTTATTATCACCTGAGGAACTGTTGGAAGCAAACAGTCTTTAGAATTGAGCCCACTAAAAAGAGTGCACTGATAAATTTTTTCTAGCCATTTGGCATAGCTGTTCTGCCTGTACAACATGTGACCAACAGGATTCAAGACCATACTCCAAATCACTCCCTTCCGCACTGACACTGGCAAACCCAGTACAGGGGGTGGGTCTATTCTCTGAAAGCTGTGAGGTTGCTTGTTTCACCCTAAAATTAAACATAATGGAAATAAAACACACATCTTGAAGGAAGTTTTCTTTTCATGAACTCTGTCCTTATTCACACAGCATACTTTGGTAATGTGCCTGGGCTATAATACAATGCTCAATAAATATTATTTGAGACAGTGCATTCTAGGAAATAGTATCAGATTATTTCTGATAATGCCTGCAAAGATGTAGATATCTTATGATTAGAAGAAAGGCACTGATAAACTGTAGCAACTTGATTTTTAGAAAGTCATTAAAATAAGGGAAATTGCTAATGGGGAAAT
Organism: Hyperoodon ampullatus; assembly: GCF_949752795.1. Classification (NCBI taxonomy): domain Eukaryota; kingdom Metazoa; phylum Chordata; class Mammalia; order Artiodactyla; family Ziphiidae; genus Hyperoodon; species Hyperoodon ampullatus. The sequence goes on from NC_136923.1 coordinate 98,763,565, forward strand.
ATTATGAGCTGATAATTTGTAGAATTCCAACTTCTAAGGCAAAAGGGCAAAATTATGACTTCAAAATGGAAATAACAATTTATCACTTAACTGGAAAAACATCTCGGGGCAGTCCTTGGATCTCTCATTAGTCAGGGTTATGGATTGTGGAGAAAAGAATCCCCCTGGCTACTTTAAGAAGAAAGGAATGTGGAGAGGGACTTACAGCTGAAAGGGGGTCTGGGAAATATAGTCTTAGATTTTTCTCTACCTGTAAAGGGTCTGGAGTATATGTTGAGTGAGCCAGTCTGCAGGATCCAGTACAGAGCTCCATGTAATATGCTTAGTTAACCTAAATTTAGGTTACTTAGAATCTTGATGTCTAAGAATCACTTATGTTCTTTTTAATCAGTTTTCTATATGTTTAACTTTTGCTGATATATCCAACAGCAAAAATAAATGTATGAAGTTTAGCTCCATTAAACATTCATTGATCTGGAAAATATTAACAAATATGTCATTTTGTGATCTGAAGGGAAACAAAGAGGAATCGAATACCCTTTCTCCCTTTAAGATGCTTCCATAGAAGAAGAGTTGAGTTTTGAACATTTTGATAATTCGTCTCATGTAGCTTTGTAATTGACAGTTATAAACTTTATGGCATTCTATTCATATGTATATACTTTGGGATGTATTAGAATTCTTCCCGTTGAACATATGATTTTGGATATGAAAGCTGGTGGAGATGTTTTGGAGGAAAAGCAAAAACCATTTTCCCGGGAAATAGGTAGTCAGACCATGGCTTTGATAACACTGGTTGAATGGTGAAGAACCAAGTCATTGTATAGCTTGTGGGTTGCTTGAATGAATTATTATTTATTAAATTTATTAATTACTAAATAATACATTTTACTAAAATTTCCAGTTATTATCCCCTGCTTGAATGTTAAAAAAACAGAGCATTTATATCAGAGCATTTATTTACCTCTAAATGAATCAGTTTTATTATCACCTGAGGAACTGTTGGAAGCAAACAGTCCTTAGAATTGAGCCCACTAAAAAAAGTGCACTGTTAAATTTTTTCCAGCCCTTTGGCATAGCTGTTCTGCCTGTACAACATGTGACCAACAGGATTCAAGACCATACTCCAAATCACTCCCTTCCCCACTGACATTAAATTAAATTAAAAAAAATTAAATCTGTCAAGTTTGGAAGTCAACTAATTTCTGTTCTTGACTTTAACTAAGATGATGTTCACCTTAATCAGATTCAGAGTCTCTGGCCAACATTTATTAGATTCTAGAACATATACTAAGTCACCTGGGCCATTCTGGGTGGCAGAATGCAGTAGAATAAAACTATAAGCAAAGGGCTCTGCCACACAGAGCGCTCAACTGTCGCATTTTTTCAGATTCTGTGACTCAGGCACCTGCCAAGCAGGAGATTTGTGATGAATAGCGCCTGTATTGATTTTTCCATAATGGAATGTAAAAGAAAAATGGACAGGTTTTGTTGCAGGTATTTTCATGGGGTACTAAATTGGAGGATTAGTTGCAAACAGCAGTACTGATAAAGTCTGCTGTCCATCTTTATGGTTGGGTCTTTCTATTAAAATGACACATAAATAACCTATTATATCCTCCACCCATGGAAATTCAAATGCACCTGTCAACTTGATAAAGCACTTGCCTGGAGGGAAGCATTGTTTACATTTTCACTCTATTCTTCAGAAAAAGTGAGATTCTAATTATTTCTCCCACTGTAAATTAATGCTGACTATGATGGTTAGCGTATCTCTACATTGTTACATCTTTTGGAAAGTTAAATGATAGAGCTGATCCATCATGTATGATGCAGCCTGTATTTTATGACAGTCTTCCCCGGGCTCTTTGATGTCCTCTCTAAATGCTTATTTCTTCTCTAACTTGACTGCTCTCTGCATCTGTGTTTTTCTTTTCTAGCCCATGAGAAATCTTTGTTGATACCCAGTTAATTCCAAAATTTGAACTTCCACCCTCTTTAGCTTGCCTTGTTTATTTCCCTTATTGAAAAACACATTTATGATTTTCAACCCACATCTACTTGTTTTCAATAATCTCATGTCATTTTTAGTCTCCTCCTGGGATATTTCCCCCATTCGATATATCATGTCTGAAGACATATCTTTGGTTATATTCAGAATTTCTACCTTGTAAGTAATTGGGTTGATTTTCCTCAGAAAAACTTCACCTTTTCCTTGTTCTTCTTGTTGTTATCTCTTGGTTTGAACTTGTGATAATAATTACATGAAATAATGCCTCTAATCCTAAATTCTTACCGCTTTCCCCAACTTACTCCGTGTATTTCTCCGTCAACTACTCCTTTTCTCTCATCCTTGTCCACACACCCTAATCTCTTCCAAAAAATAATTTCTTCATGTGCAGAAAACTCATAGGAAAACATTGTCTCTATGAATTCCTATAGCAACCCAAAATGGTTATCTAAAGTAACCTTAGGTATAAGCTTACCTTATAATCCTGAATCCAGTGTTTTTTATTGTTTCCTATACATAGACATTCATCTATTCACCTATTGAGTACTGTGTTCACTAAACTCTGTGTGTACATTAAGTGATCTTGGAATTAAAGCAGTTGAAGGTTAAAGATTCAAAAGATCAAGTGCAGCAGCCCATCTGAAGACCTCAGCACAGCCATTTCTAGAATTGTGGCTGAGACAGAATCCACCGCACGCACCCTGCACCCAGCTTTCCCAGTTATTTTCTTAAAGTATCCCCAGGGGATGAATTGATCCCCTAGTTGCTCTTCTTCCCCAGTTTGTAAATCTCAAGCCAATTTCTAGCTTAATCTTCTCTAATGCCTATTTCTTCCACAAGTAAATTCCTGCCTGAGTTCAAAGTATTATACCGCAAAATCCCTAGGAACCTTAAATTGGGCATTTTCAACATAAATAATTTTAAAAATCTGTAAATATCCTCCTACTGAGCTAAGTTAACAGAAGCTAAATTAATGACAATATCTCTTAGCTACAATAGTAAAGCAATTTAACAACACTGTTAGTTTTAACTGTTTTGAAATCAATTTTTAATAATCAATTTATATATCTTTAAAACTTTTATCCAACTTTCTTATTGTTTGAGATACTAATACATTTATGATTTCCAAGGAGTTATACTAAATATTTTGAAAACCAGGTAGTATATTATGTCAGTTACTATTTTATTTACAATTCTTTTGTATTGTCTTGAAAATTATATTTGTTGTAATCAAAATTGGGACATGAGTTTTATTTCCTCTGTCTCCTCTTCTTCTTCTTTTTTTTTTTTTTTTTTTTTACAGAGGAAGTGGGTAGATTGTACTAGTTGATAGTTTTGATTCTCTTAGTAGACTTAAGAGAAAAATAATAAACCTGAAAGAATTGACTGGTAATCTGAAAACTGGACAAACAACTCTGAATTGTAAATTTGTGCCTAGTTGCTGATCAGGTTGTCGATGAAAAAAAAGCAGTAGTTTTGACAGAGATAGTAATAGATTATTACTAAAAGTTTACTAAAATGTGTTTACTACAGTAAAAGCTTCTATCAATCTGACATCACTTGAAACCTGGATTAGAGTATGCTTTCATTACCCAGAAAATGAAGTTGCTCTAGTTCACGTCTGTGTGCATATGCATGCTTGTGTGTGAGAAAGACAGAGAACAAGAGAGAGAGAAGGGAAAGCACCGATATCCCACTTTTATCCAACCACTTATCTATTTGTCACTCACTCTCATGTCAAGTAACTGAATGAATTAGAGAAACTAGACAGTGCTCCATGTCATCATAAGTCACCTGAAATAAAAAATCCACAAATCCAACTAGTCCATTCTCTTTGTATACAGAGAGATGCTGACTCTAAGTGTACACCTAGTGGAACTCTACAACAGAGGAGTTTCATGCTAATAAACAAAATTTTTTGAAATATTTCTTATCTCTAGACTCCAAGTGAGAAGTGTTTGGTAATCATAATTCTGTCACTTGAGCCTTGATTTTCTGGTTTCTAAGATGGACACATTGATGGGCCACATTTATATATTTTGACATTGTACTCTTTCCGATTAGAACAGAGTTGAAGAGGAAAAGTTCTGTTAAAAATTGTGTATCATGGTTTGCTGATGTCTAGGAACCCAAAAGACTGGAAATTTGACTTACGTATGATTGTATCCCACAATCTTGGATTTCTTATGTATTCCCAACCTAGTTCATGTTCCTTACTGTATTTTATTGTATTTCAGAGATTGAAATTCTTTTAGAAATCATTGTTCAATAACTCCATTTTACTATTTAGGAAAGTGAAAAATGAAGAACTTTGAGCAAATGATAAGAATCCAGATCTAGAATTTCGTTCTCATGACTACTGCAGAAGACTGCTTTCTAGAGATAAGAAAGGCCAATAAGCCAAAAACACTGGCAAAAATAAATGGTGTGTTTATATTAATGTTAAAATAATATTACCTCTGTTCACAGAATTTGTGTCACAGTGTGTATAATCAAACAATCCGAGGTTTACATTTTATCAGTGTTTTGGGTTCGGCCTCGGTCTAAGAAAATAACTGGAGGGAAATATTTGCTTGATATTGTCTCATTTGCTTTTTAAAAAATTTAACATAAGTTATATGCATTAAAGAACTAGATTTAGGGAACCCAATGAGAATAACTTACAAATAAACATGTATAAAATTCTGCATTAATATAGGTAAACCTCTCAGAAGTCAAGAAATACCACATTATGAATTTCTGTTAACCACATCAATAATTCTAAATGTTTTTTATAGTTACTAGGATGCCATTCATCCATTTAGGTATTTATTAATTTTTTAATAATTACATGCCCACTGCATGCCAGGTATCTTCACATATGAAGAGGTTACAAATCTGATTTCATTATTCTTAAAATTTAGTTTTAGTAAAATAACAAATTTTATTTTACAGGATTTTTAATGGTTTTAGTCTCGTACATAAAACACTAACATAATGCTTGATTAATCTACCTTGAATAAATAATTTGTGCAGACACATTCTGCATGCAAGGAATTTCTGGAATGTTAGCACAGACAAACCTCTTGTGGTATACATTTTCAATGAAAAAAAATGCAGGAAACCCTCACAGAATTAAAACTAATTCACCTTTGTCATAGTAACGTTAAGTATAATTTCAAACTTCAGGGGGGTCTACAATATTGCCTGTTTTACTGGAAATTTCCACCAAGGGTAGATAAATCACCATCCTGCATCTTGAAAAATAAAATAGAATTGTCTTCCAAGTAACTTCAACCATGTACATATTCATTCATTTTCTTTTTCTTGTTATGCTAAATAATTCTAAATGTTCTGTGTTCTAGTATTGTTATATGCAGTTGCAGAATGGGTGCACTAGTAAGCTCAGTTTCTACCACAGAGCTACTCTGCTGCTTCCTCACCTGCCCCACCATAAATTAGTAATTTAAAGAAGAAAGGGGGTTTACAAACCTCTCACATGTCGCTCTGAGTTGGGTGTTCTTAGCTGGAGGGTTGCTCTGGTCTGTCAGAACACACAGGAAGACCCTCTATTGTAAAGTCTTTGTCTTGAAGTTTATTTTCTCTGTGTAGGTTCATCATCTTTTTTTTTGTTTGTTTTTTAACAATGGTTTAATTTCATTCACATGTAGTTGCCATGAAAAGGTTAACTCATTCATAAAAATATTTTTGCTATTCTAACATCCTTTATTTACAAATAAATCCCCAACACAGAGCAGAAATGTTAGAAGTTGTATCACAAGTGAAGCACATAAGTATTTTTAAAACCTTTAAGAATGGCTTATGAACAATTTTACACAGCAGGTTACCTGTTACTATGTTACATATTAAACAGATCTATGGTACCATTTTGGACAATCAGATTTCCTTGATATTAAAGATGGAGTTGGCATTTTTGTCAAAAAGGTATTTTAAACCTGTTAGGGAGTTTCTATAGTGTGGAATTTCACTTCTTTCTAAAGTGACATCTTAAGTATATCATTTTAAAATCAAACAAGAAATTAGATCCATCTCTGGGAAAACACCAATTTTTATTGTATGCATCACGTAAACTCCTTGCTATTAGTGACTATGCAGTTACTCTTAAATAAGGAAAAAAAAAAAAACCCAGTGTGCATAATCAAACAATCAAAACATCATCTTTTTTTATGCTTATTGTTTACATGGTATTTTTCCCCATCTTCTTCCTTTGAAGCTGCCTGTGTCTTCACATTCAAAATTCATTTCTTGAAAACAGCATTTCTTTGGGTCTTAATTTTTTAATCCAGTTTCACAATGTCTGCCTTTTCATTGGAGTTTTTCGTCTATTTACAAAAAATTATTGATATGCTTAGGTTTACGTCTACTGACCTTCTACTTTCTAAATATTTTCCATTTGTCCTTTCAGTTTTTCTATTCCTCTTTTTGTCCTTTATTGTCTTCTTTGGAGTTAATCAAATATTTGATTAGTATTGTGTTCCTTTACATTTCCTTTATGAGTGTTTGTTTCTCCTACGGCTAAAAGTATGCACCTTTAAATTTTGAGACTGTAATTAAAGTCAAGGTGACAACATTTTCCCTCTTTATACTCCCGAGCTTGCATCTGACATGTCATATGCCTACTTCCCTCTTTCCCATTCTCATTGCACACCTAGCACATTTTACTTCCCACATTCTGCTTCACAAGTGTAGTAAACTTGCAAAAGTGTAATTCCATTTACTTTCTCCCCACACTCTTTAAAATTATTGCTATAACTTTTATTTCTGCATGTTATAATCTCACCTTTTTATTTGAAAGGTTACTTGTCTTTCTTCTGTTGCTGAGCCCAGCCAATAAATTTTTTGACATTAACAAAGAAGTCCCATGTTCAATATTAGTTATCTGTTTTATACATATTAGTGTATACATGTCAATCCCAATCTCCCAATTCATCCCACCACCACCACACCACCCACCCCCGCTTCCCCACGTGGTGTCCACACGTTTGTTCTCTACATCTGTGTCTCTATTTCTGCCTTACAAGCTGGTTCATCTGTACCATTTTTCTAGATTCCACACATATGCGTTAATATACGCTATTTGTTTTTCTCTTTCTGACTTAACGTCACTCTGTATGACAGTCTCTAGGTCCATCCATGTCTCTACAAATGACCAAATTTCATTCCTTTTTATGGCTGAGTAATATTCCATTGTATATATGTGCCACATCTTCTTCATCCATTCATCTGTCGATTGGCATTTAGGTTGCTTCCATGACCTGGCTATTGTAAATAGTGCTGCAGTGAACATTGGGGTGCATGTGTCTTTTTGAATTATGGTTTTCTCTCGGTATATGCCCAATGGTGGGATTGCTGGGTCATATGGTAATTGTATTTTTAGTTTTTTAAGGAACCTCCATACTGTTCTCCATAGTGGCTGTATCAATTTACATTCCCACCAACAGTGCAGGAGGGTTCCCTTTTCTCCACACCCTCTCCAGCATTTGTTGTTTGTAGATTTTCTAATGATGCCCATTCTAACTGGTGTGAGGTGATACCTCATGTCATTTTGATTTGCACTTCTCTAATAATTAGTGATGTAGAGCAGCATTTCATGTGCCTCTTGGGCATCTGTATGTCTCCTTTGGAGAAATGTCTATTTAGGTCTTCTGCCCATTTTTGGATTGGGTTGTCTGTTTTTTTAATATTGAGCTGCATGAGTTGTTTATATATTTCAGAGATTATTCCTTTGCCCATTGATTCGTTTGCAAATATTTTCTCTCATTCTGAGGGTTGTCTTTTTGTCTTGTTTATAGTTTCCTTTGCTGTGTAAAAGCTTTTAAGTTTCATTAGATCCCACTTGTTTATTTTTTATTTTATTTTCATTACTCTAGGAGATAGGTCAAAAAGGATCTTGCTGTGATTTATGTCAAAGAGTGTTCTGCCTATGTTTTCCTCTAAGAGTTTTACAGTATCTGGTCTTACATTTAGGTCTTTAATCCATTTTGAGTTTATTTTTGTGTATGGTGTTAGGGAGTGTTCTAATTTCATTCTTTTACCTGTAGCTGTCCAGTTTTCCCAGCACCATTTATTGAAGAGACTGTCTTTTCTCCATTGTATATCCTTGCCTCCTTTGTCATAGATTAGTTGACTATAGGTGCGTGGGTTTATTTCTGGGCTTTCTATCCTGTTCCATTGATCTATATGTCTGTTTTTTGTGCCAGTACCATATTGTCTTGATTACTGTAGGTCTGTGGTATAGTCTGAAGTCAGGGAGTCTGATTCCTCCAGCTCCATTTTTTTTCCTGAAGACTTCTTTGGCTATTCGGGGTCTTTTGTGTCTCCAAACAAATTTTAAGATCTCTTTGTCCTAGTTCTGTAAAAAATGCCACTGGTAATTTGATAGGGATTGCATTGAATGTGTAGATTGCTTTGGGTATTATAGTCATTGTCACAATATTGATTCTTCCAATCCAAGGACATGTTATATCTCTACATCTGTTTGTGTCATCTTTGATTTCTTTCACCAGTGTCTTATAGTTTTCTGAGTACAGGTCTTTTACCTCCTTCGGTAGGTTTATTCCTAGGTATTTTATTCTTTTTCTTGCAATGGTGAATGGAATTGTTTCCTTAATTTCTCTTTCTGATCTTTCATTGTTAGTGTATAGGAATGCAAGAGATTTCCATGCATTAGTTTTGTATCCTGCTACCTTCCCAAATTCATGGATTAGCTCCAGTAGTCTTCTGGTGACATCTTTAGGATTCTCTATGTATAAGATCATGTCATGTGCAAACAGTGACAGTTTTACTTCTTCTTTTCCAATTTGGATTCATTTTATTTCTTTTTCTTTTTTGATTGTCATGGCTAGGACTTCCGAAACTATGTTGAATGATAGTGGCAAGAGTGGACATCCTTATCGTGTTCCTGATCTTAGAGGAAATGCTTTCAGTTTTTCACCATTGAGAATGATGTTTGCTGTGGGTTTGTCGTATATGGCCTGTATTATGTTGAGGTTCCCTTTATGCCTACTTTCTGGAGAGTTTTTATCATAAATCAGTGTTGAATTTTGTCAAAAGCTTTTTCTGCATCTATTGAGATGATCATATGGTTTTTATTCTTCAATTTGTTAATCAGGTGTATCACATTGATTGATTTCAGCATATTGAAGAATCCTTGCATCCCTGGGATAAATCCCACTTGATCATGGTGTATGATCCTTTTAATGTGTTGTTGGATTCTCTATGCTAGTATTTTGTTGAAGATTTTTGCATCTATGTTCATCAGTGATATTGGTCTGTAATTTTCTTTTTTTGTAGTATCTCTCTTTGGTTTTGGGATCAGGGTGATGGTGGCCTCATAGAATGAGTTTAGGGGTATTCCTTCCTGTGCAATTTTTTGGAAGAGTTTGAGAAGGATGGGTGTTAGCTCTTCTCTAAATGTTTGATAAAATTCACCTGTAAAGCCATCCGGCCCTGGACTTTTGTTTGTTAGAAGATTTTAAATCACAGTTTCAATTTCATTACTTGTGATTGGTCTGTTCATATTCTCTATTTCTTCCTGGTTCAGTCTTGGAAGTTTATACCTTTCTAAAAATTTGTCCATTTTTCCCAGGTTGTCCATTTTATTGGCATAGATTTGCTTGTAGTAGTCTCTTATGATGCTTTGTATTTCTGTGGTGTCCACTGTAACTTCTCCTTTTTCATTTCTAATTTTATTGATTTGGTCCACTCCCTCTTTTTCTTGATGAGTCTCGTTAAAGGTTTATCAATTTTGTTTATCTCTTCAAAGAACCAGATTTTAGTTTTATTGATCCTTGCTATTGTTTTCTTTGTTTCTATTTCATTTATTTCTGCTCTGATCTTTATGATTTCTTTCCTCCTAGTAACTTTGGGTTTTGTTTGTTCTTCTTTCTCTAGTTCCTTTAGGTGTAAGGTTACATTGTTTGTTTGAGATTTTTCTTGTTTCTTAAGGTAGGATTATATTGCTAATAACTTCCCTCTTAGAACTGCTTTTGCTGCATCCCATAGGTTTTGGATCATTGTATTTTCATTGTCATTTGGACTTGGGTGGCTATTTCCTTTCCCATGTTAGGCAAGTTTTGACTATAATCTCTTCAAATATTTTCTTGGTCCTTTCTCTCTCTCTTCTCCTTCTGGGACCCCTATAATGCAAATGTTCATACGTTTAATGTTGTCCCAGAGGTCTCTTAGACTGCCTTCATTTTTTTTCATTCTTTTTTCTTTATTCTGTTCCATGGCAGTTAATTCCACCATTCTGTCTTCCGGGTCACTTATCCACTCTTCTGCCTCAGTTATTCTGCTCTTGGTTCCTTCTAGTGTATGTTTCATTTCAGTTATTGTATTGTTCATCTCTATTTGTTTGTTCTTTAATTCTTCTAGGGGTTTGTTTTTTAATTCTTCTAGGTCTTTGTTAAACATTTCTTGCATCTTCTCTCTTTTTGCCTCCATTCTTTTTCTGAGGTCCTGGATCATCTTCACTGTCATTATTCTCAATTCTTTTTCTGGAAGGTTGCCTATCTTCACTTCTTTTAGTTGTTTTTCTGGGGTTTTATCTTGTTCCTTCATCTGGTACATAGTCCTCTGCCTTTTCATTTTGTCTATCTCTCTGTGAATGTGATTTTCATTCCACAGGCTGCAGAATTGTAGTTCTTCTTGCTTCTGCTGTCTGCCTTCTGGTGGATGAGGCTATCTAAGAGGCTTGTGCAAGCTTCCTGAAAGGAGGGACCAGTGGTGGGTAGAACTGGGTGTTGCTCTGGTGGACAGAGCTCAGTAAAACTTTAATTTGCTTGTCTGCTGATAGGTGGGGCTGGGTTTCCTCCCTGTTGGTTGTTTGTCCTGAGGCAACGCAGCACTGGAGCCTACCTGGCTGTTTGGTGAGGCTAATGGCAGAGTCTGGGAGGGCTCACCCAAGGAGCACTTCCCAGAACTTCTTTTGCCAGTGTCCTTGTCCCTGTGGTGAGCCACAACCAACCCCTGCCTCTACAGGAGACCCTCCAACACTAGCAGGTAGGTTTGGTTCAGTCTCCTATAGGGTCACTGCTCCTTCCCCTGGGTCCTGATGCACACAGTACTTAGTGTGTGCCCTCCAAGAGTGGAGTCACTGTTCCCCCAGTCCTGTCAAAGTCCTGCAATCAAATCCCGCTGGCCTTCAAAATCTGATTCTCTAGGAATTCCTCCTCCTATTGCTGGGCCTCCAGGTTGGGAAGCCTGACTTGGGGCTCAGAACCTTCACTCCAGTGGGTGGACTTCTGTGATATAAGTGTTCTCCAATTTGTGAGTCACCCACCCAGTGGTTATAGGGTTTGATTTTTTTTGTGATTGTGCCCCTCCTACCATCTCATTGCAGCTTTTCCTCTGTCTTTGGACATGGGGCATCTTTTTTTGTGAGTTCCAGTGTCTTCCTGTCAATGATTGTTCAGCAGTTAGTTGTGATTCAGGTGCTCCCACAAGAGGGAGTGAGCTCATGTCCTTCTACTCTGCCATCTTGAACCAATCTCCTAAATTTTTCATCTTAGTTATCATACTTTTCATTTCTAGAATTTCCACTTAGGGGTTTGTTTGGTTTTTTTTCTTTTAGTTTTCATTTCTTTGCTGAGATTCTTTATTAGTCCACTCATTAGACAATATTTTTCTTTAATTTTTAACTTTTTTTTTTAGTTCTTTAAACATTGTTACAATAGAGGCTTTCAAGTCTTTGTTTTCTGAATCTAATATCTAGACCATCTCAAGGTTAGCTTTGATTGACTCTTGTTTTTCTTGATTCCATCTTTTTCTGTTTGTTTATTTTTTGATGTATCATGTTTCAGATATTGTGTATTTTAAGTTGTAAGTTTTCTGTTAAGGGTTAAGAGTTAAGGATTGCTATTACAAAGTCCCACAAACTGCATGTTTTAAAAAAACAGAAACTCATCATCTGACAATTCTGGATGCTCAAAGTCCAAGGTCAAGGTGTTGGCAGGGTTGATTCCTTCTGATGGCTATGCAGAAAAATCTGTTCCGTGATTCCCTCCTAGCTTCTTGTGGTCTGCTGGCAATCTTGGCTTTTAGATGCATCACCCCAATCTCTGCCTTCATGTTCACATGGCATTCTCTTTGTGCATGTTTTTCTCCATGTCCAAATTTCCCCTTTTTCTACAGACACAGTCATACTGGATTAGGGTCACCCTACTGAGTCATCTTAACGTGACCAACTGCAAAGACTTTATTCTCAAATAAAGGTGAATTCATAGGAACCTGGAATTAAGGCTTCAATATCTTTCAGGGAGACACTATTCAAGCCATAACATTGTCCCCATCCCCAGTTTATTCCTCAACATCAGACTGAGTGATTCCTTTAATAATGTCTTATATGTTACTCCTTTATTCAAAAATGTTCAACGGTTTCCCAGTTCATTAGAAGAAGCCCTACTCCTCAATGGTCAACACACCCCTCCATGCTCAGCTCCTCCCTCCAGTTGTCCCTGTTCTGATCTTTTCTATTTCTCCCCTTGCTCACTTTGTTTCAGTTCTTTTGGTCTCTTTTCTTTTTCTTGAACATAAGGCAAGTGGACTTCCCTCAAAGCCATGGCACTAGCTGTTCCCTCCTCTAATTGTGCTACTCTCCCCATTATATACATGATTCATATCCTCATTTTATTCAGACTTTTATTCAAATGTCTCCTTCTCTGAAAGGCTTTCCATGAATAAAATAAAACCTCTAAGTAAAATAGCAATGAAATAGCCCTTTATCCTCCCCAACTTCACCCACTGCCAATTGATCCCCTGCCCTGTTTCCTTTTTCTCCATAGCACTTATGATATATTTAGTTATTTGTTGTCTGTTTTCCTCCAGTAAAATGTCAGCTTAAGTAGAGCAAGGGTTTTGTCTCTTTGGTTCCATTCTGTGTTTCCATAATCCTCTGGTGCAAAGTAGGATTTCAGTAAATAGGTTCTGAGTGAATGGTTGAATGAATGAACTAATGAATGAATGTGCTTTGAACAGAGCCTTTTACATAATGAGTCCTAAATAAGTATTATTTATAATTCTTATTCTTAATTAATCCTTCCCAAAATAGTTACTGCTGTGATCAATTTTCTATATGCTATTTTTCCTCTTTCTTTATTCTGCTCTGGAAATTTCAGGCTCAAAGGGAGAACCATATTCAAGAAAAGGGTAAGATCTAATGTTCAAATGTGACAATGAAATTGGGAAACTGAAATTAACACTCTGGAAACCTAGACTCGCTGAAAGTCAACAAACTAGAATTTGGCTAAAAGATGAACACAAAATCCCCCCATCCTTTTATTTTTCAAATAAAAAATATCTATCTTCACATGTGTGGCCTTTTCTCACCCTTCTAAGTCTCCGTGCAGGGGAGGTGTCCCGCATGATCCATCTATTTTCATCACTCCCAGACTTGATTTATCCCTCCTCAAACACCTTACAATTTTTACTTCCTCCTTGGGCATTTAAAACTTACTAGTTTTAAATTATAGTTAATTGCATCTGTTCTCACTTTTCCTACTAAATTTTAAGTTTCATAGAGGCCAAGAAAATATATTTTATCCTGTCTATCTCGCAGCATCTAGTTTGAATGAATGACTCAAAAAGGTTTTGAATAATGAAAAAGAACCTAGATTTAAAGCACAAATGATACATACTGATTTTTTTTATAGTCTTGAAAAATAACCAGGAAATAATCCCTGTTCCTATAAGAGGGAGGTATTAAATTAAATACAATCTTTTTTTTGCCATTAAACCATTAACAACCCTGTCAACTCTTTGCCTGAAGACGGACTTAGACTTAGTTCATCTTTCCTTGTCTCTTCAGTACTCTTATAAAAGGTAGGGATGTAATTTTTATTTCCTTTATTTCACATTTATCATCTATAAAGTCAAAATAATACTTTCTTACTTGTAGGGCTGTTTAATGAGGCAGTTAATTATTGTATAATGCATTGTAACTCCTGGAGTAAAGGTTTTATATGTGTGCAAAGGGGTATTATTTCAGGAGAGTTATGACATGGGCAATCTTTGGCTTGGGGGTGGAGTAGGTGGAGTAATGTGATAAGATAGTAGCTGAACAAACTTCAGTAAATTAAGAAATAGGGAGTTCAAACTTGCATTATGCAAAGTTGGTAGAGAGTTCACCTCCCTGATACTTCTGAAGGAATGGCCTTATGTTGTTAGAAAACTGACATAGAAGAGCAATCGTCTCACACATCAATTTTGCAGTTGGCAAAAATGAATCAATTTCAGTAGCTTCAAAGATACATGTGACAAAAACAAAACAAAACAAAACCTAGATTGCCTTCAATATTGAATCAATTTATTTTTTTAATTTGTATTTATTTATCTATTTTTTTAAACTTTTTATTTTATATTGGAGTATAGTTGATTAACAATGTTGTGTTAGTTTCAGGTGTATAGCAAAGTGATTCAGTTATACATATACATCTGTTCCTTAATATTGAATCCATTTAAATCACATAATTCATTTATTTATTCTTTCAACAAATATCCATTTAGTGCCTCTTATGAGTCAGACCCTATTCCCTGTCCTTATGAAGCTTACATTTGTGTGCAGAAAGACACACACAAACAAGGAAATATACAGTGTGTAGGGTTGGAAGTAACACTTATAGTGTTACCATGAAAATAAGGCATAGGGTATGGCTAAGGGTGGAGATACTATTCCACATTAGAGGGCCAAGAAAGACCCCATAGTTAAGGTGACACTTGAGTAGCACCTTAAAGGAAGGGAGTGAGCCCAATAGGTGGTGGTGGCTGGGAAGATTCACGCAAGTTCCATTGTGAAAGCTCGCATAGGGCCATGCTCGATGTTTGTAAGTTCACTTTTGCTGTTATCAATTCTCCCTCCTAGATTTTTCAGCCAGTTTATACAACTTAACTTAGTTTTTGGAATAAATTTGTTTAGTGTGTAAAGACATTACAATTCATATAGTATTGTTCATTTTAGGTAACACGAAAGTATTCGGGCAACAAAGTTTTGGGGTAATTTATCCTGAAAGTAAGGTCAAACACAAACACACATACATACACATAAAGACAACCATCCTCGCTCCCCAATTTTCTGTTTGTCTTATACTTTGTTATTTCTCTATCATTAGAGAAAATTAAAGCAAAGGATGAGCTAAGAACCAAGTATTAGTCACCAGCATGGTGGTGACTTTTAGATGAAAAATTCTCTGACAGAAAGGAAACATCTTCTGCTTCACTGCCTTTCACATCAAAGAAGTAGAGGTGTGGCTGAATAAAACTTTTTTTAAAAGTTCAAGTGACCTTTATATTGGTAGATGTTTGAAGTTCATTTTACTAGTGATTTAGTGGCTTACTGGCTTTAATGGATTTGAGTAGACTTTAGCCAGAGCTATGCACCACATTGAAAGCCCACTACCTGTAAAGGAAAAAAAAATGTAGTCAGATTTCTTTCCTTCTGACAATTGGACTAAAACTTGTTGTCTGAACTAAGTCAGTCGAATTATTTTTCTTCAGTTCTGTTGGACCAGGAACTAAAATATTAGAGCAAATAGATAGATAACCTCCAAATTCATGGTGGTTTTTTTTTTTTTCTTTTCTTTCTTTCTGGAATTCAGGAGAAGAAAAGAGGCTCTTTTAAAAATCTGAGTATATTGTGAAATTCTCTGTCTTGATTTCTATGTGTTACACAATCTGACTTTAAAATTAAAATTTTGTGTGTGTGTGTATAGAGTGGAGTATATAAGTGGAAAATACTGCTGGCCACGTCATTATCACTATTTTACATTTAAACAATGAACTCACCACCTGTAGGACTTATCTCAATGAGCAGTGGGTGGCTAGAGCAGAGAAATCTTGTTTTCTTCCTTACCTTTTTCCTTTCTGTCATCTCAGATGTGTGGTGGAGTGTTTCATCCTTGTGGTCCACTATTCATGTGGGTAGCCCATGCTTCCCAGGCAGGGTGACAAGACAGGGAGTGGCAGAGGCAGGGTGCTCTATGTTTCCACTTACTCTGAAACATATCCATAGCTTGTTCATATGTAGCTGCATTGCTAATAGTATTAACGTGTGCATACATGTCCACAAGTGAAAACCTCGGGGATACAGCTAAAGACTTGTGACTTTCTACTTACATAAAATAACCTACATCTTTTTCTTGCAGTTATTTCTATTGCCAGGAGCTTTGAAAAGTGTCATAACCAGAAGTCAAGTTCTTTGTGGTTTCCTATTATGTTTCTTAAGAATTGTGCAGTGGTGATATGAAAAACACACATTTCTGGTAACAGATACAAGCTGTTGAGTTTACCAAAATTAGAGATATTCAAGATAACAAAACACTCTATAATGTGTATACAAATACATATGGCTATATATTAGCTTCCCCCAAGTGGCATTATTTCTATCTGAATTAAGCACAGGTAATTTTGTTTAGAAGTATGGCTTTTTGGCAACGTAACAGTTTATTACCTTTCTTTAAACTTCAAATTTACTTAAGTGCTTGTCCTATACTCCTAATGGCTACGTAAAAGAAAAACCATCAAGGCATAATCGTTTTACTTAACTAATTTATCTGTTGGTAATCTTCTATTAATTTTTTGCCCTTTTATTTCAAGGCAACACACAAAATGAAGAATTGTATTGCTGACATACATAGGCTGCCATGAAAATAAAAATATCCAGAGGAAAATTGAAAACACTATCAAATATGTACATGCTTCCAAAACTTCTGATGTTATCCAAGGTTTTCATATCTAAGTCAAGGTCATAGGTTAGATTCTTATGTGAGCCAGCTATGCCTTTGTCCAAAAAGTAGAAACTATGGATAGGTCAAGGAAGAGGCTCCATTTTTACTATTTGGGAAACCAACTCCTGCTGTGTCTTTTCCTTCTTGGGGAGAGGAGTTACCATTTTTTACTAGACACAAATCTTTGAAATTTTGACTTTTTTAAAATTTACACTGAAATATGTGATATTGTAGAACTACAGACACAATCTTAGTCATACCTTTGCATTCATTAATTCTAAAGGAAGGCATTATTTTCTAAGACAAAACACAGCATTTATGGGTAAGATGCCCATTTTACCGAGACCCAGTTTTTTTAACGACGTGTTCTCTCCTAAAGACCTGGTGAATAAAATCACGATCATCAAGGCACAACTTATTTGGAGTTCTGAGCTTCAAATACACAGGAGACCAATTGGGTCACCCAGTATGACCTAATTTCCTGACCCTGGTTCCCCCTTGCAGACTTTCCACACTTGGAAATAAAGTGCAGATTCGAGTGAGGAAAGAAAAGAAATCCACCCAAGGGCTGTTAAAAAATGTATGTATGCAGTAAATCTATGTACCACTGTGTAATTATAATAACATAAACAAATCCACTATAAGGACATTCACATTAGACCTAATTTTATGCTGAACTATTATAATGCAGTTACGAGCAGTATAGTCCTGATTTAATTAAGCTTTGTTGTGAAATATGCAGCATTTGAACCTGTTCCGGCGGCCTGTTTGACTACCATTGAATTAGCGCCCTTAACTTGTTTTTCTGCTGAACGATGAATCTCATTTAAGAATTCCTGTTTGCGGGTCTGGCATTTGGTGGGTTCTTCTATGCTATTGTGCCTCCAGACCCAGGTCAGCTAAGCTCCTCAGATTTGCCCCATATGTAGTCTCTCGACTCACTTGTCTCAAAAGATTTGTTAACTTACCCTGGGCTCTCATGGAAATGAAGGGACATATTTGATTGGTTTAATGAAAGAGATTTCAGATGACAGGAGACTTCACTTGTGGAGCTAACTGCAGATTCTGTAGGGCACAGTAAGCGTCTACTGGCCTATCATTTTGCAGAAATACTTAGTGAACTCCAATTTTCCATGGATATTAGTTAGGCTGCCAAATAGTTTAACCATTACTCATTAGGAAATGGAAGACAAAGGCATCTTTAGAAAACGCACTTTCTAGAAAAATCACACCCTGCTTCCTTCTTTTTATCTCTCACCTACTTTAGGCAAGAATGTCTATGTTGTCTAGTATTTGCCTTAACAAAACTTTCCCTTCCTCTATGCAGATTGCCTGAAATAAAATTAAACGGGAAATCTTACAGGTGAACATTTAGCTTGGTTATCAAATATCAGGCCAGTTTGCTGAGGAGCTTGTTACTCAACAACTAGTTTTAAAGAAATAGAGTTAAAAGTCAGGAGAACAGAGTTGCAGAGAATTATGTCCATCCACTTAGATTATTTAGAAATGAGCCAAAGGACTTAAGAAGAATCAAATAGTGATTTCTTCATCACATCTCACCTCTGCGTCCACCCTCTGATCTACCTCTCTTCAGGCTTAGTTCCTGTTATAAAACATCCATGTTCCGCTTCTTTTTTTCTTTTTTCTTTTTTTTTTTTTTTTTTACCTTGCCCTACTTTCTTAACCCTAGGGAGGATTTTAAGAAGGTTTCAAAGCTAAGCATCCCCAACTGCTTCAGGCTGTCTTTGGTTGTAAGTCAGAATACAAAGCAATTACCCGGAGGGTGGGATGTGTTCGTGGCCAATGGGAGAACCTTCCCTAGATCAGCAGGTAACTGAAAATATTCTCTTAAGGGTGAACATCTGGTGCAGATTCTTAACCATTTCTAGTGAGGTTTTATGGGTCACTCTTCCTTTTCCTTTTCCAAAAGGTGTGTACTCATAAAGAACAAATAATAGGGTTTAACTTGGTCCACATGCCTTGTGGACAGGTGTTTGATTATCTTATCTTAAGGACTGCTAGCTAGAAATTCTGGAAATGACCACAATTGTCTTAGTATTAGAACTTTATGGTCCAAAAAAAAAGGGAGAAAAACATCAGTATTTTTTCTAGTTAATCTCCAATTCAAAGAAGATTGAGAACATTCCATGGGATATTAATAGAACTAAATGGCTGCAGTAATTTAGATGCGGCCTCTATTTTGGTTTTCTATTACAAATGACACTGTACCCTTTTTGAGTCAAGAAGGATGCTTGCAATGTTCCTGCACAGACCAAGGACAGAAAAATCTTCCCGTAGATTCTTTCACATGAGCACTTCACAGAGGGAAAATTCAGCCTCTAGAGTCATGTTTAGACACAGTCCCATTCTGCAGCCACACACTAACACACAAAGATAGTAGTGTACTATGTGATCAAACACACTACCATGTGGTGTAATCAAAAGTACATTGGCTTTTGGGACTTGCTTGGCAGTCCAGTGGTTAAGACTTCGCCTTCCAATGCAGGGGGTATGGGTTCAATCCCTGGTCGGGGAGCTAAGATCCCACATGCCTTGGGGCCAAAAAACCAAAACATAAAACAGAAACAATATTGTAACAAATTCAATAAAAGCTTTAAAAATCGTCCACATCAAAAAATCTTTAAAAGAATAAAAAAGTACATTGGCTTTAGAGTCAGACCAATTTGGGTTCAAATATCAGAGCTGCCTGATTACTTTTGGGGTCTCAAGGGGCTGTTATGATATATATGCCTCTTTGCCCCACCTGAGTGATTTGAGAAAAATTAAGTAAACATAGGAACCAGACTAAAGGAAATAAAAATGTCAGCCTTAGGACTAGTAAAGCTGTTTGGACGATGTGTCATTAGATTAGCAGCCAAGTGGGCTTAACTCATCACCCCATAAGGAACGAGCTGGAAGGCAAAGTCGTTCTCGGAAGAGGCCTGCTCTTGTTAAAACTTGACTATGGACTGGCAGAGGATGTGTGTGCTTCCTAGGGATGGCCTGGATATAAAAAAATGAGAGGGAAGGGGCAAGGGAGCTACTCTGATTTCTTGTTCCTAAATCACCAGGGAGGAGAGTAAGAAAAGCTTGTGGGGAAATCGGATGGGGAGGAGCAGGATTATTTATTAGTAAATAATATAATCATATAACTGTGTCTTTGGGCAAGTTATTTAACAGTACTGAGCCTCAGTTTCCTTGTCTATAAAATGGGAATAGTAATACCAACCTGACAGAGTTGCAACATAAACAAACAAAAAGCGCGCGTGTGTGTGCGTGCGTGTGTGTGTGTGTGTGTGAACTGCCGACCTTCAGACGTGCCACTCAATGATGCTGATTTACTTTCTAGTCTACCCACCCCTTTTCTTCCTAGACCCTGGTCAGTCAAGGATGTCTCTGGGTAGAAAGCAATTCACTCCTCTCTTTCCTCAGATTAGAGATGGTTGAAAAGGAGAGGAGGAAGGACCTGCATATCAAAGAAAATAAGAATTATTTCTAAAAATCTACTCTGCATAGTTTACTGCCCACATTTTCAAGGTCACTTACCTTCTAAAAGGAATCATCTTCCAAAACAAGAGTTACTCCTTTTCAGAAAAATGTAGACATCTTCATAGTCCTTTAGCGTGCAGGTGCTGTCCAGGGGTGCAACATGGGTTTGTTTTATACTGAATTTCCAAGACAGAGAGGCTCCCATCCACCAAGGCTCCCAGCTAACTTTCACCCCACCAAACACTTCGTAGAATGAGCGGAAACCCGATGGCTCTCCAGGACATGGCATGCTTATTCTCATCTCATTTCTTTTGCTCTGCTTTGCCTGAAGTTTATCCTTTTACATCCAAAGGCTGGGAGACATCAGAGACATGTGTAATACCTGGGCTGGAGCTGCATGTGCAGCCAGGAGCCTTCAGTTCTGATCCTGGCTCCAAGCACAGACTTCTTGAGGGGCCCGAAGGAGCAGCCTGCCATCATCCACCTCCTGATGTTACCTGAGGATGTTGTGGTGTTGCTAAACATCCTCACCAGCCGATCATGCAGATTAAAAATTAATTATATAAATGGATTCATGTCCCCATCGTTGCTCCCACAGTTTTGACATAGCTTAATAAATTCTTCCCTTAGATGTAGTCAATGCTGTCTTCAAACCTGTCCTGCCTGCTTGCTATGGTCTCATTGCAGTGGCATTCCTGTCCAGTGGGGTCTTGCACCTACTGTCACCTTTGAGGCATCTCTGTCACTCAAAGCTCACATCTAGCTAGCAACCAAACTCTGATGATTTTATCTCAGAAAAAGAAATCATTGACTCTGTCTCCAGTCCAACTGTCACTGCCCAAATGTAGGGTCTCATCATCTACTTTTGGTGAGATGGTCTCCAATCTGTCATCCTCTGGTCTACCTGGCATTTGCCTTTAGATCTACTACTTTAAAATACAAGTCAAATCAAACCTGTCTTCTGCCCAGAAACCTCCAATAGCTTCTCCCCTTTATGGATTACATTACAAATATCTTAGCAGAGTATCCTGCATCTTCACAGTACAAATGATGTTTCTAGGCTCACATCCTGGTCCTCACACCTCTCCTTCAGTCAAATCCACTGGACTGTGCATTGGCCCTTGAGCCCGCCATGCACTTTTGCATCTCAGTGCTGGACACACCCATGGCCCTTTTCATACCTATTGAAATCCCACTAAGGTTTTGAGACCCAAATCAAGCCTCGTCTCCTCAGTAAGGTTGCATCTGTGCACTCATCACAATCAAACTTGCTTTAAGTTAAATGTATGCCGATCTCTTACTGTGAATTCATGGTAGATTGTTAGTTCCCAAAGTTTATATTTTCTCAAAACCCAACGTAGAACGGATCCTCAATAAATGTCTGTTTTTAATTGTATCCAACTTTAATCTTTTCTCTCATTCAAGCTATTTCAAGACATTTATCGCTTCTTTACCTGTTCATCCAGATTTTAATCTTACCTTTTTATTTTCAAAGAAAAAAAAATCACTAGCTAGAATCTTGAGAGTTTATTGTCAATTAGAGACCTGAATTAAATAATAATTGGCCAGAACTTTCTATCACATTATTTAAACTTTCCGTATTATTGAGGATTCAACGTACTTGCAAATTATCTTAGAAGGAGTTAACTTTGGAGAATGTGTTTGACATGGACTCTCTGCCACAATAGATAAATGCCTCCTGACTCAGAAAGAGCCAGTGAAGAAAGAAATCAATGGAATACTTTCCTTTACTTACCTCTGAAATGACTGGAGTATGTGAATACGGAAACTGAAAATTTTAGAAAGCATTTCTGTAGCTCAGCAGTTGCAGGAAAAGATAACAAAGATATCTGGAGACTAGAAGGTTTATCAGCCTCAAAAAAATCTTTACAGCGGTATAATCTAATCTTTCATGGCCAATATTTTAGACAAGCAATAGAACAGTGTTTTTTGAACTCATTCATATTTCAATTAATGTTACTGAAGTCCCCACAAGGTGTGTTGCATTACACAATGGAATCGTCACAAAGAAAAAATAGCAGGTAAACACATAAAGTATGCAAAAATCCTGCCCTGTGCACTTCAGTAAAATGTACCTTTAATTTATCTTGCCCCCTG
This sequence comes from Hyperoodon ampullatus, assembly GCF_949752795.1. Classification (NCBI taxonomy): domain Eukaryota; kingdom Metazoa; phylum Chordata; class Mammalia; order Artiodactyla; family Ziphiidae; genus Hyperoodon; species Hyperoodon ampullatus. The sequence continues at coordinate 98,785,903 of NC_136923.1, forward strand.
TTTTGGTGTTGCCAGAGACTTAGCACTTAGCACACCACGAAGAAGCAAAAAAGATCAAAGATTTACTTTGGATGGTAAAGCACAAACACTCATTCATAAAACCATTCGTAAGCATTTTTTTTTTTAATCAACACTGTCATTGCCGCAGCCTGCTTGATCTTCCTACTCTGGGTTAATATGGGAGCCAATTACAGCTTCATCTGTGTAGAATTAACTTTTCGGAGCACACACCGGGGATTTGTCTTCCTTCACTATTTAGATATATGTCATAAAAATATGCATGGAATGGAGTACAGGCACTGCAGATGGCAGAGACTTTCAGATTTATTGAAGAATCATTTAAAATTGGTTATGCTCTTGCCAGAAGTTAATTAATTTTTTTCTCTTCTTTTCTGGGTCTGGGGGGTGGGGTGGGGGGCCTCTGTGTCTCACTAGGTGGCAGTGTATGATTATATCTGGAAAAGCCATGGCGGCGTCCAGTCCAGCATCTCCAGCTGTGACCTCCAACAGCAAAATGAAACTTCTGTGTCTGCGCTTGGTCCAGGAGATGTTACTCCTCATATAGCTGTGTACACTGCTTATCCCAGTGGGTTCCAAGAGCTGTACCACCATTTTCTTAGGCTCCCTAGTGGTGCCATTGTTGAGGTGAGTATATATGAAAATATTTTAATGCAAATGCTGTGTATGTCGTAGTGCGTGAATGTGAGTGTGTTTATACTTGATTTCAAAGGCTTCAAAATTACTTTGCAAACATATCATAACTGATGCTTCTAGTACCATAGAGGACGTGAAGATGTATTTTAGTGTTTTCCTAAAGAAACGAAAGTACCGCATAAGAAAAAAAAATGTTTCTGAGCTATTGGAAGAAAGGTAGGAAAATAAATCACGTGAAATAATTCAGGATTCTTCTGCCTGCAATAACTTTGACTCGGTCAATATTTGGAAACATCAGCAGATTGATGAAGAAGAAATATCTGAGTCTATAGATACTTCGATGCCATAGGAAAGTACACAGCTCTTTGCTTAGATGATCTCACACAAAATGAATGAGATGGTGCAATTTCATATTTTTTCCATGAGACAAATCTTAAAAAATAAAGGAAAGCCTCCATTCCCTAAATCTTTAAAAACTTTTTAGAGTAGTATTTGGCAAAGATCCTGAAGTCATGTTTCCTCCTAGAATGTCAAAGTCTTTAGGTGAGCTGAGTTTGTTAAAAAACATCTCTTACATTGCCTCAAAGTCTCAGAATCCAAACTTCTGAGGGCATGTTGAAACCTGAGGCTTCCATTAGCATCAGAATTGCTGTTGAATAATGAAGTCAGAAAGAGTGTTATTTCCCTTAGGCTCCCGAGTGGTGCCATTATGGTGGGAATGAAGGATGGAGGAGAAGGAGAATTCAGATACGTATCACATTCGATTCCCTGGTCTTGGTGGCATGAAACTCACTTTGCAGTGGCACAATACTACGTTGTTAAGAATTTGCAGAGTAAGAACCTTTCTGTTCGCATCACACTTTCTCTATGGAATTTAGCTATTGCTGTTTCTGTTATGAAGTTGTTGAAAGTGTGTCTTCATAAAAGTCCCTTTGAATATAACCTTGAAGAAATTTTTAATTGTTTAGAGCTCCGCCTTGCAGATAGGGTGCTTCCCCTTTCTACAAAACCAGCCCATGACGGAGTTTGGTACTTGAGTGATTCTCGTGGGCTCTCTACTCAGAGAAGCAGAGATGTGCTAGACAAGGGTCCCCATCATTTCACCTCCATTTTCCCTGATATAAGAGGGGATTGTGTATATTGTAGCAAAGCAGCAGGTAGGTGCATGAGGACTATATCCCACATAATTCTTTGCGGGCTTGGGTCGCGGGCTGGTATTGGCACTTCTGTGTATGATCTTTTTCAGACTTTTGCAACATTTGCTTTAGAAACCTCTTTGTGGGACAAAACTGCCAGGGCTTAATTTACACAAGCGTATGCTTAAATATGTATGCACACCATGAGCCGAACAAACTGGAGAAGCCAGGATGCCAGGGATATCTGCCCTTCTGCTGCAAAACATTTTTCAGCTTGTAGTCCTTGGGTCTGACTGGGAAGCTGAGGTTCAAGGTGACCTGTTCTCATAAGCAAAGCAATCATCAGGGCTTTAATTCACTCACTCCTGCATGTGCGCTAGGACCTTGGTTTAGTCATTTACCACAACTCTGCCTATATCCTTATCTGTCAAACTGGGTTATAAATACTTATACTACCTGCCTCACAGGTATTTGGGACAGATGAGTGCAATAACATTGGCAATGTATTTCAGTTCTTTTAAAAAAGGGCACAATAAACAGTTCAAACTATTGTGGATCATGCACAATTAAATTAATTCAACTTTTTTTTCAAACGTAGTAACATTATGCTAAAAATAAAATAAAGTAGGTTCTAGAAGGATTGAGAGGTGGGGCAGGAGGTGTTATTGACCCATCTGGTTTTGGTTGCCTGTGTTTTCCACACTGTTGGATTATATGATGGTGGAAGTGTGTCTGGACCCCTCTAAGCCTGTTCCCAACAGAGATGCTAACAAATACTAAACCAGCGTTCCCCCTTTTCTCAGCAAAGGCACAGGGTCCCACTCCCTCTGCAGTCCGAGTTTAAAGCCTACCCACTTATTTCTTTGTGCTTTATGTTACCTGCTTTGTCCTCTATGAAATCCAGTTTGAAGGGACCTCGCCTCTTTGCACCTTCTCTGACACTTTTTTAGGAGTACTAGATTTTATTCGTTAGCCTTTCTAAACTTGCTTCCAGTATTAAACTGTGTGACCCAGAGGACAGGAACCGTCAAATCATACCAGTCCCAGAGCATATTGAAGACTAGGCAGGTTTTCTTTCAGCCTATTCAACAATCTTCCTACTTTCTTTTATATCTCTCCTGACCCCTAACGGGCACAGTCTGATCTATCACTGGCTTTCTGAGCTATAAAACCTGAAATTGGAATGGATTTGAGACTGGTCTTTTGCAGCTTCAGTGAGAAGTGAAATTCATGTATTATCTTTCCCAAAGATGTATGCATGGTAAAGAAATTTCCAACAACAGCACCTAGATAGATTATACTTTCTGGACTGAAGAAACATCTATTAAACTTTGAAAATTGTAGTTTCTAAGTAGTCACCTACTTGGATTAGAGTTAACTCCTACCTTTGAAGTCCCTATCTCTGTACTAGGCACTAAGCTGTTGCTCAAGAAAATCTATTAAGTTGCATTGAATTTCTGGATGCCAAATTATGCTACTTGATGGTTAATTATGCGCCATGAGACCTTTTCCACTAACACCCATATTATGCGAATTGAGGGCACCTATGCTTAGGAAATGACTCAGATCCATCTAGAGATACCTGTAAGATCCATGCTGTATTTTGATGGGCTATTCTGATAGGGGAAGAAACAGGTAGCTGCCTCTAGACCTAATTTAAAATTTACAAATTAGATCTGGCAATAAACATGAAACAAAAATGGGTGAAATTTTGCTTCACCTTTATAACCTGAACTCTATTCTCAGAGGTTTTATGGTGGTTGTAAAATAGAGTACCTAGTGTTCTGAGCTCCTTCTGAATCTAACACAGCTCCAGCTTGTGACGACAGTGATTTCTAAGTCTCTCCTAATTCTGCTATGAAAGATAGGTCACGTGTTAACCTCTTCTTCCTTTTTTTTTTCTCAAGAAAACCTTAGCAATTTGAGTTTCGAAGCACGTTATCTTCACGTTTTTCATTTTTTTGTGAAAAGCCATGTTTTTTGGAACAGTATGATTTCTGCACTGAAAAGGTCAGACTCCATCAGGTTGAAATAGAAGTTATATTATTACAAACTAACTTTCCTACGGATTTATGTTCACCACTTTTTTTTCATCTGGGCCCGTGACCAAGATGACACAGATCTTCGAGTGTCCTACGTATTTAACTTAAAAAATAAAATCCCCTCCACGCTTGTCCAAGATGGTCATTGGTCTGTCAGGAGGTGAAGGCCTTTCTTGAATTATCTTTTTGTCAACCCCTCTGAGAGGCTGGGCAATGCCATGGACTCTCCGCAGAGGAATACTTTTTAAATTAATTCATGAATTAACTTTATATTGAAGTATAGTTGATTTACAGTATATCGTGTTAATTTCATGTACAGCAGTGATTCAGTTATATATATATACATACACATATCTATTCTTTTTCAGATTCTTTTCCCATATAGGTTATTACAAAATATCCCTGCGCTGTACAGTAGGTCCTTGTTGGTTATCTATTTTTCCCTGTGCTGTACAGTAGGTCCTTGTTGGTTATCTATTTTATATACAGTAGTGCGCACTTGTAATGCTTTGTCTCCGTTCCGTAGCTTGAGGTGTTTTTTTTTTTTTTTTTGTAAGTACAAAGTTATTCTAAAGTTTTTAGTGCCACAAAACCTAGAAACCCAGGCAAGACTGGTGCAGACTCATCAAATCACAAATAAGCTTCCCGATCCCAGGGTATCCATCGCAATTAAGAAAGCCCTTGGAGCATTCGTTGGGGCGGAATGGGAAAAAGGTTTCTCTGTCATTAGAGGCGGTGTCGCCTGGTGGTCTGAGCAGAGGAATGGGAGTCAGGAGCTCAGCGATCTAACAGAGGCTCTGTGAGGCCCTGCCGAGCGGCTTCCGGCGAATCTCTCAGCCTCAGGAGGACGGGCTCACCTACTTTGAATCTCCCATCTGAAGAGCTCCTTACCCAGGGCCAGGAGATACACAGCAGGAGGCCTGATTCCTTGTCTGCAAAATGAGAATATTAATACTTGCCTAAATAACAGATTAACCAATTAGTGGTTTTATTAAGCGCTCTGCTGATAGAAAAAGCAGCAGGAGAAGAAAGGTGAAAACAAAACTCGGAACCACAATTTATGATTAGATGGGTTTGACTCAACTCCGGATTCTTCTCCCACTCATGGAATTGAGTGACCACCGTTGGGAAGAGCAGGTGCAGAGGGGCTGACCCTCACTTGTATGACCCTCAGTGAGAAGGCAGCAGAGGAAGCTTTATCTTGCAAGCCTGCATGAAGCTTTGAGTAAATGGAGGGAAGAATCGTATTCTGTCCTTGAATCAATGACTTGCACGGCAAAACAGAATACAAATAACTGAGAGTTTTCAGTTTTAACTCTTCTATTGTAACATCTTCCAGAAAAGACGATTTATTGTTTTTGGAAATTCCCATATCCATCTGTTACAATGACTAATTTGCTGTGTGTGTGTTTGAGAGAGAGAAATACACAAAAATGTGGAAGGGAAATCAATAGGAAAATACTGAAAACTCTGGGTCTACAGAAGTTATTCATTAAACATGTAAATTGTTGGGAATTCCTCCATCCAGTTTTTCCATTTGTTGAAAGTCATTGTTCATGGGAAGGGGCAAAGCCGTCCCTGTGTTTCTCATTGTGCGTAGTTTTACACTGGCCTAAAGAAAATATTAAAATTAACTCATTTTTGCAAATAGAAGAAAGTCCCGTTTTCATTTCCCAAGTGTAGAAAACTTTATATTTTGTGCACAACACCTGCATGAGAAGGTGCAGTAAATCTTTGGGGCACATTTGGGGCACAATTGCCTACATGACACTATTGAAAATATACATTAACATGAAGCAGTAATAGCAGTACTTATGGCTTTGCATAAAATATTGCTAAAAATGTCAAGGACAGGGTTGTCTTTTATTTTTGGTTTTCAAATTCAAACTTAACAGCTGTCACTTCAACTGATTTTTAAAAAATAAGTTCCTGATATTATTTTGCCACCTCTTTTCCCGAAGAATGATTGACTGTTGCAGTAAACTGTAGAGGGACATCATTCTGTTGTATCTAAAACATAGACCCCATTTTAAACAACATATTATAAAAAAAACAGAATGCAAAAGCAAAGAAGAATTCAATTTTCAGGCTAATATTAGAATATAATGGCACTTATAAAACATTCTCCTATCATACTACCATGAAAAGTCTTAAAATAGACACATTTACTAATCATTTAAATATATATTAAGTATATACAGGGATTTATCTTTATTTTAAAATTACTTGACAAAATTATTATTCCCATATGTATGTGTCAAAATAAGTGATTTTATTTGTCTATAATAATTAGGTCAGCGTGACTTGTTATGACATGGTTTGCCTTTCACAAAACTAAGCTAAATGGTTCTCACGGCAGGCTTACTTTATTATTTATATATATAACTGGTAACCTGTAAGAGGAAAATAGCATAGTTTTTTTAAAAATTAGCACACTATAATTTTAGAATAAATACAACAGATTTCAGACACATTTTCAGAAAATGTGCTATTTACTTCTAAAAAGCTATTTTATTATTTGACCTATTTTCATGGGTCAAAAAATAACTGTTAGTGACTAAATTAATTTTAGTAAAACTATGTTTGGTTTCTTTAGAAAATCATGAAAAACTACTTTGATTGTACTTATTACGTATTAAGATGTGATTTTAAAAAACATTTTAGAGTTACTGCAGGTCTTTTCTAAAATAACTTCTTTTGTTCAATCTTGTAAATATTAAATTTCTCCATACTTCATTTGTACTCATAATTTGAGACAATTATTCATTGGTAGTTCCTGTTTTTATAGACCATATTTTTTTATTTCCATATATAAGAAAAAGAATAATCACATACATATTTTTGAAAATATTTACTCATAAAATAATTTTCGGCATCTTAGCTTTCCTTTGACTCTCCAAATAATTGAACTTATGAAAGTTGTAGAAAAGATTTGTTCTATTATTGCATTTATATGTCTATCAGAAATAATATGTATTCATAGGATATATTGGAGAAGAAATATTTATTGGGATTCTAAGTCATAGGAAATGTTTTAAAAGGTATATTATGTATAAAGAAGCAGTTTAAAAAATAAGCCTTGACATACTAACTGAAACATATGGTTAAATGTCTAATATAAAAATTATAGAGGTGAAAAATTAAATCTTTATTGCACAGTCAATAAAGAATGAATGTTTTACGTTGAGTAAAAATATGTTCACTTTTACTTCTGTATATTTTTTTCTTATAGAATTGGAATTTGGAAACCATAACTTGAAAGGTGACCCTCTAAATGTGAAAAATATTTTTATGCTTCTTTTTATTTCTTAATCTTCAGTTACTATAAACTTGGAAAATTTTTGAGTTTTTTTTCATTATAAATATATCTATTTTTCCCGGTTTTATTAAGGAATGATTGACATACATCACTGCATAAACTTAAGGTATAAAAACATTGTGGTTTGATTTACATGTATTGTGAAATGATTAACGTAATAGGTTCAATGTTCACCATCTCATACAGATACAATAAAATGAAAATAACAAAATTCTCTTTGTGATGAGAGCTCTTAGGATCTACTCTCTTAACAACTTTCTTATATGTCACACAGCAGTGTTAACTACAGTCATCGTGCTCTACATTTTCTCTCTAGTATTTATTTATTTTATAACTGGAAGTTTGTACCTTTTATTTGAAATATATTTTAAAGCCATGCATCCAACAGTCAGTGCTTGAGCATTTCAGAATATGCCATGATACTACTAATCAGTGATTTTTATCTTGATTCCATTTGACAAGGCTGCCTAACACTGATTTCTTAAAAACTCAAAGATAATTCACTCGTGAACAAAGCAAAATAAGCCACAAAACCCTAAACATAATGATTTTTCCTTCTATTTATGTACAGAAATATCATGAAAATATTTTGGTGCATTTTGTAATTGTGTCAATATTAAGAACTATCTACAAATGAATTGCTTTCTTCTAAGAATCCATAGATACAGAAGTAGTTTTTTCCTTTTCAGTTTATGGAACAAGTTCTTCTATAATGACCTGAAATAATTATTTAATAATAATATGATTAAACAATGTAAAAACCAGTTGCTTAGTGTCAATTATTTTTACATATTTATATCCTATAAATTATTTTAATCGCATTTACATTTAATAAAACATTGACATAAAAGCATATAAGTTTATTTTATGTGCAAAATCACATATAGTATGCCGAGTGACACTTAAAAGGCATGAAAGAGTAACACTAGCTTATTTTCTGAAACAATCTTGACACTGATGCTAAATTACAACTCGGAAACATCTAGCGTTTTTACCTTTATGAGAAACGGCTTTTTACATATTTAACATAATTCCAGGGAAAATAAACTGGAATTATGTATAAAGATACATGCACTGTAACCAAAGGGCGTTTATATTCCCCTGTAGAATACTTAACGATGATTTCATTGCCATTTTGTGTCATTTTCAAAAGGATATAAAATGCAGCCAGTAAACAAACTAGACTTTAGATTTAAGGTGACAGCTGCTCCTTCAGAAGCAGTATTCAGATATTTAATCTTAAGAACATTGAATATTCTTTATTTAACAACCAAGTAAAGTATACTTTTACAAAAATGAAAGGACTGCATACTTTGGCTTATTATTTTCACAGCAGTGGTGATCAACATGGCCACCACTGCTAATACGCCATCATCACTAAATCCCAGAGAATTCATCCAAATGTCAGCCCTTATTTAACTGTTTCAGGAAATTAACATCCGTGCTCTACTTTTTCAATATGCAAAACTTCCTTTCTCTAAAATAATGCTGATTCAACCTATTATTTACTCTGTCATATTGTTTCTAGTTATATATATATTTTTTGAAATCTACAATTGTAATCTAATTTTAAGACTCTTTACCCCTAGTTTGGATTCCTGTAGTTCAGGTACAGAGATCTGAATTCTGTTGAAGGAAAAATTTATTTCACTATGGAGCCATAATGAGTTTAACTAGGCCTCCAAATATTGCTGTCAGTGAATTAGTGCTATGCATACGTGAGTCCTCTGTTAAGTTGGCAAATTAAAACAAAATCTGTCCGAATGTTGTATCTGTTTTATCATTCCTCCTCCTCAGCCTCCTTACCATCTTTATAACGGCCTCTCACTAAAACCTTATCAATGGGGGTAGGATAGGGAGGGTGGGAGGGAGGCAGACGCAAGAGGGAGGGGGTATGGAGACATATGTATATGTATAACTGATTCACTTTGTTATAAAGCAGAAACTAACACACCATTGTAAAGCAATTATACTCCAATAAAGATATAAAAAAATAAAAATAATCTGTTAGCTTGGGAAGTATTTGTAATAAAGATATACTTTAAAAATAAATGAAAAAATAAGGTAATTTTGAACTTGGAGAAAACATTCTATAAGAACAAAAAAAGAAAAACCTTATCAATGTGTGTTTTGGGGAGCTGCGTATGACCCATTCTACCAGACAGATTGCAAATAAAGTCAACTCCATTTTTCTAAATAGACACTTGAGGGTATATCTACCCTTATTAGCAGTCAATTAGCTATCTCTTTCTTAAGGCCTGTTTTAACACAATTTCTAAGAAATCCAGGGACTTCTTTATACCAAAGAAGTCCAGTCCTGCTTCAAGCACAAGGCAGAAAGAGCTCACATATGTTGACTCCATGGCCATGGGTGTTTCTGTTCACCACCAGCTCCATACATCCACACAGCCAGAAAGACCCTTGCCTGTCTCTGCAGAAATCCTTTGCCGGTCACAGTGCCTAGCGATAGCCACAGAGACATCCCAAGCTTGCACTCTATTCGTTCACATTCATACGTCTGTAACACTGTGCTGGTGGGGACATGAGCGGCTAACCAAGTTCACGGTGGCTTTTGCCTCATCCACATAGTGTGCCAGACCTAGTTTTCCCCCAAAAAAGTTGATTGTGAGAGGATTTTTTTTTTTTTTTTACCATTTTAAAAATTTCTTTTATGAGTGGGTAAACTTTGGAGTTTCATTCTTGGCCATTTTCATTGATGTTCCTTATTATTTCTTGAAGCTAGATTCTGACAGTGGAATTACTAGGTCAAAGAATCTGAGAATTTAAAAGGATAGATATTTATGAGCATATTTCTTATACACATAAATATATATCTCCAAATTGCCCTCCAGAAAAGGAGGACAAACAGAAAGCCACCACTGCAGTGAATGGGAAGTTTACCCAACATTTTGATAATCTTTTTGGCTATAGCTACACAAACTATGCTCTCTGTAACTTAAAGAGATAGTGTTAGGTTTGAAATATGAGGTCACATGGATATTGTAGTTCACTGTCATTTTCTGCCTTTGAAAAATGCTGCAAGACTAGGTTGTGTTTTATTTTCAAAGCACGGCACATTTAAATACAAGCTTGCTGTGAGATTTTACTTGTTTGCAATATTTACTTTCTAGCAACGTTTATTCCCAGTAATCAGTGAAACTCATAAAATAAGTATGATTATAATATTATGAGCTTATTCTTCTAGCACAAATCACTTGAAATATGTGACTCTAAACAGATAGAGTAATTGGAAAGTGAACCGTCTTGCACAACAATTAACTAAGATGTGACAAGTAAGTTTCATTAGTGATTATGATTAAGGCTAGTTATATTTTTATTCCCTCTTTCCCAAACCTTTCAAGCTGAAGTATATCTGTTAATTTGATGTATATTCATATAGAAGTACAGATCATTTTATACAAGTACATTTTTGATACATTATGGTGGCAGCTGTAATGGGGACAAGGGGAACAGTTTAAAATTTAGGAGCGATTTAAAAAAACTAGTACATCCCAGAAGGCTACATGCTGTTAGTCCATGGTCCTGTGCATCAGGGTAAAGAAATGCTTCCAGATAGTTAGTCCAGATGATAACTGGGGAAGTTCCTAGAATCCTGAGCAAATCAAACCACTCCTGCTCTCATGTCCCTTCTTGCTCACACCATACGGACATTTTAAAGAATTCCTCTTAATAAAGACATACTACTGAGTAAGGAAACATCCCAATAATCCATTTCCTAGAGGATAAAGTGGCGATGGAAGTTGTTATTCTGATTCAAATTCTCAATAACAAAGAAAGATTGTGAATGGCAGGACACTTAGGGGAAAGTGACTTTGTCATTCTGGAATTCTTAATTCTGGTGAAGGCTGAATGCCACCCCACTTGATATTAGGAAGGTGCATTTCAGAAATTTCAAGAACAGTTGGCATGCTCCACCACATGAGGATCTAAATGGTAAGGTATCACAAGAGGCATGGACAAAGCTCTAGAAATGCAACTCTGAGTTACACTTTTAGATAGTCTTGATAAGAAAGAAGACTGAATAAATGCTGTTGCGGTATAGAATGTTTCCCAATAAACTTAGGTTTTAAAAAGATCATATACTAAGAAAAGCAAAGAAAGGTATATCATGAAATTAAAAAAAAAAAAAAGAGAGAGATGTTTAAGAACAATGACCGGGAGGGAATTCCCTGGCGGTCCAGTGGTTAAGATTCGGCTCTCTTACTGCCAGGGCCTGGGTTCCATCCCTGGTCGGGGAACTAAGATCCTGCAAGTTTCACAGCACAGCCAAAAAAAAAAAAAAAAAGCTCTAATAAAAATAAAAGAAGAAGAAGAATGACAGGGAAGCAATAATGGAAAAGTACGACACAATTTTAGATAACAGTGGGTGGAGTGGACTCTAAGAAAACCTGACAAGAGAAATCAAGGTGTCCAAAGATAGCTATTTTTCTCAACATTATTTAGTTGTATATGTCAAATATCTATTTCTGCTTAATCACAAAACGTTTTTTATTAACCCACATAAGTAGGAATTACAGTAGATGTCCTCTTTCTTACCAGAGAAATGTATTCAGTTTGCCAGCATAGATGTAGATGTGGGTCCCTGCCTTTCTCGTTGGGGTGGCCTTCAGTTCAAGAGACTATAAGATCTGGGGAAAACAGTCCTTCAGCAGAATTCTTGGAAATGTTACATACCTTCAAGATGTAGGAGAGCCAGATGAAGTCAGTGAAATTGATGATTCTTATAAACAGCCCAAAATAAACCCAAACTTTGTGTGACAAGTGAAACAGGATGTTGGTATAGTTGCTAGTTGTGCTCAAAGATAATTAGTCTTGTATATACAGAAAGCTTCTCTTGGGACAATGAGTTCCTTCTAAAAGGAATGCTGTCCTGTGTTTTCCCCTGATATTTTTGTTTTCTATCCATTTCATCACACAAAAGTTATTAAATGCAAAAAAGAAAATCCCAGTCTTGTATTTTGTTTTGACATTTTTTGGTTTCTGTAAGATTAGGATAATTCACTTTTCACATGTGTTTAAATTGCTAATTATGACTCTGTGTTCTGTATTACTAAATATTATACAAATGCTTATTTATATTTTTGGTGTATTATTAAATTATTGTTAAAGTCAGAAAGAAATGGGAGATATATGTACACATACAGCTGATTCACTTTGTTATACAGCAGAAACGAACACACCATTGTAAAGCAATTATACTCCAATAAAGATGTAAAAAAAGAAGAAGAAGAAGAAGAAGAAAGAAATGGAACCAAACCATAAAACCTAAATTGAAAACTCCTGTTAAAATGTGGAATTAGGTTAATTATAATGGCATTTCAGGGCATTTCCAAGCTGTAATTTTTTTTCAGGGGAAAAATTGGGAAAAATCACAGGTTTTGCTCATTCTGCCTAAATATTTGTTTGAAGTGTGGTACGTTAACATGTGCCATTTTGTCACCACTATTCAGGTGTTTGGTGCTATCAGTGGCTTAAAGTTTATCCCCAGTGAAGTGGCCACAGCTATTCAGGAGCATCTAAGTGAAATGGACAGTATACTGGAAGACTCCTTAGATATTAAATCAAGAGGATTGAAAAGAATCCATTAAAATAAAAAGGTATTTTCCCCTGATTAAATATTTTACTCATTGCTGTACCTGAGTGCCTCAACTTAGAAGTGCTTCTTCCTTCTTGCTTTCTTAAAGGTCCACAGTGGTGCACAAGTCATGGTGAGAACACTAAGTTCAACTTCCTTTTCAATCTACGGCCTTATAATATGTCCTTTACCAGAAGTCAGTAACCAGTATTGGAAACAACAGCTGGACATCACGATTGTCCCAAATATGTTTTCAGAGAACACAGACTCCTGCTCATCTTCATTAGTTTAGAAAGAGCTACTTGGCTCCTGTGACATATGAAGGGAGATAGAATATCATTTTTCACACTCTCCCACAGCAGTACTCTTTCCTTTGGAGGGAATAAGGGGAATGGCTAGAAGACGATATAACCAAGCCTAAATAAATCCCCTTTCCCCTTCACTTAGCATAAAATTTCACATTTTTTTTCTAGAAGAAATTTCAAGGAAAAAATGGAAAAATTACATAACAATAAAAAAAAATCAAGTCACTTAAATTAGTTGTTTTACAGCACAAATGCTTTGTATTCTGAGATATCAACAAACAGCCCCAAACTGGCTGGCTCACATTCGGGCTCCCCTCATCCACCTCAGCTCTTTCTAAGGACCAAAGTAGCAAAGCCCCCTTGCCAGTTCTTTAGATTATTCCTTTTTGTCTTTACTCCCTTGCTTTCCTTTTTTCAACTGAAGGTTTGGAATAGGACTTAGGATCACAAGTGGACAAGGAATTGTCAGGGGGTCAGGACTTAGGATCACAAGTGGACAAGGAACTGTCAGAGGGTTGATGGGTTATAAAAAAAAATCCTGCATCTTTAAGAATAGTTTGTCCTCATTATAGAGCAATAAATACAGGGGATATCTAGGCCCTCTGATCTTCCTTTGCGTTTTTAAGGAAGAGTGAGCAGGTGTTTTAACAGTCACCTCTCTCAAACAAAAAGCAGTGTTTATTAGAGAGGTTAAATTTGATACCTATAATTGGGAAACATGAACGCATCCCATCCTGGTGATTTTTCAATCTCATCTTTAATTACTGTCTAACTATAAGGATATCTTCAGTCTTATATAAGACATTGAGTTACACTAGATGTTCCCTCTATTGGCAGAAATTAGCATATGCCTATACTGTCTATATTTTTCATCCTCCATAGCTCTTATTGAAGGCAGATCAACATATATTAACATCTCTGACAACAGATCTCAACTTCACAGAAACTAGTGAACATTCTAAATATGCTTTAATGGCTTAAATTATTGCACCTGCACACCTCAGGAAACTAAACTCTTCCTTCAAAATGATACGGGACTGTCAGTGTCAATGACTTCTTGCCTTCCTCACCTCCACACTTGTAAGCATAATTACTCGTAGCTCTGGTCATCAGGTACTCACCTCCACTTTCACCGACTAGCTTTCTATTCTAACTACATGCTTTGCCTTCCCCATTGGAGCACGAATTACCTGTGTGGAGAATTTTTCAAATGTATCTTCTTATTAACAGAGCTTAGAATGATTCTTGGCCCTATGCAGGGGCCCAATAAACATTTCTTGCTGGGAAGATGGTGTGAAAGAGAGGTGGGGGAAGGGATTAGGGCCAGGGGTTATCATTTATAGTATAAATAAGAAGCCCATCCCTCCCCCTGAAAAAGTGGGGCTGCATACAGTAAAGTAAGTTCTATGATAGACCTGTAACAATACAAAATATACTGAGAAGGATAAATGTATACATATAAATAGATTTCTGCCTCTTAAACTGTATTTCATTAGATTATTAGGTCAAGTTGATAAAGCAAATGTAGTTGAACAAGTGATTTGGTAAGTTTTTCACTCAACCATCATTTGCTTAACTGAATTAATAAAAATACCTATTGATTTTATAGGTCTGTCACTTTTTTTTTTTTTTTTTGGCTGCACCACGCAGCATGAAGGATCTTCCTTCCCCCACCAGGGATCGAACTCTCTCGCACTCCCTGCAGTGGAAGCACAGAGTCCTAACCACTGGACAGCCAGGGAATTCCCCTGTCACTTTTATTATTTATGCTTTTCTCACTAAAATGTAAGCTCTTTGAGGGCAGGGATCACTGTCTGCTTTAATTAGTGGTACCCGCCCCAGTCCTCAGTACTGCTCTTTGAACTAGTAAGTGTTCTGTCAATTTTCATTGGATGAAAGTATAACTGATAAGCCAAGTTTCACTTCACTTTATATTTAATGTGTTGTACAACAGTGAATTGAATGAACCATGCAGAGGTCAGCAATCAATTGATACTTTTCTTTTTTGTGTGTTTCCTTTAGGGATTGGTGTTCCCAATGAAAGGATTGGTATAATTAAGAAAAACAATATTTTCTTGCCCCAAAAGGATGCCCATGGCCATAGTGTATTTCCTAATCCAAAAAGTCTCCTGCTACATTACTGCAAAGCAGGAGTTGTTCAGTATTTTAAAATCAAGTCTACAGAATGTTTTGTTGCTTTAGTTGTTTTATAGTTGTTTTCCTTGCCATTGAACTGATCTTACTGAGCTTCAACATGAGTCTAACACTTTCATTAACATATTGTGTGTGTGTGTGTGTGTGTGTAGTGTATAGTGTGGTGGATAGAGATTTACTAACATGCTCTTTCAAGAGTTCTTTCTTGGGGCTTCCCTGGTGGCGCAGTGGTTGAGAGTCTGCCTGCCGACGCAGGGGACATGGGTTCGTGTCCCGGTCTGGGAAGATCCCACATGCCGCGGAGCGGCTGGGCCCGTGAGCCATGGCCGCTGAGCCTGTGCGCCCGGAGCCTGTGCTCTGCAACGGGAGAGGCCAGAACAGTGAGAGGCTCGTGTACCGCAAAAAAAAAAAAAAAAAAAAAAAAAAAAAAGAGTTCTTTCTTGTTGAGAAGGCCCATTCTAATGTTCACAGACTCAGTGCAGTAACTTAGTCCAATGTTGAAGTAAGATTTGGGTACTATCTTATCTCTGAAGTAAACACCACATTTGCATTGGCATTGAAACAAACTATTTGATTTAGATTTTTTTTGATGTACCTGTAGGGTTAGTTTCTTAATAGAAAAATAAATGGAGGAAAAAAGGACCTTTTTATTCTTATAATCAATTCCTCTCATTTCTGTGGCCCTTTATGAATTGCAAACAATAATCCCATGGATAAGGAGGGACGGGGATGGTCTTTGTTAGTAGATGTTCTGCAAGAACAGAGCTCTAACTTGAACATCATCAGTATAATATTCCCTTAGCAGTGTACACATATTCATATACAGTGCAAAGTGTTATTTCAAAATTCAAGATAGGTTTCTAGGGGGCTATATATCTCTGTAAATCCAGTTATTTTTTCTCAGTATATTGAGGATAATTGCAATACTAATAATTATTTTTCAAGAATCTACTAGTAAAATAAGCTTTCCTTTATCTATAAACTCATGCATTTTTTTGATTATTTCACTGATAACTTCTTTTCTAGTATTGTAGTTTCTCACTGACTTGTATCATTCACATTGATATTTTTCCTCACATAGAGATAATACACAATACAAACTATGGTTATAATTGAAAACAGTAAAAAAAAATACTTTTAATAGATCATTTTTGCTAGTACCTACTGTGCTTTTATTGTCCAAATAGACTATCCATTTGACATTAAATTTTATTAAGGAATAAAAATATAAATAAGAAGGAATTAAACATTTAAATGCTTGCTGTAAATTTAAAAATGAGATCTATTCCATTTTCCTTGTACTAAGCTCAGTGACAATAGATAGATTACACTAAGTGTCAGTTAAGCAAGTAGATGACAAATGAGTGATTTTCATCCTTCAGTTAAATATGGTGCTAAGTGGTATGTGCTGGCATTAAAAGCAATTTACTTATCACTTCAACAATCACAGCATGAGAGCATTCTATTGGAGGCTGTATTTCCAGTCTTTCTTGGTCCTCAGTTTTATTAAATAAATCAACTGATAATGGTTGGATAAGCAAAGGAAAAAACCTGGATGGCATTATGACATTTCCATTTTATAAGTACCTATTCAAGACATCTCTAAAATGTTCTTTTGTAGTCACTGAGAATTCACACTCATATCTCCGTACACACATACACACACTATATTTATATATGATTTCATCTGGTCCCATTACCTATGTGAAGCACAAATTCCTTCTGCTACAGCACTTCCAGCTGGCCATCTCGCTCAATCTTAAATACCTCTAAGCATGGGAAAATCACCACTGCAAGTGAGAACTCTCATTACTATCACCATTAGGAACTCCTTCCAGTAGCTTGAAAATAGCCATTACTGGGTTTGAGATCCTTGCAAGAACCTGCGAATTATAACAGCTCAGAGCCTTGGCCAATGAGAAGTCTTAACTAAATAGTAGTTGAGTGAGTGAAATCAAGTAAGCCTCATCTTTTTTTTTAAATATAAATTCTTTTATTTTGAATACAGTGCATTTACACATATTTTCCTTTTTGTGACTGGGGAGGTGCTGGGGAGAGGGGTGCGGATATACTCAAGGGTGAGGAAGGTAACCCTGGGTACTCCGTTCAGAGATTCAGGAAAAGTTCCACTAACCCACACAAACAATTAATGTTTTGCCTACTCTAGCAATGCCTGCAATGTTTTAAGTAGGATCAAATATTTGTATTACATAGTAAGACACTGGTCTTGTGGCATGAACACAGAGATCTGGTGGGCAGAGGATCTGCTTGATCTTGAACAATGAGGACATTTGCAGGACCAGGAGAGAGTGGAATTTAGAGACCCTTCCATTATTGATTTCCTTAATCTGTTGAAACCCTGGGATGAGCAGGAAGTCTTTTCTAAAATGGTATAAGTTCCTTAAAAATAACCTCTCCAATATTTGAGTCACGATAAGAACTCAGTAATTGTATGATCAATGGATGAATGAATGAATGAACGAATAAGTATGTACATAGATAAATGAGATAGTGCAGTATAATGATTAAGAGCTGGGGCTCTGAAGTTAGATCCAGGTTGAAGCCCTTCTCTGTAGCTTACTAACTATGTGATGTTGGACAAGTTACACACTCTCACTGAGAGCTGGCAAACATTATTTGCTAATTCAGTGACATATTTGGTACATGTGGTTTTGAGATTACATGACTGGAGACAATATCTCAAGTTCTGAATATTTGATGCACTCTGTCCACCCCAGTGGTGGAAAAAGGCTACCTCACAAAAGGCCTCACCTGATCCAAAGCTGACCACATGGGATGTGAGAGCTTCTTGGTCAGGAAGGGAGCTTAAAAGGGTATCGGCTGAGCTCCAAGAGACAGATTATTATCAGCTAATGTACCAAAGATTCTTTTTCTTCCAAAGCTATGTATTTTCAATCCAGCCTTTCTTTGAATGGCCTTGATTGCCCTGCTTCAGTTATTCAACTGATTCTATGCTTGATGTGAGTGTGTAGTATAATTTTCTTGACCATCTCCTCATGAAGGCATCAAAAATAGTTCTAACCAACTTCTTATATGGGCTTTTATCAGTGTCCACTTCACAGGATTGTTGTGAGGAATAACAGGGAGGATGAAGGGAATGTATTAGCTATTGTGATTGGCTAAGCAAATTAATGAGAGAAAGGAAAAAAGAAGGGAGAGGGAAAGAAAAAATGATGGAAGAATGGAAGGAAATAAGAAGGAATGAAAGGAATGAAATAACTTTCTTGGAGTAAGATTATTATATCAATGGGTAGCCCACTTTAATTTTTAATACATATTAATTTTATTTCAGGAATCTTGTACTAATTTCCATTTCAAGCACAAATGGTAATTGAAATAAACTCTTCCTCCAGACTACTGTTAGTAATGGACATTAATGGTAAAAATATTTTCTTACTGAAAAGGTGAAAAACATTTCATTAGAAATGTGATTTATTTTGCATGATTAATGAAAATTTATAGTTTTACTATTGGAAGTCACACTTTCTTATTGACTTATAATAGCTTTTTATATATTGAGTGCAATGAATCTTACAGTGAAACTGTCACCAAAATGTACCAAGGTTGCAAGTTGTTTAGGTTGCTTTAATATGTATTTTGGCATAGAAATTCTATGTTTTTTGTAGTTTAATCTGTAAAGTTTTTTCTTTGTTGTCTTAACATGGTATATTAAATAGTTTATCATTTCTCATATTTTGAAATGCCAGTCTTACTATATATAATAATAAGCACAGACAAGTTACATATTTCTTTTTCCTGGAAAGTGTTGTTGTTGCATTGATTTATTGTCTATTTTCATGTTGGTATCAGACTCCATTAACTAATGTAGCTCATAGGTCTATGTTAATCAGGGACACCCTATGATTAAATTGCACACTACTAAGGAAGACTTACTGGCAACAGAGGAAAAATGAGAATTTAGAGAAAAGAACACAACCTGAAGAGGAATATTGGACCTAGGTAATGGATATTTAGGGAGTACATTAGATACATTTTTTAAACTTTTGAGTATGTTTGAAATCTGTCACAATAATAAATTAAGATGAGTGATGATGCACAATAGGAAGAGGTGATACCAGGTGTGATATTAGGTGTGAACATAGCTCTACTTGATGGAGAAACCTACAAACACTATCATAAGTTATTAAGTACCCCACGCACCAAATATATGGTGGTGGAGCAGAGACTGAGTCAACGTAGCTATTTTGATTCAAAAAGGATGTACTTTAAAAATTGTGAATCACTATGTTGTTGTATACCTAAAACACATAATATTGTAAATCAACTATATGTCAATTTAAAAAAAAGGGGTGGGGGACAAGACAATTACTGGTCCAGAGCCATTCTGAGAGCCCACAGGCAGTTGGGAAGGTGTACACCTTTGGTTGTAGGAAATATATTGGTTGGCCTTCAATTCTGCCTTGTGGGGTAGGTTCCCTCAGCTCACTCTTCTCTGTGACTGTTGGCTCCACCTTCTGAGAGCTCCTGCCTCTGACATTACCCTCTTTAGTTACTTCCGAAGGGAGCTTTAGAGCATACTCCCTTCCTGGAGTCTAAGCAGTTTATCAAACTGCTTCCTGATCCTTGGTGTCTCAAGGTTATTTAAAGCCTCAGACAATCACAGTTTTGTTTTTTCTTTTTAATTTTAATTCTTTTTCTTTTTCTTTTTTTTTTTTTTTTTTGAGTTTAGGTTAGTGCTATTTTTGGAAGTACGACTGTCTCGAAAGCTTTGGCAGCCTTTTTCTTTATTTGATTCCAGTCAGTTTCATGTGCCAATAGGCATACTTACAGTTCTTTTTGAGACATGACTTAATTGCAGATGCCCTGAGTTTATTAAGCACTGGTGGGAAAGCTTCATTTTTTTCCTGAGACATTTTCTGCTACATTAATTGTGTACCCTCATAATCCATGCAGAGGTAGTAACAATGGCATTGAGGGGCTTACTGTTGATTTTATCCTTGCCAAAAGGCTTTCTTTGCTCAAAGACATTCCCAAGTTTACATACTGGGAGGTGGTAAAAAGCAGTTACCTCTTCTAACCCTAAAAATCACCAAACTCTTCCACTCCCTTCATCCCCTTTCATTTCTGTTTGCTAGTCGGCAAATTCTTTTCAAGCTCATCTCTTTTTGTAGAACAGTGTCAAATGCAGCCAGTAGTCTCCAACACATGCTACTAATATTTTATTTTTTTTACATCTTTTCAGATCTTAGAATATAAGCTCATTAGTTATATTATAATTTGCAAGTTATTGCTGGAAACAATTGATAGTTTAAAAAGGAAGGGTTATTTCTTTCATCTGCTGTACGTCTATCACAGGTCCCCCTGCAAGCTGCACAGTATTGGCATCAACCTCACTCTGTATCCAGGCTGATCAAGGAACCACTCTCTAGAACGCTGCTGGTTGTGATAGCAGAAGAAAAGGGAAATGAAGCAGCATGACAGGCTCTTAAAGCTTCCAGGAGGACTTGAGCCATGTCCCTTCCACTCACAGGATCAAAGCAAGTAACATGGTCACAAAAAGGTAGGGAGGCAGCCAATGGGGGCTGAGTCAGATATAAGGAGCTACGCTGACTTTACGGCTCCTTGTGGGTCCATATCGATATTCAGTACCTCTATTGGATATACTTTGAAAATCAACCCAGAATCTGGCTCATTATCACCTAATTCTCTACCACAGCCCCAATTTGAGCACTATTATTGCTCTCTTGGATTTCCACAGTAGTCTCCTGCTGATTTCCCTGCCTTTACTCTCACCCCACTTGGGTCCATTTTCAATGCATTAACTAATGTGATCCTTTAAAAATAAGTCAGGTCATATGACTCCTTTGCTCAAACTCTCCATTTGGTCAGCATAAAAGGCAAAGTTCTCAGGATGACCTCAAGTCATTCCCTCCTTGCCTCAATCATACATACACTTGCCTGTACTCACTATGTTCTGTTATTCTGCCTTTTTCCTATTTCCCAAGCATACCTGTTTTCTCAGCCTGGAAGATCATTCCAGGCTTTCTGTTAAACCTGATATCCATACTGCTAATTCCCCCACAGGTTCACGAGGATAACTCTTTTGTCTCTTTCTTCTCTTTGCTCAAATTGCACCTTCTCACTGGAAGCAAACAATGACCCCTCTATTAAAAAACTGCATCTCACAACTGCCCATTAGAAAGCCTTCTAGAGCTGATGAACTTTCCCCCCATAATCCTAAATCTTGTGTCATTTCTTAGAAAGATCACTTTAACTCTTATTTATCACAACTTCAGGCTTTCACACATGCATGGCTGTTGGAGGACCAACCACTAAATAAGCTTTGAAAAGTGTTTTCTCTCTAAAAATTCTCCTTAGGAGAAATTCTTATATCAGCTGCTGGGGAAAACATGTACCAGTGAAGTAGAGGAAAAACAAAACAAAAACAAACATACGAGCAAAACCCAACTTCATTATGAGCCATGAGGCAAGCTTTTAATAAATAATCCTGGAAGCAATCCTTAGGTACTTTGATTTAGGAAGGGCATGTGTGGTTCTTGGAAATTTGTATTTTAAAAAGCATTGAATGTTATTATGACAAACTTCCGGGTACCCACTAATATAGATAACATGAACAATACAACAAATCAGGATAATTTATATAGAAGAATGTTAAAGTTTTATAATGTCAACATAAAATCATGTTTTCCTGTGCTCATGGCACATTTATAAGAATATATCATATAATAGGATTCCCCAACAAGAGTGAAAAATAATGGCTAAATCACACAAAACAGAAGTTGTAAAATACATATTCAGATAATAATGTACAAAAACAATTTAACAATGATGCAAGTTTCTATTAAAAGGATACATGGTGAAATACTTTTTAAATTACTTGTAGGCCAAAGAAGAAATAAAAATTGCAATCATAAGTTATTAAGAAATTCATGATGATGAAATAATTATAACACTATTCATGAAAGCTTATGAGATGTGGCCAAAGCTATATTCAGACAGAAATACTTTTAATATTTAAATAAATAAAATCAAGAAGTTAGAAAAAATATAAAAAAGAACAAATCTTCCAAATCTGAAAGTCATTCAGAAAATAGGGACATAAATTAATATTAACTTTTTAAGTGACAAAGCCCAATAGTATTTTTCTCTTCTGGCAAGGTTGAGAAAAAAGAGAAAAATTACAAACATACAATATTAGGAATCAGAGAAGTGTGATATAACCACAGATATAGAAGAGGTTAAAATATAAGCATTTAATATACATAGCTCTGTGGTGACAAATAAAAATTTTTCAATAGGATAAATAATATTTTTAAGTATCAGATTTGTCTTTGAGAGAGCGAATTCCCAAATTAATAAACATAGAAAACATCTTTAAAGGATTTTTGACATCCTTCAGAAAATCACTTAGGCTCGATGGATTTCTGGTTGATTGAAATAAAATCATTAAGGAACTGATAAATCCCAAGCTATTTAAATTATTTTAAATAAGAATATGAGTTATTAACCATTTTAAGTCTATATAAATTGTATACATATTTTTAAGACTGATGGCTACTTAACAATGATATGAGTACACACACAGACATACACACAAGCACAAGAACTACAGACCTGAGTCAAATATTAGCAAGTTTTATGTAGCACTAAACTAAGAAAAATATCCTGTCCCTAAGTAAGATTTACTTAATCATTGAACAATGACTTACCATTAGAAAGTAAATTAGTACAATGTATAACACTAGTAAAATTAAAATGATCTTATTGATAGAATTTATTATCAATTCCCAATTTTCAGTAAGGAAAGAATGATTCAATAAATTGTGTGGGGAGGCTTTAGAGAAGTGGTATCAGCAAAAAGGTGATCTAGGACTTTTCTACCATCTTTGCCCCAAAGAACACCAATTTTGACAATCACCCATGGATGAGAATACCTTGTGGAACTCCTGGAGTCCAGTAGAGAAGTTCAAGCACCACACTGGATCCAAAAAATCCAAGACTGGATACATTTAAGAGGGTTAAGAGGAACAGTTTCACTTTATATGAATCATCCCTTCACCAAGGCAGCACAGCTCAGTGTCAGGAGAGACCCTCTTGGCCAGGGACTTCGCCCTCGGTGAAAGTGGGAGCATGTGAGTGGGCACCCAGCTTCCCCAGCTGTGTATGATGCTGCCAAAAAGGCCCACTTCCCTCTTGCCCCAGCCTGAATACTGAGATGTACTGCACAACTGAGGGGTGGGGAAGGGTGGGGAGAACAGCAGCTAAGGCTTAGAGACAATCAGAACAACACAGATTCTACTAATTGCCTCACAATTGCCTCCATCAGAAGTCTTATCTGTGAATCACTGGGGACACCTCACCTGCGCATCTCCCCAGTTGGCCCCTAGGCACCCTCAACATTCACTTGTCTTACCCACACACCTCCACCTCATGGTCGGCTCCCCATGTGCTCTAGCAAGAGTGGTGAGTGCAAACCTTTGCAGATGGCCAGTGATGCAGAAAGCTGATCCAACTCTGTAGGATTTGGTAAAAGCACACAAACTTGAGAGCATCCAGCACCACACTAGGGAGAGGCTATCAGAAGCTGGCCTGACTTTGCAGAATCAGACAAGTCATATAGTCTTAATAATTCCCCCACCAAGAGCGAAGGAGAAGTATGGAGCAGGGGTAGCCTTGGAAAAAGTCTAAGAATCCCTGGCAAGGCTGACAGAAAGTATTTCTCTCCCTAAGTCAATGAGTAAAAATTGGAGGAGGTGACTAGTTCAAATGCAAAGATAGCAATTCGAGATTTAAGGAACACAAAGAAGCAAGGGAACACAACGCCATCAAAGGAACACAATAATTTCCCAGTAACTGATACCAAAGAATTAGAGATCTGTGATTTGCTTAATAAAAACTCAAAATAGTTGTTTTGAGGAAGCTCACTAACCTACAGGGACTCAGAGAGACCTTCCAATGAAATCAGGAAAACAATACATGAACAAAACAAGTTTGACAGAGACAGAATCATAAAAAGAACTAAACAGAAAATTTGTTGCTGAAGAATATAATGAACGAAATTAAAAATGCAACAGAGAACATCAACAGCAGAATTGATCAAGCAATTGATGTAGAAGACAGGTCACTGGAAATTGTCCAGTCAAAGAAGAACAAAGAAAAAAGAAAGAAAAAGAATGAAGAAAGCTTATGTGAATTATGAGATGCCATCAAGTAAAAATATCTATGCATATTGTAGTCCTAGAAGGAGAAGAGAGGGACAGAAAGCTTATTTACAGAATGAATGGCTGAGAACTTCCCAAACCTGGAAAAAGTTTGAATATCCGAGTTCATAAAGCTCATAGTTCCCACAAAAGATTCAACCTAAAGATATCTTCTCCAAGACACATTATATTAAAACTGTCTAAAATCAAAAATAGAGAGAGAATTTTGAAAGCAGCAAGAAAAAAAATGTTCTCAAGAAACAGGGAACCCCCATAAGGCTATCAGCAGATTTCTCAGTAGAAACTCTGCAGGCCAGAAGAGAGTGCTGAAAGAAAATAAACTGTCAGCCAAGAATATTTTACCTGGAAAAGCTGTCCTTCAGAAATGAAGGAGAGATAAAGATTTTCCCAAACAAAAACTGAGGGAGTTCATCACCACTAGACTTGCCTTACAAGAAATTCTGAAAGACGTTCTTCGAGCTGAGACAAAAGGATGATAATTAGTAACAAGAAAACATACAAAAATATAAAATATGCTGGTAAAGATCAGTATGTATATTCAGGTACACACCCTAACTATGTGAGGTGGTGGATGAGTTAATTAACCTGATAGTGGTAATCATTTTATAAGATATATGTATGTCAAACCATACACTTTAAATATATATAATTTTATTTGTTAACTATACTTCAATAAAGCTAAACAAAATAATGATGCAATATCCTCAAAAAATAGTGTTGGGATTGGTTCAGCATTTTTCACAGAAAAAATTAAAAATCCCAAATAAATTACTACCAGATAACTTAAAATGTAAGCCCTTTAACCAACCAATTTCATTATGGGGTAATTATCTTAAGAAAGAGTTGAATAAATACAGAAATAAAATCTAATACTTTTCACATTGAAATATTTATAAGCAAAACATTAGCAATAATGTAAATATTCAATCAGAAGTAAAGGATTGGTGAAATAAATTAGGGTTACATTCTTGTAATGGAATTCTCTATAGTCTTAAAAAATACAGATGAGTGTTAAAACCTCAGTAGCATATACAAAAGGATATTTCTCACAAACTCAAAGGCCTCTTTCTCGAATCTTTCTCATTTGATATCACTGAAATGGAAGAAAAAGAAGTTGGAGGGTTTCACAAGCATTCTTATGTCAAGACCTGCATGTGGTTATCAATTCCACCCACGTCCCATTGGCTAGTCATATGGTCCCAAGCATACTGCACAGTAGAATGTAGTCTTCCTAAGAAAAAATGGTTTATTGTAGGGGTCTATATTCTATTTGTAAAGGACCAGATATATCTTTTAGTCTTTGCAGGACATGTGGTCTGCATTACAACTATTCAACTCTCTTGTCATGGCACAAAATCAGCTACAGGTAACATGTAAAGGAATGTACTCTGATAAGACTTTGTTTACAAAAACAGATGTTGAGCTGGATTTAAATTGTGAGCCATGGTTTCCCAACTTCTTGTTTAGTGAGTACAAAGCATTATTTTTGCTACTGTGTAATAACTGACTTGGAAGTACATCTGTGATGTTTCTTAAAGAAAGTGTATAGATTATTATTTGTGTTTGGATATATTTTATAAAGTTTTATCTATCTATCTATGTACATACAGGTATAAGTTTATGTTTGCATTAAATTATAGAAGCATATATGCCAAAATGTTAACACTGGTTATCCATTGGCATTGGTGTTTCAGATAATTTTCTTTTCTGTAAATCTACACTTTCTAGTGTTTGTGCAATAAACATAGAGGACATATATAATTAATAAATAGAGGGGAAAGAAGAATGAAGGAGACCTGGGCAAACAAAGTTTAAAATGTATTTAAAAACTGAATTAATTACCAAAATTCTTTACTGGCCCAGATATAAGCAGAAAATTAAGTTACACTGAATAGAAAGCCTAAAAGAGACAAGAGCAAAATATAAGAATTTGATGTTTGGTCAGGGGGTTTTGTCTAGATAAATATACATATGATTATATCTATATATATAGACACTTGTGTGCCAGGTATTTTATCAGATACATGTATAAAATCATCTATATCTATGTATACCTATGTCTGGTACACAATGAGTATTGAATAAATATTTATTCAATGGTTAAACTGTTATTGATTAAGTGACTAATTCAAATATTTATATTAAGGATAATGCACATCATTTTTTAAGGTATTGGTGGTTATATTTTTTGTAGAGAGTTTTTATTGTACATACAAACAGCCCAGTTTTTTCCTCTGTCTGGTCCCATTCTCTACACTAAAAGCGTTGCCAATCATGAGATCATGTTCTCCCCTCACTGTTCCATGATTTTATTTTTTAGAATTAACACTTTAATTCGTGGAGAATTTACCTTATGGAAGAAAGATTGAGCTTCATTCTCTTTTCACTTAACCAATTTTCCCCAGATCATTAATTCCTTAACACTTCCTTTACCCAACCAAACTGAAGTAAAGGGGAATTCGATCTTGTTCCCGACTACCTAAACCAACCATGGGTTTATGAGGATAAAAACCTTAACCCCTCAGGTCAGATAATCAGATGTATGATAATTAACTGTATGAGTAATTATTGTATTATGCAAATAAACAATGCAGATGAGTCATTTCATTAAACAAGCACCATGGGGTCATTAGGTTTTGATCTCTGTCTTAGTCTTTTGGGGGAAAATACTATCCATGAACCTCTCTCCTGAACTGGCAATAAAACATCACTGGTAGGCTCACATGAGGCTGGGTAATATGCAGACTGCTTGATTTGTACTGAATATGTGTCTGGTGGTTGGGGCCCATTGTAATGAACTAGCCCACAAATCACAGCTTAATGGGAATCTACTTTTACATATTGCTTAATTAAAAGTTGTGAGCTTATTAACATGTGTCTTTGGCACTGAGCTTTGGGGATGTAATCTCTGTGCAAATAAGAATAGGTTGTAAAAGTTTTATAGATTGACGATGATATTATAGTCCATACCTTAATAACCCACCATTTCCCTAAAGAATTTTTCATATCTTACATTCCTTATCCAGCTTCTTTTGTTTATGTTTTTCAATGTGTAGGGCCTACTGCAATATGTACTGGTACCAAAAAAGGGTTATATCTTAAATATTTCATCTGAACACCCTTTCATTATTTAATCTTATTAGCAAAGTTATCTGGAAGGAAGTCTCAGAGCTCGCCTTTCATTAGAGGGGCTCCAGGTAGTATAGGTCTATTAGATATGGGTTTCTAGAATTTCCATTATAAATCTCTATTTTCAGGGATTTTTAATTCAGCTATAAAAATTTTGCCCTAGGCTTCAACTTGGAATACAAGGTCTTAGCCTGAGAGAGTACATTGTTAACACATAAAAAAAAAATCATGTTGTTGTTTTCATCTCACCAAAGTGAAAAGAGTAATGGCATGTAACCATTTTCAAATACTTTCTGATCTGCCACTGTAAGATGCTGTATGGAGGTTTTTGTTTTGTTTTGTTTTGTTTTGACATGACGTTTTACAGTATGTTTGTATGTAATTTTACCCGAGCCACTTGGTGGCTTTTTTAAATGTCAAAATGAAAGACGTCTTCCTCATGCCTGACACTACAGTCCTTGGACCGGACTTCTCTCATCTTCTTTGGTGGACCCTTTGGTACAGAACATTTCTGGCATTCTAGCATTGAAGTATCTCAGTTTACTAACTCCTATCAATTTTTAGAGAAAAAAGTTCCATTGTTCTAAACAACTGAACCCTATTATTATTGGTCTGGGCAATTGGAGATCCATTTTAATTAAAAATTGAAGTTGACAACCCAGGATGAGAAAACAACAGTGGCCATGGCATCATGGAAAGACTTGTGGGGAAGCATCTGTCTCAGGCTCTGCTTGGAAATGTCTGTGTGACCTTGGGAGACCTACTTGGATGCCCTGAACCTGTTTCAACATCTGTCAAACTCCACTTAACACTGTCTGAACTTATGACACTGTTCCATAGGATGGTAAGAACAATTAAGCAACAGCTGCTGACAGTATGATCTGGGCCCTTGGTGATAAAAACCAGGGTGCAGGGGAAGGAGTTGCCCTACACTATCAGGCAGCTCAGAGTAGATAGAGACCAGGTCAGCCCTGCGGTCTTAAAGTTTCCATTTATGATTCACTGTGTTTCAGATAGGCACCTTCTCTCCCTAGATTCATCTTCTTCCCTTCTTTTAGTCTTTTTGTTCTGGTTGTTTACCTATTGCTGAGGCCAGTTATTTCCATAAGGGAGAAATGGCTTAAAAATATCTATATATCTATATATATATATATACAGTACATTTTAGCAACTTTATGTATTATACCTTTCATAGTTATTACAGTTTGTAAAGAAAAAAAAAATAAAGGGTACAGTTTGACAAAAATAAAAGATTCTTTAATGGTGGGATTTTGAACCATGAAGTTCGGATGGAATGGAGATTCTGAGGTCATGGTAGCCTTCTCCAAACTGCTCAAATCACATCAAGTAGATAAGTGAGAATCTATATCAATTTTTATTTCTTAATTGAGAAATTCTATGCCTTTAGGAAACTGGATGTACCCAGAGCGTTGCAGGGAGCAAAGATCCCCAGTTTCTTGGCTCTGTCTAGGCCCTCTTTTAAGGCTTCAGGGCTGGGTTTAAATCAAGGTGGATTTCACTGACTGTGGCGTGGAAAATGTCATAGACTAAGAAAACGGAAAAATACTTCTATTTCTTACACATGCACATAAATGATATCATTAAAATTTTCTAGCTCATACCTCATGAGAATTTGACAAATATTATGGTGGGGGGACTCCACAAATGAAATGTGGAGTAAAGTGACCCATGAGTTTCTTTCCATCTTTGGATTCCATTAACCTAACATTTCTTTTTATAACATGTAGATAACATTTTTCCTTCAAGAGGGGATTCATTTAGCACCTACATCATTGCAAGGAGTAAATATGATTGATTCTGTTGACCTGAACAAGGAAAATCCTGTAGAATGACCTGGAAGGCCATGACCATTGAAGCATGGTGTCATAGCAACATTTAAGGAATGTTGCTGTAAAGGAGGTGTTACTGCTCCTTAGACCAGGTGACTACCTGGAAATCTATTCACATCTGAAAATCATTTGAATCCATTTTATTTTTCAACAGATCTCCTTCAAATGAGGTAAGGAATGCCGACTTATGGCAAATGAACAGAAAAAAATTTATTCCAACGTCTCAGGCTAGGTTTTTTTCCAGTTGTATGCATAGAGTTTTAACATGAAAACCATAATTTTCATGATGCTAAAAGAAAAAAATCTTCTGTTTTAGTAAAAAGACTGGGCAAAATGACAAATAATCACTGCCCATCTTATGTCACAGTTTCCATTTATGTTAGTCTTGGTTTCTTTGAAGAAAAACATTTTAGGATAAAAAAATTGTTTCAAATCTACTCCTACTGTGAAATAGAGATACTGAACAGATTTAATCTTCATTATATTAACTTTATTTAATTATCCTCGTCTAAAACTGGTTGGACCCCTCTGCAACTACTCCATACAGAAGCACCAACTAATGTTATGGTTGTGGTTATTTTGGTGAACTATTTAAACTCACATTATTTTTAAACCACATATTACACCCCAAGAATTTTAGTGTGGAATTACAAATATGTGTAAGACAAGATTTCTATTTTTATGTAGTTAGAATCTATTTAAGGAGTCAAGATATATGAAGAAACAATTCATATTAATAGATATGCTGAATAGTATTTATAAATTATAGCAGCTAAATTCTAATGATTGTCAATTCATCAGTGAAGAATGGATAGAAATGTTTTCTGTGAGGCTGATCCCATGGATGTATCAAAACAGAAAAAAACCTAAGGCAATTATTTGGTAAGTTTGGCATTGGATAAGAAGATAGCAATAACAAGCAAATAATGTAGCATTTCCTTCCCTTGTCTTTTTGCTCTCTGTCCTTAACTCAAATGACCAAGCGCAAATTGGTTTTGAACAGGATCAAATTTACTGAATAATTGGTATAGTGCTAATCATAGGTTAGGCACAGGTTCAAGTAAGCAGACTTTGAATTGAATATGGCTCCATCTTGGAGAGTCAAGCTTGATCTTCAGCTTACCTTGTAGGTAGAAGTACAGATGAATCTACTACTTATAGGTAGCAGACGAGCTAGCATGTTATTAGTGATGGGGCAAGGGACCACTGCAGAGCCACAGCCACTATTACCGGAGCTCTTAGCTTAGGGACCTAGGGAGGGAAGAGCCATCAAATACTTATATTACACAAATCCTTCTCACTATTTGCTTGCATGTGTCTCATCACCATGCAGCGTATCCTGTGAATGTGTAATGAAAATTACGTCTGAAATTTATCTGAAAACTTCCCTGAAGGCCCATCCCCAAAAGGATGCTATTGTTGAAATACATATGCCAAATGTGTGCTTAGAATGCTTATTAAGGAAACATTTCCTAGCCTATTGACATGAACACTGGGAAACGTGTGCTTCAGTTACTATCACTTTACACCACATTGCTTTTTCTTTTCCCTCTTTCCTTTCCATTCCATTTTTCTTATCCAAACTCCCTTTAAAAGTTACAAATCTTAATGATTTCCCCGATGACTTAGAATATATGTACCTGACTCTAACATAAAAGATATTTCTAAGACTGTAACAATAGAAGAGAATTCTCCAAAAGGGTCATATTTATTTGATGAACGTGTTTCACTGATATTTGACAATTCGTTGTTTTGGTGCATAATACCAATATTAGTTCACCTGACTTTTGAATATGCGTGAGATTGTATATGCTTTTTATTCTAGTCAGGGACATAATACAAATACATTTTTTGATTAATTGATATTCATATGAAATGTTTCCATTTTAATGGAGTCTGTAGTTGATCTTCAGGGAGAAATCAGCTTTTTTATGTCAAATTAGGTGTATATTGCTTAATCAAGGTTTTTTTCAATTCAATTTACTCACAATAAGTATTCATGAGGGTTCACTTTCCAGAGACCCTTGGTTTCATTATAGCTAATAATTTTTGATGCAGTTATAGCTAATTATCAAAGAAAAACTAATGAGGTTTCTCATGGCATAGTAGGATAACTACTTCTTTTAAGTGACTTAACTCTTTTTGGTATAGCATTTTCAGGAAAATTTTAAAAATTTAATATTTTAAAAAATATAGAAAGTGCATACCTGTTTGACAGGTGAACTCAAAGCTGTATTTTTTGAACCTCATTTTGACCTCATTTATGAACTTTAATATTTACTGTGTACAACATTTCCTCTTGTTAAATATGAAATGGGAAAAATTACAAATATCAGTCTTGCTACTCTGTTACATTTAAGCTTTCAATGTGTATTATAGATGAAATTTTACCGCTGAATCACCAAGGTCACTACCTAAAGATATATGAGCATATCCAGAATGCATTTGAAAAAGGTAATTAGACATTAACAATTACCTCTTGTTTTCTGAAATACATTTGGGCAGTAGTATTTTCTTCTTTTCAAAGTTATACTTTTTCCTGTATAGATAAAAAGTTAAAATTATATGCAACCTGCAACCACGTGGCAATCAAATTATAGACAAGATACACTGCATCACTACTACTCATAATAAGTGAAATGTATATAGATGTCTTATGAATGCATGGCCTAGTTTAATACTTAAATACTCCAGTGCAATGGGTGCTGTGTTTTACCATTAAGGAAACTTAGAATGACTTAGAATGAAGTAACCTGACCAAATTCACAAGGTTAGAGAGTGGGGCAGTGTTATATGTTGAATTGTGTTTCCCCAAATTCTTGTTGAAGTTCTAACCTCTAGTACCTTAAAATGTAACCTCATTTGGAAATAGGGTCATTCACATGCAATTAGTTAAGATGGAGTTATGCTGTAGTAGGATGGGCCCCTAATCCAATAGGACTGGTATCCTTATGAAAAGGGGAACTTTAGAGACACACACACACACAAGGAGATGCCACATGTGAATATAATCACAAAGATGGGAGTGATGCTTCTACAAGCCAAAGAATGCCAAGTATGGGCAGCAAATGACCAGAAGCTAGGAGAGAGGGATGGAACAGATTTTTCTCCCATGGCTTCTAGAAGGAACCGAAGATGCAAACACCTTGATTTCAGACTTCTGGCCTCCTGAATTGTGGGACAGTAAATCTCTGTTTTTTATATCACCTAGGTTGTGGTATTTTGTTGTGACTCTTATACCAAACAGGCCATCAAGACTACAACATGTGTCAGGCTAGGACATTTACTGCTCCTTTCATTCTAACACCTGCTAGTAGCTGAGCCACTCCTCCACTGTCTAACCTCTACCCTAAAAAAGGAATTTCAGTTCATACCTACGAGGGTCTAAATCATTGGTTGAAAGACATCTGTTGGACTGAAAGCGGCATTTATCCAGAGGAAATATATAAATTTTATGTACATAAGAAACAAGCATAATTTTTAATTCAAGCTTTTGTTTAGATTGTACGTTTTCATTATAAATATGTTTTAACTTAATACTTAAAATAGCATTTTCCTTTGATACTTGAAACATTGAATAAAATCCATTGACTAGAAAATAAAATGTATATGTTACTTAAAGAGTTATTGATCACTTAGGGTAAATATGGGTAGCATTTCATGAATGTTTAAGTACTTCTAAAAAAAAAAAAAAAAAAAAAAAAACTTTCTTAAGCTCGGCATAGCCAGAAAGAAAATGAATCATATTATCATATTGAAAGTTAAACTGTTACAAATTACAAATTTCTAGACTCCTTGAGCTTGGCTATTAGAAACGTTAATGGTGGAGGATTTGGGTATTTATTTTCCATGGTATGACTTTGGTATGGAAGTTTTCAGAGGCAGGTTCCAGGTGATGGTTAAGTCTAATTCTGTCAGATTTATAGCCCCACAAGCACTAACTCAACTATGACAGATCTTGATACTCTACTAGCACTCAGAAACTTAATTCCTCCTCAAGTAAGTCACCTGGTTAAACATCTCAAATGTCTTGCCATCAAAACCCTTTGGTGTCTGTTATGACTAATGGCCCATATTTCTTACCAAATGTTGATTTCAACCAACTTCTCAAAATAATTCTTTCTGAATTGAAAACAAAGTCTACCAATTGCAATGCTGCAATAATTTCTTCAATATTTTAGAGAACAGTTTCTGAAATGACTATTAAGGTTAATGTCTGCTAATGGCTTACATAATTTAGATTTTGCGGGTCATTTTAATGATTCCATTATTAATCACTTAAAACTCCCTCTATGTCATTAGAACTTTCTTAAAACTAGTTAAACCCCTCTGAGACTTTCATTACCTTCTCACTGATTTTTGGATCTGTGGATAGAAACCTGAAATGAACCAAGCTATTTGGGCTCAACAGAGATGCATCTGGGCACTGAGAACCACACATATTTTGGATTTTTAGTTTTTAAAATTCACCAGGATGGATGGAACTGTTTCCTTAAAAATCAAACAATAATCTTGACCAGTTTAAAATTGTGATCTATATCCCTTTTCCTTTAAACTTATCTGCTAATTACTTGAACTCACTTTAGGTAAACTGAATACTTGACAGGTAAATAAATTATTTTAGGTTTCCTTTGGAAATGGGCAACAAGATTAAGTCCATATGTCTAGATTGTCTTTCCACAGCACTCTATGAAAATAATAATTTAAATTTAAAAGTATGGAAAAGGGTCTCTGATACACTGACACTTGCTAAGGTAACGGCACATGCTGAGGAATTTCTGTAAAAATATAATGGGGGTGAGGCAAGCAGGAAAGAACTTTCTTCAAAAAAACCCAGTCTCAAGGGTTGAGGGTAAAATTGGGTCCAGGGTCATGTTTGATTTCCTTCACCACCTCACAGAAGAGCCCAAGGCAGCAACAGTCACCCAAACAGGGATCTCACTCTATCAGTTTGGAAGGAATATCATGCCAACAAGAAGTAGAGTCATTACTACAGCTGTCCCTTAAAGGGAGAGTTAAATCAGGCAAAGAACATAGATCATGTCCTGGGTAACGTCTGGCTGCCACATCCTATATGACAAAGAAACTCCTCCTATGAGTACAGCCCTCCTTGGGCTGCATGTGACTGTGACTCTTGCTTACTTCCAACATTTTCTTGAATTCATGACCAGGGTAAAATCAACTGTATGAAAACATTGGTTTAGTATTATTAAAATTTTCCCTGAAAAGTTAGAGCCACTAACTCTGAGATAATCCATTTCGTCTCCCATGAAGTATATAACACAGGTCTTTCTACACATGTACAGCAATTTGAGAAAAAAGGCCAGGAATTTGGAAAGAGACTACAGTCCCAAGGAAGAAGATCTAATAAACAAGAGGAAGGGTTTTAAGAAAATAAAATTACTGCTGGAAGTAAGCAAAAAATCTAAGAAAATCAATACAGTTGACCCTTGAACAAAGTGGGTTTGAACTGCGTGGGTCCACTTATTAGTGAATTTTTTTTCAAAAGCAAATATAGTACTACATGATTTGGGGATGGTTGAATCTGCAGATGCAGAACTGGGCCAAAGGAGGGCCGACTATAAGTTGTACATGGATTTTCAATTGGGTGGAGAGTTGGCACATGTAACTCCTATGTTGTTCAAGGGTCAAATGTAGAATTATTGGCTCCATGAAACAAAAATAGGCAACTATAAAGATAGACAAATTTGAGAGGCAAATATCATTTCCAATTTAACTAATTGCAACAAAGACAATCAGATTTTGACTACTGTCAAAATTTGAAGTGAAAAAGTAATTTTCTCAAAAATTATAGAAAAAAGAAAAAGATGAATCAATTAGAGAAAAGTTAAGAAACATGAAGGACTATGTAGGAAGACTAGTATAAGAATCCTGCAAATTGCAGAAACAGAGTGGATAGAGGAGAATAAATAATTAAAAAAAAATAATAACGTAGGAAAAAAAATCTTTCTGGGCTGACCACATCTCACATTTGCATATTTTAAGGGCTTGTACAATATTTAACATAACAGAGATCAAGACCTAGTTATATCTTGGAGAAAAATCTCAAATTTCAAGGCACAATGTCTACACGCAATCAAGAAGAAAAATCAGAATGCCAAAGATAAGACAAAATTCGAGTTGGCCTAAGGCTTCTCCTCTATAACATTAAATATGGCAGTGGAATATACCTTTATAGTTCTGTGGGAAAGTCTTAGACCTAGAGATTTCTACACCCGAAGAGGGGTCATCTCTATGTAAAGGTGACAAAAAGGCATTCTTTTATATGCAAGGGTACATCTGTCCCCAAAAGGATTACTCAGCAATGTAAAAGATTGATCAAAATATAGTACAACAAATGAGGAAGCTACTGCATCAAATAATTATGGTAACTGGTGGGCATACTAAAATAGATAAAATCAAAATAAATGATGCACATGTCAGAAAAATTGCTAGTTTTGAAAGTGCATAATACAAAAAATAATTTAGTAATAATTGGATCTAAAATATGAGATTATAGCAATGAAACTGAAAGTGGATAGTGGTGGAAGGCTTCTGGATAAATACGAAGGGGTTAGACTTAAGTATATACCACATCTATCTATAGTAATCCCACTAAGTGAAAGTAAATATATATTTGAAGATATAAATGCACAAAATAAATAAGAGACAAAATATTAATAACAGAACTTGGTAAACTAGAAAGGAAATGGTGGAGTGACAACTTACTGATCAATCAAGAGAAAGATAAAACTTTAATCCACCAGTAAGAGAAGGCCAGAATTATGCTGACTCATCTTGCAAATCACGTAATTATTAGGAAATTGAGATACTTTTGAAAGTAAAAGCTGAAAGTCTTTATACAAAGCAGTTAAAACCCCACATGCTCTACCTTACTTTATGTAATAAATAGAATAAAATTTCTCCAACCACTGGTTTGTGCTCTGAGATAAATGAACCTGAACCAGAAACTATGGACTTTGAGGACATCAGACAAACCAAGTGTGGACAGTATCATTTATCAGACAGGTAACTAAAAGAAACTTAATATTGAATGGTGAAATCTTTGAGGTTGCTTCTAATATTTGGCTCTGAGAAAACTACCAGCCTGCCATACTCCAGATACAAAATTGGTTTAAAAAAAAAAAGCAAGATATAGAAAATAAGCATTGGCTTCTCCCTAGTAATTGTCTCCAGAAGATCATTCTGTAGTGAAGCTATCAATTTGAAAGCCCTGTCAATGCACACAATCCTTTCTAGTATCCAAGCCACACTTGACCAAGGGTGAAATAAGAGTCCATGGGTAAATGCTTCCTATACATTGTTTGAACCAAAGTGGGCAGTTCCATGACACACTTAATAAGGCCCTTCAGAAGATTCTAGTGAATAAAGCATAATTGCCACTAATATTAGCTGGCCAGCTTGATAAGGCACTCTGGTATTGGTTTATTCCTCCTGGTCCACATTTCTGCTCTCTGGAATACCATTGCCCCTAAAACTACCTGCACCTTCATTTTCACTCATCTTTTACGGAAACTCAGGGTAAAAGAATACATATCTAAATTGGTCCTAGAAAGCAGAACTTTAGGATGGGATTTTGGAGCTGAGTGATTCCCCAGTTAGATGTGAATAACTCCTTTACTGGTGGTAAGTGAGTGCTGGTAACAGCAGGCATCCTAAATATTAAGATCTTCATATATGTGGACTGGAATGAGGTATAAGTAGAAGGTGAAATACTGGGTTATGAAGTAGTTGTGACATTTGAAATATATGAGGGCAATTATAATTTAGAAGATTGTAGCATCAACAAGTTTTTCTTTATTTTGGAAGCTTAAAAAAAAAAAGGAAAAGAAAAGAAAGATAAGCCAAGGGAGGGAACCAAAGAGAGCAAGGTCCTCTCACCATTATTTCCAGTGACTCCCTTATGGAATTTGTGCTTTCCAGCTCCACAACCTTAGCCTTCTTAGGCAAAAGCATCTTGTTTTTAGGGATGGAATGTGTTTATCAGGACACAGACCCAAGCTGCTGAATGTCTGGGTCATCCCACTAAGAAGAAATGTAGACCGCTTAAAATTCTGACAGGGTCAGGGAAAATTGAAAGGAAGAGTGGAAGGGGAAGATGGTAAATATGATTGTGTCAGAGCCAGCTGCAGCGGCCAGGACTATCCTATTTCCACTTAGTCTCTTTGTATTAAGCCCTTGCAGAGATTATAATGGACCTCCCCTTACAAGGGTGTCTCTAACTGATTGGACTTCATATGAGTTGACCTCAGTGAACAAGAGGTAGACTATCTTCCGATAGCTTTCCTGTGCCATGTCAGTATCCCCTCAGCCTCAGCTCACTCCTGCCACTGTGGAGTGACTTTCCACAGAGACTTCAACCAGCTTTGTACAGGGACAAGGGGATCGACCATCACTACTAAGTAGCACCATGTATCTCTCATTCCCTTCCTTGGGTCTTGGTGCCATGGTGAGGGTCCCCCACCGGAACCAGGTAGGCACTCATGCAAGTGGAGGCTACAGGTGTTGACAGTTAATATACAGGAGCCACTCTTGAACAAGAGCAGGTGGGACATAATAGATAAATGCTTCCTTCCGTCATCTCCCAAACAGGCAGTTGTGACACACATCTTAAGCCTCTTCAGTAGGTCCTGGCAGCATTAAGCACCAGTCCCTTGCAGCAGTTGTCAACTTTTTGATACATCTCTGTAGTGGTTTTTCCTTACTTTCCTGTTTCATTCCCCTGTTTTGCATGTCTGCCCACTGGAATTATATCCTAGACTTGTCAAAGGATCTGCATTCAGGTGAATGGAGCCTATAATGATTGGGATGACACTAAATGGGAGAAAATAATAGAACTGATGATATTGTTGGATCCAGATTAATCATGCAGGCAGAAGGAAGATCTGTGACCTGCTTTCTAATTACAGAACTGCCCTAAAGATGTGCTGATACATTTCAACCCAACTTCAAAAATTCTAAGACTGTTAGGACCTAATAAATTCTTGATTGTCTTTACAACATACTGATTTTTCTATTAATTTAAGAAAGACAGAAACTGTAACTTGTTTGAATTTCTTCCATGAGGAAGAACTGGTGAGTGACATAAAGGAACTGGGAATCATTGGGGGAAAGTAATTATTCATTTCTGGAGTAGAAAATAATAAATAGATTTCATGGTGGATTGAGCAAACTGGATTCCCAAATTTTTGAAAGTAGATTTCAAAATTCTCAGATTAAGAACAAGTAAAGTCCTATTTACAGAAACCCTGAAAGGGATGAAATTCAAAAGTGATGAAAATCTTTTAAAAAATACAGTATTTCTACAACTTGGACTACATCTAATGACCTAGAATAGGAGAGACTATTAAAATCAATCTAAGTGTATGTGAAAAGAGTTGATGAGTTTAGATGTTAAAAGACATTTATAGAGTATATAAAGATACAACACCAAGAGTCATAAAGCAAGAGAATGATGCAAGCTTCTAAGAATTATGTCAGCATTACTAAAGCCCAGAGCAAGCAAACATTCATAAACAATGTCTAACCAGAAAAAAAAGAATTATTTAAAATCTATTCTTGGAGAAAGAAAATGAGGAAGGAAAGGATGGGGCTTCTGCCTGGAAAATATAAGTGAAATAAATAGATGACAGCACGCTAGGAATGAATTATAACATATTCAGAAACTAAAGACAGCTAAACTTAACCAATATGGCAGGGGAAATAAACTTGCAAAATCACTTCTGGATATACTTCATTTCCAAAGATTGAGCATCTTATTAGCTTCTTCTGGATGAATTCTCTATCAAGCTGTTTCTGAATAAAAATATTTGATTGTGTGTGTAAAATCCAAGACTTGGGAAATTCAAACACCTTTATGAAATAAAAATGTCATTCATTTTCCAAGATTCTGGAATTGTGTAGCAATATTTTATTTAACTCACAGAGGAATACAGGTACTCTATGTGTAGACATATAGAAAACAGGCACACAAGTGTATATTAACACAAGTTAATATACTTTAGGTCATACGTAAGTATGGTTTATATGTAGGAGACTAGGAGAGGCAATTTATTGGGGGCAGACAGAAAAGAGAGCCATGGGATTTCCAAGCCCAGACGAAGGGGTGTGGGAAAAGGTGTCAGGCTTCTCTGAACCATCCAGGAAGTCTTTGTGAGGCAGACAACTTAAGGAATGTTAAAATGTCTACAGATGTGTAAACCTAGTCATTTCAAGCATATATTTATCCCTGAAATTGAACCCATGTGTGTCAAGTCACTGACTATAGATTTCAAAGGGAAACAAGACTGAACATTTCTGCTCCAAGCAGGTTTTTTTGGAGTAGCAGCTGCATTGATTTTAAGATAAGGGCTTCTTTATCCAGGCAGATGCAGCAGTCATCAGAAGCTAATTTGCTGGGATATTCACATATGCAAATCATGTCACAATGCTGAAATGCAACCACGTAATGACTGGAAAATGTTATACTCATAAATCATACCACCACGACCATCAAAATTTCCACTCAGCCAGGACAAATTCAACAGCATTTATGACCTTCCAGCTTTTAGCCCATAAAAACTCTGTGTTTTTGGAGAGTGTGTTACACTGGTGATCTTAAAACTCCCAAGTCTGTTATAATGAGTCCTCAAGTGCGTTATAACTTACCAGTAATTACATTTCAACATATCTGCTTTCAGCAGTTAGTGTTTTATTCATAAACATTTAAACACTGAATTAGGCATAAAATAAAAATGTTAGCAACAACCCGGCTTAATTTCATTAACTATTAGGTAAACTTAGTATTTCTTCTTCAAATAATCCTTCGTTTTGAATGCTAAAGATGTAATGAACTTCATGGTTCATAGCATCTGACATTGCTTAATTAATGGGTGCATTTATAGTACATGGGCCTTGGTAATTGATTTATATGCATGATTTGCACATACAGCTGTTAGTTCCTGTAGGAAAGTCATAATTCAAATGTGTGCATATTTTTCAGATGTGGGAAAAGAAAAAAATTTGAACTTGACAAGTTCCCCCAAAACATGATAGCAAATTAATAGCTCAGAAACAAACCTACGGGATGAAGCATTAAAGTTATAGTCTTGAATTTTAACATGTGCATTTCAAAATATTGAGAAAATGCTTTTGTTTCTTTTGAAATATTTAGTTCACAAGAAACAAGAATTCATTTGCGTACCCTTCCATTCAAATCTATACATTGGATGGAAAATGGGGTTAGATTATCTGTTGACTAAGTCAACTTCATTAAAATGTATCAAAAACTTAAAAGACATTCACCTACCTAATTAATAACTGGTCCTTTCATTGGTATGTGGGTCAAATGACTGAATAAGAATGGAAATGTGTTATTCTCTAGATAGGAAAGGTCTACATCATTCGTAACATTTGAGGTTTGCATAACATCTCTCCTAGAAGTAATGATAGATAGTCATTTGCATTCTTTTAGCTAGTTTTCTAAGTTAACAATAGTAATAATTTACAAGCAAGCTGCCCTTATAAGTGAGGGCATGCTTATGGTAAATAGGGAGAAACTAATAAGTCTACTGAGTAAAAATGACTGCTCCCTTAAACAACGAGTGGTATGTGAGGTATTGTGTGTACTGTATCTATATTTTCTCCATCAACACAGGGACCTATACTATCAGGAAGAAATTATGATTCCTCTCTATTCAGGGTCTTGGGTTAAGTCTTCTCTAAATGTAAAACAAACATTTTATGGGCAGGCATGGGAATGCCATTTTTTTCTTTTACATTGTCCAACCGATTATTCTGGAAGGCTCAAGTTGCAAATTGAGGGGTCAAAACTGAAGGCTAACTGGGCTCTAAGGGCAAAAGTCTTCTGGGGGCAGTTAAGAAGGTTAAGGCAGAGAAACAATTGTTTCTGGATTCTGCATTACCCCACGGGGGGAGCAGCGCCCTCCAGATCTGCTCACGTTCTGTGTTGCGACCCCATGCTGCACCCTACGACTTTCACGCTGTGCTATTTGCCAGAGTCATTTAGCACCTTTCCCCACATCATTGATGACGACTAACCCTTTCCCCTTTGTTAGCTGCTGGTGGTATTTCACTGAGGCCTTCAGGAAACACTTGCAAACATTACCAGTTGGGTTTTTTTTTTTTTAAAGGCAGCTATCAAAGTGTTTTATTGTACATTAAAACATTCACAGCCCAGGCAACTTGATGGTTTTCACCATGCTGGCCCCATTTCCTGGTGCTCCAAGGCAGTGCTTAGCTTTTCACTTTCTAGCCCCGTACCCTACATCTGCTATTCTAATGCCTTCATTCATCAGAAGACCGGCAGCTGTAAATTGTTCCAAAGCCCTTCTCACACATGTGCACGCACAGGCTCACACACGTGCACACACAGACAGACACAGAAGCATGTACATGTGAGTAAAGGCTTCTACCTTTTCTAGTACCATCTGAATGGAGAAGAGAGGCTGCGAACAGCGAATCTATTTGATTTGCTAATTTGTTGATGCCCTTTTAAATCTTTCAGTGGTTACTTGATCCTTTTGCTGCTCTTTGAAGATCTGGAAAGTAAAATAAGTATACTGTCTTGGTGGAGAATTCATTGGTTCACTCTAGCAAGGCACTCTGTTTGAGAGAATGCATGTTCCAGTCTGAGGGTTGTAACAATTTGTAGCCTATGTAAGATCATCTTCCATCACCAGGGTTAACATGATGAAAGGTAGAAGCTGAACTGAGTTCCTGTGGCTTCTTCTGCTAGGGTAGTTAGTTTTCAAGACATTGGCATTTACGGACAATCCTCATCCACACACCCTGCCCCATATTGTTTTCCATTTCCAAACTCTTGCACTGCCAGGGCTGGAGATGATTAAATAATAACAAATGAAATCCACTCATGTTTTCTTTGAAGGAAACCCTGGGTTTGCAACTCATTTCTGAAATTTTGCTTGGTCCAAGTTTTTGAGTTTTAGAATTAATTCCAAGCTCTTTTCTCTGACCATCATTAATGATTGTGATTATATAGTTAATCAAGAGACCAGAAAGGAAACTTGGGTGAGATGTTAATACAAATAATTAACATTAGATCAGTGTCCCAGAGTCTAACGAATGGTAATTATTTATGTAATTCTGCAGAGACAAGGTTAATCCTTACACGTAACCTTGAGTCACTATTTGGAACTTTGGGAAATGATGGATAACAATAACAACAACTCTTCATATGTATAGCACTCCCATTTAAGAACTACTTCCCCAAGTATTATCATATTTGAGTCTCAAAATAATCCTATGGCACAGGTAGTAACATATTATAGCAGTATCTATTCTCTATAATAATCAGAACTGGGGTTGAAAAGGGTAAAATAAGTGGAGTTAGTACACACAATTAAATTGTTTAAATTTCAAATGTATAACATTTTTCTTATGCCTAACTAACATCTGTTATCATCTCTGGATCTAAAATTTTAATTATAATAAGTGTTTAATTATACATATTTATAAATTTTAATCCTTAGCCTCTTAAACCTCAAAACTAAAATTTAGTTCTCTTCCCTGTAAAGTAATCTGAGATGAAAACTTTGAAGTTGTTGCCAGCTCCCATGATTACGAACACTTACGTGAGAGAAGATAAACTCTACAGTAGAGTGGATCTATGATCTCACACAAGCATTTGAAAAGATTATCCATCCATTCATGTGTTTATTCGTCCTTCCTTCTTTTCTTTCTCTTTCCTTCTTTCCTTCCCTCCTTCCGTCTTTTCATTTAAAAATCTTAATCGAACACTTAATCTATATGCCACTGGCACTTAAAGGGGTAACTAAAATAGTGACACTCTGAGGTCACACTGGTGAAAGTTTGCTCAAGATACCAGCAGAGAACTGGCAGAAAGAGTATCTCTGTGAATCAGGAAAGTTATGTTCTAGTTAGACAAGTGCCATATTTCTCTGAGGTTATTTGTTTATTTGTTTAATTTTAACCTGAGAAATGAATGGGTTAGATTAGATAATGTCCAAGAATTCTGCAGTTCCAACATTTTATTAAATTGAATTTCTCTGAACAAGTTCAGCCTTAAAAAGAGCTAAATATAGTGTCTGGGTCTTAATGTTGTAATAAATGTTCAGTAAAGTACTGAATGAGCCACTGATAGGAACCTAAGAAACTCTACAAACCAGCTCAACAACATAAGCCAGTTATGATAACTCGACATGGTAAAGAGTTTCTACAGAAAAGGATTTTTATTTCAATTTTTCTAAACTTAATCAATTTTTAAAACATCTTTATTGGGGTATAATTGCTTTACAATGGTGTATTAGTTTCTGCTGTATAGCAAAGTGAATCAGCTATACATATACATATATCCCCATATCCCCTCCCTTTTGCGTCTCCCTCCCACCCTCCCTATCCCACCCCTCTAGGTGGTCACAAAGCACCAAGCTGATCTCCCTGTGCTATGTGGCTGCTTCCCACTAGCTATCTATTTTACATTTGGTAGTGTATATATGTCAATGCCACTCTCCCAGTTCGTTCCAGCTTACCCTTCCCCCTCCCTGTGTGCTCAAGTCCATTCTCTACATCTGCTTCTTTTTTCTGTCCTGCCCCTAGGTTCTTCAGAACCCCCCCCCTTTTTTTTTAGATTCCATATATATGTGTTAGCATACGGTATTGCTTTTTCTCTTTCTGACTTACTTCACTCTGTATGACAGTCTCTAGGTCCATCCACCTCACTACAGATAACTC
Source organism: Hyperoodon ampullatus (assembly GCF_949752795.1). NCBI lineage: Eukaryota > Metazoa > Chordata > Mammalia > Artiodactyla > Ziphiidae > Hyperoodon > Hyperoodon ampullatus. Next base: position 98,830,045 of record NC_136923.1, read on the forward strand.
AATTTCGTTTCTTTTTAAGGCTGAGTAATATTCCATCGTATATATGTGCCACATCTCCTTTATCCATTCATCTATCAGTGGACACTTAGGTTGCTTCCATGTCCTGGTTATTATAAATAAGAGCTGCAATGAACATTGTGGCATGACTCATTTTGAATTATGGTTTTCTCTGGGTATTTGTCCAGTAGTAGGATTGCTGGGTCATATGGTAGTTCTATTTTTAGTTTTTTAAGGAACCTCCATAGTGTTCTCCATAGTGACTGTATCAATTTACATTCCCACCAACAGTGCAAGAGGGTTCCCTTTTTCCTACACCCTCTCCAGCATTTACTGTTTGTAGATTTTTTGATGATGGCCACTCTGACCTGTGTGAGGTGATATCTCATTGTAGTTTTGATTTGCATTTCTCTAATGATTAGTGATGTTGAGCATCCTTTCACGTGCTTGTTGGCAACCTGTAGATCTTCTTTGGAGAAATGTCTATTTAGGCCTTCTGCCCATTTTTGAACTGAGTTGTTTGTTTTTATGATATTGAATTGCATGAGCTGCTTGTATATTTTGGAGATTAATCCTTTGTCAGTTGCTTCGTTTGCAAATATTTTCTCCCATTCTGAGGGTTGTCTTTTTGTCTTCTTTATGCTTTCCTTTACTGTGCAAAAGCTTTTAAGTTTCATTAGGTCCCATTTGTTTATTTTTGGTTTTATTTCCATTTCTCTAGGAGGTGGTTCAAAAAGGATCTTGCTGTGATTTATGTCATAAAGTGTTTTGCCTATGTTTTCCTCTAAGAGTTTTATAGAGTCTGGCCTTAAATTTAGGTCTTTAATCCATTTTGAGTTTATTTTTTTGTATGGTGTTAAGGAGTGTTCTAATTTCATTCTTTTATGTGTAGCCATCCAGTTCTCCCAGCACCACTTATTGAAGAGGCTGTCTTTTCTCCATGGTGTATTCTTGCCCCCATTATAAACGATAAGGTGACCATATGTATGTGGGTTGAGCTCTGAGCTTTCTATCCTGTTCCACTGATCTATATTTCTGTTTTTGTGCCAGTACCATACTGCTCTGATTACTGTAGCTTTCTAGTATAGTCTGAAGTCAGGGAGCCTGATTCCCCCAGCTCCATTTTTCTTTCTCAAGATTGCTTTGGTTATTCGGGGTCTTTTTTGTTTCCACACAAATTGTGAAATTTTTTGTTCTAGTTCTGTGAAAAATGCCATTGGCAGTTTGATAGGGATTGCATTGAATCTGTAGATTCCTTTGGGTAGTATAATCTTTTTCACAATGTTGATTCTCCCAATCCAAGAACATGCTATACCTCTCCATCTGTTTGTATCGTCTTTAATTTCTTTCATCAGTGTCTTATAGTTTTCTGCATTCAGGTTTTTTTCTCCTTGGGTAGGTTTATCCCTAAGTATTTTATTCTTTTTGTTGCAGTGGTAAATGGGAGTGTTTCCTTAATTTCTCTTTCAGATTTTTCGTCATTAGTGTATAGGAATGTAAGAGATTTCTGTGCATTAATTTTGTATCCTGCTACTTTACCAAATTCATTGATTAGCTCTAGTAGTTTTCTGGTAGCATCTTTAGGATTCTCTATGTATAGGAGCATGTCATCTGTAAACAGTGACAGTTTTACTTCTTCTTTTATGATTTGAATTCCTTTTATTTCTTTTTCTTCTCTGATTTCAGTGGCTAAAACTTCCAAAACTATGTTGTATAATAGTGGTGTGAATGGGCAGCATTGTCTTGTTCCTGATCTTAGTGGAAATGGTTTCAATTTTTCACTATTGAGAATGATGTTGGCTGTGGGTTTGTCATATATGGCCTTTATTATGTTGAGGTAAGTTCCCTCTATGACTACTTTCTGGAGGGTTTTTTATCATAAATGTGTGTTGAATTTTGTCAAAAGATTTTTCTGCACCTATTGAGATGATGATATGATCTTGATCCTTCAACTTGTTAATATGGCTTATCACATTGATTGATTTGCTTATATTGAAGAATCCTTGTATTCCTGGGATAAATCCCACTTGATCATAGTGTATGATCCTTTTAATGTACTTTTGGATTTTCTTTGCTAGTATTTGTTGAGGATTTTTGCATATATGTTCATCAGTGATATTGGTCTGTACTTTTCTTTTTTGGGGGCATCTTTGTCTGGTTTTGGTATCAGGGTGATGGTGGCCTCGTAGAATGAGTTTGGGAGTGTTCCTCCCTCTGCTATATTTTGGAAGAGTTTAAAGAAGGATAGGTGTTAATTCTTCTCTAAAAGTTTGATAGAACTTGCCTGGGAAGCCATCTGGTCCTGGGCTTTTGTTTGCTGGAAGGTTTTTAATCACAGTTTCAATTTCAGTGTTTGTGATTGGTTGGTTTATATTTTCTATTTCTTTCTGGTTCAGTCTCAGAGGTTCTGCTTTTCTAAGAATTTGTCCACTTCTTCTAGGTTGTCCATTTTATTGGCATATAGTTGTTTGTAGTAATCTCTCATGATCCTTTGTGTTTCTGCAGTGTCAGTTGTTACTTCTCCTTTTTCATTTCTAATTCTATTGATTTGAGTCTTCTCCCTTTCTTTCTTGATGAGTCTGGCTAATGGTTTATCAGTTTTGTTTATCTTCTCAAAGAACCAGCTTTTAGTTTTATTGCTCTTTCCTATTGTTTCCTTCATTTATTTTTCATTTATTTCTGGTCTGATCTTTATGATTTCTTTGCTTCTGCTAACTTTGGGTTTTTTTTTGTTGTTGTTCTTCTTTCTCTAATTGCTTTAGGTGTAAGGTTAGGTTGTTTATTTCAGATTCTTCTTGTTTGTTGAGGAAGGGTTGTATTGCTATAAACTTCCCTCTTAGAACTGCTTTTGCTGCATCCCATAGGTTTTGGGTCATTGTGTTTTCATTGTCATTTGTTTCTAGGTATTTTTTGATTTCCTCTTTGATTTCTTCAGTGATCTCTTGGTTATTAAGTAGTGTATTGTTTAGCTTCCACGTCTTTGTATTTTTTACAGATTTTTTCCTGTAATTGATATCTAATCTCATAGCATTGTGTTCCGGAAAGATACTTGATACGATTTCAATTTTCTTAAATTTACCAAGGCTTGATTTGTGAACCAAGATATGATCTATCCTGGAGAATGTTCCATGAGCACTTCAGAAGAAAGTGTATTCTGTTGTTTTTGGATGGAATGTTCTATAAATATCAATTAAGTCCATCTTTTTAATGTATCATTTAAAGCTTGTGTTTCCTTATTTATTTTCATTTTGGATGATCTGCCCATTGGTGAAAGTGGGATGTTAAGGTCCCCTACTATGATTGTGTTACTGTCAATTTCCACTTTTATGGCTGTTAGCATTTGCCTTATGTATTGAGGTGCTCCTATGTTGGATGCATAAATATTTACAATTGTTATATCTTCTTCTTGGATTTATCCTTTGGTCATTATGTAGTGTCCTTCTTTGTCTCTTGTAATAGTCTTTATTTTAAAGTCTATTTTGTCTGATATGGGAATTGCTACTCCAGCTTTCTTTTGATTTATATTTGCATGGAGTAACTTTTTCCATCCCCTCACTTGCAGTCTGTATGTGTCCCTAGGTCTGAAGTGGGTCTCTTACAGACAGCATATATATGGGTCTTGTTTTTGTATCCATTCAGCCAGTCTGTCTTTTGGCTGGAGCATTTCATCCACTTACCTTTAAGGTAATTATCAACATGTATGTTGCTATTACTATTTTCTAAACTGTTTTGGGTTTGTTATTGTAAGTCTTTTCCTTCTCTTGTGTTTCCTGCCTAGAGAAGTTCCTTTAGCATTTGTTGTAAGGCTGGTTTGGTGGTATTGAATTCTCTTAGCTTTTGCTTCTCTGTAAAGGTTTTAATTTCTCCTTCGAATCTGAATGAGATCCTTCCTGCGTTGAGTAGTCTTGGTTGTAGGTTTTTCCCTTTCATTGCTTTAAATATGTCCTGCCACTCCCTTCTGGCTTGCAGAGTTTCTGCTGAAAGATCAGCTGTTAACCTTATGGGGATTCCCTTGTATGTTATTTGTTGCTTTTCTCTTGCTGCTTTTAATATTTTTTCTTTGTATTTTATTTTTGACAGTTTGATTAATATGTGTCTTGGTGTGTTTCTCCTTGGATTTATCCTGTATGGAATTCTGTACTTCCTGGACCTGATTGACTATTTTCTTTCCCATATTAGGGAAGTTTTCAACTATAATCTCTTCAAATATTTTCTCAGTCCCTTTCTTTTTCTCTTCTTCTTCTGGGACCCCTATAATTCGGATGTTGGTGCATTTAATGTTGTCCCAGAAGTCTCTGAGACTGTCCTCAATTCTTTTCATTCTTTTTTCTTTATTCTGCTCTGTGGCACTTATTTCCACCATTTTATTTTCCAGGTCACTTATCTGTTCTTCTGCCTCAATTATTCTGCTATTGATTCCTTCTAGAGAATTTTTAATTTCATTTATTGTGTTGTTCATCATTGTTTGTTTGCTCTTTAGTTCTTCTAGGTCCTTGTTATACATTTCTTGTATTTTCTCCATTCTATTTTCAAGATTTTGGATCATCTTTACTGTCACTACTCTGAGTTCTTTTTCAGGTAGACTGCCTATTTCCTCTTCATTTGTTTGGTCTGGTGGGTTTTTACTTTGCTCCTTCATCTGCTGTGTATTTCTCTGTCTTCTCATTTTGCTTAACTTACTGTGTTTGGACTCTCTTTTTGGCAGACTGCAGGTTTGTCGTTCCCATTGTTTTTGGTGTCTGCCCCTAATGGGTAAGGTTGGTTCGGCGGGTTGTGTAGGCTTCCTGGTGGAGGTGACTGGTGCCTGAGTTTTGGTGGATGAGGCTGGATCTTGTCTTTCTGGTGGGCAGGACCACATCCAGTGGTGTGTTTTGGGGTGTCTGTGAACTTATTATGATTTTACGCAGCCTCTCTGTTAATGGGTGGGGTTGTATTCCTGTCTTGCTAGTTGTTTGGCATGGGGTGTCCAGCACTGGAACTTGCTGGTCGTTGAGTGTAGCTGGGACTTAACTTTGAGATGGAGGTCTCTGGGAGAGCCCTTGCCGATTGATATTACATGGGGCCAGGAGGTCTCTGGTGGACCAATGTCCTGAACTCTCCCACCTCAGAGGCTCAGGCCTGACACCCAGCCGGAGCACCAAGACACTGTCAGCCACAAGGCTCTTCTCGTGAGAGCACCAGAATCACAACTATCTGCCAAACAACCATTGACAGGAAGACTCTGGAACCCACCAAAAAAGATACCCTATATCTGCTAGTGTTAGAGGGTCTCCTGCAGGAGGGGGAGGTATGGCTCACTGCAGGGACAAGGACACTCTCAATATTTTTAATGAAACACCCTTTGCAATTAAACTGAGCCTTGAGTTAAACATCTAAATATCAGGAAAGAGCTAACATTTTTGAGTCCCTGCTATGTTCCCAGGCATAAGTTAGGTACTTTGGTGTAAATTAGCTTATTATATAGAATGCCTGATAGCTGGCTCTCAGTTGCTCATATGTATTTTCATGTTTCTCTCTATGCTTACGCTGTGCTCTAATCAGACCATTCTCTTGTGTTTTCTCAGCCCATACATTGACTGTACCTCCCTTTCTGTCTCATACTCCCTCCTCTCTTTCTCTCCCTCTCTCATTTCTTCCTGCTCTTTCTTACTTCAGTAAATGTTACTCAAGCATCTACCATATACCAGACACTTTATTTGCACTCAGGATACACCATGAACAAAACAAAGTTTCTGATCTTATATTTTAGTTGGAGACAATAGATAATTAAATAAATACATATCTTCCAGGTTGTTTTAAGTTCTATGATGAAAAATAAAGCCGGGTGAGAGCACAGAGGGTGACCATTCCTGTCCAGCCTCTGCTCCTTCTCTTCATCTTACAATGGGGGCTGACTTTTCTGTCTACTGGAATTCTAACCACAGTCAGTTTCCAACTCAGACCTCATCCCTCCATGCAAGCTTACCCAGCATTTGGGGTCCATATGCCTGCCTTTTTATTTTTCCTTTCTACTTTTGTACTTATTGATAACATTTACTGAGTATTTAGAACATGATTATGTTACAGATGTTTTGTAAATCATAATCTGGTCAACTCAGCTTGATTGTGAAGTCGTTGAGAGTAGGGACCATTACTTTTGTATTTCTCAGCACCTTGCTTAGGAGCAAACATGTATTAAGGCTCAACCAATTATCATAAAATGATGCATTAATACATTTTATAGAAACATGAAGATAGATCTTAGAGAAAATGTAGATATAGTGCTTAATTCAGCCCTGATGTACTAGAAGCTGTGCAGAAGAGAATGAACATATTTTTTCCATTTTGAAACTGAAATGTCTAAGTGAGCTACATTTTTTTGGCCACACTGTGCAGCATGAAGGATCTTAATTCCCCAACCAGGGATCGAACCTGTGCCCCTTGCAGTGGAAGCATGAAGTCTTAACCAATGGACTGCCAAGGAAGTCCCTACATGACCTACGTTTTTATATAACCTGAAGCAGGGTTTCTTCACACTTCTTGAGTCATGGACTTCTTTGGCAATCTGATGAAGGCCATGAATCCATTCAGAGAACAACTTTTTTTTTTTTTTTTTTCGGTACGCGGGCCTCTCACTGTTGTGGCCTCTCCTGTTGCGGAGCACAGGCTCCAGACACGCAGGCTCAGCGGCCATTGCTCACGGGCCCAGCCGCTCCACGGCATGTGGGATCCTCCCAGACTGGGGCACGAACCTGCATCCCCTGTATTGGCAGGCAGACCCTCAACCACTGCGCTACTAGGGAAGCCCCCAGAGAACAACATTTTTAAATGCATAAAATAAAATACTTAAGATTACAAAGGAGACTAATTATACTAACGCTATCAAAATTTGAAGGATTTTGTTATAGTGTAATGCACATACTTCTCACTAATTTATTAAATAACAAGATCAAGTGGTGAACCACCTCAATGTTGAATGCATGATGAAGATGCATGCATGATGAATCATTTATGATGATAAATCATATTCCAGGATATCTGTAACAATATGATATGTATGTACCTGTGATTTTTACTGGTGACAAAATCAAAAGTACTGCTAATACTTCCATGGTTTGGGGGCAATATTAAACATGAAAGGAAATGCTGAAAATTTTTGTCATATATTAGTAAAAATAGAGAAGCATTTTTTCTCATCCAATTTTGTAGACTATTTGAATTCTCTTGAGGGACTCTGGGGTCAGGTATGTATGGTACTGTAAATCTCAAGTGAAGAATCAGGATCTATGGTCTTCTGTGATAGTCTTTAGAGTTCAAATTCAAAAACAGCTCACTTCTTAGGAATCCTAAGTCCACTTTAATACACAGCATAAGATGCATAAACACAAATGACTTAGAACATTCTGATGTACTTAAGAAAAACAAAATTAATCATAAAAATGTACACTGAAATTAAGCTCAGCAGGTAGATGGAGATCCTGTGTGGATTTCAAATGATACCACACATCAGCGCACTGACACACGTTGTCTTTCTATTTCTGCTGCAAAGAGGTCTTATTGGAAACAATTAAATATGCTAATGAGAACTGAGAAATAGAGCTGAGAATTTACAGAATATTTAAGCTTTTTGCTATTTTATAAAATCTAAGTTTTGGTTTCTTAACAAGACCAACCCTGGTTTTAGATCCAGAGTTTTGAGTGTATAAGGAGATTACCTTTACTTAATGTGATCAAAGATCTTACTCAGAATGGTAGAAGTTATCTGTTTTAGAGATTTCTCTAGTTTCACTTCAAGTCACCCACCCACTTGAGTCTCGTTAAATGGATATCTTACTGTATTTATACATAATATGAAGACCAGGGCTCAATTTGGAAAGCTAGAGGCTATAAAGATGGTGAAAGTGAAGAAACCAACAAAGAGACCAAGAGAAACAAATTCATATAATCCATAGAGTTGGCCAGACTCCTTACCTCATAGACTCTGGAGATAGCACTATGTGAATTTAAAGTCTAGAAACTTCATTTTCATTCTGTACGATAAGTCAGCTTTCCTAAAGTGATTATATTTGGATGTCTTTTTGGTGAGAAAAAAAGCTTCCCTTCATGCACCCTGAATGAGGCTGTAACTCTACAACAAACACATCTCTTCAAGCCATATTGCCTAGAAAAGGTAAAAAATACATGAGAAGTCAGGAAACAAAGGATCATTCATGATAAGCTCACTGTAGTTTCCCCCAGAAGCTATGTAACCTCATGCAGGCTGTGGGAGACAGGAGCTGACTGCCTCAGAGGCATTTGAGAAAACTTATCTTCATGTGAATCTATAGATGATTAAAAAAATAGGAATAGGGAGGGCTTCCCTAGTGGCATAGTGGTTAAGAACCCACCTGCCAATGCAGGGGACATGGGTTCCAGCCCTGGTCCGGGAAGATCCCACATGCTGCAGAGCAACTAAGCCCCTGTGCCACAACTACTGAGCCTGCACTCTAGAGCCCATGAGCCACAAGTACTGAGTCTGTGAGCCACAACTACTGAGCCCGAGAGCCACAACTACTGAGCCTGTGAGCTACAACTACTGAAGCCCACACACCTAGAGCCCATGCTCCACAACAAGAGAAGCCACTGCAATGAGAAGCCCATGCACAGCAATGAAGAGTAGCCCCTGCTCGCTCACCGCATCTACAGAAAGCTAGTGCGCAGCAACGAAGACCCAACACAGCCAAAGAGAAATAAATAAAAAGAAATAAAAATAGGAATAGGAAAAAGTATGTAAGTTTCAAAATAATCAAGGTAAGACGTTTTTAAACAGAGATAAGCTATATTTCTCTCTTGGTTCTAGTTTAATTGATTAAATGAATCATGCAACCATTAAGGTGGTGCTAAAAAAAGTAAGTCGAATTATAAAAATTCATGTAATTTATTATCACGTGGCAAAGGAGACTACAAAATTGAATCAACATGTTGTAGGTATATATAAGTAATCTAGAAAAATCCAAATTAAGGGTTTAAACTCTTGTGATTGAAGACAATGGAAAAATTTTTGGTTTATTGAATTTATGACCAAGTTACTCCTCAGCTTCCTTCGACAGTGGTCCTATAGAATAACGTAGGTTCTTTGTTGAATCTGCACAGAACTTTCCCTCAACCCTTGGACAAGTTCCAAACTGGTGGGGACAGTCTAACTACAAGGTGATAAGGCATATTTGTTTAGGAATTTTTCCCCCTAATCTGGCTGTACAGAGTGGGCAGTACTTGCTTGTTCTTGGAAGCCAAATGTCACGTTTTCTAGTCCTAGAAAATTATTGTCATTTTATTCAAAAGGTGAATGAGTTGATATTAAGGCTGTGATTGAAAAGAAGTTTCAAGTAAACAGGTTTTTGGGGGAAGACTCCCATGGCTAGGCAAAGGGATTACAGTTAATTCTAAACATGCTGTACTTTACAACTACTATGAGACAATAATTTTAGCAGTTCTACAGATGATTAAAAAGTCATTTTCTAAAATATTCTCACTGGAGTTTTTTTTTTAAAGAAAACATTTAATTGCTCCAATCAAGCATAACTACTTTCTGCTTATGGTGTAATTTGTATACTCTGATCACATGGTGTGTGGCTATTTGTCATAATTTTATAAGTGTATATTCCCCACTGTAGTGATTGGCCATCATTAATTGTGAATAATTCCCTGCTTATTAAAGTCCTGCAAAAAAGATAGAAAAACAAGGCCCAGAGAACAAAAGGAGACTGGGAAGCCTCATTTGAATCCTCTTTGCAAATACACGTTAAGTTTTTTAAGACTTTATAAGTGATATCTGCTTGGAAGGCATTAAAACAATGACCAAAAAAAGTGACAAAAACCAGTTTTTCAAGGTTTCTTAGTAAAAACCTGAGCATACCTGATACTTTCTCTGATTCAGGTAGCAATTGGTTTATGCAACTCAAGCAAGGTTTACTTTGAAACATTTAAGCCTCTGCAACCCTTCTCTTCACTGTATAGGTTAAACCACACTGACAGGAAACAGGAAACTACATAAGGGTCGTCCCAAAGGGACCATTTCAGAGTATAGTAATACCATTACCCAGTTAGGGAGGATTAAATCCTTACAATATGCAGACAGCTTGGAAGATATAATATCTAGAAGAAACATCTAGCTAAGTAGCTTAATAAGCTCCTCAATATAAGTCACATAATGCTAGCAAGAACGAAAACAATTCAGGTTTATTTAGAATAGAGCAAACTGCAGGACAATGAGAGCAGAGTACTGTGCTCATGGACATCTGCAGTCAGCTGCCACCATACTCTACCTATTGTCTTGGTATTATGAAAACATCTTATGCATGTAAGCTTTGTATGGAATTGCCTGTCCCCTGATGCATCGTTGCCATTCCTCTCAGGTGAGGTCTTCTGTCTGCGCTTCCCACTCGCACCGTTGCTCTCGGTGCGTCTATCTGTGGAACGCGTTCTTGTTCTCCAAGCTCTCCCATCCATTATGCAAACAGTTCCCAAATTCCCACTGCTTTCTCCATCAAACCTGAAATCAATCAATCCAGAAGAGCTCACGGAATGCTCTTTAGCCCTCCTGATGAAGTGACACAGAGAGTGACAACAGTTCTCTGGCAGCATGCCACTGACGTGGCTCTTCCTTCATGTCTTGGACCAATAAATGTACCACCTTCACATGCACCTTTGGAAATATCATGCCTAGGCATATAATTTATGTATCTCCTTATGTGTTGACACTTTCTTATTTTTCAAATCAAATCAATAACTATATATTTGTCCCTTATCTGCTAGATACTTCTATCTAAATCAATGTTGAATAGTACCATGTTCGTACATAATTTCCCATAGCATCTTGAGCAAATAGGCTTCTATTATAATGACTGCTATTATTACCAACACCATCATCATTCAAGGTATCCTGGACTTGGATCAGACAACGAATGCCATCAAAGGGCCCATAAATATTATCAACTGATCTTACATATGTTAATATAAGCTCCCTCCAAGTCTCCTTTTCCCTTTGTGTGTGAGCTCACATGTATATGTGTATGCATGTGTGATTCTTCTTGTTTTCACCCAACATAATAACATGCGTAAGTAGAATCACCCAAATCAGCCTCCAAGTGCCCTGACACTATAGACATTCACATTTCTTGACTCTCTCCCTTCATCTATCCTCTGCATCTTACTATTATCTCATCATTGCATTGACACTGATTTTTGGTCTCTTGTTTTTGCTGCTGTTACTGGTTCCACACTTGCCCTTTGGAACTGACACATGGATATTGTTTCTCTCTGGATTTAACTCCCATTTGTCCTTGAATATAGTTGACCCTTGTGCACTGGTTCAATTTCTTTCTGGCTGTTTCTGGTCATTCCTTGGCCTCATCTGTTCTCAGCTCTCTGCGGTGCACTTTGGCTAGTCCTGAATTGTAGTCCTAAGGAGGTGGAGAGGCAGTGATTAGACATTACCCATTAGCTAGCTGATGAATAGATAAATATGAATCAAACACAAGCCCTGCTCCTGAGGAGTTCCTGGCCCATTTGAAAAGATACATTTATAAATACTATTCATTCAATAGTATGAAAATGCTACAACAAACCAATGTACAAATTGCTATGGATGCCCAGTAAAAAGAGTAGTGTCTCAGTAAAGGATATTTTGAAAATATTTGATTAAACTAGAGGGAAAAGATTGTCCAAACTGAAGAGTTATCCCAATTATGTAAATACATAAACTGAAAATTTCTAATGTAACATATAATTATACATTGTACAGCTTCTTCCTCATCAATGTATTTACAAAACATTTTTTATTCACATGTGACTAGAAGAGTGTTTTTTTTTTTTTTGAGCATCTTAATTTTACAAAAAGGATTGACATTTTAAAAGTCAGTTTAAAGGAAAAAAATCTGGTGACCAGTTTATGAAAAGTGGGAAGACAGCAGAGCACGTGAAAAAGTGAGAATTCAGTTGGGTATTTTGATCTCACTGGCTGGGGTCTCCCCTTACAGGCAATGGTACTTTCCTCTAAGGCAAACTGAGTTTGCATATGCATATGAAATAAGAAAGTGTATAGCAACATATGGGGGTATCTAATTATACAAAGGATTTAAAATATTTACAGCCATTTAAAAAGAAATTCTGCTGAACTGCTAGATTCCTCTAGCCAAAAGCTTTTTTAAAAGGAAAGTTCATACAAATATGAAGGAGGCAGAAATGATACTAGGAAGTCACAAAACACGGTAGCATCACAGACAGAAAATTTTTACATCAGTTTAATGATATAATCTGAAAGGACTCAGTAAAAACTAAATAAGGGATGCAATTCATTGGATGAAATTCACTGGCGTGTAATACATTTGAGTGCACATGTGAACTGATGGGAGCTATCTGTAAACTGAGTCACTATAAAGATAATGTACTACTCACATAATTTAAAATATTATTAAAAATACATAAGAAAGAAGTCCTTGTCTAACTGCCCAAGTTGGTTAAATGGTCAATTTTGGAAGACAGGGATGTATCTACTGCGTCCACAAATCACAAAGACAATGCATTCAACTGGATCCACCAAGTTCGGATAACAATTCTAAACAGTACTGGGTCAAGCTCTTTATCTCAGGCTATATAAATATTACCAACAGAAGAGTCAGGAAGAACTAAACCAACACTGACTAAGTTATGTACAGAATATTAAGTGATTAAAGCAAATACATAAAATATTTCAGTTGTGATGTATATGACCTGTGTAATGAAATTCCCTTCTCATTAGTTATTGCTGGAGCCCTTATCTAAAGTGAGTGTCACTGGAATTTTATAGAAGTCCAGCATCCATTCAATTCATCAAACTTCTATTTTGATGCCCATTTTTGCAGCATATTCACAAATTCATGATTATAGGCTCAGCATTCTGTATCTACAGTATAGATGTTTTTAGTAATGTGGTAAGAAGTCCATCAACTACAATAGATTTTTCAGATTAACTTTTTTTGTTTTTCTTGCCACTGTACCTGTTTGTTGTAGGAGAACTGCTCACATTTGTTATATAATTAATCTTGGAAGCAATCTGTTCTTGCATTTCACCTCTCTGGAAATAGAAGGAGTAAAGCCCAGGGGTACAATATGAGGTATAAAAAAAAATTGTACTGAAGAAAACATGGAATTATCTTTAGGGTATTTTTTTTTAATGTCTTCCTTTGAAGAAAAAAATATGAAGATTTTTTAAAGATGGATCTGAAGACTTATAGCTACAAATTTAGGGAATAAAACTAAACTCTATTCAGTACCAGGTAATTGCTAAAAGAAAAAAAAGTACTTTATCAACACACATACACAAATCTACCTGTAATGAGTAAGCAAGCTGAATGAAAGTATAGAATACAAAAAAAGTGTTGTCCCCCCTCCCATTTAAGGCCAATGTCATCTTCCATCTCTCTGTCACAAATCTCTTCATTACCTTCAACCCTCCTTCTGTACTAGATCTTACTCTTTTGGACATATAGACATGCTGAAATTCTTACCATTCTAAAACCAAAGCAAGACAAATACTACTATTCCCTTGCCCTTGTATTTTCTTCTCCCTATACCCTTCCTCTGCTCTTTATTTCTCTAAACTCAAATATGGACAGAGGAGAAGGAACTCTTCCTATGAAAAGACTTAGGGTCCTTAATTCCTTGCTTCCCATCTAATGGTCAACACAGAAATGTTTCTTCTGGTTGCTACTCCATGTAAACCAATCTCCTGAAGGTGGCCATTTAACTCTCAAATTAAACAGGCACTTTTAGCTCTTATCTTGATAGACTGTGGATTTCATTTACTGCTATTGATTAATCCTCCTTGGAACTATTCCCTTGATTTCATGATATCAGACTTGTTGATTCTCCTGCTTCTCCCACCACATCTTCTCTTATTCCTTTCTGAATCTCTTTTTGCTCATCATTTTAAACATGGTGTTTCTTTCTTTCTTTCTTTTTTTTTCTTTAGCCCACTTCTTTTTCCATCTTCTTTCTCCTGGATATTTATATGTAGACAAAACTTGATTTATATCTTCAAACAGAACCATTCTCTTCAGATTTAAACCTCAGTATCCAGGTGCCTGCTCGACATAACTACTTAAGGATGTTGAAGGGTTTAAAGTTAATAGTTCAAAATGGAATAAATCAACTCCCGCCCTCAAAACATGTTCTTAATCTCAGTTGATGGTTTTAATAGGGTCACCCAAGTAAGAAACTGGAGTCATTACTGACTACTACATTTCCTAATGCCTAATATTTTCGATCAATCTTTGTAATCAGTTACTTTACTTTAAAAATAATTTGTAATTCTTTCATGTCTTCTCCATATCTATTATTTGGTCCAGCTTAGGTTTTAAAGATCTTTCTCAGGGCTATTACAGTCATCTCCAATTGGTCTCTCTGCCTTTATTCTTGCTCTATTTAAATATATATTTCATGATCTTTACACAGTAGCAACCCTTGAGCTGAAGTCAAATCCATCTGATTCATGTCAATAGTTTTTTAATGCCTATGGTATAAATTTCATATTTCTTAAGGTACCATAAAGTGTACTTGTCTATCTGACTGTATCTACTGTTGGCATCATCATCTGTTACACCTCACTTCAAACATAGTTTTGACTTTACCAGCCTACTTTTTGATACCTGCAAACTCTTTAAGCTTCACATTTGTATGTGCTTCTTCTTACGTAGAATATTACTCTCTACTTTTTTCATTCAGCTAGTTCCTAGTCATGCTCTCAAGACCTAACTTCGGGATAGTCCCAACATAAACTTTGTGTCTCTCCTCTGGGTTCCAGTAGGTCCCCTCTAGGTACTTCTGAAGCAATTCTTGCAGGTCCTTTCCACAGTCTAAATGCATGATATACATAAGCAACTCAAGAGCAGGGCCATTTTCAATTATTTATCTTGGCACTTAGAAAGTGAGATTTCTTCAGAAAACCTATGCAGCATCTTAGAATACAACTATAGTTGTTAATCTTGAAAACAATATTATAGTTGTTATAGATGTTTTCTTATGAAAGATCAGAGTAAAATTTTTGATGGCATAAAATCTAAAGTGGTTTGAAAATGCAAACTTTTATTAAAGCAGTTTAGGATACAGAAATCCAAATTCATATTTGCTTTCTCTGCTTGACCTAGATAGAGATTTGCATAAACTTATAGTATCTCAAGGGTGGCTGGGACCTTAAAGATTATCTGGCGCCACCAAATAGCAGATGTTTGACTCTCCACAACAGAATCCCCACCATCTGTTCATCAATGTGTATTTCAGCACCTCCAATGTTGACTCACACACTTCTACTGCTTAGTGGGTTTTTGTTGAACAAAGAAAAATCTGTCTTCCTGAAAAGCCTGCACACTGTACTCATGTCTCTTCTCCTTATAGTGAAATGAGCCACTCGGCTCCTTTTCTACTTGATACTCCTTCAAAAGGTGTCATCTGTTAGGTGCCATAGGTTTATGTGTTTTCCATTAATATTTTGTGATTCTATTTTAGGTTTCCTTCACTGAGTTGAGCATCTTCCAGGATACATTTCCTCCTGTTCCTATTTCCCTCTTAAAATGTCTAAGTCTAGACCTGAGTCAAATGCTCCAGGACGTTCTGATTGCACATAGAGAAACAGTTCCATTGCCTCCCGAATTCTAGATGGTACACTTCTATCAACGTCTCGAAGGTGCATACGACTTAAATGAACAGGTATAGCATATTATTGATAACTTAAATAAAATAATTAACATGAAAGTGGTCTCTTTTGTTTCAGTGGATGGTTATACAGGCCAGGGAGTATCATTCGTGATGCTTCTGCTGTATTGCCCATGTTGTAGAACAGGTCTGTCCCTCAGAGAGTACAATTAATCTCCACACTGCTTCTTTTCCAACACCCAGCTCCTCCAGCCCATTCTGATGTGTTCCACCCTATTTCTGCTACCCCTGCCCGTTCCTCTGGCATTCTCCTTATTTCTACATTACCCCACTTCGTCTCCTTCTCCATGAACTACTATTCAAACTCTCCACTCATTGTCTCGACATGCACTGCTTTCTACCTTCTCTGACCTGCTTCCTCTTATTTAGTCATTCATGTATTCAGTAAATACTTTTGAACTCTAATGATGTGCTGGAATACCCTTGGCCCATCCTTGCAATAGACTCAATGGATGTCTTTATCTTGCCAAGTCAGATCAAGGCCACTCAATGCATCAAAGATGAATCCTTGTTGGGGCAAATAATGAGAGTGAGGATGGAGCAATGTTGCCAGTGGTTAGAGAGAAACCTGCAAGGTCAAACAGAGAAGTGGGTGAAAGAATATGGTGATGATATGAGAAGAGGGTAATGGGACCATAGAAAATAATGTCACTCTCCACCATACAGGGCTCATAACAATCAAACAATAGGTCACATTATTGGCATAATCTGTGGGAGGGATTATGAGTACAAATTAACAGGTTAAGTATTATATGCTGTGTTCTTAATTTGGAATATTACACAGTAACTAAGAATCAATTTTCCAATAATATCTAATATTTGTAAGGGTACATTCCCAGTGAAATAGAAAGGTGGAAAGTCATTAAAAACTAGTATGAGATGATCTTAATTTTATAACTTGTAGTAAGTATAATAAATATAAAGGAAGATTTTATATTGTTTTTAATAAGTAAAAAGGGGAATAGAATAGAAATTAACCAGAATATCAGAATTATAGGTAATTTTATCTTCTTTATATATTTTTCACGTTTTCTATAATGTAATGCAGAATGCCTTACATTTATGACCTCAGAAAATAAATATTATTAAATATAAGCTGGTCCCGGTGACAAACTCAATTAATATCTAAAAAAAACAAGTGAATTATATGTTTCATAGATTAGGTATCAATGGATCATAACAAGTAAAAATTGCATTCATAATTTATTTCATGGTTTATGTTCTAGTATATAAAATATTACAGAATGTCAAACATAAATAAATAAAAGATGTTATGAGAATTTAACATCTAGCTTTATGAAAGAACTATCACCTATCTTTATGAAAGAAGTTCCATCCCCCCATCTCCTTCTTATAATACAACCCAATCATTCAAGCATACTTTTAAATAGCATTTCTTGTATTTGAAAAATTATTGCATAATCAAACAGTGACCTTTAGTGCTCCACCAAGAAACGCAATTCAGCTTTGTATGGCATCCGAACTAATCAATATCCTATTATGATCTCAGATGGAATTTTACAACTCAGACACAGCAACTAGGATATCAGACGTACCTTTGTTTTTGGTTTTTTTTTAATGCCAGAAATTTGGTGGCTTTGCATAGGAAACCACTTAAGTAAGAACATCAATTCATTTCTCTCTTTGAACTGGGCAATGAAGTTTTAGCTTCTAATTCTATCTTGATGTTAAGAGACTAAGGCTGTATTAGGTATCATTTCCTCATGTAGACTTGTTCATTACAAAGAGTGAAAATACATATATAAATCTCTTTTCATCTTGTCTATTCATTCTGAATAGATCTGTAAAACTTAGCATGTAGCATACTGTGAATGGGTCAGATCACAGGAGTGCCAAGAGATATTCACATATATAGTTGATTTGGTTATGAGGCTGCAATAACTGTTTATTTAACCAGTTTTTAAGATAGTTGATTAGTTCATTAATAATGACCCAATCAGTTCTGTACATCAATACAAATATATTTGAAATTCTTACAAGATACTTGAAAACTGACAGTCTGACAGTTTGAGAAATGCAATCCAGGCGTAGGGTTGTTTGTTGATTACAGCCTGAATGGCCTTCCAGAGCAGTCAGTTCTATTAAAGGTTATGGCAAAGACTATCAGTTGGCTTACTGATGAATTCCTATCACAGCTGAGAGCATCAGAGACAGTTGATTTTAAATATTTATTTGAACACTTACATAACCCAAAATGTGTAGGGTTTCTTACAAAGCTTCTTGGATAAGGCATGATTTGGGGATTCATTAGTAGTATTCAAAATATGTTTCAGGATGTTACTTAAGCCGTTCTTAAGAACATTAGAAATGAATGTTTGATAAATTTACCTCAAAAAATATATAAATATCAGAAGGAGAAAAGAGAGAAGAGTATTACCACCAACACCGTCAACAAGATGGGTATTTTGACAAAATTCTTATGCTACCAGCTCAATTAACCAAAAAAATGAACCTACAAAGACTCGAGTATCATCACTAGAAACAAAAATTGCTCTTCACAGAAGTTTTATTAACTCTTCTAGCTACTAAGTAGGTTTTCGAGGGGGAAAGCCCTAATGACTCTTACTATAAATGACATTTAAAGAAATCAGACAAAATAAACAAACAAAAATCTTTTCTATATACTGAATGTATATAGAATCTTTTCTGTATACATTTTTTAGTATACATATACATATACACATATACACATTTAGTATACATATGTTCCTATGACCTTTCATTATAATAAATTTTAGATGACTTGGTTTGGAGATTCCTGCCAAAAAGTGACTAAGAAAGTAAAATTACGAAGTTATCACGTCACTCGGAATTCAAAGAGATTTACCTTCTGTTCTGACGTTTATTACATCAATAGCACAAGCTTCTTTAAAAGTACCAATATCTTTTGGTACTTCTATGTAAGACAGTTGTGTTTCTCCCTCAGAGAGTCATAAAAAAGCCTTGCCTCTTTGAGTCATGGGGATTAAAGAAGAAATCCCAGGGGGAGGAGTGCTGAATCTTTATTGAGGATTATGCTCCAAAAAAGGGGTTGAAAATAATAACTAATACTCATTGAGTGCTTGTTGAGGGCAATCCCTGTTCTAATTCATATATATATATATATATATATATATATATATATATATATATATATATATATATATATATATATATAAAATTGTCATTTTCAGTTCTCACAACTATACTGTGGGGTAGGTGTTATTATAATCATCATATTCCAGATGAGGAAACTGGGACACAGAAGGTTTAAATAATTTGCCCAGCATTACACATCCAAGAAGTGCCTGAGCCATGTTTGAACTTGATCAGTCTGTCTCCAGAGCCCACCTACTGACCACCACCAGCCCTCTGTCACCATGAGCACAGTGGTTGCCTTCTGTCCAGGAGATTTACAGCAAGGAATAAACCACCTGCTTCTCAGTCGGTGCTTCCCTTAGACAGGAGTAAATTTCTCTCCAGAGATAATGACTCAAGAGAAAAACTTTAACAGCAGCAAGTAGGGCTTAGATTTGAAGCCCTTTATCTTCAGGAGTGTGATCTAGTGCCCTCTAGAGGGAAAAAAAGGAGATTATGGGCTATATAGGTTTTTGGTTTTTTTTTTTTTATTTTATGAATATAAGCAGGATAACTGCATTAAGAAAATAGAAACATAGGTGTTTGAAAAACCTATTATTAAATCTCTCTCTCTCTCTCTCTCTCTCTCTCTCTCTCTGTTAAAGTTACTCATCTTCCTGTAATGTGGAAAGGATAATGTGTTCTGAGTGTTGTACAAACGAACTGCAGCCAACACGATAATATTAAAATAAAGAACATTAGAAAATACATGGTAAAATATTAAAAATGTCAAAAATAATTGTTTAAGTAGTACAATTTCACAGCTGTATGATTTGAAGACACCAAAAATTACCTTAAGCATGTTTGAATAAAAGAGAAGATAATTAGTGAAAAATCCATTGTTCTTTTGCAGGGAGCCTTGGTATCACTCTAATCAACATGAAATCAGGTCATCTGCACAGTGCATCAACGAGATGCACATCAAGCACCAAAAACCTGTCCTGGTTTTGAAGAAATTTGATCTCTCTAGAAACCAGTGTTTTGTGGATGCTGAAAATAAAGAGATTTTTAAAATCTAAGGTAGAAAAAAATATATCACTAATATTTTAGATAATTGGTACTCATTAAATACTTGATAAATTAGTGAAGGAATTCTGGTTCTAGTTATACTATAAAGGTCAAATTCTCTTTAGTTCTTTTTTTTTATGTATTATCTAACTTCTCACCCATCTTTGTTGTACTAATGAAATGAAGATATCCATCATGATGTAACTGTGAGCTGGGGGGATCTAAATTACCTTCATCTGGCACCACTCCAATATACTATAAATGAGGTAATTGTCCTGGACTATAAAATTTGCATTTTCAAGACTTAATTGCTATCATTACATCTTTTTGTAATTCTATTAATTTAACTGAATGGAGCGTTTGGTTTTTTATGGTTAAAAATTTGCATTAAAACATTATACATCTAAATAGAATTTTAATATTTTTTATCAAAAGCTCTGTACAGTTATCCCAGAGGAGCTTAATAATTTCTCAAAAAAAAGTAGGAAACTGTCAAGCAGCAGGTTTTATCTTCAGTGATCATTAACAGACCTTCAAGTCACCTGGCAAATGCTTCATTCTGGGATTTGAGAAATCACTGAGGCTGTGTTCTCCACAGAATCCTCCTGATTAATCATTAATAGGAAGTCTATTAGCCATGGCCAACGCATGGATGGGTGCCCTTTCCTATGAAATGTCATGGTGTTTGAGGCCTTTCCCTCTCACCCTCGATGAATGGGTCATCCCATGTCTGCCTGTGTTTGGGTTCTGTTAGAACATCCTGTTCGACTGCCCTCGTCCCTTCAAGCTCCATGTTTACACTCACAAGTCTGATCTTCCAGCCATGGTTCAATGCACAGTCTAGTTAGGAAAATGTGACAATTCTCACTCCTACTGGAGGGTGCAATTGAGAAAACTTTCCACCTTAGCCTTTGGAATCTTTTGGGTCACTGTATAACTATGTAGCAATTTTAATGTGAATGTGAAATCTTTCTAGCAGATGAACTAAAGCACTTTCTTAAGTAAAGTTACATATAATTGCAGTTAATATAGTTGACTTTTTACTTAACAATTCTCCAATGCTTTAGACTTTTGAAGGCTGCCAGTGTCTTGATTTTCAGGACAATTGAGGTTGATTGAAATCCCTGGTGGTCCAATGGTTAAGACTTTGCCTTCTAATGCAGGGGGTACAGGTTCAATCCTTGGTCAAGGAGCTAAGATCCCACATCCCTCACGGCCAAAAAACCAAAGCATAAAACAGAAGCAATACTGTAACAAATTCAATAAAGATTTAAAAAATGGTCCACATCAAAAAAAAAAAAAAAAAGAAAGAAAAGAAATCAGAAGAGAACTGGGGGGAAATTTCACAATAACGTTTAGGAGGAGAGGTAGAAACTCCAAAGCAGCCTTTGTTTTGAAAGATTTTCAGTTGTAGTGAATTCTGCTCTTTCCACTAGCTGTGAGGAGGAGAGTTCTCACACACCTGCCTTGACACCTTCATTTTCACCGTGGAAAGATCAGAAATATTTGCAGAAGGTGGGCCAGGAAACGTCATTAGAGACATGAAGAACCTTAGACATACTTTATGTGAAGCACTGATTTTGAAGATGAGGAAGAGCCCAGAAAGCTCTGAGAATTGACCACAGACTTACATTTAGTCAGTGGCACAGACAGACCTACAAGTCAACATTCTTGATTCCTCTTCGATGCCCAAAGCTCTTCACCTGAGGAAAAGAATTGCAGACAGCAAACGAAGCAGTGGAGCCTGGGAAGGTTTAATGAGAAGTAGTTGCTACAAGCCTTGGAGGCTAGGATTAGCTCCTCAGTGAACAATCTTTCTACCTCACGGATCTTTCTCTAAATATTCTCAGACCCAACCCCTGAAGCCCAATAAATGGAAGGGTGTGTGTCTAGCCAACCACGAAACTATTGTGCAACACCTAGGTTTCTTTATCCACCAACCTGACACGCCCGCACATTCTACACATGACATCACTTTTAATTGGTTCAGAGGCATGAAATGTGGCAACTCCCACTTCAAAATAAATTCAAGGTGCACTCACAGGAAATACAGGACTGTATTGTATTACTGAGCACGCTGTAATGTATCTACTTAGCAGTGGCATCAGGTATGAGTCATATATGAAAAGGGAAACATTACATTCAATAGCATTTACAAAACATGCAGCTGTGCCTATGCAAGAATATGGTATTGGGCCCTTTCAGTTTCATTGAACTCAACCCATCATTTCAATTATATTTGACCGATATTAATGAAATCAGCCAATTATTTATTAATCTTTACAACAAAGATATTCTTGTTCGAACAGGAAATAAATATTCTTATCTCTGCCTTTTGCCCCCAATCGTCCCCCACAATGCAATTAGTCATGGCTTCGTATGCCCTCTGCTTTATAACCTTAATGCACGATGATATTTCAAGTTTGCCCATTTAGAAAAGGGCAGGTAATAATCACAAATTTATTACTACCATGGGCCAAGTGAAAAGCCTTTGTGTGAACTTTATCTCCTCCTCCCTCATTTACCAAATACCTCAACTCAAAGAAACCCAAGTCAATTTAATAAACATTTATGGAGCTTCTGCTATATTCTAGGCACTATGTTAAGTGCTGGAATCAGAAATGAATGAGGCATTTATCTTTGCCTAAGGAATGTATTTCCCTCCTATAGCTATAGCCCTTACCATTTACCTCTTTCTATGCTACTTTGAGGGATTTTGTTTGTGTTAATTGTATTCTAATTCCCAAGCTACTTTTGTAAGGAAAAAAGAGTTTGAAAACACACATTATTTTTATATTCTGACCAGTGTGAAGCTATATCCTGCTTGGCCTGATTTACTCCTCTTGTCACAGCATAATTAATAACAGCACAACTTTTCACCCACCACTATGTACTGCTTTGGATGGTAAATTCTGTCTGCACAGCATAGTGCTTTGCTTGTGGCTGGCTTAGAGCCCAAACAGAGAAAGTCAGGAAGGGTAGAGCTTCATAGAATGAACCCTGCATTTGATCTCTGGTCCAACACTGGTCAAGGGGTCACAGGTTAATCTCTTGAATGCCCCAGGCTTCAGCCTCCTAATCTGCAAGATGGACAGAGTGACATCAGTGCCATAGGATGGCTCTAAGACCAAAGGGTCTCAAACGTTGGAAAGGAATTTGTAAAAATAAAGCCTGATAGAACCATTCCAATAAATAATTGTGATTGGTGACCATGATACAGGCATTGTGAAGGGTCATAGACCTCAGGAGTGGAAGTACACTGGAGTATATTTAGTCTAACCCTAATATTTAGGTCTTTTCTCTCCAAACCTTACCAATGACTTATCCAAATGTAACTGAGTAATACCAAGAGTAACAGTGATAATAATCATACCTATCATTTATTGTATCTGTACTACACGCCATGCATTGTATCAGGTATTGTATATGTGCTGCTACGAATCCTCATCTTTTCTCATTTCACATATAGAGAAGATGAGGTTCAGAGAGGTTGCATAATTTATAATGGGCACAAGTTAATAAATGGCTGAGTTAGGTTTTGAATAAACACTTCCTACCATTCCCAATTGCCTTTTGCTATGTGTCTGTCCTGGTGGGAAATTCTCAACACAGAAACAATAATATCAACACATGCTTTCACCCACACATACACACACACACAGAGTTTCACACACACACACCCACGTACACCGAGTAACTAGACAATATAACAAAGAGTGCATACACACACTGTACATACCATTCTCTGTCCAAACCAAAACGTTTTAAAGTCTTGATTTCCTTTAAGACACCTTTAAAAACAAACTCTTTTGGGGGGGAGGCTGGGGGGTTCTACCTACAATCTCAGTTATAAAATATAACAAAATGTTTTCTATAAAAGTGTTCATTTTTAATACTTAACTGTCATGTATTTAAAATAATTATTTTTTAATTTAGGTGATTTTTATTTATAACCACTAAATAAATATAATTAATTTGCAATTCAAAAGTATATGTTAACTTTTCATTAAACCAGAGAATTGACTATTATTTGCATGTGTCTACTGTTGTGTTGAGCTATTGATCTACATTATTTCTTCCTTTTAAAAAAATAATATTCATTATTTTTAATGATACCTTTTATTAGGCAAGAGAATATGATTTCTACACATTTCATTTTATTTATGAGGTATTTCAATTCCTTTATTTGAATGTTAAGCTGTCAACTTTTTGTGGAAAAACATAGAGACATCATAGTAATAACTTAAACTCTTCTCTGCACAGAATACATTTTCTTGAATTCTTAAACAAATTGCAAATTATCCACAATACAACACACAACATTGCACTTTATACACTATCTGAAGAGGATTGTTTTAACCTATTGTACTGAAATCATGTTTCAGTTCTCCCATCTCAGCAATCCAGTTGTTACTCAGACACTGGGACCAATTTTGCCAAAGATACTCAAGTACATTCTGCTATGAACAGCCCCCCTGGTATGCCACTGCCAGGAAGGAGAAGATGATAGCTCTTTCTCACGATATGCTAAGGTCAAATAAATAGTATTGTAAGAGTGAGTTTCAAACTGAAAATTAAGGATTTTTTCTACAAATATTTAGTGAGCAACTTCACTAAATATTTGCTAGGAACTCTACTATGCACTGGGGATAAAAGTAATAATTTAAAAAGTAATCATTTTCATCAATATCTGTGCCCTCAATAACCTTAAGTTCAGGATGAAGATGTGTAAAAAAGAATAACGGATTAAAATGTACTGTGATAAACGCTATAACGGTGGTAGGCATGAGACTCTGTAGGGCTGTGGATATAGGAAAGGTCTGTAACCTGACTGCTAGGGACACAGTGGGGTCACCTTATTGGGTACGGTGATTCTTAAAAATAATGGATGGAAGGTAGCGTCTGAGGCAGAAGGACAGACCAAGGTCCAGACGTGAGAGTGGCAGTGGTCCAAGGGAGGTTTGGTGTTGTTTTCCTTTAAAGATGTAATGATCAAAAAGGGCTATTTAGATACAGTCCACAGACTGGGTACGGTGTTATTTTCTTAGCTCTGACTTCGCTTAATGGTAAGATATCTATCTTTCGAAACACTCTGAAAGTCAGCGTGCTCCTCAAAAAAGTGAAAACCATCTTTGCTTCTTACCGTTCAAAACTATGAGGATAAGGTGAAGTAATGTAAATAAGGTAAAGAAAAACTGAAAACCCTTGAAAAATTCCATACCAGCCCTGTGAGAACTGGGAGGAAAAACAAGACCCCAGTATTAAAGGAACTCGTGTAGCAAGCAAGGACTGACCAAGGGGTCAGAGTCACTGAAACTCAGTATTTTTTATTATGCCAGAATCCCACTACCCATGCCTGGTTCCGGGCTACCTACCTGCTTCTGTGATGCAAATGCCTATCCACCTGAATGAACCTCTGCCCCTTTCCTGGTGGGAAAGAGCATGACTCTGCTTCCCTACATTCTGAAACCTCTACAACTTAGTTATTGTCAAGACCCATGAGTCTGACATTTTAGTGTTAATCTCCAGTACAATTTTATTTTCAGACTGAACTCGAGAGAGGTTAAAGGGAAGCAAAGGGTTCAATAATTGTGCTAAACGGTAACTGCGAAAATGGTACACTTAATTAAATTATTACATACTATGATATTAGGTTGAAAATCCGCCTACTTTTTATATTGATGGTATGAAATATGATTGATTTTTACAAGAGGCAGAATAACATAGCTGCTAGACATGTATTCTCTAAAGTCGGACTAGGTTTAGATCTTGGATCCCTCACTTGCTAACTGAGTGTTCTGGAACAAATGATTTAAACTCCCTTTGCAACTGTTTCCTCACCTGTAAAATGGGATAATAATAGAATCTGCCTCATAGAGTTCCTGGCAAGAATGAGGTAATTCACAGAAAGCTGTTAGAACAATCCCTGGCACATAATAAATGTTCAATAAATACTGATTATTATTATATCCAGCACCAGGGTCAAGACAGGTTACCTTGTTGGCACTGAATAAAATCTGCAACTGAAACAAATGGTTTGACTCAAGTGAGTAGCAAATAATGACATAATACTACATATAAGTTCATTTTAATAAAATTTCCCCCAAGAAGGCATATTTGAAAGCAAACTCAGACTAGTGTGAATGAAAGGAACATGCATGCGAATGACAATATTCAACATCAAACATTTTTTCCATAAGGGGAAGTTTCTGTCTGTGGGCTGTCGCAACAAGAATGCTTGCTTGTTACAGATAATGAAATTGTCACCAAAGGGAAATTTCAAGGCGTCAGAGAGCATTTAAAATACTGAGTCATGAGTCCTACTTCCAAAGAGACAATACCCTCTGCTGTTTTCCACTTGTGCTTAAAATATCAAAACAAAATGGCAACGATGAAACATTATTTTAGTCAAGCATCCACATTAATATCCCACCTTTCATCACTCTGGCCAAGTGTCAGAGCAAGAGTGTTTTTGATATTCTGCCACCACAAGTGTTGAAATAGTCTGATGTAAAACTTTACCCCAGCAAACAAAGGTCTGTGTATTTGGAAACAACCAAGTGGCTTGCTGAGTCACTGGCTTGCATCTGGTCATCTGATGTACATCTATTTGATGTGTGGATCCAGCGATTGGGCCAGCTGTGCAAAGCATCTATGCTGTCCTGAAGGGTTGCTACAGAAGGGTGCAGAAAACAGCCAGCATCCAAAACTTGCTCCAGAGGGTCAACCCAGAGAGCTGGCATTTCATTTTTGCAAAAGGGCATTCCCCTCATTTTACAACATCTGAGGCATTCTGCTGGCAATAATGAGTTGTCCCCTTCTGCACATGCGAATAATAGATTGCTTCCCAATGTATAATAGTTGTACCAATTTATTCTTCCACTAGGACTGCGTGACTTTCTTTCCTACTCTTGGTGTTCTCTTTTTAACCATGCAACTTTTATCACTGGGATAAAGATAAAAGGTTTCTTCTTTTAATACCCTTATGATTAGTTAGATTGACCACCTTTTCACACTCTGATTAACCATTCCATTCTCCTATTGTTTGAATTGCCTGTTCATATGCTTTGCTCAATTTTATAGTGGGCTTTTTTCCTTTCTCTTAGTGACTTATTAGACTTCTTTACATTTTCTAGGTAATAGTCCTTTCTTGGTTTCCTATATTGTTTTTCCTCCCCAGTCTGTGGCTATTCTTTAGTCCCCTGTATTGTCTTTTAAAGTACTTTTATTTGTAAATCATCTCAAACTCAAAAGTTCTAAGAAGAGTACAAAGAACACCTGTGCATATTTTCCCCAGTTTTTTTTATTGTTACTATTCTACCTTCCTTATTTATATGTATGGATGTCTGTGTACATATACACATTTATGTAATATACTGATAAAGCTTTTTTAAAATTTAAGATAAAAACCCACATTTTTTGTGCATGGTGTTAGGTAAAAATATAGTTCAAAAAAATTTTTTTTCTAGAGCTGAAAAGCATTCGCAACCCCATTAAGTGCATCAGCCATCCTTTTCATATTAATTTATAATTATACTTCTGTCATAGGAAATATCTATAGCTATAGATATAGATATAAATATAGCTATACACAGAAACACACATAAAGAGACCACAGAAACACAATGGAAATGGCAGAAATATCTTATACTTGCTTGATATATACATATACATATTATATCACAAATCTGATTAAATGTATTTATAATGTTCAAATTATTTCACTACCATTTAAAAAATCTACTTGAACTATAATTTCTGAGAGGTGTGTGTTAAAATTTCTCACTATGATTTAGAATTAAGTCATTTTGTCAATTTTGCTTCACATTTTAAAGGCACGTTTTTATGTGCTTACTAGATTATGACTACTATAACCTCCGGTAGATTGCTCTTTTAATAGTTATCTAGTTTTTCTACGACTCTCAAAACTCTTTCTTAGAATTAGACTGTTCTGTAATAATTTTGTTGGAATTCATCTGGTTTTTCCTCTTTTCATCCCTTTGTTTTCAAGATTTATGTAGGTTGATTATGTAGGTATATCTCTTGTAAATAGCATAGAGAGCTAGATTCTTAAAACCCATTATAAAATATTTGTTTTTAAGTGAATGAGTTCAACCCAGTTAAATTTATTGAATGATAAATATATTTTGCCTTAATTTTATCATTTTATATTAGTTTTTTCATTAACATCCTCTTTTTTTTCTCATTCTCTGCCCTTTTTTTTACATTGATAAATTTTAAGTATTTTTTGTCCATTTGCCATTCCCAAAGGTATAGACTATATTTCTTTTATTTTAAGGGTTCATCTAGATTTTAATATTCACGTTTAACCATTAATTTTTCCACAAAACATCTGGGTTTTCAATATTTTAAAATATTTCCTTCTTGACATCAGAAGGAACTTAGTACTCTTTAATCATACATTGAAAATCCTTGAAATCTCAGACAATCGTGTTATTTAGAGTTTTTCTTTAAACACTTTTTCTTCACAATTCACAGCTCATTGTATTTATCAATTCATTCTATCAGTTTCTATGCCCACTATTGTTTCTTTTATCCCACACTTATGTCCACTTTATTTCTTCCCACTAAAATACATTCTTCATTGAGGATATCACTGTGGTAAACCCTCTCAGTCATTTTACGTGAAAGATATGAGTATTGTATAAGGATTAAATGCTCGAACTCTGATGACAAACTGGGTTCAGACCTGACTATGTACTTATTAGCAATATGACATTGCAAAATTAACATTTGTGTGTCAGTGTAAAAGTGTAATAACATTTGTTTCTAGGTTAAAAGGGTTGTGAAAATTAAATAAGGTAATACACATAAAGGGCTTAAGACAGTGTCTGGTATATGGCAAACATAGAATAAATGTTTACTATTTTTATTAGTACTTTGATTTCACCCCTTTTATTAACTTAATTTGAAATTAATCTTAAATTTATCAAAAAATTGCAAAAGTAGAGTATCAAGGACTTTTTCCTGACTCACTTGAAAGTATGTTGCCAAGCTGATGTCACACTTTAGTGTATATTTTCATAAACAGACATTTTCGTACGTAATCACAACGCAATTCATCAAAATCAGAAAATTAACATTGAAATATTACCACTCTGCATCTCAGACCTCATTCAAATGTTCCTAATTGTTACAGAATGTCCTCTGTAGCAAAAAATCCAGTTCAAAATCCTGAGTTACATTTAATGGTCATATCTTTTGTCTCCTTCAATCAGGAACAGTTCCTGACTCTTTCTTTGACTTTTATGTCCTTGACAATTTTTAACCTTATTAGGCCAGTTATTTTGAAGAATGTCCCTTAATTTGGATTTGTCTGATTTTTCTCATCAATAGATTCAGGTTACAATCCTTGACAGGAATGTTTCAGGAGTGATACTGAGTTCTCATTGCATTCTATCAGGGGGCACACAATCTCAATTTATTTCATGACTGGTGATGTTCAGGATGGTCCCTTGGTTAAAGTGTTATCTTCCAGGCTTCTCTATAAAACATGGCTCTTTTCCTTCTGTGATTGTGATGACTTTGCATTGTTTCACCTTACCGAAGTTCAAACTTTGATTCCCAGAATTCCTTTCTCTGTATGGTTCTGAGGTAGGATTAGCCCCAGGATAAATTTGAGTGAGATCTGAAATGCAGAAGGGAAATAGCAGCCACGTTTACGATCGGAAGGTCGGCATAGTGTCAGAACATTCTTGAAAATTTGCCTTCTCATCCAGTTGGCATGAGGCAGCAACAGAATCCACAGCGCCTCCTGCTGGAGCTGTCAGGCGCGTCTTTATCTTTGTGATGAGGGGCGTCAGCTTCTCCTACAGATCACTTCAGCATCAGTACTGGAGGCAGTGAGAGGCAGACATGGGTTCAATCTCCCGGGTTCCAATTTTGCCTTGCCTTCCCCATTTCACAACCATGTTTCTTTCCTGTTACCTGCTCTGTCAACTTCTGGCCCAGCATCAGAGGTAGAAGCAATGGCCATATGTAAATTGCATAATCCAATCCCATGATTGCATAAGGTTAAATCTCCACAATCAATTCCTTATTCTATGACATTCCTAGTGTTTCTGTTTCTCTGATCAAACCCTAGCTGATAGAAATATAAAAATATTTATCTATCGTCTACCTAGAAAATCAGGAGTATAGATTCCATTCTAAGCCAAAACCATGAAGTTCATCCTTGCCTTCCTTTTTTCCATGTTTATAACTCTTTTCTAATAGTGAGAAACATGGATTCCATTAGAATTAATGTTTACTTATTTGGTCAATTCCCCTGAATATAACCACCTCGCATAGTCAGTGCAGATGCCCTCCTCAGCACACTTTTCATTGACAACCAGGACAGCTCCCCTCTCCATGCGGGCACCCTCCTTACTCTGCTGGAGTCTTCTCACTCTGCTAGGGTCCTGGTTCCTTATTCCTCATTCGCCCACCACACCCTCCCCTGCCCCATGTCTACTCTCTCGTCACTCTGCTCTGACACCCTGTGCCACCCACCCATGTTCTCCATCTCCCACATCTCGCCTGGTGTTGCTCAGCCCCACCTAGATGGCTTTAGGATTGACTTTTTCAGCAAGAAAAATGTTGTGGAAGAAGAAACAAAGCTAGCTCTTATGTTTGTACGACAGTTCATCCTGAATAGCTTTCTAAATTAAGAGGTTATTTTTTTGTTGCTTTTATGAACATTTTAAAGGTATGATTTCTTAATTTCTGGTGTCTCTGGTTGTTGAGAAGAGTGATGTTGATTCTAATCATCCTCCTACTATAGGTAATGTATTTCTCCTTGAATGCTTTAGGGTATTAGTTGGTTTTCTTTCCCACACATTCTGCAGTTTTGCTACAATATGTCTATATGTGGATTTACTTATTTGTTTTCTGTTGAGTACTTATCATGGCATTCTGTTCTGAAGACTATGTATTTCTTACATATTGAAAGAAAGTCAATAGTTTTACAAGGTGATAGAGATTGTTAACTAAGCCTGCTGTGATAATCATTTTGCAATATATAAGTACATCATGTCGGCAGTCTCCAAGACTGAAACATCACACAGGCCACCATCTTGAGCCTGAGTAGTTGATTCATCTATCTTGTCTTTTGTTTATTTATTCAGCTACAAATTCTTGACATTTTCCATGCAAGTCTCTGAGAAAGAATCTCAGAAATCCAAGGAGAGGAAGCAAATACTTCTGATAGAAAAATTACTCAATGTCAAGTTAAAAATTTCCCCCTAATAGTCTGTTAAATTTCTTGCTTTCTGAAGATTCTTTCATGAATATGTGGTATTTAAGGATATGACTCATATTCTTGGCATAATTGTGGATTTGTCACATGAAGATAAAAGGGATTTAATGCATGCAGAAAAATAATGGGGTACTAATGCGGAAATTTTGTGAAATAATAGTGGGACTTCTGTTTCTATGGCAATATGCCTATGGCTTTGGTGCAGCCCGTGTCTTATGTTAGAGCCAAAATATTATAGCTAATCACGATAATGTTCTGATCTGTATTTTTCCAAAACATCCAATCATTCACTTCACGTTTCGATTCTTTTTCTCTCACATACATAAAATATTTAGTTAACTGAAATCTGTATTGAATCAATAAGATGATTTGATGTCATTTGGTTACTATCAAGCATTTATCAAGTCCATTAGGTTTTTAGTTCAATTACTCAAAAGGACATTTTCCTTTTCAGTGTAAACTTGGAACTATGAGACACTTAGGAAGTAGCTTTGTTGTGTTGATTTCAATTGAATAATGTATTTATAACACTCAGTTTACCTTTCTTCCAGGAAGCAGTGTACTTATTGTAAAATCAAGTTATTTTCAGTATACCTCTCTATATATGGTAGGTGTAAACGTTTATAGTAATCATCTACAAATAAGGTTTCAGTATATATGTTTGCTGTTCTGCTATATTGTTTTCCATTGATCTGTTTTTACTGAGACTGATGGTAAGGGCTATGGGATATTGAGATTATTCTGAACTTCTGTTTACTTAAAATATATCACTACATTTAGTCGTGGTTTGAAATATATGCCCAAGTGAGGTTAGTCAATGTTTAGAGGTTCACATTCTCACGAAGGAGAAAACAATCATCTCTATAAGAACTTTTACTGAGAAAAGTCAGCATGATCTGAATATGGTATACTTGATGATATTTAAAAGAGGGTGGAGTGGGGCAAGAGCTGATATGACAGAACAATGAATATTATCAGAAATGGAGATAACTGGATAACTGTAAAATAAAATTTATTACTCCTGTGATTGTGCATATGACTAATTGTACTAATCACAGTATACATACTTTTTTATTTTGTTTCATCTGATCTCCAAGGAAATTGCAGTTCAGCATTTCCCTTCAGACACCCAATTGTATGGATGCTAATTTTATTTATGCCTTGTATGAAAACGAACTGCACAAAAAGGGTGAGTAAACGTTTAGAACCAACCCCACTAAATGCTATTACTTATAAGTTAGGGAAAGTGATACTTAGAATATGATTAAATTTCTTACATAGTTTTAAAATATAGCTCCAAACAAGAAGTATCTTAATAGACTAGAGTACTGTGATGCAAGCATCCTGCTTTATTTTGGTTTCCTATGTCGATGTAATGTCATAATATCTGCTTTGAAAAATGAACTATTTATTTAGTTACTGGGCTAAATGATTTTCATGAAAATAACTTGTCTAATGCCAAAAGTAGAGCCTATGTGCTTGTCTCCTGAATATCTGGGCATTGTTTTAAACCTGTTTTGTATCTATTTTTGATATTATTACACAAATGATGGTTTTATATACCCTTCAGAATTGACTTAACTCTAAACAGGATATCCTAGAGAAGATCCTAATAGGCAATGGATCACTCAGTGCTTCATCACCCAGGTCCCTAAATATTATTTCTCAATCTTCGTTCTCCTCTGCTACTTACTGCTATCTTAAGTCATATGTTACACAGCAATCTCCATCTGCATCAGACTGACTGAATCCCTAGTGGAAATCTCACGATTCTCCTTTGCTAAACTATGAAAAGTAGCTGGCAGGGAAGGCCTATTGTAGGAGGCTATCTTACAATCAGTGTCATTTCTAGATTCGACCACATCCTCCACTATATAAATGTGGCCACCCTGACAGTTCTAACAGTTTGAACTATTGCAGTTAGTTCCACTCTGCTCAGAAAGGATCATCCAGAATGTATTTACAAAATACAGTTGGAGTTTGATCCTGTATTATTCATCTAATTACTGCAGGGCTTCTGTTTGGTGACCAGCTCACTCTTCCTTCGGGCAAGCTGAGGTATTAGCTAGCTGTGTGTTAGAACACACCCAAGGTTTAGCAATTGCTGGCTGAGTCATACTGAAGAGTGTAGTATACATTATTCTATAGCAGTATTCAGAGTAAATAGAAACTTTAGGTAAATGTGAGTTATACGCATTGTAAAGCAAAGGGGATAACTCAAACCCTCTACTTAGCCAGATATATGTTTAAAAATAGCATTTCTAGATACCCAGATACCTAGAGGAATTATTATCATGTATGAACAACTACATTGCCTCTTCAATGGTTTCAACCTCAGACCATAGATCCAATCCTTTTTCTACTTTTTCCAATCCTAATTCTACTTCATACTCAATCCAGGGAAACATATTTTCACTTGCCCTCTAATCTCAGGAATCTAGAGGAAGAGCAAAAGCAGTAATGTGGGACAACCTAGTTTCTACAATCTAAGTTTCCTTACACTTTTTGATACAATATTAAAAATATCAAAATTCGAGTTGAAGACTCAGGAGAGATTTTACCAGAAAGTCTGAGCTGACAGTAACTCATTCACTCACTCACCCACCCCTTCACTCATTCATTCATTGTGCACTAACTCTGTGCCAGGCACCGTGATGGTGGCCAGACCATTTTACACACCCCTGATGTAGGGAAAATAATATTTGATGATGTAAAGATCATTACAGGGTGAATGGTACTTGGAAATGGAGAAGGCAGTGTCACTAAGTTCACTTCCAGGGTTTTCATAAGGCTAATGAAGTTTATCTGAGGTCTTCTCTGTGAGGTCTTTAAAAGGAAGTGAAATGTGCAAAAAAAGGTTGCCTCTCCTTCTCTGTTAATGTAGCTGCCTCTGCATTTTTAGCTCCATTTCAAAGAATTGAAGGCATTCAAATACCACTTGCCCTACGAAGCAAGGAAAGGTGAGTGTAAAAAATCTGAGAAGTGACTGACTTGGATTATTTGTGGTGGGACAAATGGGGAAAGGAAAGGAGAAGCAAATAATTTAGTTCTAATTCCAGCAGAAAGGAAGAGAGAGAGAGAGAGTGGAGACAAGTCTTTTTGTAGTTTACACACCCAAATAAATCCCTTGGCTCAGGAAGGAATCACTGCAGATTAGAGGCTGCAGGGTGGAGTGGAGCCTATGCGCTCCTTTTGGACAGCTGGTCTGTCGCCCTGGACTGCTGACTCACATGTGAAAGAACAAGAGGCCTGATTCCATGCCCGCAGCACTGCCATCCTGCAGCCTCAGGCCCACGGGTGTCTGGCTTACCCTGGCCCACCACCTGCATTCAACAGGAGGCCCATTTGTGGCCAAGGCCTCATACTGACAACAAAACAAGATACCAGTCTCTCAAGGAAAAATTCCTCTGTGTGCCTCATCGGCCTCTGTGTAAAGCTGATCAATCCTGGTAGTGCCCCTGTCACTATAAACTGCACTTCCCAGAGCTGTATTTTTAAATAGGGAACTGACTACAACAGCCATTTACAACTGTATGCTGTTTAATTAGCCAGCCTGGACAGTGCTGCAGGCATAGATCACTTTGCTTTAAAGATTTGAGAATGTTAATAGTACAGTATATCATTTTCATTATTACTGGACTAATGTTGTGTCTCAAAGAACACCTAATGCAAATCATGAGAAATGGCTTGAAGTGACCCAAGGGTTGCACGTTATTAGAAAAGTAATAGTTCTGATGCTTTTAAATAGAAGGACATTTTCTTTGTTCAAACGTCAGTCAGCATTCAGCAGTGGGACTTCGTGAAAAGAAAGCTTTTGTTTCGTTTATTGGTAGCAGTATTCTGCAGTTCAGAGTTGGGTCAGAGTTGCTTGTCAAATATGGTAGCCATGTGGCAGCCATACATGTTCATGAAAACTTGAGAAGTGACTAGTCCAAAGTGAGATGTGCTGCAGGTATAAAATACACTCAGGGTTGCAAAGACTTAGTAAAAAAAAAAGTAAAATATCTCACGAATATTTGTTTCATACTGGGCACACGTTGCAATAATAACAGATATGTTTCAGATCTGTTTGGTTAAATAAAACACATTATTATAGGGCTTCCCTGGTGGCACAGTGGTTGAGAGTCCGCCTGCCGATGCAGCGGACACGGGTTTGTGCCCCGGTCCGGGAAGATTCCACATGCCACGGAGCGGCTGGGCCTGTGAGCCATGGCCGCTGAGCCTGCGCGTCCGGAGCCTGTGCTCCGCAACGGGAGAGGCCACAACAGTGAGAGGCCCGCGTACCGCAAAATAAAATAAATAAATAAATAAATAAATAAATAAAATAAAATAAAACACATTATTATAATTAACTTCTGTTTCTTCTTTCTTTTTTAATATAGCTACTAGAAAATTTCACATTACAGAGGTGGTTCACATTTGTGACTCACATTTTATTTCTCATAGACAGCGTTGGCCAGACTTCGAAGAGAAAAGAAAAAACCCTGGCCAACAATGAAAGTGTATTCTAATTTTCTTTTCTGTTACTACTAGCTGACTGTATGTGGAAGAGACTGTTAGAAAGAAGACTGAATAAAAAGGAGTACAGAAAGCCTCATGGCATGACAATTTCATGTAGCAAAACCAGGAAACATAAGAAGTCAACTCAAACAAGTTCTTCTCGGAGTAGTACAGCACTTTCGTCAAAATGCAGCCACATTCTAGACACAGGGTTCACAAATACCATTCAACAGATGCAAATATACCATTAGCTGCCTCGCCTCTCTGATAGGAATCCATGTCATGCACCTTGAGGTGTCTCCTCTCCCAGAACTTCGAAGTGTCTGGAGCTGTTAAGAAGCCTTAGGTTATCCAAGGCTAACTTGAAATGAGCGTGCTCATAAAGTAAAAGAGGTTAGAAAGAGTTTGGGACTGACATGTACACACTGCTGTTCTTAAAATAAATAACCACCAAAGACCTACTGTATAGCACAGGGAGCTTTGCTCAATAGTATTATTATTACAGTAATAACCTAAATGAGAAAAGAATTTGAAAAAGAATAGATACATGTATATGTATAACTGAATCACTTTGCTTTACACCTAAAACTAATACAACATTGTTGATCAACTATACTCCAATATAAAATAAAAATGTTGATCAACTATACTCCAATATAAAATAAAAATTAAAAAAGAAAATGAAACATACTCTTTCTCTCTGTCTATATATATATATATATATATATATATATATATATATATATATATATATATATATATATA
Organism: Hyperoodon ampullatus; assembly: GCF_949752795.1. Classification (NCBI taxonomy): domain Eukaryota; kingdom Metazoa; phylum Chordata; class Mammalia; order Artiodactyla; family Ziphiidae; genus Hyperoodon; species Hyperoodon ampullatus. Next base: position 98,866,418 of record NC_136923.1, read on the forward strand.
TATATATATAAAGACCCTAGAAATGGTGTACCCGGCACAGGAGAAGTTATGGAAGCTTCTAAATTCCATTACTACTACTATTTTCTTTCTGTAAAAGAACTGAAAAAAATTAATTTTCAGGGATTTTTAAAAAATATATTCAAAGTTTGCATAAAGTTAGAGGAGCCACAAACAAGCTTGTCAGAAAGTTATGGAGCAGGGACTTCCCTGGTGGTGCAGTGGTTAAGAATCCTCCTGCCAATGCAGGGGACACGGGTTCGAGCCCTGGTCTGGGAAGATCCCGCATGCCGCAGAGCAACTAAGCCCGTGAGCCACTACTACTGAGCCTGCGCTCTAGAGCCCACGAGCCACAACTACTGAGCCTGAGCTCTAGAGCCCGTGCTCCACAACAAGAGAAGCCACTGCAATGAGAAGCCCGTGCACCGCAATGAAGAGTAGCCCCCGCTCGCCACAACTAGAGAAAGCCTGCACGCAGCAACGAAGACCCAACGCAGCCAAAAATAAATAACAAAAAAACCCACAAGAAAGTTATGGAGCTAATAAGTTCCAGGAAAGAGCTCCTAAAACCTCCTCCTTGAGCTTCACCTTTGCCATCATCTTGTTGCTACTTGTTGAGAAAACCCTCATTATATCAGTGGTGTTTTAGAATGTGTTGCTATAGATGCTGTACAAGGAGCCATGATTAAGCGCATTGAAGCTAATGCCTATAAAACACAGGAAAAAAATAGCTTTGACTATACACCACTTAAATCCATGAGTTTACACAGATTGTAACACTGGCCAGTATGGCCCATCCCCACCCCCTCCCCCTGCACATTTGTTTTTCAAATGCACGTTTTGTCAGGCATGTAGAAGAGCCAAAAGTTTAAGGAGGGAGGGGATGACAGATTCAGACTCTAAAGGAGCTGATAAAAAGAATTATAAAGGTGTCTAATTTCAGCGAACATTATTGTAAGACTTAGCCCTTGGGATGTGAACTTCCCTATTAAAATGGCCAAAAATGTCTCCCAGGGTCATCTGCTTTCAAAAACTGGATCTCTTCATTCAGTCAATACTTGTCTATTCTCATGTGGTTCTAGGTGAAGAAGCAGAAAACTTATCCACTGTTGCTGCATTAGAAATGTTCAGAGGGCTTAACAGTGTTCATCTCACATATACTGCAACTGTGCTTCTAAAAAAAAAAGGGGAATGTTCCAATGTATTCCATGACTTAAAAACAACAAGAAAATAAGGTATATACATTTCAAGGGGACTCTCCTATGTTTTTGCACAAATCATCTCTCAGTTACCAACAGATCTGCCATAAAGTGGAGGCCTTTTTATTAATTAGCCTCCAACAGATCTTTCTTTATGATGGTCTGACTCACTGAAGATCCTGAAACACATCCCTTAAAAAATTTGTATTGGCTAGTTTGTACCTAGAGAGGGAAAGATTATCAGCATAAAAAAGCACTTAAGTGACAGTCTGCACATGGTGCTTTGTGGATCTTCCACATAGATTTACCCGATTTGCCATGGATCAGCTTTCCAGCTGGGATCCTAAAGGACTGGTACTACCATCCTTATATTTTATAAAAACTTCCACTGAAGGGCTTCCCTGGTGGCGCAGTGGTTGAGAATCTGCCTGCTAATGCAGGGGACACAGGTTCGAGCCTTGGGCTGGGAGGATCCCACATGCCGCAGAGCAACTAGGCCCGTGAGCCACAACTACTGAGCCTGCGCGTCTGGAGCCTGTGCTCCGCAACAAGAGAGGCCGCGATAGTGAGAGGCCCGTGCACCACGATGAAGAGTGGCCCCCACTTGCCACAACTGGAGGAAGCCCTCGCACAGAAACGAAGACGCAACACAGCAAAAATAAATAAATTAATTAATAAATTCCTACCCCCAACATCTTAAAAAAAAAAAAAAAAAAAAACAAACTTCCACTGAAAGAGGTGGGTGACAGTTTAGGTGTCTTTAAATAGTCATAAAAACAATGATAAAAATAAAAATAGCTAACATTTATTGAGTGTCTAATATTATATGCTAGACACCCTCCCAAGCACATTATATCTCACTGACTTTTCACAATCCACCCAAGAGCTATACTGTTACGTCACTTTACAGATTTGGAGCCACGGCTCAGAATTATGGCTCAATGGGCAGACAAGTGATTTTGTCCTAGATTTTTCTGACTCTAAATAATGCTCACTTTCTCTGATATTGTACTTTCTTCCATATACATATTTTACTCAAACAGTACAAATGGAGGATTGTGTGTAAAACTCACATTCCCATCTGTTAACTCTAGAAGAGTTGTCTATGACAAAAACAACAGAGAGTGTTTTCCAAAAATTATTTGGTTGTTTTTAAAGTTATTTTTATTTGCTGTAATTAGAAAAAAAATGTTCTCTGAATCTGAGGCCATACCCACATGGCATATAGAAAATCAATTGAAAAGTGAAAGCAATTGATAATCAGTACATCTGGAATACACACACCTAAACTAATTTAACTAATTCATTTTAGTGAATTTACCAGCATATAGACCTGCTTAGTCCAACACAGCAGCCACTGGCCATGTGTGGATGCCGAGCAGTTAAATGTGGCTAGTCCTAATTGAGAAATCCTTGGCAGTATAAAATGCACATCAAATTCTGAAGGCTTTACACAAAAAAGTAAATGATCTCATTCATAATTTTTCATATTGAGTATGTGTTGAAAGGACAATGCTCTGGATATATAGAGCTAAATAAAATGTTATTAAAATTAATTTTCACTATTTCTTTTACATTAAAAAATATATAGGCACCATAAAGTTTAAAATTGTATTTGGCTTGTGTTATATTTCTATTGGACAGTACAATATAGAACAATCCAGAAAATAAGATTATGATAGACAGCAGTACTGGAATATCTCATACTTATGAAAAAGCATTTATTTTCTCCTATATCCTTAGCCCTCTGCAAGGCGCAGGGGACAGAAAGATGAAAAATCAAAGAAAACAAGGCCTTCAGGGAATTTACAAGTGAGAAAAGGAGACAACCGTTTATAAGGAGTACAGAGGAAGTGGTACAACCAGGAAGGACAGTCGCTGAGGTAGGAAGTAGCCGTGTTAACATTGCTGGTTGTTGTCACCTCTGAATCCTGCTTTAGCCCTGGTCAGTGTCAGAGGACCTCACCCAGTGGTCCCTGCAGGGGAGCTGGCCAGATACAGAGTAGCCACAAGCAGAAATTCCCAAACAGTTCTAACAGTGATGTTGCTTGACCAAAGTTTTTAGGGTTCAACCAAATGCACTTATTTCTTTGCTTTGGTAGAGAGGAGTACGCGGACTATTCTTCACAGTTCGGGGCTCATTAGTACCCAGGACTTTCTACTCTAAACGACAAAGAGTTTCATTGTCAGGAAGAGAAATTGCTGCTGACCTTAGACCTTTTTTTTTGGAAAGTGCAATAATGGGGCACAGGAGCAGAGTTTGGTATTTGACCGAATCCTTCACAATTATCATGCATGTATGTATAATAAAATTAATTCTGTGTGTCTGCATCATAGCCCGCGGCAAGAAGCATACAATCAGTTTTGTATGTATAATAGATCACAGAGTTGTTCATGAATAATACAAATGCATTGAGCAGATACTAGTGAGAGAGGATGTTTGTCTTTGCATGGAATCGAAGTGAACATGTAATATTGTGATAATATATATTTGATGAATTCAGGTCTGACTTGCCTTTGCCATATTCTGCTAATTCCCCGACAAGGGTTGCCACAATAATTGAGTTTCCAATAACATTATGATTATTTCCACATGATAATTTAATTGTGGGTATTTTTTAATATTGTAATATTGTAGATTTGTGATTATTATGCATTTGCATGCAGATTTTCATGGTGACTTGGAGCACATCCCTACATTTATAACTTAATTTTATATATTATTGCATATATATTTGGGGATGAACTCATTAATGCAAATTAAAAAAATGTAGGTCTGTTTAGTCATTCAGCTTTTATTATAAATGGCTGAAAGCCTTACTCATTTTTTATAACAGTCTTTACAATACTGTGAATAAGCCAAAGAAAACCTTAATTCAAGAATGGATTCATTAAAAATAATGGTAATAGCTATAATAATTACAAATTGTAGCATATTTGTTCCACCTAATTGGAATACAAGATACTATATATTACTCTTTCCAGGATGTAGAAGTTCTATGTGTGTTATTCACTGACTTTACTGTGAAAGCTCCTTACTATTAAGTATGTAGAAAATGTTAACTCAGAATTTAGTCAGTGAAAAGTAAGAGAAAACTTTTTTAAAAAGGTAAAATTCTATATAATGTTCATGTTATACATCTCAGAAATCAGAAATAAATCCCGCGATAAAGACATTTGAGTTTTCTCAAAAACTCAAATTAGACTTTCAAGGTAAAAGATCAGAGGCATATAGATTTTTTAAAAAGCAAAAGATTATGACAGAAGTGAACTCTGACCTAGTTCTTTAGATAAAATAATTTAAAAATAAAACCCACCAAAATCTGGTTTTAAAAGCATGTACCTTAAAACAGCTAATGTGAAGAAATGACATATCTACTGCCACTTAAAAGCAAAGGAAATGATGATCAGTTTAGAAGATTTTTTACAAAAAAGTAAGAAAGAGACCTGAGGCAATCCTTAGTAATCAGACCAAGAAGCTCTTTTAACAAATATATCCAAACAATTAGAGACAATAAATTTTACTTTTACTTAAGTACTAACCTTGGGTGTCAAGAATAGAAAGGGAGATCGCTGTTGCTGGGATTAATTTCAATTTCATTTCACCCTAGCCAGCCATGCACTTCAATTGAGGAGGGGGGAATGCAAACCATCACTGACACAATGGCTGAATTTGAACTGACTAAATTCAACTAGATGTGTCCAAGTTAAATGATTTAGCAAAATCAGCCATTTTCTTATTGCAATATAAATTTCAACTCAGATTATCAGAATCAAAATGGTGAATGGAGAGGCCATGTAAAGCTTAATTTTAATTTAGATTTTTGTTAGAGTTTCATTTTCAAATTTTCATTTCATTTTCCCCCACACTGTGGGACGTAGAAGTGTTTCCAAGAACAGTGGCCACCAGAAAGTTTCTTATATGCTTTTTAGGTTGAATAAACACCAAGGCAGAATGAGAACAGTGCTCTGATGGAAATGCCACCAAAGTCTATCCAGAGGATGATCAAATTCTGGAAGTCTTCTTGATTGGCCTTGACTGGACAGAACTCTGAGAAATGGAGAAGTCGGGGAAATGACATGATCAAAGATGATATGAAGGGGTCAACATGACTAAGGAAAAAGACACAGCTTTGAACTAATAGAGTAATCAGATACAAATTTAAACACTATGAACTTTAGCTCCTTCATATGTTAAAATGGGGATAAAAATAGCTACATTACAGAATTATGGTAAGAATTAGAAATAACATACCTGAAGGAGAATGGCCCAAAACTTGGCATCTAAAAGGCAACTCAATAAATGATAGCAGTAGCAAACATAAATTGAATGTTTACAAGGGATCAAGAGCTCAGGCCTTTTTTAGGTGGGAACATACAATTTTCTCTTTTGTACAGCTGAGAAAACTCAGAGGCAAGATACTGGGTAAACCACTCCAGTTCAAACTTCTCTTAGAGTCTCAAGGCAGAGTTTAAACTCAGGCACCTGCCACCAGAGCTATCTAAACAGTAGATGTTATAATGTTAAATTGTGTGGCATGTCACACAAATGCAAAGTATCCCATTAGACTCAATTATTTTGAGTATGAATTGACTTAGTGACAGGTATAGCTTGAAATGTAAAATAGGGCTAGGGATTAGGATATATTTTTCTAGGTGAATGGTTCTCCAAGTGTGGTCTTGGACCCAGTGCCTTTGGCATCACCTGAGACTTGTTAGAAATGCAAATTCTTAGACCCCATCAAGGCCTCCTAAATCAAAAACTCTGGGAGTAGGGACCAGAAATCTGTTTTAATACGCTGTCCTTTTGATTCTGAGACATGCTCAAATTTGGAAACCACTGTCCTGGGTAATGTGAAAGCCATCATGATATGGTTTGACCTATACTTGGTGGAAGGTGACTGGTCATAGACTAAAGGCAGGGGATGCATTGTGGAGGTTACTTCACTTATTCAGACTAGAGATACTTAACGACTGACCCTGGAATTACCATCAGGACTCCAGAGACAGAGAGATAAGTATACGAATCAAAATATGACAACTGACTGAATAGAATAAGAGGTAAAGGGGAAGAAAACATTGAAGATATGGGTATCTTTCTCCTGGGAGGTAGATGCATACAGATGTCATTAACTAATATAAGGTGACAATGATGAAAAGCAGGGGAAGCACCTATTCAGGCTCCCTTAGCCATAGTTATGGTTTTGGATCAGTTATTAAGCTCTTTTCAGCTTCTAAGTCAATTGTGAGTCCATCATTTTTGTTCTCACATAACTCTTCCAACTGCCTGCTCCCAATTACCTTTGAAAAATGTACAAAAAGTTGAACAATTTTTCTCTTCCACAAGTTTTCAGGAACGTATTCTCCTTTTATGCCTTCATCATAGGATTTATGATCTAAAGAGAGATTTTAAAGGCTGTGTCCTCTACTGTTGTCTTCCTGAAGGTGAGAGGAGACTTATCTAGTGAAAAGATTCTGGGGGAAGATCTCAACTGCTTGTGTTCCACATCTAGTCCATCATCTGCCACTATTTTAGATGTTGAAGAGTCCTTTAGTTTTTCCTATATTTTGCTTCCTCATCGGAAAAATGATATTTGAGATTACATGAGAAAATGTTTGGAAACCATAAAATGCCATACAAGTCCAAGCTAATGCTATCGGCCATTTTTTTTTTTTAGAGCAGATCGCTCAAATCAAGTGAAATCCCACAGGCAGGAAATAGTTGGCATATGGGCTAGGTCTTTTACTTTCACAGAAAATGTACTTTCTTCTTTGTCACACTGTCTCTGAGATAATGAGAGGACTTTTAATTTTTCTTGCCTTAAGTAAGAGCACTCTGATCCATGAAGAAAGCAATAGAAGGAACCCTTTAGAAGTCATTTCTTGTCAAGATAGTCGAGAAATAATCAATCTACAATTTCAGCTTTTTTTTTTTCCCACTCTCATTATTAGTTGGACCCCCTTGTACGAACTTGCGTCTGAACAGTTTAGTCCAAAAAGAGAAAGTCCTCTGGGAGAGAGGCTGGTGGTGTTTGGGGAGAGGATCACAGATTCTAAAGTGAGCTCAGCATATCTGTATGAAGAATCCTTTATATTACCTCCTCATTGTGTAGTTAGATACTCCCAACAACCAAATTACTTGTTTCCTCAACGTAGAAGAAAAATAATACAAATGCTAATTTACTGATCCTTAACAACTGTATCTAAAAATTATCCAAAATATCTAAGTAATTTTACTAGTGTGGATATATGTCATTAGAAATATAAAATAACTAAAACAATTAGCATATAGAAGCATGAACCTTGAATCCCCATGCCTCATGTCATTCAATGACTGTTCAATATTCTCATTAAACTTGATATTTAGTTACTATCTAAAATTATCACTGTTTTTCTACTATACCGGTTTTTGATGACTAACTACTCACACACATGTACGTTCACCCCTGTGGGAACAGTTGTCACTGATAGTAAGCTCCTCCCTACCAGGGATTTTTCTTCCCCTACAGGTGAGGGTTGATGCCTGGCAGTGGCTGCATAGTTGGCAAGGAGCCACGTGATGCCATTTGCTTTTGATCCTCCGAGAATCATTCCGCAACTGCTGAGGCAAAAGACGCCTGGGCAGTTTGGCAGCTGCAAATCTTCTCTTCACGAAATGCTGGACTTCAGAGCACTGGAAGATTCTTAATAAAAGATTTACTTGGTAAATTCTATTTACGTTCTGACTCCAATAAATAATCCAGGTAAAGCTAGGAGTCCTTTTTCTTGTATGTGTGTGGGGGGTTTTTTTGGGAGGGGGATTTGTTTTGTCTTGTTTTAAATTCTGCGCCCAGACTGGTGTCTTTGCAGCGTCTTCCCTGAATCCAAGGGTGAGCAATAATCCACATGTGGATCCATATCCATGACCGAGAGGCAGAGAATTTCTTCAGGATTAATGTCTGGACTTTGTTCCATATCCAAGTAACAAAACTCCAGCTAGTGATTAATCCCAAGAAAATGCCCTGATACTTATTGATTTTTTAAGTTGAGAAAAAATACATACCTCCCATGATTTACTTATAGATGCAAAGGTTCCATTTATTCTTATTAGTAGTAACAATTATATGCTCTCAGGGAGCTCTTGTGACACCTGTTCCTTGCCTTTCAGGTCCTTTATGCAGAACAAAAAGAGGAAGTGCACTGAGTTGCACTGACTTCCCATGGGGGTTCTACAGGCAAGGTTTTTTTTTTTTTTTCACATCTCTGAGGGTAGAACAAGATCTCACTGAGAATGGAATGTCTAAGGAATTACTGCCCTTTCATTGGCCAATCAGATTTCCTGAATAATCGCTCAACATTCCTTTCGCCTTATTACACTATGTATCATTTTAATTTCCTCCAGGTAATCATATGATGGATCTCTCATGCACATAAGGCGCTTGTTTTCTCCTGTGCAACAGCTATAAACAAAGGACTGCATGCTCAAGAGAAGGAAACTAAAATGGAAGAGTCAAAACATTAAATAAGCTTAATTTGTTTGAACATATTTTATGCCCCTCATCATCCCCAGTGGTTTCCTGTTGTGAAATGATGCATTTTGTTTTCAATATTACAAACTTGAGATTTAAAAGAAGGCACTTTTACTATGAGGTCACATTCCAAGCATATTATCCTAGGTCTATTTCTTATATGTGGCTTTTACCAGAAGAAAGACCCACTTTGTGTGCTTTTATATTTTAGGACCCTGGGATGGCAAAGCCATCTTGAAATTCTTTTCAGAGAATTTGCTACTTGCCAAAATTCTGTGAAATACCCTGCCAATCAGCCAGTCATTTTGTCTATAGAATACAAGTTAAATTTTGTGACATAAATTTCCCACGAGTTTGGCTTTTGAGCTTAAAAGTGTCTGACTATTTAGGATCTCTTAAAGGATCATTGTTTTATTTAGGGCACAGAGGGTTTCTTGAAATGGGATGAAATAGGCAACAACTGCTCAACTCAGGACAGTCATCTTCCAAAACAAGAAGGAGCACAGATTGAGACCTCGTTACATTATTATAACAGCAGCCTTAGCTAACAGTTATGAGTACTTATAATGTGCCAGGGATGATTCTAAGAACTTTGCATTTATTAATTAGTATTTGTAAAACAAATTTGCATTTTTCATTATCCAACCTAAAAATGTGGATTTCAATTCCACTGTTTATCAAGGATTAATAAGACTAAACTTTCTCTCTGAAACAGGTTCGATGATTAATGAGTATATAGTCTTCTGTTTTACATTTCATGTAGGACCTAAGTAATTGTTGTCAGTTATGAGATGTAAAGTTCTTTTTAAATTTTACATAAAATAAACAGTTATGAATCATTTTCAATTAGAAGTGTAATATAAGGCCCTTTAAAACTAAGAGAATAGTGCAGAGAAAGACAATTGCCCATAATTCTCGGTTTTTAAGCAATGGCTTTGGAGTAGTAAATTGGGGTTCAGGCCCCAGTTCTGTTGCGTTGTGTAACCTTCAGCAAATAATTAGTTTCTTTAAACCTCAATTCTGGATCCACAAAATGAATAAAATAGCACCAAATTCTGAGGCTTCCTCTGAGATGTAAGTCAGTTTTAAAATATGAACAGAAGCTGGAACATTGTAGATGCTCAATAAAGCTACTTTCCTTGCTGTTATTGAAATATAAACACAGGGGCATTTTCAGTTTTACCTTTATGTATATCATTGGGTACATACAACTTGGAATCCTAATGTTTTCTTCATTTTCTATATTTCCAAACCAAAGTTTTCAAAGTTCTAAACAGTTAATATCTTACATTTGGAACTACAAAGAATAAGACCACTCATCTCAGATTCTCTTTTGGGCTTTAGAATACCAGTTTGAAAATTGTCGTCCTTGGAGCATTCTGATTCTTTCCAGGCAGCTGGAGGCAAGTGGTTGGACATCATCCATGCAGGTTTTGGGTTTGGGGTTTCCCTGCAAGGGTTCTATTTCTTTTAATTTCACCTTTGGGGAGATGAGTTAGTATCCCAAGTCCCACTAAGGATTATTGTATTTCTTTGACACAACATAGTCTAGTAGAAAAAAGACAGGCTGTAAAGTCAGCCAAACCTGGGTTGGCACTGTGGTTTGTGTGTTTCCTGGTCAGTGGACTTGGGGGAACCACGTACTCTCTCAGAGTGTCAGTTCCCTCATCCACAGATTGAAGTTACTAAGACTCACATTTTAGGGCTGTTGGAAGAATGGAAGGAAGCAATTATATAAAGTTCCTGGCATTTAGTTGTTCTTGGCATTCCTTAACTGTACACCAAAATCACAATTATTTACAGTCTTTTTATTTACAATGCATATAAATGTATTAATACATATATAAACACACATGTATTTGTAAATATGAAACAGAAACAAGAGACAACATTGCTTTTCAAGATAATGGATACATGGCTTTTCATCGGAAGCATAAAGAGACGTGACCTATGAACGAATGACTTTGCTAAATGAAATTTTCTGTGGATCAAACTGAACGATATTGGTTCAGTCAAGCATGGCAGAGCCCTCTGAAATAATTAACCTTTCAAAGTTACACATTTGTTCAAAAATTATATTTAATTGGAAATATAAAACATCCAAAAAGTTCTAAGTGACCTGTCCCTATTTATTAGCTGTATATATCTATCGATTATTAGACTTTATCAATTCTATTCCAAAGGCACGTCTTGGATCCCATATGTAATGGTGGTCTCTGAATAAGAGGTACATTTTCCCTGTAGTATCAATGTCTAGTTAAAGTTCAATTCCTTGTTAGTGCCATTTGTACAATAGATGGTAATTATTTTAGATAATACAATGCTGTGTATGTATGATTAATCAGCTTGAAATTCCAAGTTGAAAGGAAGAAATTTGGTTCTTGTTTATCGAGAGGCATATGTTCCATGAGTTTATATGAGAGTGACTATCGTGACATACAGTGGTTTTCAATGGGGCATTGCCATGCTGGGGACATTTAGGATACTTGTGGGGACACTGCTCATTGTCACAATGATTAAAGGGGTGCTGGTAGCGTTGAGTGGGCAGAAGCCAGACACTTAGTTATCACTACATGGTGTGGTTCTGTCCTGCCCTACAAGGAACTGCCTGTGTGTCATGCGACGTCTGTTAGTCTTGCCGGAAATTCATGTAGATGGAAATCTGTTCACCTGAACCTAGAGGCTAGCTCAGGTAGCATATGAATAAAAGTCGTTGCTATTGTTTTTTGTTACATTTTTTAACCCAGTTTTAATCTATGTTAGACGTTCTAGGAATACAACTGCTGCAAAATTTGAGATAAGGTGTCACTTTGCTTCTCTTGGAAAATTACCATAATATGTTCACCATTTTAGAAAATCACATCACTTGACTGCAGTACTACCCTTCATTAAGTCACCAGTATAGACCATCTGTATCATTTACCTTTGAAGCTGTCTCATTCAGGGCACTTCAGCTGTAAACACCTGACTTCTTTGTAATGTCTTCTAATATTGTTGTGCCAAGTATTTACATAATAAAATGCACGTTATTTTACTGTAAAATATTTTCTCTTTATTACACCTTTATGTTAAACTTATAGCTTTGTATTAAGTGTTTCATTGCATTTTTAGGGAGCTTATAATATCTATGAATTTCATTTCAGGATGATAAAGGAGGAATTACAAAATAGCTGATTTAAATAGAGTGCTGAGTCAGGTGGGGCTGAGAACCACTCATACCGTCTATATGAAGCTCTAGAGTGAGTGACATTCCTGGGTTCCAATTTAGTTCTGCCATTTAGTAGCTACATGACCTTAGGCAAGTCCCTTAATAAGTCAGAACTACAGTAACCTCACCTGTAAAAGAAGATTAACAAAAGAACTTGCCTTACATGGTTGTTGAAAGGATCACATGAGTTTATTCAAGTAAGGCTTGATGCGTTATGATGCTTGATGCAATGAACACGGACTGTGACTGCATTCATCACGGGAATATTTACTCATTGTAGCCTGAGATGAATAACACTGTTCACTTTTTCTTCATCATTTTTTGTGTGTGTTTGTTTTTTGCTTCAAAAGGATCTCTGTAACGTAGCCTCCTTGAGGCCATGGTCAAGAACATGATGAAGATAAAGACCTTCATGCAAGCGGCTGGGTATTTTTCTAATTCCAATCTTTATCACCGTGTTAGGAGCTATGTGGTCATATTTTGAGGGAAAATGACTACTTGGGATGCTGGGTTTTTATGGGGTTTTTTTGGGTGTGTTGGGTCTTTGTTGCTGCACGTGGGCTTTCTCTAGTTGCAGCGAGCGGGGGCTACTCTTCGTTGTGGTGCACGGGCTTCTCACTGCGGTGGCTTCTCTTGTTGCGGAGCACGGGCTCTAGGCGCACAGGCTTCAGTAGTTGTGGCGTGTGGGCTCAGTAGTTGTGGCTCGCAGGCTCTAGAGCACAGGCTCAGTAGTTGTACTGCACGGGCTTAGTTTCTCCGCGGCATGTGGGTTCTTCCCGGACCGGGATTGAACCCGTGTGCCCTGCATTGGTAGGCGGATTCTTAACTGCTGCGCCACGAGGGAAGTCCCTGGGATGCTGCTTTGAGAGTTCTCTGAAGAGTGGTAAAGAGTGCATATGAAAAGAACTCTTAAGGGGGAGATACTCTGTGAGATCTAGTGGCTGCCTGAACCAGGGCCGTGGTTGTGGAGACACGGGATTGTGGGGGGTGGGGGAGTAGACTTTCATGAGAGATACTAGAAGTAGCAAATACAAGTGACAGGACTTTGCAATCGATTAACTTAGGAGGGCATCTGAGGTAGTGGGAAGTGTCAAGTTCGACCCCAAATTTCTATCTTGGAAATCTGGTTGAATAAGGAATCCTTAAAAAATATTAATCTGAATAAACTGGATCAAATTAAACCGGCAAGTATAAATACGCTTCCTGAGAATCCCCTTCATAGGACCATGTGAGGACTAAATAAGCTTAAAAATATAAAGTGGCTATTAGTATAGTATTTGGCATCAATATTCATTCAATAAAAGGTAGCTATTATTATTATTAAGTAATAACAATAATAGATAATAGGTAATAATTTACAAATAATTCAAAATAATCTCAAGAGTTGCGAATTTATCTAGTTCATTAACTTTCTATGAATGTTTCTCTTCCTCACCAGAAAGAACATGACAAATCCTTGCCTATTTTCCTGAACTCAGACTAATAGAAAGGTGATTTTACATTATAACTGATGCATTTACTAAATGACTTATATATATATATATCTGCTATTCTTACCATTTACAATAAGAAAATAAATTATTATTTAATCCAGATTTTTTTCAGAAGAAAAAGTCTTGTCCTTGTCTTTTTTTTTTTTTTTTTTTAACAATTTTAAGCATCATGTTTATTTGAACATGACACTAAAGGAGGAACACATTTTCAAAGAAGTATTGTTTGCATATTTCCTCAAAAATTCTCTGTGCATGACATTGTAGGTGGGGCTGGCATGGTTTGATAGGAGACTAATAAGTATTTTCTGATTTTGATCGCTTTACAATCTTCTTGCTAAAGGAATCACTTACCCTTTTGTATTACTGATTATCTTTTTCTTTTAATTTGCATGTAAGTCTCAAGCCATACAGTAATTATTACTCTAAAGAATCAAGAGGAGGAAGAATTCACTATGGACAGACATGGAAGCTTTATGGAGTGGGTAGACTTTGGTTTGTGCCCTGAAAGACATCTAAGACTTAAATATACAAAGAAAACTGAAGAGAGCATTCTGTTTGACAAACAGGAGAAAGACATCACAGTATATAGAGCATTCCTTTTGCTGTGAAGGTTGGCCATGCTAGTGTTTACATCTGGGAGGAGAACAATGGGTGGAGAAAGGAACTGGAGATAAAAGTGCTTATTACGGGGCTTCCCTGGTGGCGCAGTGGTTGAGAGTCCGCCTGCCCATGCAGGGGACACGGGTTCATGCCCCGGTCCAAGAAGATGCCACATGCCGCGGACCGGCTAGGCCCGTGAGCCGTGGCCACTGAGCCTGCACATCCGGAGTCTGTGCTCTGCAACGGGAGAGGCCACAACAGTGAGAGGTCCACGTACCGCAAAAAATAAAAAAATAAAAATAAATTTAAAAAAGTGCTTATTACTGAGTCACTTGGTGATTTGAGGAAAGAAACTTTCTAGAAAACACACAAAAAATTTCTTCTTAATGTCTTCCAGTATTTAAGGGGGACCCTATGGTATCCTGAACCCTACCCATCAACCCTACATCTGTTGTCATTACCAGAGTTTAGTTATTCACAGATGCTGTGGCTCAGGCCAATGTCATCCACTTTTTCTGTGCACTGCCAATTTTTAGCACCTGCCAAATATTAAATCCTACATTAATCATGCTAAGTTCCTTCCCACTAGAAGCTCACCATCTAAAATGAGGCAGATGCATAAAGGTTTAATGATGTGGCATAATCATTATAAATATAGGAGGATATAAAAAACAAAGCCCTTCTAGCTACTCAAGGATGTGCCAGGAAGACTTCGCATAGGAAGTGACCACTGATTTGAATCTTTGCACAAAACAGTTTTCTGGACAGAACTCACACGGAGAGGGCCCCCCGGGAATGCAAGGAGACATGTAACACAGTGGGAAAGTAATTTAGTATATTTAATTGCTAGAAAAAGCAAAAGATAAAGCTGCTTTAATCTAACATGGGCATTGTGGTTTCTTTTAACAGTTTTATTGAGATACACTTGACATGCTGTACACTGTGTATATTTAAAATGCACAATTGTTGGGGAGTTCCCTGGTGGTCTAGTGGTTAGGGCTTTCACTGCCATGGCCCAGGTTCAATCCCTGGTCAGGGAACTGAGATCCTACAAGCTGCATGGTGTGGCCCAAAAGAGAAAATGCGCAATTGTGAAGTTTTGACACATGTCTATGCCGGTAAAACCATCCTTACAGTCAAATTGGTGAACATATCCACCAGCCCCCAAAGTTTCATCAGATCCCTCTGTAAGCCCTTCCCCCAGCCCTCTGTATCTCCCATCACCAAGCACTGCTTTATATCACTGTAAATTAGTTTCCATTCTTTAGAGTTTTACATAAATTGTGTCATGCAGTATACTCTTTTGTTTGGCCTTATTTCATCCCCCACAAATACTTTGAAATCTATCCATGTTATTGCAAGTACCAATCATCCATTCCTTTTTAGTGCTGAGCAGTGCTCTGTATATAACACAACTTGTTTATTCACTCATCTGATGGACATTTCATTTTTTTTTTCCAGCTCTGGGCTATTACAATAAAGCAACTATGATCTCCTAAGTACAAGGCTTTGTATGTATATATATATATATCTCTTTTCCCTTTAGTAAATATCTAGACGTAGAAGGGCTAAGTCATGTGGAAAGTATACACTTACTGTGTTGAGACTGACAAACCATCACAATGGGTCCACCATTTTGCATCCCCACTAGAGGTGAACAGGGGTTCCATCTACCACATCACTGCCAACAGTTAGTGAAGTCTATCTTTTTTTGCTTTTAACTATTCTAAGTGCAGTGGTATCTTATTATGGTTTTAACTTGCATTCCTCATGATTATGATTAATAATGTTATCATCTTCTCAAGTTCTTATTGGCCATTCACATGTCATCTTTGGTGAAATGTTTGTTTTGACTTTTGTCCTTTTTTTTTTTTTTTTGTGGTATGCGGGCCTCTCACTGTTGTGGCCTCTCCCGTTGCGGAACACAAGCTCCGGACGTGCAGGCTCAGCGGCCATGGCTCACGGGTCCAGCTGCTCCACGGCATGTGGGATCTTCCCGGACCGGGGCACGAACCCATGTCCCCTGCATCGGCAGGCGGACCCTTATCCACTGCGCCACTAGGGAAGCCCTGTCCATATTTTATAATTAGGGTGTCTTCTTTTTGAGTCTTAATCTTCTTTACATATTTTAGATACAAGTTCTATATCAGATAGATGATCTACAGATATTTTCTCCCAGTTTGTGGCTTGTCTTTCTTCTCTTAATACTGTCTTTCAAAGAGCAAAGTTTTTAATTTTGATGAAGTCCAATTCTGTCAACTTCTTTCTTTTTCTTGGTAATCTTATTTTTGGTGTCATATCTAAGAACTCCTTAAATTAGGATCTCTGGGAATAGGACCCAAGCATCATTTCTTTTAAAATCTCCCCAAGTAATTCCACTGTGCAGCCAAGTTTGGGAACCAGTGTGCCATATCAGTGCCTCTCAGCCTTTAAATATGAATTCAACTCATCTCGAGATCCTCTTAAACTGCAGATTCAGATGTAGTGGGACTGACGTAGGGCCTGAGATTCTGCACTTCCTATAACAACAGCAACAACCATCACCAAAACATAAAGCTGATGAATCAGGCAGTCAGAAGCCAGACAAAGGAGAATTGCGGGTGCTATTTTAAGGAATTTGGGAATTTTAGTTTGATTATTTTGGCATTGGGGAGACATTGAAGGGTGTATAGTAAGTGAATAGCATGACTGTATTTGGGTTTAGAAAGATCACTCTGGTAGCAAATGAGGAAAGACTGGTAAAAGATAAGACCTGAATCAGGGACCGTTTCAGCATATATTCTGTAATCCAGGAGAGAAAGGAAGGGTAATGAAGTGTGCATCTCAAATAAAGGGGTTGGATGTGAAAGACGTTTAAGAAAATTGTGTCATTGACTGAGTACGAGGATGAGGGGAAGGATGACGCCTATAATAGCTTTGGACACTGGGTACTTTAAGGTGTTATCATATTTTTCAATATAAGAGGAGCAGGGGTGGGGTCGGGGCTGCACTGGCGGACACAGATGTTGAATTTAGACCCATTAAGGTTGAGAAGACTTTGAGCCGTTCAGGAGGAGCTATTCAATAGACCATTGGTTAAATGGGTCTTGAGTTCATGAGGAAGATAGGAACTGGAAGCCTACATTTGGGAATTAGCAGGTATAAGGATAGTTGATGCCAGGTGTGGGGATATTATTGCCCATTGAAGATATAGGACATGAAAATCAAAAAACGTCTAAAAGTGACCACTTTGGAGGTCACTAATGTCATGCTTAAGTAGGGTGAGAAGCAGAAGCCTGAGTACAGTGGATTGAAGGGTGAAGGAGAGCTTCTGTCTTCAGGCTCCTTATTGATCACCTTGCAGGGTAATTATTAGGTTACAGGTGCTGACTGCCTACTGTACCATCCTGAGCACCTGGGACTGTCTTTCCAGAATGCCAGCTTGGGAAGGAAACCCTTCCTCCACCCCTCTGGCTCCTGGAAGCATCGTGAGGTGTAAAATATGAAGACCAACTGTCACACACTCCAAATCAGAGGTGAAAGAGGACAAGAACCTCCATGAGCACGTCTCCCGGAGACACAGTGCAGAAATGCTCTTTCTGCAGCTTGTTTTTTAAGACTCCCCTGTGTGATGACCTTGGCCTTCTGGCTCAGGGTCAGAACAATATTCTTGGAGGAAAAGGGTTGACCCAAATTCCAGAAGTGTCTCCCCTACCAGGTTTATTTCCACAGCCATACTTCCACTTTTCTAGGAGCATGGCTTACCCTAATGTGGACTTGCATGCTGGGTTTGAAAGATCAAGGGCAGCCCTCACCGCACCAGACATAATCTGAAACATTCCCATTTTGTTCTGACTGTTGAGACAAATCCTAAAACTTCCATGTGGATGTAAATGCTTTATCATAGAAGAAATAGGTCTCCAAGTTGATAATTAGACTAAGTGCACAGTGGGTTTCTAGATTCCTTCTTCCTCTTTTTTTTAAAATAAATTTATTTACTTACTATTTATTTTTGGCTGCATTGGGTTTTCGTTGCTGTGTGCAGGCTTTCTCTAGTTGTGGCCTTCGTTGTGGTGCGTGGGCTTCTTATTGTGGTAGCTTCTCTTGTTTCGGAGCGCGGGCTTCAGTAATTGTGGCACGTGGGCTCAGTAGCTGTGTCTCATGGGCTCTAGAGCTCAGGCTCAGTAGTCATGGCATGCAGGCTCAGTAGTTGTGGAGCACAGGCTTAGTTGCTCCAGGGCATGTGGGATCTTCCCGGACCAGGGCTCAAACCCATGTCTCCTGCATTGGCAGGTGAATTCTTAACCACTGCGCCACCAGGGAAGTCTCCCTTCTTCCTTTTTATTTTCTCCTCCTAGTAAATGTTGTCTTGGTAGCTTTTAAGGCAATGCTTGTGAGTATGTGTGTTGTTTCATTTAGTCCTGGTAAGGTGAGGGCAAAGTTTCTGTGTATTTCATCACTATATTCCAGCCAATCAAAAAGTGTGTAAAGTAAGCACTGAGGCTACTGTGAAAAGGGGGCTGTGCATCTTTAAAGGAAACTGCAAGGAAAACCCTAACCTCTCTTAATTTACATATGGTGACATTTTGCAGAAATATTGAAACATTAGCAGTGACATAATGAAATTCTGCCTATCAGCCATGGAAGGAATAATGTTACTGTAAAGGTAAGCCAGCCACAGTTTGTTATCAAGAAAATATTCTTGCCAAGAAACATATATTTAGTGAGGCATGATAAGGAGGGACTTTTCTCCCCCTTATATTTTCTCTCCTGGGCTATCCATCTGCCTCTACAGATTTACTGCGTGATCACTCCCTTCACATGCTAATTATGTGCAGGTCTGGTGAATTTGTTAGTGGTGACACTTCTGGGACCCAGTGGGACTGCAACTCATTATGTGGCAATGTCCACATATATATGATATTATTAGCTGTCATTAATCTGCTGTGGAAACACTGAGAGCTAAACTAGAAAGAGAGCGGAAAAGGGCATGCAAATGAAGTCTGAGAACAGCCTGAACCCCAAAAGGTCAAAAGAGAAATCAGCCAGAAAGGGACAACAACCAGCAATGGACACCACTTTGCTCCTGATTTTTCACCCCAATAGCTAACTAGGTGCATCAGGCAGAAGGAGTAAAGAAGCATCCCTCAGCCATTTGTTATTTTAATACCCCTTGTGGCCGTTTCACTGGCACTAACCTTTTACTGTAATTATGTACAATAATACACATTATCTGTTATCTCGTCTGAACCTCAAAGAAACACCAGAGATAGGCATTTGACCATAGGGCATATTTCAGCTCCAATTTTGTACAATATTTCCTAGGACAACAAATTTTGAAATACAAAGCTTGTTGTTGTTGTTATTTTAAATGGTATAGTCTTTGAACTCATAGCTTAAGCTGTTTCCTCCCCTTGGAGTGTTTAGTCTGTATCTGCGCCCCACCCCCTCCCATCTCTGCATGCCCAAATTCTAATTGTTCTTTTAATGCTCAGCTAAAATCCATGTTATCTCATTATCATCTGAACTGCCATAAGACCTTTCCATATTTTAATGATGTATAACTGTATAACTTATATTCTCTATAGTTATCTTTCTATCTATGTATCTATGTATCTATCTATCTATCTAGTTCCCTTTAGTGGATCATAAATCTTCAGAAGGTGAGAAAGTCGAAATCATCACATTTGGGGCTTTAAGTCTTAAACAATAAGCTTTGGATCTAATAAGGATCATGCAAAATTACTTTTTATAAAAAGCACAGAAAATCACATATATAAATGGTTTTATAATGGAAGTATGCATTATATAGGTATGTATATATTTTACATATTTGACATACACATACAAATGTACATGCATGTAGTAGAAGCACATATACTAAAGAGAGTAGCGGCTTAAATAGTACATTAAAATGCTTCATTTTCTCTACTTTCATTCATTCTTTGTTGCTGTAAGAACGTATCTTTTATCCATTTTTCAGTGAATCTATAGTCCCAAGCAAGAGCCCATCTTCACATACTGAGAGTAACTCAGAGCTCCAATTCAGATGCCTTCTATACTATTAATTGTTCATTTTCTCTATATTCAGGTTGTTTATATTTTAAAGAAAGACTTTGCAGGGATTCCTAGGATTATGCTAAATATTTTAGTCTGTCAGCTAAGCAACCTTTATGTTGCCAAACTGTGAAGGACCACAGAGCATTCATAAGTGTGAGTTGACTGAGACCATAATTTTTTCTTCATCGATGATTAGCTTCCTAGCGGGAGCAGGCATTATTAATACTCCACCCACATCCCTTTAGTTCACCCTCAAAGGTACTGGCAGACAGTCCTATTCAAAGCCAGAGGCTTCCTGTGTTCTCCTGCCCCAGAGCATTCTCCGGCTATGGAAACAGCCAGAAGTTTCAGGGAGTTAAGTCCCAGGAGTAGTCCTCAAGAAATGAGAGATGGGGGCTTCCCTGGTGGCACAGTGGTTGGGAGTCCGCCTGCCGATGCAGGGGACACGGGTTCGTGCACCGGTCCGGGAAGATCCCACATGTCGCGGAGCGGCTGGGCCCCTGAGCCTGTGCGTCTGGAGCCTGTGCTCCGCAATGGGAGAGGCCACAACAGTAAGAGGCCTGCGTACCGCAAAAAAAAAAAAAAAAAAAAAAAAAGAAATGAGAGATGGGAGTTTGTGGATAAATACACCAGCTTCCTTGAGCTTCTGTGGGGTGTATCTAAGATACGTTCTACTTAGTATCTGAAAGGGTCTTGGGTGGGTCTAAGCTTAGTCCCCAGTAATGAGAACCCCCTTATTCTGACATCATTCCCTTCCTGATTTCTTCACTACATCTCCATGCTTCCTGTGACAGCTCTCAAAGAACTGTATGAACCAAAATCCTGACTTAGCATCTGATGTTGAGGGAACACAAACTGAAATAGCATCCTAGGAAGCCGACCCTCACAATGGCATTCTGGAATTCGGTCACCCACTGATAGGATGGCAGCAGTGTCTTATCCTGGTGATGAGTAGGGTGGTGAAAACTCCTGTATCACAATGACTAGCTCTCTCACCTGTGTTGGAATACAGTGGGGGTACAGATGAAGGGGAGGCATCAGCACTTAGACAGTCATTGTAAGGATCACTGAGTTGGCTGAGCTTTGTTAGTTGCTGTAAAAACCTTGATAAAAGGTAATGATATGCTCATCCAACTATCACGTCAGAGTACACTGTGAAAATCAGAGGACCTCATGTCAGGGTTTAAAGAGACCCTTATCCTGCACATCAAGAACGGACCATAATGAAGTCAGACCCACGATTTGATCATTGGTGGTGGAGTTAACAAACATAATCAATTTACAGCCCTGGAAAGTTTTCCATATTCAAGTCAGGTCTAATAGAGAAAGAAAGGTCCTTGAGACCTAAAATAAAGACATTTGTGTGGTGCACTTGAGAATCTTGTATCCTAAGAATCGCCTGAATCATAGAAATGGTGTCCTCTGCGTGGAAGATCCACAAAGAACTCACATAAAGTAGATGCCTCATTAAACACTGCTCTTTTCCTTCAAGATCTGCTCCCCATCTCGTCTTATTATTCCTATGTCAAGAACTAGAATTAGTTCTCAGCTTGGCTAAAATAACAAAGTATTGTTCCTACTTGGGAAGAAATGGAGTATTCACCAAATTATTCACAGGTCCTGAATAGTGCGTACTGGCAGGAACAGAAAGAATATGGATGACAATGAATGAGTGTTGACACAGGAGGTCCTTAACATAACGCTGGATAGAGGAGAGATTATTATTATTGGGTACTTTTTGATTTTTCTTTTTCTTTTTTTTTTTTTTTTGCGGTACGTGGGCCTCTCACTGTTGTGGCCTCTCCCGTTGCGGAGCACAGGCTCAGCAGCCGTGGCTCACGGGCCCAGCCGCTCCACGGCATGTGGGATCTTCCCGGACCAGGGCACGAACCCGTGTCCCCTGCATCGGCAGGTGGACTCTCAACCACTGCGCCACCAGGGAAGCCCTATTGGGTACTTTTTAAGACTTAGGATTTAACATGCTGACAAGGATACCTGAGCCTGTCTTAATTCGTTGATGGGACGGCTGCTTGTAGACTAGAAGATGACTTTGGCCTATAGAAAATAGGTGGGAATAGATGGCTCAGGAAGGTGGGCATGGCAGACTGGATACACTACAGAAGGTTAGCAAACCCGCCAGCCAGCTTTGTTCACAGAAAAGGCCCCACAGTTGATGGCAGAGGTGCTGTTTTGGAACGGGGATCCCTAAGTTCAATGGGGATAATAAGATTTTAGGCAAAAGTGTTCTCCTGAGGGTTATAATTTAGACTTGTATCCTTTCAAAGTATTTACCACAGTTCTTTATCAATGGTTGGGAGGACATTCTCTCTTATTGTAGGGAGTGAGATCACTCAATTTTGTGATCTTTTAGTTGACTTCTGGCTATAAATTTGAATAATTCTCTTGAAATACAAGTGATAAACTTCTTCTCCCATACTTTCTTCTTGTCTTCCTGTTCCTTAAGACTTCTCTCAGTGTCCCTCTTCTTTCAGTATCCCTTTACTTCTTGCCTTGCCTGCATCACCTTAACTTTTTCTGGAATACCAGACTTGCATGCAGTCTCTGCAGACTGATCACTGAAATAGGCCAGAGCATATATGCTTAGGAACCAGCCCCCCGAATTGCTTTTCTACCCGTAATCTCAGTACAATTCTAATTATTCAGCCAGTCCTATAATTGTCAGGTTGTATATCACTCACTTCTCTAGAGTTAGATCATACCTCTAGATATGTAATCCAGAGCCTAACCATTACAGATTGCTTTTATTTAGTTCTCTAATCTCTTCTGCCAGATTCAACCTAGGGCCTGAAATATTTTTTAAGTCTTCTCAGTTTTAAATTTCCCTCTATTCTACTGCCAACACATTATTTTAGTTAAGTGAGTGATGCTTTAGTCTAATTTTTTTTTCTTTTTACCAACTATATGCTGCCCTAACACAACTTGCAATATTCTACTGTTTATTTGGGGCAGCATCTAACTTCTGGTAGCCCTTTCTTCTGAAGTATTCTCCTCTAAACTAAAGACCTGGATTATGCTGTTTACAGACAGATCTTCCCAAACAATGACCAAAGCCATCCTAACTCCTTATAGGCAACTACCCAAGTGTTTGGCTTCCATCTGTTATCTGCAAATTCTGGAATTAGGACTATATTAGTCTAAGTTCAGTGCAGAAAATAGAGATCACTCTAGATATTTTAAGCAAAAAGAGGCTTTCAGAAATAATTACAGAGAATGGAGTAGCAGGAAACAAGAAGGCAGCTCTAGAACTACTCTAAGACAAAACAGGTGCAATGTAAGAATCAGGAAGCCATGGCAATGCTCAGACTGGCTTTTGCAAATGTCTCTCAACACCCGCATTCCATGGTCTTCCTTGGTGTCAGAATCAACATCAAGGAGATAGTCTCTGCCTCACCCTTACCTTTTGGATCTTTTGCCAGTACATCTAATTAGAGAGACCACATTGTTAGCCAGAACCCTGGTTGTAAGACAGTCTAGGAAATGCAGGTTTTAGCTTTTCATCTCTGTAGCACAGAGGAATACAGAAAGGAAGTAGGAATAGATGCTGTGTGCCAGTCAACCTTATCCAGCCCGAGAACTGAAGATATGGCCTCCTCCCTTCTTCATTGTCCCCCTTACCTCACTCAGGTGCTTTGTGGGTAAAACTGCCCTCCTCTGAACCTCCTCTGCTGCAAGGACAGTAATCCCCCACCCTCTTCCCCTCCACCACAACTCCCTCCTCTTTGCTGCTCATTCACTATTTTCTAGTGACTCATAGTGATTTGTACTCAATTCAAGTCAAATATCTTCCATGATACTTAAGAGAGACCAGCTTTGTATCAGGAATTCAGAGTTCCTAGCCAGTAACTGTTTTTCTCCCTTGGATAGCACTTGCTTATTCCTCTCTTATTAAACAATCAAGAAAAAGTGTAAACTTGGAATGTCCCTCTTCTCTCACACCATGATTCTCAATTTAATTCCAAATGTCTGACGTACAGTTTAAGGGCTCACAAAAGACACTAAAAAGTGTACTGCATGGTGAATGAGTTCATTAAGACTGCCATATTGACTTCCGGGTAAGATGGCGGAAGAGTAAGACGCGGAGATCACCTTCCTCCCCACGGATACACCAGAAATACAGCTACACGTGGAACAACTCCTACAGAACACCTACTGAACGCTGGCAGAAGAC
This sequence comes from Hyperoodon ampullatus, assembly GCF_949752795.1. Lineage (NCBI taxonomy): Eukaryota > Metazoa > Chordata > Mammalia > Artiodactyla > Ziphiidae > Hyperoodon > Hyperoodon ampullatus. Next base: position 98,890,651 of record NC_136923.1, read on the forward strand.
CCCAGACCTCCCAAAAGGCAAGAAACTCCCCACATACCTGGGTAGGGCAAAGCGGAGAGATTCCCGCACAGAGGACTGGTGCGGAGCGGCACTCAACAGCCCGAGAGGCTTGTCTGCTCGCACGCTGGGGTGGGCGGCGATGGAAGCTGAGGCTCGGGCTTCGGTCAGAGCGCAGGGAGAGGACTGGGGCTGGCAGCGAGAACTCAGCCTGAAGGGGGCTAATGTGCCACAGCTAGCCGGAAGGGAGTCCGGGAAAACCCTGGAGCTGCCGAAGAGGCAAGAGACTTTTTCTTCCCTCTTGGTTTCCTGGTGCGCGAGGAGAGGGGATTAAGAGTGCTGCTTAAAGGGGCTCCACAGACGGGCGCGAGTCACGACTGAAAGCGCGGAGCCCAGTGACGGGCGTGGGACGCTGGGGCTGCTGCTGCCGCCGCCAAGAAGCCTGTGTGCGAGCGCAGGTCACTGTCCACACCGCCCTTCCGGGAGCCTGTGCAGCCCGCCACTGCCGGGGTCCCGGGATCCAGGGGCGGCTTCCCTGGGAGAACGCACGGCGCGCCTCGGGCTGGTGCAACGTCACGCCGACCTCTGCCGCTGCAGGCTCGCCCCGCACTCTGTGCCCCTCCCTCCCGCCCGGCCTGAGTGAGCCAGAGTCCCCGAAGAGGCTGCTCCTTTAACCCTGTCCTGTCTGAGAGAAGAACAGACGCCCTCCAGCGACCTACACGCAGAGGCGGGGCCAAATCCAAAGCTGAGACCCAGGAGCTGTGAGAACAAAGAAGAGAAAGGGAAACCTCTCCCAGCAGCCTCAGAAGCAGCGGATTAAAGCTCCATAATCAACTTGATGTACCCTGCATCTGTGGAATACATGAATAGACAACAAATCATCCCAAATTGAGGAGCCAGGAGTCAGTGCTGTGCCTCTGAGGTGGGAGAGCCAACCTCAGGACACTGGTCCACAAGAGACCTCCCAGCTCCACATAATATCAAACGGTGAAAATCTTCCAGAGATCTCCATCTCAACACCAGCACCCAGCTTCACTCAACGACCAGCAAGCTACAGTGCTGGACACCCTATACCAAACAACTAGCAAGACAGGAACACAACGCCACCCATTAGCAGAGAGGTGGCCTAAAATCATAAAAAGTCCACAGACACCCCAAAACACACCACCAGACGTGGACCTGCCCACCAGAAAGACAAGATCCAGCCTCATCCACCAGAACACAGGCACTAGTCCCCTCCACGAGGAAGCCTACACAACCCACTAAACCAACCTTAGCCACTGGGGACAGACACCAAAAACAACGGGAACTACGAACCTGCAGCCTGCAAAAAGGAGACCCCAAACACAGTAACATAAGCAAAATGAGAAGACAGAAAAACACACAGCAGGAGAAGGAGCAAGATAAGAACCCACCAGACCTAACAAATGAAGAGGTAATAGGCAGTCTACCTGAAAAAGAATTCAGAATAATGATGGTAAAGGTGATCCAAGATTCTATTTCCCAGATCCAAAATCTTGGAGATAGAATAGACAAAATGCAAGAAACAGTTAACAAGGACCTAGAAGAACTAAAGATGAATCAAGCATCGATTAAAAACACAATAAATGAAATAAAAAATACTCTAGATGGGATCAATAGCAGAATAACTGAGGCAGAAGAACAGATAAGTGAGGTGGAAGATAAAATAGTGGAAATAACTGCTGCAGAGCAAAATAAAGAAAAAAGAATGAAAAGAACAGAGGACAGTCTCAGAGACCTCTGGGACAACATTAAACGCACCAACATTCGAATTATAGGAGTTCCAGAAGAAGAAGAGAAAAAGAAAGGGACTGAGAAAATATTTGAAGAGATTATAGTTGAAAACTTCCCTAATATGGGAAAGGAAATAGTTAATCAAGTCCAGGAGGCACAGAGAGTCCCATACAGAATAAATCCAAGGAGAAATACGCCAAGACACATATTAATCAAACTGTCAAAAATTAAACACAAAGAAATCATATTAAAAGCAGAAAGGCAAAAACAACAAGTAACACACAAGGGAATCCCCATCAGGATAACAGCTGATCTCTCAGCAGAAACTCTACAAGCCAGAAGGGAGTGGCAGGACATAATTAAAGTGATGAAGGAGAAAAACCTGCAACCAAGACTACTCTACCCAGCAAGGATCTCATTCAGATTTGATGGAGAAATTAAAACGTTTACAGACAAGCAAAAGCTGAGAGAGTTCAGCACCACCAAACCAGCTTTACAACAAATGCTAAAGGAACTTCTCTAGGCAAGAAACACAACAGAAGGAAAAGACCTACAATAACGAACCCAAAACAATTAAGAAAATGGGAATAGGAACATACATATCGATAATTACCTTAAATGTAAATGGACTAAATGCTCCCACCAAAAGACACAGATTGGCTGAATGGATACAAAAACAAGACCCATATATATGCTGTCTACAAAAGACCCACTTCAGACCTAGAGACACATACAGACTGAAAGTAAGGGGATGGAAAAAGATATTGCATGCAAATGGAAACCAAAAGAAAGCTGGAGTAGCAATTCTCATATCAGACAAAATAGACTTTAAAATAAAGACTACTAGAAGAGACAAAGAAGGACACTACATAATGATCAAGGGGTCGATCCAAGAAGAAGATATAACAATTGTAAATCTTTATGCACCAAACATAGGAGCACCTCAATACATAAGGCAAATACTAACAGCCATAAAAAGAGAAATCGACAGTAACACAATCATAGTAGGGGACTTTAACACCCCACTTTCACCAATGGACAGATCATTCAAAATGAAAATAAATAAGGAAACACAAGCTTTAAATGATACATTAAACAAGATGGACTTAATTGATATTTATAGGACATTCCATTCAAAAACAACAGAATACACATTTTTCTCAAGTGCTCATGGAACCTTCTCCAGGATAGATCATATGTTGGGTCACAAATCAAGCCTTGGTAAATTTAAGAAAATTGAAATTGTATCAAGTATCTTTTCTGACCACAATGCTATGAGACTAGATATCAATTACAGGAAAAGAGCTGTAAAAAATACAAACACATGGAGGCTAAACAATACACTACTTAATAACGAAGTGATCACTGAAGAAATCAAAGAGGAAATTAAAAAATACGTAGAAACAAATGACAATGGAGACACGACGACCCAAAACCTATGGGATGCAGCAAAAGCAGTTCTAAGAGGGAAGTTTATAGCAATACAATCCCACCTTAAGAAACAGGAAACATCTCGAATAAACAACCTAACCTTGCACCTAAAGCAATTAGAGAAAGAAGAACAAAAACATCCCAAAGTTAGCAGAAGGAAAGAAATCATAAAAATAAGATCAGAAATAAATGAAAAAGAAATGAAGGAAACGATAGCAAAGATCAATAAAACTAAAAGCTGGTTCTTTGAGAAGATAAACAAAATTGATAAACCATTAGCCAGACTCATCAAGAAAAAAAGGGAGAAGACTCAAATCAATAGAATTAGAAATGAAAAAGGAGAAGTAACAACTGACACTGCAGAAATACAAAAGATCATGAGAGATTACTATAAGCAACTCTATGCCAATAAAATGGACAACCTGGAAGAAATGGACAAATTCTTAGAAATGCACAACCTGCCAAGACTGACTCAGGAAGAAATAGAAAATATGAACAGACCAATCACAAGCACTGAAATTGAAACTGTGATAAAAAATCTTCCAAGAAGCAAAAGCCCAGGACCAGATGGCTTCACAGGCGAATTCTATCAAGCATTTAGAGAAGAGCTGACACCTATCCTTCTCAAACTCTTCCAAAATACAGCAGAGGGAGGAACACTCCCAAACTCATTCTACGAGGCCACCATCACCTTGATACCAAAACCAGGCAAGGATGTCACAAAGAAAGAAAACTACAGGCCAATATCACTGATGAACATAGATGCAAAAATCCTCAACAAAATACTAGCAAACAGAATCCAACAGCACATTCAAAGGATCATACACCATGATCAAGTGGGGTTTATTCCAGGAATGCAAGGATTCTTCAATATATGCAAATCAATCAACGTGATACACCATATTAACAAATTGAAGGAGAAAAACCATATGATCATCTCAATAGATGCAGAGAAAGCTTTCGACAAAATTCAACACCCATTTATGCTAAAAACCCTGCAGAAGGTAGGCATAGAGGGAACTTTCCTCAACATAATAAAGGCCATATATGACAAACCCACAGCCAACATTGTCCTCAATGGTGAAAAACTGAAACCATTTCCACTAAGATCAGGAACAAGACAAGGTTGCCCACTCTCACCACTCTTATTCAACATAGTTTTGGAAGTTTTAGCCACAGCAATCAGAGAAGAAAAGGAAATTAAAGGAATCCAAATCGGAAAAGAAGAAGTAAAGCTGTCACTGTTTGCAGATGACATGATACTATACATAGAGAATCCTAAAGATGCTACCAGAAAACTACTAGAGCTAATCAATGAATTTATTAAAGTTGCAGGATACAAAATTAATGCACAGAAATCTGTGGCATTCCTATATACTAATGATGAAAAATCTGAAAGTGAAATCAAGGAAACACTCCCATTTACCATTGCAACAAAAAGAATAAAATATCTAGGAATAAACCTACCTAAGGAGACAAAAGACCTGTATGCAGAAAATTATAAGACACTGATGAAAGAAATTAAAGATGATACAAATAGATGGAGAGATGTACCATGTTCTTGGATTGGAAGAATCAACATTGTGAAAATGACTCTACTACCCAAAGCAATCTACAGATTCAATGCAATCCCTATCAAACTACCACTGGCATTTTTCACAGAACTAGAACAAAAAATTTCACAATTTGTATGGAAACACAAAAGACCCCGAATAGCCAAAGCAATCTTGAGAACGAAAAATGGAGCTGGAGGAATCAGGCTCTCAGACTTCAGACTATACTACAAAGCTACAGTAATCAAGACAGCATGGTACTGGCACAAAAGCAGAAAGATAGATCAATGGAACAGGATAGAAAGACCAGAGATAAACCCACGGACATATGGTCACCTTATCTTTGATAAAGGAGGCAGGAATGTACAGTGGAGAAAGGACAGCCTCTTCAATAAGTGGTGCTGGGAAAACTGGACAGGGACATGTAAAAGTATGAGATTAGATCATTCCCTAACACCATACACAAAAATAAGCTCAAAATGGATTAAAGACCTAAATGTAAGGCCAGACACTATCAAACTCTTAGAGGAAAACATAGGCAGAACACTCTATGACATAAATCACAGCAAGATCCTTTTTGACCCACCTCCTAGAGAAATGGAAATAAAGACAAAAATAAACACATGGGACCTAATGAAACTTAAAAGCTTTTGCACAGCAAAGGAAACCATAAACAAGACCAAAAGACAACCCTCAGAATGGGAGAAAATATTTGCAAATGAAGCAACTGACAAAGGATTAATCTCCAAAATTTATAAGCAGCTCATGCAGCTCAATAACAAAAAAACAAACAACCCAATCCAAAAATGGGCAGAAGACCTAAATAGACATTTCTCCACAGAAGATATACAGACTGCCAACAAACACATGAAAGGATGCTCAACATCTTTACTCATTAGAGAAATGCAAATCAAAACTACAATGAGATATCATCTCACACCAGTCAGAATGGCCTTAATCAAAAAATCTAGAAACAATAAATGCTGGAGAGGGTGTGGAAAAAAGGGAACACTCTTGCACTGCTGGTGGGAATGTGAATTGGTACAGCCACTATGGAGAACGGTATAGAGGTTCCTTAAAAAACTAAAAATAGAACTACCATATGACCCAGCAATCCCACACCTGGGCATATACCCTGAGAAAACCATAATTCAAAAAGAGACATGTACCAAAATGTTCATAGCAGCCCTATTTACAATAGCCCGGAGATGGAAACAACCTAAGTGTCCATCATCGGATGAATGGGTAAAGAAGATGTGGCACATATATACAATGGAATATTACTCAGCCATAAAAAGAAATGAAATTGAGCTATTTGTAATGAGGTGGATGGACCTAGAGTCTGTCATACAGAGTGAAGTAAGTCAGAAAGAGAAAGACAAATACTGTATGCTGACACATATATATGGAATTTAAGAAAAAAAATGTCATGAAGAACATAGGGGTAAGACAGGAATAAAGACACAGACCTACTAGAGAATGGACTTGAGGATATGGGGAGGGGGAAGGGTAAGCTGTGACAAAGCGAAAGAGTGGCATGGACATATATACACTACCAAACGTAAGGTAGATAGCTAGTGGGAAGCAGCCGCATAGCACAGGGAGATCAGCTCGGTGCTTTGTGACCGCCTGGAGGGGTGGGATAGGGAGGGTGGGAGGGAGACGCAAAAGGGAAGGGATATGGGAACATATGTATATGTATAACTGATTAAATTTGTTATAAAGCAAAAAAAATAAAAAAAAAAGACTGCCATATTATTATTTTCTCAGTTGTATATGCATGTACCCCTAGGTGCTCTCCAGATGTCTTTACCAAATTGTTCTTTTTGAGATGTTCTTCATATTTCTCATTTGAACATCCCAGTGTGAGAGTTTCTGCTATCTGCCTCAAAAAATTCCTCAATGAACCTGGGTGGCCTAGATGGGATCGAGAGAATCATTCACAAAGTACAAATATGTGAAGCTTGAGTATGTTTTAAGTTCTTTTTTAAGTCTTATTTTCTTTATAGTTCACACATATCCCTTTACATAAAATGACACTTTGTGGATTTGAGCGTGTGTCTTGTTTAAGCAAATTATGTGCAGTTTAATTGAGAACAATGACAAAGTGTAAAATGTAAATGTAAATATATGGTCAATGTATGAACAAGAAAAACAGAATGTGCTAAACAAATATCGAGGGTGACTTTTCCTGTATATTAGTTATGAGAATTAAATAATAAATGTTGTAGACTAAATCCCCATCTATACACCCTGTAGTAAAGAAGAACCAGCCTAACTAAACACCCAAAAGGCTATGAAATATTAGGTGTTTCCTTGACTCATAACCTGGAGTAGCTTTAAGCCTGGGTCACAAGCTGAAATGCCTACAGAGGCTAGGAAAGTGGCCTAAATGAGTGAAGCTGATGAGGTAAAAAATGAAGTATTCGTTGACACTCAGCCTCAATACTGAAGATTAGTAAAGAATGATGGGGGCTATGGTGTACTGAGGGCTCAAATAAGGTCTCAAGACAGTAACTGCTACTCAGGAAGGCAAGCTCACTACTTCTGGAGCTTCCAATTTTTGAAGAGAAACCAAAATCGTGGATTTCTACATGAAATGTCTCAACTTTTAAATGTGATCAATGCAATTTATAAACAACAACTGGAATTGTAGGCTAGCATACCTATACCGAGGCTGGATATGGCCTGGGGACACTAGGTTTTAACAAGTTTCTTATGTTATTGAAACTCTGAGATGAGGAACATCTATCTAGAAACAACCATTAATTGAGGGGCTGTGTCTACGCCCCCCCTCTCAGTCCTTGACAAACTCCTTCAAGTCTCTCGTTAATACCATTTCCTCCAGGAAGCCTCCTCTTAGCCCCCTTCCACCCCAGACCAGGGGCGGTGCTCCTTTGTACTCCCAGTGTAACCTTGACATCCATTGTCAAAATCCTTATCAAAGTTATGGTTACTATTTTGTTAACTGACCATCTGCCTGGCCTGACTAAAAATTTTGTATGCAGAGCTTTTGTTTATCCATCATTTTATCCTCAGTCTCTAGTGTGATGCTCACATACAATAGATGTTTAATAAATGAATAAATAATACATAAATGATGCAATATGGGAATTAAGTTATCTTGTTCTATTGATACAACTATGCTATACAGCATAAAATAGAGAATAGGATGATTACTGTATACAAGGTAAAGCATATTAGCATGTTAAAAACTAAGTTTCAAGGCTGAATGATCAAAACTGATGTACGTATTTGGATATTTAATCGAGTTTTGAAGTTATTTGAGGAATATTCACTTTAGCTTCAAATTGAATGTCTGTGGCATTATGAGTTCAGTTATTTTACTTGGCCTCCTCTGGTAGTTTATTTCTAAATTTGAGTAATTTTTCCTGCTGAATTAAGTGCACAATTGACTTCATTGGCTAAATTGGTATCAAAGGGTTTTGGAAAAAAGCCTGGATCTTTCCTCTTCCTTGAAAGTTTAAGGTAAATCTGCCTTAGTTCATATCCATATGTAGCAAGTGAAATGAATTAGGACTCAGGAAACTCTCAGATTCATTTCATGGGACTCATTTGTGTAGCAAGTTATTCCAGGAGGTTTTTGAAAATATTCATGCACAACGTTTTATCATAACCATTGGACCATTCAGCTGACCTAATTTCCCAGTCCCGTTTTTATTTTCCAATGCTTCTAATTGGCCCAATTGTATCAAAAATTACACTTGTTTTTCTGGAGAAAACAGTTTGGAAATCATTGTGACAGTTTCTTTTAAGTTTCAAAATCAAAATAATTGAAAAAAATTGTTTACAAGTTAGTCATTTCTCTTATGGATTAGGATCTAAAGCACTAAATTAAATGAAATGAGCTACTTCGTTTATTCTCTGGTGATTTTCTGCCTTAGGTGAAAGAAAAAATTGGTAACAGGTACCAAGACTATTGCATATTACAAAAAAACAACACATGCAATTAAATCCTGTGGCTTATGGCCCCAGATCATCCTAATATCATTTAATAATAAATAACCCTAGTGCAGAGAAAACTTAAAGTACAAATGCACTTTAGTTGTTTAGGGAATGGTTCAACCAAGGCAGCCAGTTTCAAGAGAGTTGTTGTAGTAATCTAGCCATGTGGATCCCAATCTGAATTTTTAGAAGGGAAACAAAGCCTGTTCACATATTGCCTCAAATGGCTTATTAGCTACTGTTATAAGCAGCAGTGTTGATTACAAGAAGTATATAGGACTTCAGTTTCTGTCCCCTAAAACTTTCCCAAAAATATGTCGCTCACTTTGCTTAAGATGAACATTTTTATCTAGTTAAACAATCAATGCAGATTGTTTCACAATTGGTAATAAGAGAGAAGATAGTACACTATAGTCACATTTGGCAACCGTGAATGAACCTTGCTTTAGATTCCTTGTCCATCTTGAGCAAAATGCATGCATATTGTGGGACAAAAATATTATTGAAAAGAAAACCAGAAAAAATTGCCTTTTGACTCATAACATTATATAATACTATAACCTTGCTCCTGAGTTGAAGTTGCCAGTGTTCAGAACAATTATGACAGGCCATGAATGTCCTAAATTAAATAGATAATTGATGTATTTAGTACTCAGTGGATTCCATTATTCAGTGCCTTAAGCTGCCAACTGGGACATGGGACAGTTCATCTGATAATTTTGCTTATTCCATTCAACCATGTGAATGTTACGTGTTGGAGCAATGGAACAATTTGGCCCATTTATAGTTTAGAAATTTTTTTTTAATTCTGTAGTTTTTACTTCTAAGAATCCTTTTCCCAGGAACTTTGTATAGTTTATGAAATATTGCTGGAAATTTAGTAAAAATCAGGATTTAAAATTACATGATTTTTCTTATTAATGATCCTTTATGCAATGAAGCACGTTCATTGCTGTATACTGATATCATCCAATAGAACACATTGCATTCTTCTGTTTAAATAATACAGCTAATACAAATCCCTCAAGTAGTACATGTGGCAATACCAGAGGAATCAAGGAAGCTCAAAATAAATCTGTTTTCTGATACTTTTGAGTCACGTCAAGTGGACTAAAGCTAGGATGACATTAGTCTAAACTGGTTCCATTTTAGAGTGAAATTAATAATTACTCCAGGAAAAATGCATAAGCCAAGGCTTTCCTAGGTATATGGAGTCAGTCCTGGGAGATCTGGAACTTTCTTCCAGAGAACGTCTCTTTTCTCCTTTGTCATATCTTATAGATGATGCCTGCTACATTTCTGACATAGCAGCTTTCCTCTTATTACAGCACTCATAATTGTTTCTCAAGTTATGTTGATTCTGTGCTATTTCATTTGGCCCCTGAAAAGCAAACATTATCAGGGGGCTGGTGGGAATTTGCATTATAGACTGTGACGGTGTGAATGCCAGCATCCCATTCAACAATCACACCACCAGTCGCGTTCTCAGCTGCATTAGATTCCAATCATCTGAGATAAACTGTTCATCTTAATGGCACTTCATGACTTTATGTGATATTTTATGATTCAGCTTTTCTAAACAGAGCTTCTTATGGTAACTTCAAACTTTAAAAGGAGACACAGAGAGAAGTTGATATTCTACTGAATAAGAGCCCAAAAGTCTATGAGATTTGCTTTGCTTTTCTGGAAGCTTTGTTACCACAGCACATATCTTTGGGCAAAGACTTCCACTCAGTCCTGAATAGCAAATGCCCATGAGTCATTCTGAGTAATATTAGGTGGTGTTTACGCTTTGGCCTCTTTGCTATATCTTGTAGGTTGGCAGAAATCAGGCCAATGGAGTAATTGCTATAATGTATTCCCTCTTCCTAATATCTGCACTGAGTCTTTGTTTCTTGGTGCTTCAGTTTGCATCTCAGCATCCTTTCACGCCCAGCCTGGTGATTACTTTAGGTCCCTGAGCTACAGGCATAATTATCTCCCATGAAGTCACTGGGGACTCTTGAGAGAAAGGAGGAAGGTGGAGAGAACACTAGATGAAGGATTAAGGTATTTCTTTGATAATGTAAGTAGGGGGTGGGGAGGCAAGATGGAGAATGCTCATTTACCAAAAAGTGTGCAGAGGTTCAGGGTCCTGAAATGTAAGCCCTAAGGTTGACCAAAGTTATGGCCAAAATTTACAAATTGAAGACCTACATACACCTTTATTCATGGCACAGAGAAGCTATGTTGAATACACAGAAATACTGTGTTATTTAAATTTAGATATTATTGTTTTAGTTCAAATTCATATCTGTCAATCAGTTAATTCATGATTCATCATACTTTTGAGGGAAGAGCTGATTCCCAGACACTGTCAAAGATCATGCCCCCTATCAACCGTGAACAATTATACTATTTTTACCATATCCATAAGGCACACTGCTTGGCCTGTGAAATTACATCCTTAACTACATGAAAAGATACAGCACCTTTGGCAGAGGAGAGTGAAGTGGAGTTAATTTAGTAACAGATGAACATCAGAATGCACCAGAGATAAAGAAAAAAAATACATCAGGCGAAAAGTAAATAAATAACTGATGAAATGTTAGGTCAGTATGATTTCATGATTATTGCAGAAAAGTAAATAAAAATTCTTTGATTATTTACATTTCTGGCTTGCTTTGGTAGTGTGTCGTCTATTGCCAGTTCTGTTTATAGAAAACATTGTTTTTGTAAAAACATCTTTGTAATGAAAAATAAAATCCACGAAAGAGGATTTCATTGAAAAATAAACTTGTACATTCATTACCCTTGGCAGCATTCTCTACAATAGCTTCATGTTTCTCAGACACAAAAATATGGTGGGTCTTTTTTAAAAAAGAATTATTTTTCTTTTAACAAGTCACTTAATGTATTTATCTTCCAAGGCATCGGGAAGAAAAAAATCTGGGACCAATCAGTTTCTATTTTACTACAGGGTAATTGATTATTATGCTAAGTGTTACCTATTTTTTTCCAGTAAAAAAACTAAAAATAGAATTGTCTCTCAGACACTGACACATGTGATCAGGGTAATACAGTAATGTGTGCACTCCTTATTCTGAAATAAGTTATGCAATCCAAAATACAATCTGTGGACAGCCAGCAGATAGTACCACGTGACTGTGGGGTGCCTGAGTAGGTAGGGCTTTTGCATTAGAATATACTTTGCATCCATAAAGGCTTTCTTTCAGAAATGCAATTAGCTTTTTTTATGAACTGGTAAATATAGTATATAGAAGACCCAGGGGACTTCCATAAAGCCACATTTATTCCCATGTCTCTGGGAATCATAAATGGTTGTCTCTCTCTAAAATGGATTAGGACAAATTACATTAGGACATGATTGTGAATCTGATTAAGGTGGAACACAGTTCGGTTTCTTTTACCCCTTTGGGATGACCATGTTTTCCTATAACAAGCAGAAGACAAAACTGCCTTTGGCAAGATGTTTCAAAGGCATGTTTTCATAATTGCACATAAAAAAAAGAATTTTCATGCTTATTCAAAAATTGGTCCATACCTTTAAATTCTTTATCTAGCCAAGACAAAGCTTGAAGCACAAGCTTCTCTAGCATAGAGCACGTCTCAGATACTGATTTGAGGTGTCAATGAAAGCTTGTAAAAAATAAATTCCCATGCATAATTTCTTCTAGAAAAGGAGAGGTCAGTTGAAAGGATTTTTCATTGACTAGAAATCTTTAGGAAAGAAAGAAAAATGACTTTATAAATGGTGGTAATACTTTATGGCAATTAAACGTCTTCATGCTATTTTGTGAAATAAAGGGTCAATCATAGGATAATGCATTTAACCTCTTACAAAACAAAGACAGGTGATATTTGACATTGACTAGAGCTTGGAAGCTGGAGGGTGAATTTTGGCTAATTTGACTTTGGTTTTTGTCACTGGCCATCTAAAGATAATGAGTGAGGTAGACGTGCAGATGCATGGCTCACCTGTAGGGAGCGTGGGCAGCAGGCAGCGTCCACTGACTGCTCCTTCATGGTCTCTGCCTCAGCTTCAAAAAGCTGCCCTTCCCGAGGCAGCCCAAGTCCTATGACTAAGCAGGACAGAGGTAGAATGGCTGAGCCATTTTGGCCCAATATGGGGCACTCTGCCAGTCAATACTCACTCTAGATCTTCCTGCCCAGTTGGCAGACATGTCATGACTCCTTCACTGTTGAGCTTTTCTTGTGTGCAAGGCTGCTTCCTTCCCCTGAACTTTACAGACGTTCATCCCTAATAAACATCTAACACTTCAAACTCTCAGGGTCTGCTTCCAGAGGACCCACCTTGCAATAATGAGTAGTTTAGAAGCCTATGTAGCAGCACAGCAAAATTAGGGTAAAATTTGAGGTTAGAAACCAGCATATAGATTTGTAGTTATGAATGAAATGAGAATGAGAACAAGAAGGCAATTTGGAGAGATAGAAATATCTGTGTCAGGCTGGTGGCTGATTTGTTAAAGTTACATACTTGTTTATGCATTAAATAACACTTAAAAAAATGACATTCAGGACTTCCCTGGTGGCACAGTGGGTAAGACTCTGTACTCCCAGTGCAGGGGGCCCGGGTTCAATCCCTGGTCATGGAACTAGATCCCACATGCATGCCGCAAATAAAAGTTCATATGCTGCAATTAAGGAGCCCATGTGCCACAACTAAGACCTGGTACAACCAAATAAATAAACAGATATTTTTTAAAAAGTGGTTTAAAAAAAAAAAGACATTCTAAAGATTTCCATAATAGCCTAAACAATGAAGAATTGCAAAGGAATGGATAAATTTGTGTTTCTTCTATTTCAAAAATTAACAGAATTTATCTGAAATTGGAAGCAGAACTATTTTCTTAATAAATTGATCATTTATTTTCTGAACTTTAGTGTTTGAATGTTCAAATAGTATAGGATGAATTTAGCAATTGAAAGGAAAGAAGGTTAATTAATAATGGGGCTCATGTGATGAGGACTCCAGTGAAAGATGAAACAAAGTGGTGAGAGGAAAGTTGAGGCAAGATAATGACCGAAGGTATTCTAGAACATATTAATGGGTCCATTAAGGTTTTAAAAATAGAATTTATAATAAACTGGGCTATATTTTATGGTTATATTCTCTTTAATGCATTCAGAAGTTCCTCTACGTGATTTCCCACAGTTTAATCCCACAGTTTGAGAATCATGATAAAATAAAAATAAGGCAAGAGCAGCTATTTCTAAAAAGGTGGTTGTGGCTACTTTTTATTTTTTTAATGTGTGCTTCCAGTAGTTCTGCTTTCACTGTGTACCTAGGAGAACATGTAACAACAGCGTTCTGTTTGCAGATATTTTAGTCACGTTACTAAGGTTACTTTTCTATCCAAAGATCAACGGAGACTTTTGTGTTGTATTTCAGAGATGCTTTTAGAGAGGCAGCGTTCCTCTTTCCCCTTTTTTCTTTTACTAGTAGCCTCTGTGCAAATGTCCAAGAGCTTTATGAAATTACACTATTTATTAGGGTTTCTTCTTTCTCCTTTATCTGAGCAGAAATGTTGGGCACAGAAGACATATTTCCTAAATTTAGAAGTTTATGAGGAAGAGATAATAAACAGAAAATTATGCAGACAGTGGATAGTATTCAGGGATTATATATGTTGAAATACTGATGTGCTTCTCATTCTATGAGCTCAAACCACCATTATCAATATAGTCATCAGATCCTACAATCTTTAAAGAGGTATTCTGCTACCTCTGCACTATTGCACTTCTGGATCCTAAGTATTTAGAATCATTTAACCAAATACCCATCTCTGATGGTTGACAAGATGAATCTTAATGATCCCAGGGCACTTTAACATGTGAACAAGCCTCTTGTTATTTCCTTGAGTCAATGAAATACATACCCGTGGACTAAGGGAGAAATGCTATTAAGGTGCTAACAGTTATATTTTTGTTTAAGTATTAAAAAAAAAAAACTTGGAGAGGAAAGATGTCCATTAAATACAAAATTACTTAGTCCCATGAAATTCCTAAGACGAATGACAGTTCAGTCATTTTTACAGTATATTTCAATGTGTCACACTGTCTCATCATTTAGTAATTTCATTCCTCTTTATTCTATTTTAGAAAGATAAAAGTTAATCCTTTTATTATTTTTATTTCAATTTTATACTAGCTTATTGATGCTGGTATTAATTTGTTTGGGTTTTATTTAAACATTTTTATTGGAGTATAATTGCTTTACAATGGTGTGTTACTTTCTGCTTTATAACAAAATGAATCAGTTATACATATATATATATATCCCCATATCTCTTCCCTCTTGTGTCTCCCTCCCTCCCACCCTCCCTATCCCACCCTTCTAGCTGGTCACAAAGTAAATTTTGTTTGATTTCCATGTCATATATTTATTCAAATAATGTAATTTATATATTTTATTCCATATTTAACTGTATATTCACATTACATATACAACTTAATTAATGTATCTTTAACACACGCAGCTATTTTCGGGGACTTGCAAGAGATAGTACCAGAACATGCTTGTCTCCCTTGTTTTTTCTGACAGAGTTTTCTTCTGGTTATTCTTTTATTTCTAGCCACTTACAGGGTCTTTCATCATCACCTTACAAATATATGTTCCACGGATTTCTAAACTCAGGCTTCTTATCTTTTCCCTACACATTTTTCCTTGGAAATCTTATTTTTTCTATATGTTAAAATAGTGCCTCTCAATTCTAAACCTCTAAGTCTTTCTTCTGAGCCCCAAGGCCATACATTCAACTTCCTGGATCTCTCCATGTGAAGGTCTTAGCACAAATTCAACATGGGAGAGCTAAAGTGATCTCCACCCTTACCCTGTGCTCTGCCATCAAATTCTTTTCACCTCTGTCATTGAACAGCATAAATATCCTTTGAGATATCCACAGAAGAAAACTAGCAGGCATCTATCTTGATTTATTCTCCCTTAAAATCCAGATTATATCTGTGATAAACTTATGTGGATTAAATCTTCCCAATATCTCTCCAACCTGTCCTCCTTCAGCATCCCCATGGCCACTGGATTACACAAAAACCTCCTGATGATTCTTTCCCATCACAGTCTTTCTCTAATCCTCCTCCACACTTCCAGGATGTTTGATCTAAAATGATTTTTCCTTTTGATTTTGCTACTTAGAAACTTTAAATAGTTGCCTTCTTTCTTTCTTTCTTTCTTTCTTTCTTTCTTTTTTTTTTTTTTTTTAGGAATCCCTAAACCTTAGCTTAGCGTGCATGATCTTTTATGATCTGAGCCCTGCCTATATATTCAACATCAATTCCTTTCACTGCCTTTCAATTTCTTCTCCTTGCAGGGATACAAGGACATGCCAGATAACACTGCAGTTCTGAAATTTTCCTTCCCTTGACCATCATTTCCAAACACCCCACTTCCTACTCATCCTTCAAAATCAGTTTATATCTGCTCTCCTCCATGGATCTTTCACTCCTCTCCAGTCAGAGTTGGCCACTCTGCTCTGTGCCCTCATAGCACACTGTGCTTACCTTTCTTCCAGCACCTGACCCTCTTTCCCAGGATGGTTCATTTGCCTGCTTCCTCACATAGACTTCTATGAGCTCTGTGGAAAAGGGATTGTGTCATTTTTCTTCTCTGAATATACAGCACCTAACATAATGACTAGTACATACTGATCATATAATAAATACTTCAATAAATGTATTCTCTTTTCTATAGAAAACAGCTACATATCTTAAGGAGGTAACAATGTGTAAAAATATGAATAACTTAAATAAGACGTAAAGCAGTACAATCACAATGTATGTCCAAGAGCTTTACTACCCTAACATAAAAAACCCGGAGATATTTATTTAGGAAAAAAAGGTTTTATTTTTAAAAAATCAGAAGTGCTTTAGGACAAGAGGTTTTCTTTCTATTCATGAAGTGAATGAATAATTTAGGCATGACATGAGGACACAGGGAAAATGGTGTGGAATGGGGAGCTGCTGCATATATTGAAGAAGGTGGCAAGGAGGTTTCAATTCATAAAACAGAGATGAACCCAAGAGAAAGCTACGAGGTGAATATATTTTTATCCATTTATTTTCATCTAGTTGCCTTAAAGCTATGTTAAACAATCAGTCTTCTCAGGTACAGTTCCAGTTTCAAGTATGTTTTTCAAATCAATTTTTTAGGTTCAGAAAACGCAATCATTAATTTTAGATTCTTTAATTGATATAAACACCCATATATTCTATAATATTGTTTTAATAGTCTTTGGTAAAGAATATCATATTATACTGACAATTTTACTAATGACATTGTAATTATGACTTCATGGAGGAAGAGATACAAATTGAAGCATTTGTAAGTACAACCAGAATCTTCTTCAATAACCTAATCAGAGAGAAATGATTGCACTTTAATATTCTTCAATCTATTCATCACTGTTGAAAAGTCAAAATCTATGGCATTTCAAAGCATATTTTGTCCTTTCAAGTACCTATAACTTTCTGTAGGAAATAATTTCATAATTTGCCATTCTAAAATTTTGAGAGAAAATTATCTTACTAAATTTAATAAAAATGTTGGACTTAAGTATTAATTTATCTTGAACTTGTGGGGATTTATAAATATAACTATCAAGCTGATACATTGCTTCATTTCAGAGAAAAGACTCTAAATGTTTTATTTACCTGAAACATTCCATTAGACTCATTGAAATTCTCTTTTTTCAACATTGGAATTGTAGCAGTTCATGCCTATCTACTACTTGCCCTATTTCTCAAAAAGAACCAAAGACGTACACATATTCAATAAGAAGGAAGAAAGCCATTTCAAATGTTATGCTTTCTTAAAGATTCCAAGTGGATGTGTTGGCAAATCAAAGTTTGCTATTATATCTATTAAAAAAGGGAAAAATCGTTAGTATTCATGAATTGCTTCACTAGTTTGTATGTTGCTGTGACACCAAGTATGTAATGAGTGTGAGTCTCAATTCATTGACCATAATGTGGGAAAATATAGAAGCAAATGGAAAGTGATTTCTCAAGCCGTTCTGTCATGGCAGTTCCTTTAGGTATGATTTAGGAAACTACAGGCAGTAGAAAAGGCTCCCGTTTAAATGTCAAATACAAGATTCATTTCTGTACTGCTTTAATCCAAATGTCAAAGTTCTGAGCTGAACCATCAATCTCACCAGAACTTTCCCAGCTTTACGCATCAAAACTGCTGTCCTTTAAGGGAGAAATCCTGATTTCTGGGGATACCCAATATTCAATTTGCATGATGCTGAGAAATGCATCCGTCAAGGAGCAGAATATGTGCAATGTCTTGTGTACATAAGGCCACTCAAGAGTGAGGTTAGCCAGTAGTCTAATCTCACCATAAGAATGACTAAACTGGGCTTCCCCTGGTGGCACAGTGGTTGAGAATCTGCCTGCTAATGCAGGGGACACGGGTTTGAGCCCTGGTCTGGGAGGATCCCACATGTCGCGGAGCAACTAGGCCCATGAGCCACAACTACTGAGCCTGCACATCTGGAGCCTGTGCTCCGCAACAAGAGAGGTCGCGATAGTGAGAGGCCCGCGCACCGTGATGAAGAATGGCCCCCGCTTGCCACAACTAGAGAAAGCCCTCGCACAGAAACAAAGACGCAACACAGCAAAAACAAATAAATAAATTAATAAACTCCTACCCCCAACATCTTCAAAAAAAAATATATATATATAGCAGAGAACCTTCTAGAAGTAGAGTGCATCCAATGAAGCAGACAGGCCCCCTGCCCATCCTCTCCAGCCCCTCTGGTTCTGCGGGCTGCCCTGAGGAGGACAGAACGCTTCTTAAAAAAAAAAAAAAAAAAAAAAAAAAAAAAAAAAAACTAAATTAAGAGCATTTCCTTCTAGAAGTTAAACATAATTAATTTTTTCAGGGACTTCTCTCCTGTCTTATTTATTTTTCTACTCCCCATTTCCTCAAAATAGAACGATGTTCTTTGTTCCTCTTCCTAAAGCCATTTATGCTTCTCAGGGTAAAGTGACCAAGGTTTGCTTTTCACGCTTTAAATGTCCCCATGGAGTTCAGTTTGGAGTCCAAAAGGCATGTGGAACTCTAGGCCCCATGAAGATGGACAGTGAATCTCATGGGGACCAGAAAATAAACATAGGAGAGATTTGAATAAACAAAAAACAAAGACAGACAACAAAGTAAACAAAGATATGAATAATATACCAAAATATCCAAATAACTTTTACTTATTATGTGTTTTCCAATTCTGGTTAACATTGGAAGCATTTCACAGTGTTCTGAAAATAGACTATCCTTTTGGATTCATGGAGACCTATGAGGTAATCCTACGTCTACTCACTAAATCATTCAGTCCCAGAGTAGAATACAGGACTCACATCTACTCTGCCCAGGTGAGAAGATGTATTAGGTGACTTCAGAGAAGCAACGAAAGTGTGTAAAGGTTTAGGACTCAACGGATAAACGCCATTGGAATACAGACTCCAGGGAACAGTGTCATTCTCCTTGGCTGAAGGATTCTTTCAAAGATAATTTGTTTTAGGTGTCTACACTGAGAAGCTTTTTCTTAGCATATATATCTATAGTGAAAAAATGTTCTGTGATCATGAGTGTGTGGAAGAACCATTTAAATAGGAATTGTTAAATTTGAAAAAAAAGTAAGCTTTAATCTTCAGTTTTACTACATGAAGGAATTATTTACAGGATAATGATTACATTTCCATTTTCCTGAAACACAGGGAAGACATTAAGAAAACTTTCGATTGAGTATTGCCAAAAAATTAAAAAAATATACAAATATTCTGAAATCTCCTTTCTCTGGATATTTTGAGTACTCATCAAAGGGGCAATTTTGTTTCTACTGGGTATGTGGGAGTGTATATAATAGATTCCTGACACATAAACAGAACCTCCCTCTTCAATATCTTTCTTTTCCTGTTAATATACAATGTGGATTTCAGCTCTGTGGACACAAATGAGCTGGTGTAGTATTAGAGGTGAAGAACTGAATGACTTATTTTTTGCTGACGCTGCCTGGAGAATGCTTGGCACCAAAGAGAGAGAGGATGGGCATGCTTTGCTAAGGAGGGTGTAAGAGCCCTGTAGAAATTCACAGGTATCCAAGTCTCAAGATTGAGAATGGAAATGCTTTGGCATTACGGAGATGGTTCCGCTCATTAGACTCTAAGCTTTGTGACATCTGAGCCCTATTTGTTCTGCTCGTCATGGCATCTGATCATGGTAGATAACACCTCACATAGATCTGACACACAACACATGTTTGTTGAATTAAGCAATGAAGTCATCAATGATGAGACAAAGTATTTGGTCTATTTCTACAACCTGGAGAAAGAAACATGCAATAATGCTTTTCTCTTAATTTTTCATGGAGGTTATGTTAACTGGCGGGGGGGGGATAGCTATTCCAGTCAGTGGTACCTGATGAGAATGAAGAAGTGTTCTCAAAGCAGTTCTAAAGAGGATGCTATTATCTGTTTCTGCCCAAAGAACACTTCTGACACCCAATGTGTGGGGATTTTCTCCCCACACCAGTCAATTCACCAACTCTCCGGGTATCCTATAATTCAGTTCAGTTCTGACACTAACTACCAAGAATTAGTGCAGACCCCAGAGGATAAGGGCTCAGTCCCACAAGACTTCCCCTACTTCAAACACCCAGGCCTTCCATACTTCTGACCTACCACCTAAAAATCAGGGATTCCCGTGACCCTCTCCTGGGGTTTGATAATTTGCTAAAACAGCTCATGGAACTCAGGAAAACCATTTACTTACATCTACTGGTTTACTATAAAGGATACAACTCAGGAAAAGCAAAATGAAAGAGATATACGAGGCAAGGTTTGGGGAAGGAACAAGGGCAGAGCCTCCATTCTTTCTGGCTGCACCAATCTCCAAACACCTTGATGTGTTTACTGACTTGGAAGCTCTCTGAATCTTACAGTTTAGGGTTTTTAAAGAGGTTTAGGCGCTTCATTATGCAGACATGATTTATTAAATAATTGGCCCTTGGTGACTGACTCAGTCTCCAGCCCCTCTTAACTCCCCAGAGGTCAGGGGTGGGACTGAAAGCTTCAGTCCTTCAATCTGGTGATCAATTCCCATCCTGAAAGTATCCAGGGACCCCCAGACACCAGTCACCTCACTAGTGTACAGAAAGCCACTCTCATCACTCTAGAAATTCCCAAAGTCTTAGAAGTTCTTGTGTGAGGAACTGGGAACTAAGACCATATTTATAACCAAAGTTGCTCTTATCACTCAGGAAATTATGAAACTGGGATAAAGACCAAATATATATTTCTTATTACACCACAATATCACAGATGTGAATTTTGATACATTACTACTGGTGTGAGAAATGGGCAGTGTTAAATAATCTTGAATAGTAACGTAGGAAGCCCAGTAGGGTTCCCACAATTAAGGGCAATCAACATTGAGTAGTGACAAAAACCTGGTAATGAACTCCACAGACTTTCTTAACCTGCATCAAAATTCCTGGTGTGAACAAAAATCTAATTTTCCATTGCAGTGAGTAATCAAAGAGCATTATCAGTGGAAAGACACTCTTGGAAATCACCAAGAAGACATGCTATGGTTAATCCATGTATTTTTTTGGAGGCAAGACCTAGCTCCATCAAGGGTCTTTATGAGCCAACTTTAGGATGGGGACATTTGTTATTATATTCATTTTATTTTTAAGATTGTTTTAACATGGTCATTCATGTATATGTTTTTAGTGTGTGTCTTCTACCGGAAGTTCTCTCTTTTTTTTTTTGATGTCGTGGCACACTTCTGAATATTAGGATTTTGGGTGGCACATTTGAGGGAACTCATTTAAAACAACATTATATGAGTTAATAAGTTCAATCACTACTGTAGTATAAAAATGTCTTATGGTAATTTTAAAAGCAACCATGCTTTTAAAAATGTACTTGTTTTTCCAAATACTGTATTGCTGTTTGAGCAGAAACACTGTGTTCTTTTCACTTTTTAATATATTCAAGTGGTGGAATTCCTGCATGAAAGCTCATAATCTCTTTTTTTTTTTCTATTTTGACTGTGGATGTTGAGCTATAACCTTTACATTTTAGTCTCTGCCATATCACGATCATAGTGACAACAGTGTGAACATTCATCATAGTAGAAATATATTTTACAACTTTCTCAAAACTTAGAGGCATGCATCTGGGTTTTGCAATTCTGGTTCTATATTTGTTAGCAGACCCAAGGGAAAACTATTGACCATCAGTTTTTAAAACTCCAAAATTTTTCCAAGTTTTTGAATGCATAATTGTTATGCCTGATGTAGGACAGAATTTAAGAACTGAAGGGATCTAAAAAATCATCAAGTCCAGGGCATCTCAGACTTGGCTAAGAAATGACTAGGGAGCTGCTTCAAATACAGATCCATGGGCCTGCTTCCCAGAGTTCTTATTTGTGGGCCTGAATAATGGAAAAAATATATGTATGCCCATCTATCTATCTATATATATATAACCTCATATAGCTCCATCTATCATCTATCTATCTATCTAATCTATCAACACAGCTGACAAGACTGTACTGTGAACAGAAGTTACAAATTAAATCATTCATACTGGCTATGCCTGCTGAGTACATTAGTTTGTATCAACACTCTCAGATAGTATACTCTTGTGGAGACACGTGCTTGTATAACTCTGTCAAATTCTAGGAAAAAGAATTGTGCAGTAAGGGCCTGAGAAATGTCCATATTCTATCTTAGATTAAAAATGTTCGTTTATGTGTTTTATCCTCCTTCCTATATTGACTAGCCCCTGAGTGTGCAGAATGGGTGATATGTTTCACTTCTCCATGCAACTGGTCAGCACTGAGCATGGTTCTGACCAGCGGTAGGTGCTGAATGAATATTTGTTGAATGCAATTAGAATTAAAGCAGAGGCAATGAGAAAAGAGTATGGAAGTGTAAACCCCTTCCCAATTTCCATTATTTGGGGACTAATTATCATGTTTCTCGATGCCTTGTACTTCCCACACCTAACTCATTTCACTGCTCATTAGCACCTCTACCATACCAGAGGGTGGAGAGGAGTTAATAAAGTGATTCTTAGGGATAATATATAAATTAGCCATGCTGATTTGGTAGGCAGGTAGTTTGCAATTCTTGATTAACAGGAGGCTTTGGGATTACCCTGGAATTTTCACTGTTATGCAACCCCCTGTCAGTGAACATATACAATCAAGAATGTAGACTTGGTCTACAACTCTTCGGAATAAAAATCAGCATCCACTGGCTGTCCAGCTACCTGAGCTGTGATAGGTGCTGGCACATCAGAGAAAATAGATTCAGAAGAGATTGGCAGGCTGAAAGGCCTTGAAGCAAAATTTATAATCTGATTAGCAAGAAGTTTAATAACGCAGTAGTTATGTGAGTGTTTTATATGATACTACAGTAGAATCCTAGTGTCAGCATTTTGTGCAGTCTGTTAATTGTGCAAGCAGGAGGACATCCTGAGGGGTCAATACTGTAATTTAAATGGAGAGAAAAACTTAGATAAGGACCCCTGCTTCAGCAAAAGAGGAAGGAGTGAAACTTGGAATGTGAGGCTCACCTAGTGGTTTGTTTCGTATCCCGTACTGATCACGGGAGTCTGAGGGGAAAGGTTGAAAGATGAAAATAAGTCAATGAGAGGCCAAATCCAACTTAAAAACACTCAGAAAAAAACAGTAAAACAAAAAGACAAAATTTCAGAACTGAAGGGATCTAAGAAATCATCAAGCCCAAAGATTCCCAGACGTGGCGAAGCAGAAGCAGCGCTTGGGGTGCTCTTTTAAATACGGATCCCTGAGCCCTATCCCCAGAGTTTTCATTTAGTATGTCTGGATAATGGGAAGAGATGTTTGTGTGTCTATGTTTATGTCATTATATCTAGATCTTCATATTATCTGTAGATAGATAGATGATAGAGAGATAAATAGAAAATATAGGTAATCTATCCATCTATATATCTACATACCTGTATTCATAAAGCTCTCCTGGAAAATCTGATGTACTGCCAGTTTGGGGCATCACTGATTAATTTGATTTCTCATTTTAATTATAAAATAACTAAGATCCATAAAGATTATGTTATAGTCAAGTTATTTTCTGAGCTATGACAAGGAGACCTAAGTTTCCTGATTCTCAGTGCAGCATCTCTTTTTCTCTGCCATGAGTCAAAAGGGGATAGAGATGCAAAAGAAAAACTAAGCAGATACTCAAGTAAGAATAAAGTGGAATTCAGAGAACAGAAAAAATCAAAACTTTTTTTCAGTAAGAGAATCATCTGAAAATTATTTGAAGGCAAACTTCTAAAAATGTTTTAATTCCAAAGACATCCAGTGCACAGAATGAAGAGGAGTAGCAGGTGAGAAAGCTGAATTTTCACTCAGATATCTCAAGTGGCAGATACTTTTGTGAATTCATCACATTCTTACCTAAATCTCAGCTTTGCAGAACAAGAGACAAGATTTTTTTTCCAATATCTCCGGCACAAATGATCAGACTTACAGTAACTGGAAGTCATAAATATAACCCAGGATCCCAATTTATTAGTTTAAAATGAGAAAGAGAACAAACTAACAGACTAGTAGAGGACATTTGCTTAAGCAGTACAGTCTCTTCTTGTAATCAATCACATTGGGTTGTCATAAGCAGTAAACTGCTTAGTGGGTGTAAAAAAAAAAAAAGGTATGGCTGAGTAGTATCCCACTGTACATATATGTATCACATCTTTATCCATTCATCTGTTGATGGACACTGAGGTTGCTTCCATATCTTGGCAATTGTAAACAATGCTGCTATGAACACTGGGGTGCATGTTATCTTTTCAGTTTAGTATTTTGGGTTTTTTTTCCAGATATATACCCAGGAGTGGAATTTCTGGGTCATATGGTAGTTCTATTTTTCCCATTTGTAGGAACATGGATGGACTTGGAAGGCATTATGCTAAAAGAAATAAGTCAAACAGAGAAAGACAAATACTATATGATATTTCTTATATGTGGAATCTTAAAAATACAATAAACCAGTGAATATAACATAAAAGGAGCAGACTCACAGGTATAGAGAACAAACTAGTGATTACCAGTGGGGAGAGGGAAGGGGGGAAGGGCAATATCAGGGTAGGGGAATAAAAGGTACAAACTAATAGGTGTAAAATAACTGACAAGGATATATTGTACAACATGGGGAATATAGTAAATATTTTATAATAATTATAAATGGAGTATAACCTTTAAAAATTGTAAATCTTACATTGTACACCTTAAATACTTTTATACATCAACTATACTTCAATTAAAAAGAAAAAGAAAAAATATAACCCTATCAGGGTGTTACCTGGGTAAGGTCACCCTGACCCAGTGTTGCTAAGTGGATGGGACAGTTTCTGTAGGTTGTCAGAATACTCCTGGACAGGAATGATGAAAAAGCCCCTAAGATCTCTATTAGTTTCCTGTCTTTTAAATTTTAGCTTCTTTCACCTAACATAATGCTTTCAAGGCTAACTCAATGTTGTAGCATGTTTCAGCACTTCATTCTTTGTACTAGTACCAAATAGTATTCTATTGTATGTATACTCATTTTTTACTTACTCATCAGTTGATGGATATTTTAAATTGTTTTCACTTGTAGGGCATTATAAATAATGCTACCATGAATAGTCATATAAAAGTCCTTGTGTGGAGGTATTTTTAATCATTTTTAGGTGAATAGCTAGGACTTAAATTGCTTGGTTATGTGTTAACTCTATATTTAACATTTTGAGAAACTCCTTTCTCATTCTGAGAAATTGGTCTGTCTTCCAGTGGGTCTTCCAGCTTTAACACAGTATGACTCCATAAAGTTTGTTACAAAAAATTATCATATATTTTAAAATTTCAGTTCTTGAGATATGTCAGTTCTCACTACCCATTTTGGTCTGTGTAGAATAATTTTTTTTTCTTTCTTTTTTTTTTTTTTTTGCAGTACGCGGGCCTCTCACTGTTGTGGCCTTTCCCGCTGCGGAGCACAGGCTCCGGATGCGCAGGCTTAGCGGCCATGGTTCACGGGCCCAGCCGCAGACGCGGGATCTTCCCAGACCGGGACACAAACCCGTGTTCCCTGCATCGGCAGGCGGACTCTCAACCACTGTGCCATCAGGGAAGCCCTAGAATAAATATTTTACAGCCAAAAGAGGTAATATTATTTCAAAGGTCCATTATGTGTACTGAGGATAACTAGGCCAAATTTCCCCCTTGATATCTGTCATGAGGACAGTTTTCTCTATTCTGTGTTAGGTTGTGATCCTTCTTTCCTATTGCTTTGATTTGAACTTAAAACAGGAATAAGTGAACACAAAGGGAAGGGAAATCTAGACATTTCTTATATATTGTGGCTAGATTCTAAAGAAAAATAATACAGTATTTGAGTTCCTACTGATATGGCTACTATACTTGAATTACATATTTAAAATATGAAAATTTTAAAATTAGAATGTTAATATTCCCTATACCTGAAAAATCAAGACATTTAGTTATCAGCAAAAAAGTAATTTTTAACTGCTAAACCGGAATCTGGCTATAATAACGCTCTAAGTATTCCGATTAGCCATCACCGTCTCTAATTCCGATTCATTGAATGCTGAACGAGTTATTTCTTTTAAGACCTGATTGAGCGATAGGAGGATGAAGAAAGCTACTAGTTCAAGCAAAACTTAAAAAAAAATCAGTGCGTTCAGTGAGCAAAGAGACAAACAAAACCCATTTAATTTGGATGGATTTCATTTTGTAAACAAAAACATTCAATATTTTTAAGTGTTCTTGGTGTCAATTGGTACATTCAAGGGTTACATGAAGTCATTCATGTGTGGCATGCTAACCTGAGTAAAAGTATACATCATAATTGTTTCATAGGTAGGCTATTATTAGTCCTTAAAATATTTTTGAGCAAATGAATGAATATTGAAGCTACAATTTGCCCTCTCCTTTAATAAAAAACAACCAAAGTACAGATATTATTATTGCTCTTCCCAAAACCTTACTTGAACTAAGAATTTTAAATGAAGCCTAAGAAAAATAAATATGCAAAGAAGGCCAAATTAATTAAGGGCATGGAAAATAATTTCTCAGTTAAAATTAAATCTTCTTGAAATCAATTTTAACACAAATTTTTACCTTGGAAAATCTAAAAATAGATTTTTTGGAAACAGATTTGAATTAAAAATTTCATTTTGGAAAATAAGGATCTTTATTGCAGTGTTTGGGAAATGTCTAGGTCTTTTGATAAAGAAAAAAAGAGTCACACTGAAAAGGAAATCAAAACAATAACGTAATGTAGTAGATAACAAGAACAAAAGCAGTTAATTCTTCCGTTTTCCACTTGGAACAGGCAGGCTAATCAGTTGTAATTAAGAGGCAAAATAGCAGTCTAATAAACCACACTTGTCACCAGTTGTCATCTTAGTGATCAATTCACACCTCCATCACAATGACAACAACCCTTCACATACTCTAATAACCCCACTCTTTGGAGCAGTGGAGGATTAGGAAATGGATAATGGATTGTTAAGGCTCTAATGAAGTGGAGGGTAAGGAGATGAAACCTCTCAGCTGGGGAGGCAAGGAGTGGTAGGGGGCGGATAGAGGCTTGCAAGAGTAAACTTTAATTAAGGTTTTGGTTCCCTTTGGTTTCCTATATTTGAACAAAGTTAATTTAAGAGCTTTAAGACTTTTCTTCCTACAGAGTTTACTCTCCTTCTCTATTTCACCTTTTCCGACATTCACAGAAAAATCTTCATAGGTAAATCCCTACACTGAGCTTTTATTTTTTTTTTCCTTTGTGATTAAATAACATTTAGAAGTACACTTTCATTTTTCTGTTTTCATTTGCTTTTTAAAGATTGGTTTTCTCCAAATTTCTTACATAAAAATTTTAAGGAAATATAGAGTCAATACTTCCTTTTTCACCACTTAGAGTAATTTTGTGTATGAACATTAAATAATAAAAGCAGTAGTATTTTGTATACAACTTATGTCATATCATTTTCTGACTATAAGAGGCAACAGAGCCTTGTATAAATAGAAGACACAAGAAATTTTCACACGTGGTTTATAGAATCAGCCAAAGCAACTGTTACATTCTTTTGCAAGTGAAAAAGTTAATTGTATGATGGCAGCTAAGTGTCCACTGCCCAGGTACCCATAAATCTGTGTGGATGGCTTCTACCGTCTTTCCTTGCTAAAACAGTAAGCAGCGTGTACTATTGTATAACTGATAAGGCTACAAGGAACGGGATTAATCAACCAGTCTAATCCTTTGCTTTGGGCTGCATTACATCAACATGGCTCTAGACCAGGGAAACACTATATTGTTTTAAAAATAAATGTAATCATCTCCTTTGGTTGCATAGTCCAATAGTCAATAATTCTCCATCTTTCATTAATCAAAGAGTGGGGCTTATTTATATGTATGTAGTTATTATTACTTTATGTATAGTCATTTCAGCAGAATACATTATTTGTTTGGTTGAATCAAAACCACTGCTGCTGCAAATGTAAGCTCATTATCTTAGGATTTTTGTTTGTTCTTTGGTGTTTTAAATAGAAACACTCTTCATCATGACCCTTCTTATAAAAATTCACTACACAAGATCTTATAGCCAGAGGACTTGAGGTACATAAGAATTTATGAAAGATTTTAGAACTATAAGACTTTGGTAGTCTCACAATATTTGAGAGTAAATATGTTAAAATTCATGTTTTCCTTTTGAAAGCCCATCGTCATTATCCAAATAGAGTTTAAACTATCCTACTATGTAAGTAGAAGTGTCACCTTACTTTTTTGACTCAGTATCTCGCTGAGGTAGCTGGATAATGGTTTTCTATCTGAAATAGATTGAAGGTAGAGAATGATAGATACAATACTTCACTCTTTAAATTTGAACCAAATTTGAAAAGAAATTTAAAGAATTAAGACCGTTAAAATCTGTACTTCAGAAATCAAAAGTCATTAATTTCCATTACTCTCAAAAATGTCAGTTTATCCAGTGGGGTGTGACAGAATCTGTGTATCCATTATCTATCCCATTAGGACTAATGAGAGCTCTTTTTTTTTTCCTCTCTCTCTCTAAAATCAAATCTGAGGGCCAAGTGGTAGTGTGTTGATGGGATTCTCTTTTCAATTTGGTCGTTTTAAAATTCTGTGTGGAGTAAGAATATTCCGCACCGCCCCTCCAAAGCTCTCCCTTTATTTTCTCCCGAGCCCCATTTAAGGAGGACCATACATGTATAATATTAAGAGAACAAGGTCAACATCTCACCAGCTTTTATTTATTTATTTTTCTTTTGTGCTCAACAGATTGTTGTTGCACAATGGCAAACTTAAGGAACACGAGCCTCGCTTCCTCTTAATATGTCTTGCTGCAAAATATTAGAATAGCAAAGGCTAATATATGCGTCCATGGGGCAGAGGGGACCGTTTCAGGCCACATTTCACACCACAGCCATCGATTCATTGGTTTAAAAAAAAAGAAAAAAGAAAAAGAAAGAAGCCTGCTCTTTCCTTGACCAGCTGCAGCAGGCAGGAGCTGGAACATATGCCTGTCTGCAAGGGGAGGAGGGGAAAACCCTCTCAGGAGACGCCACACAAAGAAAGCCAATCTTCTCCGCAAAGCATGGACTGACTTAAACACTCTATTGTATTAAATATGAATGAGTCTTCATTGTGCAGCACAGTGTGTGCGGACCCGCGGTGTCCTCCCATTAGCCACGTGACTAACCAGATTACACCGGGAAGCCACTAAGGTAAATAAGGCCGGCCTTCTGTTACTTCCTCCCCCAGGCCTGACCAACAAGGGGCCCGAGAGCTGGACCCTTTGTAGACAACTGGGTGGAAAGAAGAAATAACCATGAATGTCATGCTTGGTAATTAAAAAAAGAGAGACAGACAGAGACAGAGAAAGAAAGTTGTCTCCAGGGACCATCTATGAGAAACAGTGTGAAAACATCCTTCTGATCAACTAACATGTCAGTATTGTTCCCTTTGACCACATAGGACTAATCTAATCCCCTCCTAAACAGGGTCCTATATTCCCTTTTGTGGTCAGGGAGACAAAAAAAAAAAAAAAAAAGACATGAATTAAAGTTGCCTGATTCTGCTCATTAGGGTTGAGACCCGGTTATTCTGTGTCTACAAATCTGCTAGCCTGTTAAGCTAGCTTCCATCTTCCTCCATGTGTGGGTCCTTCTTCTCCCCACTTCCATCCACACACCCCCTTCCGCCAAGCCTTGTTCTTTCTTAGAACAAGTAAACACCATAGTTAATTGGTTTATGGAGATTGCACCAAAGTTACGATTCTTATAGCAGCTTGAGCTTTGAGAAAATGCAAGGAAACGGGTGACATTTTGAATGACACCAATGAGAGAAGTATGTATTATCTGAATTCAGATCTCAAAATTCAAATATCTGATGTGAAAAAGTCTGTGGAATATTTTAGTTTAGTTTATTAATATAATATAAAATTGAAAGGCTTTTTGTGAGTCATATTTTAACTGATAAATACTTCTAGAGATTAGTTATTACTTAAAGACAAATAAAAGTCTGGATTTCTGTTAGTAAAAAAAAAGTTCTAATGCTTTTAAAACACCATAGCTATATTGAGTACAAAATGGAATATTTTGGTAATCAAAGTATAAATTAATAAAAAATAAAGACAACATTTTGACAAACCTTAGAAATTTTAAATTAAAACATATTTCAAATAAGGAGAAAGAATAGGTGTTATACCCCTAAAAAGCATAAATCCATTGGAAAAATTGTTTAAACATAGTATTGTGAGAAGAAAACATTAATTTCTTTTTTAATGTAATTTTTGTTTGCCTCAGAATTGCTTTATCATTGAAGATATGAAAATATTTTTTTCAAATTTGCTTATTGGTATTGAACTTTCTCTAAAAAGTTTATAACAACTATGCATGACGTGAGTCCCTGTAACATAAAAACCAAAAAATGGTTTCCAAGCTCAGTTTGGAAATAATGTAAAATATACTAATAATTTAAGACCTTTTGGGTTACATATTGGGTAACATATTTAAATATATATATATATAGCCTTATCTATATTGATCTCAAGTCTAAGATACAATCATTCATTAACTATCATGACTTTTCCCCTAATCATAAAATTACAGTGTAGAAAAAAAGTTGTCCCAAATGATGATAGCAAAATTCTGCTTTGAGAAATAATTTTTAATATTTTAACAATTCAGGAAAATGCCAAATGAGTAAGATGTGAAAGGAATATACCAATTAAATAAAATAATAGAACTTCTGTTATTAATTGAATAATTTATTGATTAAAGAAGTTTTGTTTGTCTGTTCCCTCTCCTCCAGCATTTATTACCTACAAAGAGCATTATGTTAGAAGCAGGAGATCCCCCAAAATTCAAGAAATACAGATTCCATGTTGTGGGCAGGGATCTCAATCTATGGATAGAAAACGTATTAGCTAGACATTAGATAAGAGACTTTCCTGGATTATTTGTGACAACTACTTTTCATGAAAAACCATTATTTAACTATTTTTGATGGAAACATTTGTAAACTACCCAACTATTCATTTTTTTTTCATGTCAAAACAAAACATGCAAAATTTAAATTGATTTTCATTCAAGACCATTCTGAATGTCAACCACTATAGTTTTTTTCTGGGTAGGGCAGTGCCTGTCTGTGGTAGATGGTGTGGTCCTAGACCTGAAGGGTTTTGATTTCCCTTGCTCCCCACCAACTTACCCAGCTTCCCTAACGATGCTGGGGAACATCCCTTAAACATAACACAGGGATTTCCTTGGAAGCAGGGGTCTGAACTGGCAATGGTTATGGTCATGAACTTGGAATGGGTTATCTCATCCCTTCTGAAATACCCATTGCAGAACTTCATTTTTGTTGCTGGTCTTCTTTATGTTCCTCTTTCTCATCTGTTTTATCTTCTGTTGCTTCATTCTAATCTTTAAAAATGTTTCGTGTTGATGATTATATTATGGATGATGCCTGTACCTCTTTTTCAGCTAGTTAGTGAACTAATTCCAAATTTGACATGAGTGCTTTTATGGTTCTGGGCTGTTTTCCCAACATCTGAGGCTACCCAAGGGCCTTGGTTTCCACTATCAATTCTGGCTTGGAAATCATCTGAAGTTTGAGGAATTCTAAAATAAAGACTTGCAGAAAAGGAATACTATTTCAGAACGAGGGGGGAAATTAGAATATCAAATGGATGTTTTTTGTCAGTGGGTTCTTAAAATTTGAGATACTGGGTCCCTCAGCTCTTGCCTTGAGTTGCATTGTTCCTGGAAAACATCATAAATGATAAATGATTCCAGTCATCATTTCTCTATCACTATGGGAGAAAGAGGTGAAAATTCCTCTTTCTTGGTTTGTGCAGAGTTGTTTTAAATAAGGTTTGAATAATGAATGAGATGTTTTCAATCTCAAATTTCATGTTCATTTGGATATTCAGAAATAAAAAAATTTGAAATGATAAACTATGATATTTCTATATGTTGTTCATATTTAATATACTTTTTGATTTCCAGTTATATCACCAATGGCATAAGAATTCATGTGTTATTAAAACATTTGTCAGACCTTATGGAACTTTTCATTCTCTAAGATTCTGAACACTTGTTTTATTTATTTATAGCTAGGATTCAAGTCGTTTATCAGGTAAGGGATTCTGCATTTAAATTACCTTAATTTCTTCCTAGTAAACAATGGCAAACAAATTTTCATTAAGCACATTATGTTAATGACCTGAAGTTAAGCATAATGGTTTTAGATTTTTGGATTATTTTGTCTCAACTCTGCAAAGCTTTTCTGTGCAGATTGATAAATTTGATTTTTTTCTGGAGTGTGAGAGAGCGTGATAATCTTGTGCTTTGTATTTAGGCCTCTTTTCAAACAGTTAATGCAAGACTCCTTTTTGAAATTTGGTTTCTGAGGATGAGAATAATGGTATTCCATCGGCCTTCCATGTCACTGTAAAAAATAGTGCATCATTCTGTATACTGGGACCTGGTCTGAAATTCATAATTCAAAATTCCTAATAGAATAAGGTGCTTACAATAATTCCTTTCTCTGTAGTAGGAATTAACCCAGTGAACACTTTCCAATTCTGCGATAGGCAAAATCTTCAGGCAGGACAATAAGGGAATTTAATAGTAAATTTAATAATAAATTATAAAAGCCTATACCCAGTTTTAGTGGCTTAAGGGTCAATTCTTCAGAAATATTTTAAGTTGTTTATCTTAAACAAATGTTGGATTGTTTCCTTGGATAGATCTTAATATTTAAATTAAGAGATGAAAACTTTAAGAATAAAAATTACTCTCATAGAGTACTTAATACTTCTTTTCTTTGAAAGACCTTAGTATTGGCTGACTTGCTAGTATCAGAATATAGTGAACTATAACCAGAGGATATTTATACTAGAGTTAACTTTTATTCTATACTCTACCCACCATCATTATTTATCCCTGGAATAACTTTTATTCTATACTCTACCCACCATCATTACTTATCCCTGGGATTATCATATTTCAAACTATTAAACCATAAAAATAACATAACAATAACAGAAATAAAAATAAATTTGGAAATATCCAGATTCCATACTAACAATTTTTTTAAATTGGGCTACAGTTGTTTTACAATGTTGTGTTAGTTTCTACTGTACAGCAAAATGGAGTTCTCTGTGCTATACAGCAGGTTTTCATTAGTTGTCTATTTCATACATATTAGTGTATATATACTAACAATTTTTTATGCTTTTATTTTAAACTTTTGCCAGTCCACATCAAATTAAATACACAATTTTATATATTTTGATTATAGAATAGATACACTGTTATATTCTATTTATGTTCACATAAGTAAGCATTTTATATGTAGTAACAGACTTTTAACTACTGCTTTAGGTTTTATTTAATATTCTAACATGAGTATGCTACTATTTCCCCAGAGTCCATTCCATGGTTACCCATTGAAGTTATGTCCAATTTGCTATTTCCAACATTCCAACAATCATCTAGTAAATATCTTGTAAAAAAATAGTATTTTCTTTCTGAGGAATTATTTCTCCAGGAAATCCTCAGGTAAATAATTGCAATGTGTTTAGAAGAATCTTATCCCTTCCTTGGGTGCAGTAAGAAGACTCTTAGTTTCACATGTTAACCTTCTTTTCACTGAAGATTAATTTTGTGTGCTCTGTTAGAAACTTGTGATCTTTTACAAACTCTTTAATGATTTTTTTACACTCTCTTCCAATGCTCTATAAGTTCTATTGCACGAGAAGTCTTGTAAGGAAAAAAATGCATTGATCTATTGATCACCTTTTGTTATTTCTTCAAGGCCATTTTGAATTTATTTCGTACAGCATTTTCTTGTTATCCTAGTCAAATCAGATTACAGAATAATACCAGACTTGGAACAAAGTCCTCCCAAACACATTTTTCAATGTTCCCTTTTCCCTAAAGTTCTTCCCAAAGTGTAGTTTATGAATGACCTTTTTTTTTGTTTTTTTTTTTTGTTTTGTTTTTGCGGTATGCAGGCCTCTCACTGTTGTGGTCTCTCCCGTTGCGGAGCACAGGCTCCGGACGCGCAGGCTCAGCGGCCATGGCTCACTGACCTAGCCGCTCCGCGGCATGTGGGATCCTCCCGGACCGGGGCACGAACCCGTGTCCCCTGCATCGGCAGGCGGACTCTCAACCACTGCGCCACCAGGGAAGCCCCATGAATGACCTTTTAAAGAGCTACCCTGTGATGATAATATGATAGAAAATATCCTTAGTTCTATAGTTCTTGAAGTAAGTGTCATGTAAAGATATGATTTTAAACTTGACTATTCAATGGGTAGTTTCTGAAGTGGAATAGTATTCAATTTAAAGTAAAATTGTATGAAACTTTTCATAAATGGGTATTTTAAAAACATATCTCTTTTGTGCATACACGGATCCATCGATTTTAAAGTCTTAGAAGCACGTTAATTCCTTTTTGAGTATTGATGTGAGGTCAACATATGGCAAAGGCAGAACAGTGACAGCTGCATTAATCTCAAGTGCATTTTAGTATTTACATGCTACGAGCTACAAACATAGTTTATATTTAATATTATGTGCATTATTACAGTTATGTGTCACAATAGTGCTATGAGATAATCACTACTACTAATCTCGTCTCATAGATGAAAAGAACCAATCTTAGGAAGATTTAAAACATTTGCTCAAGGTCACATAGTAAGGGATGGACCTTGGATTTAGACCCATATATTCCTAGCTGAGGGGCACATATACTTCAACACTCTCATACACTGGAAATGTAATAACTAAATCAAAATTAGTGGTGAATGGTTTTGTCTTCTAGATTCTGCTTCAGGCTATAGTGGAAAAGTTTGTAAAAAATCAATCTTCCCATCAAGAACAACTAGAGAAGCAAGATGATATACAAAAATCATCTGATACAAGGTACTGAACACCTGCCAAAGCATTTAGGGCTCTACAGAGCAAGATCTCAGAGAAAAAAGGAAGCCTTCTTAGGTAGACCAACATTCTGCATGATACTTCTCCCTTCAGAATATTTTCCAGTTGTTGGCATGGAGTCTAGGGAGAGGACAGCCTGAGAAGTCAGAGAGCGTGACTGGTAAGCGACACCAGACTCTGAGGATTCTCAAAAGTAGTAAGAGTTCAGGGCAACCAATCAATCTAGATATGAAATGGCCATGATCCCTGAGAGAAAGGATGTAGAGAGAATAATTGTACTTCCTGAATTTTTAAGTTGTACAAGATACTAAGTTTAGTAGCTAAGGAGGAAGCAGATAAAAACAAACAACCCAGGGCTTCCCTGGTAGTGCAGTGGTTGAGAGTCCGCCTGCCGATGCAGGGTCACGGGTTCGAGCCCTGGTCCGGGGAGATCCCACATGCCGCGGAGCGGCTGGGCCCGTGAGCCATGGCCGCTGAGCCTGCGCATCCGGAGCCTGTGCTCCACAACGGGAGAGGCCACCACAGTGAGAGGCCCGCGTACCGCAAAAAAAAAACAAAAACAAAACAAAAACAAAAACCCAAAGTGAAGATTTTGTTAGTCTTCTTATTTTCACAGTGTTGTCTATTGAGCAATAGAGATTATCATCTACTATCTATCATATTCATCTATCTACCTATCTATCTAATCTATCATCTCCATCTATCTATCTATTTACCTGGAGATGAAATCATGAGTTCATCCTTATACCTCTAATTCCAGTCCATCACCATAGAATTCAGACTGGTCTTCCACATTTCCGTTGTGTAATTCCCAGTATCTTTAATATGTTTAGTTGCTTGCTCAATTCTAGAGTACATCGAAAGTGGTTTCATAATAGTTAATCTATGCCAGAGTAAAAACAAATCTCCGGACTAGAATTCAAAACATATTTACTGTTCTTTCATTCTGGATGTATAGTCAAAATACTGTGTTCAAAAGCTAGTAGTAGATTAGTTTTACCCCTCTCGTCACTGTGATTATGCTATTCATTTAAAATGCATTCACTTACTTATGTTTGTATTCCCTATTAGGGTTTTACCACATTCTTGTTGATTTTATTTTATTTTATTGAGAATGTAAAATATAAAAATGGCTCCAAATGTCAAAACTGCAGAAAAAGTATACTCAACAGGTGTCTATTCCCAATCCTCAACCCTTTCATCCTATTTTCATTCACTCCTTCAGATAACAAATTTGATTATTTTATTACCCCTTCTTTCTCACACAAAAGGTGAAGTACTACTTATACTCATTTATGATTTGATTTTTACTTTACAATCAATTCTATAAATGTTTCCTTATCTGTTTATATAAATCAAATTCTTTCTTTCCTCCCCTTCATCTCCTTTCTCCTCCTTTTACAGTAGCTTAGTAATCCATTTTGTGTATTCCTATAGTTTATTGAACCAAACTTCAATTTATAAAAATTTACAAGTTCACCAATATATTACAGTTGTTAGCAATGCTGCAATTAGTAACTTTGCTCACATGTATTTTTGTATACCACAGGTGAATTTTTAGAGTAAACTCCTAGAAGTAGGTTTGCCAAAATATTCCCAGTCATCTTTTTGTTGGAATAAGTTTGTAGTATAGTAAACTCAGCAAGAAGGCTTTCAGACTAGAGTGTTCCCTGAGTTATTGTATATTTAAAAAAAAATTTTAAGGTTGTCTGTTTCTTTGCTTGTTTGTTTTTGGTATTCTTGATTTGTGCCTAGAAATAAAATCTTTCACTTATGTTTTTTACATTGAATTATTTAAAAATGCTTCTCCATTGTTGCTAGCTTTGTACATCATTTTTCTCCATTTTTTTTTTCATTTTGGTAAAATACACGTAACATAAAATTTACCATCTTAACCATTTTTAAGTATATAGTTCAGTGGTAATAAATACATTTATAGTAATAATAATAATGTGCTACTATTACTACCATCTATCTCTAGAATTATTTTCATCTTATGAAACTGAAATTCTATAGCTATCAAACAATAACTCCCCCTTGCCTCCAAGCAAGACTTAACATATGTGGCTTAACATATGGAAAATGTGCCATGTGCACTTGAGAAGTATTTGTATTGTTTGTTGGATAGAGTGTTCATATAACTGTTAGATCTAATTGGTTTATGGCATTGAGTCTTCTATTTCCTTAATTATCTTTTGTCTAATTGTTCTATCCGTTATTGAGAGTGGGGTATTGAATTCTCCACCTATTATTGTAGAATTGTCTATCTTTTCATTCTGTCAATTTTTGTTTCATATATTTTGATGGTCTCTATTAGGTGAATAAATGTTTATAATTGTCATATCTTCTTGCTGTATTCAATCTTTCATTAACATATAATGTCTTTCTTGCCTCTTGTAACCTTTTGATTTAAAGTATATTTTGTCTGATATTGCTATAGGTACCCCTACTCTCTTTTGGTTATTATTTGCATGAAATATCTTTTTC
Organism: Hyperoodon ampullatus; assembly: GCF_949752795.1. NCBI lineage: Eukaryota > Metazoa > Chordata > Mammalia > Artiodactyla > Ziphiidae > Hyperoodon > Hyperoodon ampullatus. The sequence goes on from NC_136923.1 coordinate 98,928,403, forward strand.
TATCTTATCCCTTTCAACCTATTTGTGTCTTGGATCTAAAGCGGGTCTCTTACTGTGTGGAGAAGGAAAGGATTTGAAATTTGTGAGTGAAGACAGGACCCCATGAAACAGAAAATGCATACAACTGCCCCATTATAGTGGTAAAATTTATAAATTTCTATGTCGACTTGACTAGACTAAGCCTGGATATTTGGTTAAACATTATTTCTGAGTGTATGTGAGAATCTCTGGATGAGATTAGAATTTTTTTTCTTGGTAGGCCAAAGTCTTAGTTTAAAATTTTTTTTAACTTTATTTCCAGTATTTTTATTCACTATTTATAATTCTATGTCCTTTATCACAAGAAGTCCACCTAGTTAGTTTACACTGAACACTACGTATGGAGATGCATAGCGGGTAGTAACTTTGCCTAACATCATACAAGCTGTAATGCGTTCCTGCTTGAGCACAGGCTGACTGAGGCTTTCATCTGTCCACTCACTGCAGTGTTGCTAGTGAGCACTTGCTGAGCAGGAAATGGGCTGCACCCTCCTCGCTCCCTGTCCTTGTCACTCCTCCTGCTTCTGTGGTGGCTTATTTGATGCCTTGCTAGTTTAACACACTGATAACTTATGGCGTTACGTGTTGAAGAGTCTTAAAGGTTGTAAGGGAAATGTGACCCTGCTCAGCTTGACCACCCGTCCCAGTGGATGGGCCTGTGGAACCTGAGTGGGTTGGCCATCCTTTCCAAAGTGCAGATGACTCCCAAAGAATGAGGCAGGGGACATTTAAAGCCATGGGTTCTGAAGAGGCTCCATTACTGAAAAGTCCCGAGGTTCTGAATCAAAGTGAGTTATCTTTAATCAGCACTGCAAACTACGTACTGGCCCTGTTGAGGCCAAAGGTCAATGTTACTACACTGTTATCAGAGGGAGGGGCGTGCCGGCCAGGTCATCTGGGTGTTAAGAAGCCCATCACATGCATAAAGTTCTTAGATGCACAAAGACAGGCTTTGGTACTGAAACTGAAGACCTCGTGTACTCAAGAATCTTCACAGCTTATACTGGACATATTTTCTTTTTAGGAATGAAGGAAAATTCTCCCATTTTTGAGCCATTCTTTATGTCAATTCTACAAAATTGTATGTAATTTTATAAATACTTTTAAAAGATACAGTTTGTACATATTTAATATTCTGCTAATTTATTTTGAATTGTACATGTCAAGTATTCTGTTTTCGGGATTTTTATGTTTTATTATAACTTGTTAAAAAGAAAAAATTGTACATTTTTAGAGTGTTTTTTTTTGTGTGTGTGTGGTACGCGGGCCTCTCACTGTTGTGGCCTCTCCCGTTGCGGAGCACAGGCTCCGGAAGCGCAGGCTCCGGACGCGCAGGCTCAGTGGCCATGGCTCACGGGCCCAGCCGCTCCACGGCATGTGGGATCTCCCCGGACCAGGGCTCGAACCCGTGTCCCCTGCATCGGCAGGCGGACTCTCAACCACTGCACCACCAGGGAAGCCCTAGGGTGCTTTTATGAATCAATTTAATGTACTGAAAATAAAAATTAAGAAAAACTTTATTGAGGGATAACTGAGAAATATAACTGTATAAATGTATAATGTGATGATTTGATAGACATATACACTGTGGAATGATTACCCAGATCAAGATAATTAAAACATCCATCACCTTAAAAATAAATAAATAAATAAAATAAACCAGGTCTTTTGTAGACAGCATATAGTTGAATCACATGTTTTATCTATTCTGTCAATCTCGGCTTTTTGATTGGTGAGTTTAATCCATTTACATTTAAAGTAATTACTGATAAGGAAGGACTTAATTTTGTCATTTTGCTATTTGTTGTCCATATGTCTATTGCTATTTCTCCCTCATTTCCTGCATTGCTGTCGTCTTTCATGTTTAGTTGATTTCTTGAAGCGAAACATTTAAATTCCTTTCTTATTTCTTTTAGTATATAATTTTTAGCTATTTGCTTTATGGTTACCATGGGGATAACACTGAACATCCTAAAGCTATAAAGCTCTAATTTGAATTTATACCAGATTAACTTCAATAACATACAAAAACTCTGCTGCTTTATAGCTCAATTCCTTCCTTTTTCAATTGTTGATGTTACAGTTACATCTTTATGCATGTGTGCCCCCAAATATAAACTAATAATTGTTTTAAATGCATTAGTCTCTTAAATCATGTAGAAAATAAAAAGTGTAATTACAAACCACTGCTACAACAATACTAATTTTATTCATTGCCCATGTATTTGTATTTACTGAAATCTTTATTTTCTCATACAGCTTCAAGATTCTGTCTAATGTCTTTTTATTTTAAATTACAGGATTCCCATTAGCATTTCTTCCAGGGCAGATCTAATGGTAACAAACTTCCTTGGCTTTTGCTTTTGTTTATCTATGAATGTCTTAATTTCTCCCTCATTTTTTTTTGACATCTTTATTGGAGTATAATTGCTTTACAATGTTGTGTTAGTTTCTGCTGTATAACAAAGTGAATCAGCTATATGTATACATATATCCCCATATCCCCTCCCTCTTGCATCTCCCTCCCACCCTCCTTATCCCACCCCTCTAGGTGGTCACAAAGCACCAAGCTGATCTCCCTGTGCTATGCAGCTGCTTCTCACTAGCTATTTTACATTTGGTAGTGAATATATGTCCATACCACTCTCTCACTTCGTCCCAGCTTACCCTTCCCCCTCCCTGTGTCCTCATCTCTCTCACTTTTGAAGGACAGTTTTGCCAGATATAAGATTCTTGGCTGACAGTTGTACTTTGTCTGTTTGTTTGCTTTTCTTTTTAGCACTTTGAATATGTTGGCCAACTTCCTTCTGGCCTCCAGACTTCATTTTTTAAGGCAGTTTTAGGTTCACAGCAAAATTGAAGGGAAAGTATAGCAATTTCCCATGTATCCTCTGCTGCCACACACTCATAGCCTCTCTTATTATCAACATCCCCCACCAGAATGGTACATATTTTTCCAATTGATGAACCTACACTGACACATCATAATCACCCAAAGTCCATAGTTTACATTAGGGTTCACTCTTGGTGGTGTAGATTCCATGGGTTTAGCCAAATACATAATGATATGTATCCATCATTGTAGTATCATACAGAGTATTGTCTTTTTTTTAAAATAAATTTATTTATTTACGTTTTATTCTTGGCTGCATTGGGTCTTGGTTGCTGTGCGCGGGCTTTCTCTAGTTGCCACGAGGGGGGGTTACTCTTCGTTGCAGTGCGTGGGCTTCTAATTGCAGTGGCTTCTCTTGTGGAGCACAGGCTCTAGGCACACAGGCTTCAGTAGTTGTGGTGCCCAGGCTTGGTAGTTGTGGCTCACGGGCTCTAGAGTGCAGGCTCAGTAGTTATGGTGCACGGGCTTAGATGCCCCGCAGCATGTGGGATCTTACCGGACCAGGGATCGAACCTGTGTCTCCTGCATTGGCAGGCAGATTCTTAACTACTGTGCCACTAGGGAAGCCCCCAGAGTATTTTCACTGCCCTAAAAACTCTCTGTGCTCTACTTATTTATCCCTCCACCCTTCCAACCCCTGGCAACCACTGATCTTTTTATTGTGTCCATAGTTCTACCTTTTACAGAATGTCATATAGTTGGAATCATATGTAGAATATAGCCTTTTCCGATTGTCTTCTTTTTCTTAGTGATATGCATTTAAGTTTCCTCCAGGTCTTTTTGACGATTTAATTTTCATATGGTTACATATGAAGAAATAGATTTTTCAAATATTTAAAGCTGTTGCTTGAATCATATAGCTAAAAAGTGCTGAAATTAGGACTCATAACCAGATCACCCTCAACTCATTTTTAGGTTCAATTATCTTCCCATTATATCTTGTTTCTTCCATATGATGTTTCTATTCATTTCTTTGTATTTAATATTCAGGCATAGGATTTTCTGAGGGCCTTATAAAGATATGTGAAATTTTAAGAAGGACTACATTTATATTTAATAGACTACTCCATAGAATATTGGACACAGGAGGGTAGGTACTCAGTCTTTTTTTTCTTTTTCTTTCATAAGAAATTGACTGTCTAGCACAGAATCTGCCATATAACTGAGTTTTAAATAAATATTATTGTATAAATGAATAATCCAATGAATAGATGACTGGATATTACCCCTTGTAGGAAGCATGCATATCCTTTCTGTGTATAACTGATAAGTCTGTTCATGGGGAAGCTTCATGGGGAAGCGTCAACATTTGTACTGCTACCTTCATTTCCATCTTCTAATTATTTTCTTCAGACATATTATCATGGACCAGATTTTCATTTTTTTAATACACAGAGTAAAAGGATGTATCACATACTCCTCCCAAATGAGAGGTATATCACCCTTCCAAAAAAAAAAAAAATTGATGAGTCAGTAGTCCAAACTCCTTGGGAACAAAATGTACAATATAACAACTACAATAATAATGACAGTTGACATATATTAAACACTTGTGCCAAGTACTGGACCTGTTACCAGGGATTTCAGAGTCCACAGTTCAAATTGGTGAATAACTAAAATGTTGACCAGGTTTCTTTACTCCTGGACTTCTTTGGAACTTTGATGTACTAAAATGTGTTGTAAATTTTCATCAGGGAGATAATGTGTTATATTTATAAAATGTATTTATTTGACCATGGATATTTTATTTCACATGACTAGTATTCTCTGGAACATACTTTGGGAGAAGCTGCTTTAAAGGTTTGACAACGTTCACCCCTTTCATTCCAAGAAGTAACCAACTGGCCATCAAACCAGCCTGCCTGTGACACCAGAGACATGCTTGATTGAACTTGGCTATGCTCTTCAGTGTGAACAGAATGTTGTATTTAAGCAACTCAATATAAGCCTATGTTTAATATCAGAGTTCTGATAGGAAAATGAATTATTCCTTTTCAGTAGATTTAGTTAGTCTCTTAGGACACTAGTAAGTAACGTTTACTTAGCCAAATTTTGTAGAATGCTTTAGAGTTTATGAAGCTCATATATTATTTCATTTCATCTTCACAAAAACTCCATGAGGTCAGAATTATTTTACCCTCATTTTGTAGATAAGAAAACTGAGTCTTAAAATCGCCTTTTAGCTTTCTCAGTTTCTCTTGGTTTCACACAGGCAGTGAATAAGGAAGTGGTAACTCAAGTGCAATTCTTCAAATTCTAGTACTTCTAAGTTGTCATATTAATTCTCTTCACTCAAACCACACACTTTCCTCCTTCTGGAGTGGCTAGAGAATATACCCTGAGGTTTTCTTCTTCTAATCCACAGAAGAAATCATCAGAACATTCTCTTAGCCTTGTAGTTTCTCTCTTCATGAATTTTGTCCATCCCAACTTTTCCTTTTTTCTTTTATTCTCTTTGCTTTTTTCCTCTATTTTTGAAGATTTTATAAAGCCCTTAGGTATACCAAAATTATTTTGTTTTCCATCTTAACTATTCACATGTTGCCAACTTCTATTTTGTCCACGATGGAATTTCTAGCCCATGGATTTTTTCATGACACAGCTGAAGAAAGTTTCAGTGTTTGGTTTTTCTTTCTCACAGGTTGACTGTTAAATTTGTACTGTACATTTATCAAGGATGCTCTAAATGGTAGTAAAGCTGACAGAGAACAAGCAGGGCCTGACGGCTTCACTCCAGTTACAGCTGATTAAAGGCTGCTGAGGCCTGAGGGCCCAGTTTCTGAAAAAGGACCACTAAAACTTGACCAAACAATTTCAGCCTGAACATTTTACTCTGGCTACAGTGGAAATGTCAAGTTGCTTCTTCTTTACTAGAAGAGAAATGCATAGTTTGGAAAATAAAATAAATGCACATGCCAGTGTACCAAGTGTGCAGGTGTACTACATACACAAACAGAAAGACCGCATATAAACTTACAGACATGCCTACATTTCTAATGATGCCCCTTAATGATTATTACCAACTATTATGATGCTAAGTAATTGGTGCACAAGTATACATAATAATTGGTCTTATATTTGCCTAGCACATTTAAGTCCCCAAAATGTTTTCACATCTGTTATCTCATTTGATCTTATCTCATAATTGCGCAAGCTAAGAAGAGAAATCATTATCCCAATTTTACAGATGAGGAAATTAGAGTACCTAAAGTTTAGGTAAGTTAAGAGTTATTGCATGACAAAACTGATAATTAATTTAACTTTCCATTCCTGCTCTTTCTGTAAATCTAGTGCCTATATTTGATAATTATAGATTTAGATCATTTTTTGCAAATATTAACCTGCACTACAGAGACCACTTTGCTTATTATTGTGTTATGGCAAACAAATTCTCTATTTGTGTGTCTTTGACATTCTAAGATTCTAAGTTACTTGATGGTAGTATAGAACCACAAATCAAAACCGCAATGAGATATACGACTTCACAAGTACTAGATGGTTAAAGTAAAAAAAGTGGAAAACCAGGATTGGCAAAGATGTAGACAAATTAGAACCTTCTTTCATTATTGGTGGGAATATAAAGTGATACAACCAAAAGAACTGAAAATAGGAATTCAAATAGATAGTTATATGCCAATGTTCATCGCAGCATAATTCACAATTTTCCAATGCACAAATTATTCAAAAATTTCCAGTTTTTCTACCTACCTTAAAAATATTCCCAGGTAAAGCAAATATCTACTTACCCAAATAATGAGCCCAATTTATTATATGCATTTAAATATTTCTCTTTATAAATTCTCTTATTTGGGGTGATGTATTTATCCTACTATATCTGTAACTTATTTGCTAAAATGCTTTAGTTAATCTAATGGGATCAATCAGGCAAATGATGATTTCATGCATTACACATATTGGTTATTTATTACTTTTAAATCAGTTGCTTTATGCTGCTTGTGAAACCATTTTAATAAAAGCTTTTCATTTTAGATTTATATTTCAGTCAACATTTATATTATTCCGGTAACCATTTGTGTTTCTGGTTCCCTGTGTATCATGCCATTACATAAGTTCTTCCATGTAAAGAGATTTCTAATGAATATAGGACATTTTGTCTCTTTTCTTCTTGCTTTCCTTTCAAGGATTCTGGACAGATTTTACTGTGCTAACTCACGCTGGCCAAGAATTTAAATTTTGGCATATCTTGACTCTACAATTGGTGATTGTTTTCCAAATACTAAGGTACCTTGTGATTGCATTTATGCATTCAGACAACCATTTAATAGTGAAAATGTAGTTTACTTTAGCTTTTTCCAAATTAATTTTATTTGGTATGGGCCATTGAGCATTTTCTTCTGAAATGTTCATAATTTCCAACATACAAGGGTGTGTATTTTTAAATGTTTTTCCTAAAATCATTAGAGTATTTTTTCTTTTTTACCATTTTAACCAGGAGCTTTTCATTACACTATCCCACCACATTTTCCTCCTTAACTCTCAGCCTTCATTTATTAGTACCTGAGGACTGATTCTCAAAAATGCTGATAAAAACTCCCCACATAGTCATTAGAAGAGCTCAGCTTAATACAGTACTTATAAAACATGTTTGAAAAAGAGAAATTATTGCTCGTGCCTTGAGAATAATGCCAACTATAACTATAATAGGTCAGAGAAACATAAGCTGTGATTTTCCTTTATATTTAACTTTGGGTTTATTACAAAATTTACTTAGAGTGTTATTTCTTTATTTGTGTTTTAATAAGAAATCTTAGAAAATGATAACTAAGTTATTTTAATGTACATACTTAGAAATTCTATTTCAAAATACAAAATCTTGAAAAAACTTTCTCTAAATATGACAAAATCCACAGCTACTCTAATTCAGAGTATTATTATTTCAGCTTTTTTTAAATCACAGTTTTTAAAAGGCAAAAGTTTCAAAATATCTTTTCAAGTATTCCATCTTACAAATTTTTAATTTGTTTATTTATTCACTTGTTGAAATAATATTTGCCAAGTGTCACATTTTACACCAGCTTCCGTGCTCAGTATTTGTGTAAACAAAGAAGAATAAGATGTGTACAGTGAACTAATGATTTACTAGACAAGAAGCCTAGCTAGGATGTGGACGTCAGTACTAGCAAAATGCTTTATGAGGTCAAAGAATTGATTCCTCCTAGAGAGTCGTGGAGAGTTTCTTCAAGAGGTTGATGTTTAAGATGTGCCTTATCAGGTTGAAGAGGGTTCTGACCAAGACAGATGGTAGAGGAGTGCATTTTGGGTAAAGGGTCTGCAAAGAACAAAGGCCCTAAGAAGTGAAAGCACCTGGGGCATTTTGTGAACATGTGGAATTTGATACGGTAATAACACAAGATGCTGTAGGAACGAGGGTAGGACACAAGACTGGAAATCTAGCATGGGGGTAGTTCAAGAAGAATATGCATTGGTTTACAAATGAAGATAAATTTGAGAGTTTTCCTTCGGCTCTTCTTACCCATTATATATACTTACACTAACAAGAAAGCCTAAAGAACACACATATTCACCCCAAAGTAAGCTGTTATAAATCCATAAAGGTAAGTTCTAGGAACCTTCAGCTCTTTACTAAAGAGACAAAGTGTTTTCTCCTTCTTCTTCTTAGACACAGCACTGCTCTGCCAAAACTGAGTCCAAGATGTGAAAGGGGATGAAACAGAGAAGAGTGAACAAGAAAGAGTAGATGGAGATTAACGCAAACCCCCAGGGGAGGAGGATGTGGACTAGGCAAGGGACAATGGAACATGAGATAAAGAGATCCAGAGTCTAGACCAAACTATGCAACATCTGGTCCCAAGGTTTGTGAAATTTGCTTAACCTTTCAGAGGTTGCATTTCCTCTTCTGAACAAAGAGAGTTGACTTGGCAATATTGGATGTCCTTCTGGATATAATATTTCATGGCTATAAGACTTAAGATTATGAAAAGGACATTGAAAATCAGAAAGATAAATTTCAATCATAGCTTTGCCTTTAATTAACTGCATATCCTTGAATATCTTCACCCAGTTTTAATATTTATAATATAGGTTAATAATAGCTATATCTACTCTGCGCATGCATACTTGAGAATACATGGGGAGAATTTCACAGACTACACAAGGGCTGACGTTTCTATTTTTATAACTGAATTTAACTAAGTGTAAAATCAGTGTGAAGGCATGCACCCTATTAGGTCCAGTTCTACCACAGCGTGAACAAATTGAGCAACCTCTGAGAGGCTGAAAGCAAAAGGGATCAAGGTTCATGCAAGATTAATTGTCCATCTCTTACTGGAAATGCTCCACCAAAAATCATGGCCACAGCAGCCAGGCAGAGGGTAGCGCTAACAGAGCACCCCTCATGTACAATCCATATCACATATACAATCATAACCAGGCCCATAAGTTCTGACCATTTAAATAAATAATTCCATGGCCAGAGTCCCTTACCTTACAAATGATTTTCTGTTGTGATGGAGCCAACCATTGTTCTGGGTCATCTGATAGCCTCACATAGGCTGACTAGGACGTTTACCAAGGACAGAGTAAGAACCATGCTACGCACTGTGACAGACACGGCTAGAACAAGTCATTTATTATTTCTTTTCAGCTTCTCAACAACACTGAAACATAGATTCTATTGTTCCCACTATATACATGAGAAAATGTTGAGTCCCAATAAAAGGAAGACTTTTTCCCAAGGGCATACAACTAGCACTGTCACAAGGAGACTTTGAATCTCCTATGTGATGAGAAAGACAAAATGTCGGCAGGTGCATGTTTGTGTGCATGCATCATACATGTATGTGTGTGTGTGTGTGTGTATGTGTGTAACTTATTGAATGATGAATATATAGTAACATCTTTTGGTTACATGAGGTTAATGTGCACTGAATAAGCATAAATGGCTACCTTTTCCTCATGAGTCAAAGAGAACTATTTGTCAGCTTTGAAAGGCACTTCTCCCTCTAACAGAATTACATTGACGGTGGAATCCATTTGTAAGAAAGCTACACATAAATGTCATTTACCCTGATCATGTCCATAAATAGGATGTGCAAACCAAAGTGGGAAACATTATTTTAAAAGAAAAAGCAATGCATATATGTTTTGCAAATTGTTTTCAAAATATACTAGATGAAGGATCCTTCTTTCTCCTAATAATGATTCCTTACCCAGCAGCTAAATACAAGTCTACATGTCTACTTACTGTCAACTCATCTTCCTGCCCAGTAATCAAGATTTACGGTACATCTACTTTTCTCCTTCATCTGCGAGGTCCTAGGACATTCAGGTAGCCAATCTGCCCTTAAATATGTCTCTAAGGAAATGGTGCTAATTAGTATTGGAATTTACAGCCTTCCATTTTATTGACTTGTCCTACTTTCTTCGATAATTAACTAATGAGTAAAGTAATGAGCTATGTTAGTCAGTCATGCTGTTCAATTAAACGGCAAATCAATTATTGAAAATAGTTTCGGACAGCTCTAACGTTGGCATGATGTGTGCGTGTATGTGTGTGTGCATATTGAATGCAAGTGTAATTATGTCCTAGATATTATAAAGTCAGTCTACGTGAGGATGTTAGGACAGAAAAGGCCCTTCCTTTATGACATCAGTGCAGAGATCCGATGCCGAATACAAATACGTCATTATTTGTCTATGTCCATTCTACAGTTTGTAATTTTTCCTTAATCGAGATATTGTAGCTTCTTTGGCTTGTGTGAAACACATTACAAAGCAGTGTCTAGTGGATGGGTAATAAGAGAGAAGGCGAAGAAGCAGGAATCAACTTTTTCACTTTAAAAAAGTGTTAAGGGCAGTACGGTTGAAGTGGAAAATTGGTCTAGTGGTGATTTAACTTTTTAATCTCAGGTGATTCATCTTAGATATTTTCCTGTTCTTCTTTAATTATATTGGAAACATCCTTAAGTGTGAAAAATTTGTCTAAAATACAACAGATCAAAATTTATTGGGCATGAGAGTATAATTCAATCTCACCGTAGAGTGGGAAGAGAACAGGTACACACACACACACATATCTGGTAGCCTAAAAGCCAAATTGGCAAAGTGCAAAGAGCCTTTTTAAGTCTCTGTCCTTGAAGCTTCCCTTGAAGATAGGTAAATTGATAGTTGGCTCACCAACCACGCTGTCATTTTATAACTGAGCAGGACCCTATGGGGTCTTCCCAGGACAGACCCCTCCCCCATATCCTCTGCTTTAGTTCCTCTCTGAAGTGCCTAGACAACAGTACCTGATGCACATTTCCTGAGTTGTCTTACAGATGCTAAAACCACAACCAAATGGAAGAAATTAACTACCTGATGACCAAGAGCATGTAGCCCCCAGACCTACTGGAGCCTAAGAATTGGTTGTGTTGACCCCTGTGACACCACCCTGTTGCCTCACTATCAACCAATCAGAGAATTGTGAACAAGCTCATCACATATCCTGGGACTCCCTTTCCTTACCTGGCCTTTAAAAACACTTTGCTGGAATCCTTCAGGGAGTTCAGGGTTTTTGAGCATGACCCACCCATAATCCTCACCTGGCACCTTATAATAAATGCTATACTTTCCTTCACCACAACCCGGTGTCACTAGATTGGCTTTACTTAGTGGGCAAGCAGACCCAAGTTTTGGTTCAATAACAATTTATGATCTTTTCTACTTTCAGTTTCTCACTCAGTTTCTTCAGATGTGCCTGTCACCTATACATCTTCCCTTTGCATTACCTTGTACTGGTAATTTACTGTGAGTTTTAGATAGAACACCCTGTAGGTTTTCCACCTGCTCTATATTGATCTCAAGTCTAAGATATAATCACTCATTATCTATCAGGACTTTTTCCCTAATCATAAAATTACAGTGTAGAAAAAATGTTGTCCCAAATGATGATAACAAAATTCTGCTTTGAGAAATAATTTTTAATATTTTAACAATTCAGGAAAATGCCAAATGAGTAAGATGTGAAAGGAATATACCAATTAAATAAAATAGTAGAACTTCTGTTATTAATTGAATAATTTATTGATTAAAGAAGTTTTTGTTTGTTCCCTCTCCTCCAGCATTTATTACCTACAAAGAGCATTATGTTAGAAGCAGGAGATCCCCCAAAATTCAAGAAATACAGATTCCATGTTGTGGGCAGGGAACTCAATCTAAGGATAGAAAACATATTAGCTAGACGTTAGATAAGAGATTTTCCTGGATATTTTTGGTATATGTTACACGGTCAGCCTAGTGCATTTTTTTTTTAAACATGGCATATCTTAGCTCACAATTGTTCAAAAATATCAGTTACAGCACCAAAGATTATTCAAACTCATAACAATCTATCACTATTTTTTAAAAAAGAATTTTTAATTTGAGATCTGCTCCATCCTTATTTCATCTTCATGGCAGCCTGTTGCCAGCAAGACAGTAGAATGATTATTATATTTTCCTTTAATATAACTTATGAAGATTCTCATTTTAAGGTACTTAGATTCTTAAGAATGTCTTCTTTCAGGGAAAACTTGAGTAAAGCTTTAAATGATAAGACTTTTGTTAGCTTGAGAGAATGCAATTTGCACCTTCAAAACATCCTCAGATTCTTTAAAGGTGTAAATATTGTTTTTATCTCCTAAAGTACAGTTTAAAATCTTAAGCTTCAAAAGTGATTAAGCGCTATTATAGGAAAAACGAAGCAAAGCAAATCAAAACCAGGTCAAAAAAGGCAACAGCAAGTTTTCATTTCCAAACAGTTTTAATTCTGTGTTTGTGTTCTTGCCTGAAACGAGGCAAGGAACACAAACATTCCCATATGAATCAAATTAGAATTTACATATGAATTACATTAGAAATATGAGCTCCATCAAGGAAAAATTAGCACTGTCCTGGGTTATGTGAAGGCGAACAAAATTAAATAAGAACGATTTCAAAGGCAAGTTTTGTTTTGCTTCTTCAACTAAGCTGGTTTAATCAGTGATAATGACTGAAATAAATCCACTCCATCTAAAGTAATGTACAGCCTACCATATTGTGTGAAATGCCAGTACTGACTTAGTAAATCATAAAGTCAATGAGAGGACATCACTCATGAGTCTCTGACGTGGTTACTTTGTGCTTAATGCCAAGTGTAGAGGTGGGAGAAGTTGAACCAATCAGAAGGCACAGTGGGGCTAATGTTACAAAAATATTCCAGGGAGACATCATAAAAGTCAAGGAGACTCATAGAATCACATCATACCTGTTTTGTGTTGCATTTGTTGATGTTGTTACTGCAATTGTTATTTTATGCTCACTGAGGACAAAGACTGAAATTTCTCTCTACAAAACGGTAGTGCTGCTTCAGAAATAGAGAAAATACAATTCCAGCTGGAGTCAGCCGGGTGACATAGATGTGCTTCAGCCACTAAACAGGGCTATGGTTTATGAGTGCCTCCTCTAATGAGCTAAACTCCAGTGACCATAAAACTGAAATATAATTATGACATTAAAGATGCCTATATTTGAACTTAATTATTAATTAATTTAATGAGAGGAGAGGAGGTTGTAAAATTGCTAATTAAATGGCTCTGTAAAACTGCAGACGGTGGAGGATTTACCAAATGATGAATCCCACAACAGTATTTTTGCTATATCAATATTCTATTAATATACAGTATGCCAGAGGAGCTAGCTAGAAGGTGGTTGTTAAATTGATGTGCAGGTGTGCAGTGTGGCATGACCTAAAATTCTAAATGACAGCAACCTTGAGGATACTTCAGCCTCTCCATTTAGAGTAGGTACTGGAGTTTGTGAAATGAACTGAGTAGGTCAGGACGCAGCTCATCTGACTGCAGGTACACAAAGGGTTTTTTTTTTTTTTTTTGGTTGAGGCACTGTCTTAGATCTTGTCTCGTGATGATTGGAGTGTCAGGGTCAACCTGCTTTGTATTAACCAAAAGTGTGGGTTTGCAAGAAGTCTAAATATTAATCCGTCTTAAAAATAAGACAACACTTCATATTACATGCTTGTGGAAATGCAATTCAATTAAGATGGCAATTCTTGTCAATTAATGTACTGGAACAAACAAACTTGGATTTTAGCATGAGATAGACATAGGTTCAAATTCTGTCTGGTTCTAACCCATCAGTGAGGTGACCTTGGGAAAGCAGATACACTTCTCTGGACATCAGTTTCTTCATCCATAAAATGGGATAAATATTCCTAAAGTCATAGGGCTATTGGAAGGATTATATTAATATAATCTGTAATGCAACTAGTTCAGTGCTTACCCATAGAAGGTCTTAAAATGAGAAATAAGTAAAGCAAAACTCTAGGTGTTGAATTAGGACTTGAGAGGGGCAATTTGTGAGATGCACACACCACACCACGGTGTGAAGTGGTCCTTTAACCTCAGCACATAGGAAGCAGTATTCAACTAATGGCAGGCTTTAAACCTAGAGTCATCGGGAGAAAAATGTCCCTTTTCATTGTTCAATCTAATTCAGAGGAATTTTTATTGAAGCATTTTTACCCTACTGAAGTCAAATTTGAGCTGGAAAAAATATTTAATGACACATTTCAAAGAATAGCTAAGTGAAATTCAAGGTAATTAAAAATATGGTATGCTAATTGCTCATACAAGCTTAAAATGTCCTTATCAATTTGAAAAGTATAGTACACAGATTTTCTTATCATGAAAACATACAAAAATGGATTCAAATTAAGTGCATGACACTGTGTGAATTACTTAAGTAAATCCAAAGTTCTTGCTCTTTTTTCATCCCCTTATTGTACAAACAAGCATTTCTTATAAATAAGGAAACAGATTGTTCCTTCTTATACTCAGAATAAGTATAAGAACTGACATTCCCACTCTTCCACTATCTAGTCAGCATGAACTTCAGTTCTTTCAAAAGCCAGTGACCATTATAAAAATCAGAATAATCAATGAGTTAAAGAATCTACCTAGGAGGGAAGGCAAATCTTTCTATTTACTAACAAAATGAATAACTGAAAATGCTATTGATTATATTAGAGTGGCAAAATTCATAAACATACTTGAAAAACTTGGGCTTTTGCTAAAAATCCATTTATGGGTGAGGATTTAACTATACACATCTCATGATGAGCATGTCTTAAGAGGTCTGCTTATGATTTCATGATATCTTGATTCCTAGAGTGGACTTATGATTACAAGGAAAGTCTGAAAAGATTAACAAACCAATCTTGGATTAGCTACTTTCAAACTAATTGAACAAGGGAAATAATTCAACTCATCAGCCAAGTCCCTGATTGGTCTCATACAGCACAAGTTGATACAGTGTATTGTATAATTATAGTTGAACGATGTCACAGTAAAAACTTCAGAGGCAAGGAAGGGCCTTTTCCTTAAGTCTGAAATAAGTGGAAGGATTTATGGCGACAAAAATCAGTGAATCAGTAGCAAGAATATGATGAGAGAGAAATATTATTCATAACGAGGTTTACACGTAATATTTTAGTCTTTCCCTACACGTGCATGCACACACATGCACACAAGCACATATAGGCACATTGATACACAAATACTGGGTAGTGGAGGCATGTGAACATTTATTCTAAGTACAAGAAGGGACAATTTCCTTATTAATAAGAAATGCTTGCTTGTTTTTTAATGAAAGTTTTTGATGAATCTTAAAGGTTAGATGAATATCTCAAGGGGATCCCAGGAGGCCCCTCACCCAACCACTTCAAGATCATAGACAGCATGGACACCCTTCACGCTGAGAATCACTAACAATATCCTTCCTTCCCTTACCCTGTTAACAACAGTCATACAGCTCAAGCTTTTCCACTCACTGCTTTCCTGGGTCCACCTGCCAGCACCAGGGGCTGCAAGGGAAAAGGGGAATCCTGCTGAGCACAGAGGCCCACCAGCCTCCAAGAGATTTCAGTTCTAGATTCACTGTACCTCATAAACCCATTTCACATAGTCATCAAGGAAGCTTAAACCTGTTGGAGCTATCAATTTTGTCAAAGACTATCATCACCTCTTCCTCACTTTTAATCCACTCTCTGTACAGAAGCCAGAAGAGTCTTGATCTGACAGATCAGTGCAAATCTGATCTGGCCATCTTCTTTTAATGACTTACCATTGTTTTTAAGACCCAGTTCCAGATCCCTACACTGACTACCAGGCCAAGGCCCAGGAAGAGTTACCCAGCTCAAACTGTGGCCAGCATCCCACTCATTGGTCCATGCGACTCTCCAAGGATCTTCCTGCCTCAGCCTTTTGCAAAAGGTTTTGCTTCTGTCAGGTATGCTTTTTCTCCTTCTTTTCACCAGTGTAACTCACCACTGCTTGCTACCAGGTATTCTTAAAAACACAGCATCATCAGACATTGTACATCACTGTTAACCTGAGGGAAGATGATGTGTATCTCAATGATTTTAATATTTTAATATAACTTTCTATTATTATGCATGACAATGAACATCTTTTCAAACTATGTGTACTCCCATTCCTCTGAACTGCCTATTCATGGCTTTTCTTTTTATTGATATGAAGGAGTGCTTCCTGAATCAAAGTACCTAAACTTTTCTATTTGTTTTACAAATATTATAAATATCCCCAGGATACTCTTTGTTGTTGACCTTTTGTACTTTTTCCACTTCAGATTTTTAATAAAATTTTTATGTATTCAGATTTTAAAACATTAACGAAATAGTTTCTGTGTTTTGTATCATTCAAAAGGATTGATACAAAGGATTCCACATGTATAAAATTATAAAAAATAAACACTTCCATGTTTTATTGCATAAATTTGCAGTTTTATTGTTATGTTTGAATTGTTAATCTACCTAGAATCTTGAGTAATGAGAAAGATCTATATTTTTTTAAGGTGGACATCCAGTACATGTACCATCATACATCTTCACTAATATGAGTGTCACCTTTATTGTAAACCATTATATTTCTTGGGATCTATTATTGGAATCCATTATGTTCCATTGATTAATTTTTTACTAAATGTTTGTAATTATGACGGCTTGTTATATCTTTTTCCCCTAGAATTTCCTCAGAAATTGTATACATTCATTTTTTAATATTTATTTCAGTATAGCTGAAGTAGTAACAAAATAATCATTTTGGTATTTTTATTGAATTTTGTTACTTGTATAGATTAATTAGGGGGAATCATTTGTGTTATAATGTAGTCTTACTTCATAAGATGAAATAGATGCTTTATTCAAAAATTTTAAAAGTTTTCAGTAAAATTATAAAGTCTTTTTTATATAGAAATTGTATATTTTTGTTGTATTTATACCAAGGCACTTTATATTTTTGCTACTGTTATAAACTGAATCTTTTCTTCCATTGTATATATATGTTTTCCAGCTTTGTTGAGGTATAATTGATAAATAAAATTGTACATGTTTAAGGTACACAACTTGAGGATTTGATGTATGTATACATTGTACAATGATTACCAAAATCAGGTGAATTAACACATGCCTCACCTCACAAATTTACCTTTTTTGTGTGTGTGGTAAGAATACTTAAAATCTACTCTCTTGGCAAATTTCAAGTATACAGTACTCCATTATTAACTACAGCCACCATGCTGTGCATTGACCAGCGTCTCCACATTTCCCCCACCCTCCAGCACTTCTCAACCACCATTCTACTCTCTGTTTCTGAGTTGAACTTTTTTTAGGTTCTACAGACAAATGAGACCATACAGCATTTTTATTTCTCTTCCTGGCTCATCCACATTTCCCCCACCCTCCAGCACTTCTCAACCACCATTCTACTCTCTGTTTCTGAGTTCAACTTCTTTTAGGTTCTACAGACAAATGAGACCATACAGCATTTTTCTTTCTCTTCCTGGCTCATTTCACTTGGCATGATGCCCTTTAGGTTCGCGCATGTTATCACAAATGGCAGGAGTTCTTTCTTTTTTATGGCTGAATAATATTCCATTATATATATTACATTTTCTTTATCCATTTTATTTTTTAACTATTGGTTTTATAAGAGGAAAGCTATTGATTTTTCAAAGTAATTTTTTATTAACCTTATTAGGTTTTTTTTCAGTTTCTCAATTGCCTCTATTGGGTCTTCTACCTACATAAAATAATCTTAATAATAATATTTCCTTACCTTTTCATTTTATATGCCATTTTGTTCTCTTGTTTAATCGTATTAGCTGGTACCACCAAATATTACTATCTTTTAAATGGTAAGATAGTGACAGTGGACATTTTTGTTTTCTAACAATTAAATATTAAACTGCAACTACATCAATGTACATGTTAGACACTTTGAGGAGAGTCAAAGGATACCTTGTGATATTTGGATTATGTTATTAGAAAATTTATTGCATAAGAGGAGAGTTATAACTTAGTAACTCTAATTTTAGATAAAAGCTCTAGGTGAGATAAAAATGAAATACTGTCAAAGTTTAGATAAAATAAGATTTGTTCTTCTAGGTAGGTAAGTTTATATGGCACCAGTGCAGTAATGCTGAGCTCTTCACAGTAGCACTTGAGGTCAAGGGGTCATATTGATCAAAGGTTTGGAGGTAGAACTGCTCGTATGCATACCAGGAACAGTAGTTTATGATAATGAAGAGACTAGCTAACTGCATCAACTCATAATAGTTACATGCTAGTGAATATCTTCTTCCTCTGGGTGCACAGGATTTACTCCTTGACTTTTCAGCTTGGGTGGTTTCCATCCAAGCTCTTCATGATTAATAACACGTATTCATTTGTATGTATGACATAAAGTCTTTTATTTTCTGATGAGGGAAGTGTATGGAACTAGAATAAACCTCAGGTCCTTAATATCTATGTTACTTCTGGAGGAAGGAACTGCAAATTTAGAACAGAGGACTTGTTGAAACGAGAACAACAAAATCTCGTAAAAGAAATTCTTCAGTTGAAAAAAAACACAGATTAGTTTATTGAGTAAAGTAAGCATGATTAAAGTAACTATACATTCAGATGTAGTAGACTGGTGAGGGTAGGAAATGGGAAGTATAGTGAGTTAGGACCTGTACCTAGAGTGGAATGAAATGGATATAGTAGCAGACAAGAAATTGTAGAATTCTAAACTCAGTTCTGTCACTGAGCATCTGACTGACCAAAATAAAGTTATTATATTTCTACACGTACCCTATATCTTACAAAATTAAGGAAACAGCTCTAATCCACCTTTTCTTTAAAGTTAAAGTAAAATCAAGGATGTCTATATTAAATACGTTACCAATAAATCATAAAAATGTAACCACAGCAACAGACTTTCTGAGTTACAACACATGTTGGTCTTTATCTATGGCCCACTTCCATTTAGGAAGAGAGCTTTATTTTTAAAAGCTATAAATTTTTTAAGAGGACATATGGAAACTCAATGCATTCTTCAACAAATAAAAAAGCCAAAACATCTGGTATACCAAATGGAGAGGGAGAAGAAAATGGGGTATTTAGGGACGCCATCTTTTAACAGTGCAGGTGTATATTGATAATCATTTGGCTAGAAAAATGCTCTGCCATACCTGGCTCCAGATTTCCACTTTGAAGGAATTGTAGATAATTCAGAATAGGTTTATAAAATCTTTGCTCTACATTCCTAATTATGACATAAACTTTCTACCTACTGGGCTGTTTTACATTTATGAGACCCTGCATTTGTAATCTGAAAAGTGTTAAATATGCTTCGCTTTACAAGCACTTGATCCATCATAAGTTAAAAGTTGTATTGGGGAGGTGATGAAATGTCCCATAACGTGGGTACATAAAGAGAAGACAGATTTTCCTATATAAAAGAGAAGCGTCAAGAGGGAGCTGATCAAACTGTTGAATCAAGGAACAAATGAAAGAAAGTTGGGGCTGGGAGGTTATTCATGACTACCTCCTTGCATGGTCTTAAGAAAGTAGACTATCAGTAAGTAATGTGAGCAAGAAAGGAATGATACCTTGTCCATCTCTCATCCATAAATTCATCAAGTAACATTACTGTTCCTATTCAAATCTCAAATGTATGAAGGAATTTGAGATGGTGGTACTTTTAAAACTTTATCTAAAATAACAGTATTTATCTTAGATTAAATGCAAAACATACTTTTATATTGATATTCAATAAAATAATAAGCAAGGAATTAAAGGGTATTAAAATGTTATCTCCCCATATAGTTCTGTGATAAAAATTGTGTAGGAAATTCTAGGAAGTTCTTGGTAGTAGGAATTCTAAGGATCTTTAATATAATCCATTAATGTGCATTATAAATCCCCAAGAGAAGAGAAATCTAATGCTGTATTTCCCAAAGGTATTTTATAATGGAGCCCTTGTACAATGACACAATGGAACAAAGGCTCTGAGGCTCTTTCTAGCTCCAATATTCTTCTTTTCCATGAAATCTCTTTATTCAAAAAACTTTTGAAGTACACTCTGTATGGAGTTTCACATTAGAAACCATAGATGGACACAAAGGAACATTAAATTAAGTTATTGTCCTCAAGGACCTGACAGTCTATGGAGAATGGAGGGTGACTAGAAAGTAATATCAGGGAAGGCACTAATTTTTGTCTTTTTAAAAAATCACTGCTGTATTTCCAGACTACTCTGGATAGAGTAGATAGTAGGCATTTAGTAAATATTGAATGAATGGATGATGATAAGGTTGTGAAAGGGCTAGAATGGTAAATAACTGTACTTATACTGGATTGTTCTTTCTGCAGTGAATAGGGAGTAGTTTAGTTCACTTGAGCAGGAGTGTTGAACAATCTCTCTTTTACAGAGAGGATTGTATGCAAGCTGTCTTAGAGCTTGCCAATGAAGTATTCAAACTAGACCAACATGAAGCTAATAGGATTGTTTAAATAAAGTTTACATATTTTATTATCCACAATATGTAATTAAATGAATATAAGCAAAATTCTCTGCACAATGGCTATTCAGTTTTCACACAAAGGTAAACCCTCAGAAATATGAGTTTATTTTTCAAAGACCAGACCTCCAAATGACAAAGATATTGCTCTTATAAAATGTTGTTACATCACACGGATATATTTAGGGACTTTACAGTAAAGTAGAACTGGATTCAAATCTTAACTCTCCTTCTTAACTCTCCTACTTACTATATAACTTCTCTTATGTTAATTTTATTCACTAAAAGATTTTAATAAACCAATCTACCAGGGAATTCAGCCTGCTGTTTTTATGCCATACTGTAAGTCTATTTCTTCATACTGTGTCATCAGTGAAGAAGAAGAGCTAGTTTCCATTCTCTTTATTGAAGTATTTTAATGCATGTATGTTTTTATACATTTTCCAGTTCTTTCTTTGTACCTTTAGTCACAATTTGTATTTGTGATATTTTACTCTGTTCATTTGTCTTTTCCTAGCATATTCATATCTTAACTTTGATCACCTCAGTGAATTCTTAGGCTTAGCATACAAGGTGGCATACACCCAAGGTTCACAAAAGGATCCAAATTTATATATGTATAACCAGAAAAATATAATAATCACAACCACAAGAACAATGGCAAACAAATGTAGAGACAGAAATGAGATCTAAAGCAAAGGTATATTAAATAAATCGTCTGTAATACACCCAGCTGTAGTAGAAGCACCTGAAGGGGACCTCTCCACCGGGCACAGACTTAGTCAGATAACAAATCATATTCTTAGTGAGATATCCCCAAATTTGGTTTACATTTAAACACTGAGTAAATATGAAAAGACTGCCAAGTCTCCCCCAGCAATCTCATATATTTACATTCCCTGTATTTGACAATAATAAAAGAGAAAATAGGAGATATTTCAGTCGTCAAGAGGAAATACAGACCATGCAGAAAGAAAGAGAAGGGGCTGTTTTGATGTTACAAAACATTTACTATTATAAAATAAATAATACCTAATATTTACTGAGTACTTATTATATGCCACACATTCTGTCTTATTCTTTATATTCATGATTTTATTACAGACTCTCAGCAACCCAGTTAGGCAGATAATCATTAACCCCATTTTAACAGTTCCAAGGAGTGAGTCTTAGTAAGTAGCTTGCCTGAGATTATTGGACTAGTGAGTGAGTGAAGAGAGATCTATAGTAGGGCCGTCTAAGTACAAGTAACTACATTGATATTTACATTTTCTTTTTTTGACATTCTAAAAGTAATTATTTATATTGGACTTTGAATAAGAAAGCTTAGAGAAAGATGTGTTTGAAGAGGAATGTTATAGAAACAGACACCCAGCTAGGCTTTTCTCAATATCTACTTAGAATATAAAAATCAATTAGAGTCAAATTTGTAAAGCAGGTAATGTATCATACATGGTGTTAGTCACCATGGTTACTTACATTAAGCTTTCTCTCTGGTGCTTCTTGCTTTTTGTTTCTGCTTGCAATTATGCTTACCCAAGAAGAAATGTTTTCTGTTGTTATTCGGTACTTTTATAAAAAGCCATAGACGTTGTCATACAAATGTAAATTTGTTATGAGAGCCATTAAGTAGCTACCTAAGCCAACATATCATCAGAAGATATCAGAAGGCTTGTTAAAACACAGCTTGCTGGGCTTCTGACTTACTAAGTTTTGACTTCCTAATTTCTGACTTACTAGTTCTAGGGAGGGACCCAAACATTTGCATTTTTTAACAAGATGCCAAATGATGCTAATGATTCTAGTCCAGGGACCACAGTGTAAAAAAAAAAAAAAACTGTGAGATAAGTATAAAGTTGTTTAGTTGGTCACATTTTTGTGCTGTAATATTTTTGGCAAGTGGTTCTAGTCAAGAAAGCTCAACTGCATATCAAATTGAGGTGCTGGAGAAAGAACTAGATCTTGCCCATTCCTAAACTGTAGAGACATAAACATCTGGGATGGACCTGAGCATTCCTGAAAGGGGCTCACTTTCAAGGAGGGACAGTGGGGAGCCCTGAAAGGGAACTCACGGTGTCACAGTAGTAGAGTACGAAGTCTAGGAAAGTGAGCCTGAATTTGTGGAGACAGTGGTTTCAGAAGAAGTAGGTGCTAGAATTTATCCCAAACCAGTGACCCCCGTACATGTGTGGTTTCTGGAATAGAGGTACTGCATTTGATCATTAAAGAAACCTAAGAGTAAATGCTACCATATTTTCAGGCTTAAACAGCATTCCTGTGGATCCCAAGCTTAGGGTAGCTTAAAGCAACGAAGTTTATTTGCTCACAGTTCTGTTGCCTCTTCTAGTTTCCAGGGGCTGCCAGCATTCCTTGACTTGTGGCCACATCACTCCAGTCTCTGCCTCTGAGGTCACACTTCCTCCTCCTCTTCCTTCTGTTAATTCTCCCTTTGTCTCACTCTTATTAGGACATTCGTCATTGGATTTAGAGCCCACACAGATAATCCAGGATAAATCCTTCACTCAAAATCCTTTACTTAATCACATCCTTTGCCATATAGGGTGACATTTATTCTTTTACTATATAAGGTAGTTGTATTAGTCAAGGTTCTCCAGGGGAATCAGGAAAATGGAACCAAGAGGATATATATATATATATATATATATATATATATATATATATATATATCTTCCATATTTGGTTTCCAGACTTTTGCATTTTTCCACATTTGGTTACATATATCAATATACAGAAGGATTCTTCATCTAGTATACTATGAAAACAATTTGTAAAACAAACATGCATTGCTTTTTCTTTTAAAATAATGCTTCCCACTTTGGTTTGTACATCCCATTTATAGACATGATCAGGGTAAATGACATTTATGTGTAGCTTTCTTATAAATGGATTCCATTTTCAATGTAATTCTATTAGAGGGAGAAGTGCTTTTCAAAGCTGACAAATAGTTCTTTTTGACTCATGAGGAAAAGGTAGTCATTTATGCTTATTCAATGCACATTAACCTCATGTAACCAAAAGATGTTACTATATATTTATCATTCAATAAGTTACACACAAAACACACACTCACACACATACATGCATGCATGCACACAAACATGCACCTGCTGACATTTTGTCTTATCACTCTTGCTTTTATGTTGAGAAATTTGAGTTTCACAGAGTTTAGTCATTTGCCTCAAATCATATAACTTGTTTATGGCAAAGCTGAAACTTGATTTTTAGCACAATTCTCTCCACATAGAGGACTTGGAATATTTTTTTTATTTCTTTTTGGTCATTTTCCCTTTAACAACTCCTAAATTGATAGCTGAATTTGAAAATGCATTTTGGCATATGAAACGTGACTCTCTCTCGTTGAAAGGAGCTACTAATACTGTTCTCCCACCAACTGAAATTGGAGATGCAATACTGTGTTATTTCTACCTGAGAAATTGGTAAGGAAATCTGTGGGTTTTCATTAAACTCCTTCTGGTATATTGTGGGAAGGAAAACATCTTCAAATTTATATTTTACAATTTGATACGTGCTTTGGAGGAGAGTATAATTTAGATCATTTAGCTCTGCAGCTCTATTTTTGGAGCCACCAAAATATAGAGGCAATGATCTTAAAACATGTAAATAGATAACAGAGGAAAGAACTGGTTGGTTGAGCTTGGAACCCATTAAAGTTCTGATACTGCAATACTAGAGGTAGGTGTGTGGTGGTGAGATGTGGCACCTGCGTTCAGGACTCAAGGGGTCTTAGGGAAATAGATAACTACGAGTGGGTGAGGTGTGGCCAGGAATAATGGAGCATTTCAGAAAGAACGGAGAATTATGTTTGATTTCACTGCTCAACGTTTATAAAATTTTTCTGTATTTCTTTTCTTTTTTAGCTTTCTTTTTTTTTTAACATCCTCCTCCCCTGTAAATTTTATGTGCCTCCATAAACCATGGATTCTTCTAACCAGAGAAGGAACACAAGCTGAGGGAGACCAATGGCAGGGAGGACAGCAGTGTACACTGATCTAGTGTCTATGAGAAAACACGGTCTAAAGGTAACAAACTTATCTATAATGTTTCCCATTTCAAATTATCCTTATAAATCCTTATATCAAAGGGGGAAATGGTATGCAATTAGAAACTACTGACCACTTGACCTCCTTGTACTCCTATTACTTCCCTGTTGTCTCTCTTTAATATAATTTAAAATGAAATGCTGACAGATTCTATCTCTCCTTGCCTCGATTTACTTATTTAATATAGTTTATTTATTCAACAAATACATACTGAATAATTTGCAATCTGGGTGACATTCGGTTGGTGGCAGAACATGAAACAAGAAATCCAGCATTGGAGTCATAAGCTTAAAATGAAATTAGATTATTTATCTGGGACTGTTCAACATCAGTAGATAATGACCTAAAATAAACGTCTACAAGTTATGCTATACCTAGTAAAACAGAGATAAATAAAAATTTAACTAAAACTACGTAATGTGCTAACATAAACTTAA
Organism: Hyperoodon ampullatus; assembly: GCF_949752795.1. Taxonomy (NCBI): domain Eukaryota; kingdom Metazoa; phylum Chordata; class Mammalia; order Artiodactyla; family Ziphiidae; genus Hyperoodon; species Hyperoodon ampullatus. The sequence continues at coordinate 98,953,713 of NC_136923.1, forward strand.
ATAATAAACCATATTATTCAAATGTGTTGAGTGAAATATAACTGTGTGTAGGTGTGTGTTCTTTTGATATAAAGATGCCACTCCAGCAGATCTTGTGATCTTATCATATTTTACTTATTTCATTTATTCGATAAAAATCACAAACTCACTCTATTAAACATAATAGGTGTAATAATTGAATTCTTAATCATGACTAAGATGGGATTTTGATAGGCATTTACAAATTCTGTTAAATGCTTGCCCCTGTGACAGATTCAGATACGTAAACAAGTGAATAAGGGTTTCCTGCATTGGATTAAATTCAAAAAAGATGATCTAGGTCCATCCACTTCACTACAAATAACTAGAGAGGATGGAAAGGAAGCTCAAGAGGGAGGGGATATGGGGACATGTGTATGCATATGGCTGATTCGCTTTGTTGTGCAACAGAAACTAACACAGTATTGTGAAGCAATTATACTCCAATAAAGATATACTAAAAATAAAATGATCTATGTTTAATAACACACATTCTAGAACTTCAAATACAATTTAAAAATTTAGGAAAGCACTGCTCAAAATTGCCTACGATGACTTCTCACCTACTATCTCTCTATGGCAGTATTTATAAAATAATTGGCAAGGTTTAAAATGATCATTGATCACTTGACACTGTTTACCTGGATTGATCAATGAAAGAAACAAAACAAAACAAAACAAAGCAATTCCATGACATTAGACATACATTGAAAATCACTGCCAGGCAAATTTTGGAAAATAAAGTTAAAATAGCACACCCAAATGAAACTTGAGGAAATGTAAGCGTTACGAAAGTGTGTGTGTGTGCTCACTTGTGTACTAAGTACACAATTAATCTCAGTAGATTAACTCCTTTATATATTTAATCTTCACGCTGATTTACAAGTTCAGTATTATTGCTATATTACAGAGAAGTAAACTGAAGCAACAAAAGGTTGTCCAAGAAGGAAGACTTTGGGAAAAGTCCTTTTATACAGTGTCTCTGATGCCAGCAATGATAAATCTGCTTTATTATGGGGAGTAGATGGAATTGTCTACAGCTGTTGTCTATTCTTTTTAAGTGAGATATATATGCATTTTTTGGTCTCTCCTAAAATTTAAAATTCTAAGGAAGAAAGCAGTATAATGTCTTCAAATTCACCTCACAAGTCTTTTTTTTCTTAGATCTCCTTTTTTAGAAATGTTATTTTTAAATTGCACTTATTTCTATAAATAGGAGAAGTTTGCCTCTTTGTGTTCTGAATACATGTCATAAAATTGAGGGCCCTTTATTTTAACCTGAGGATGGTATCTTAGTCCATTTGGGCTGCTATAACAAAATACCACAGTTTGGGTGGCTGATAAACAACAGAAAATATATTTCTCACAGTTCTGGAGGCTGGAAGTTTGAGGAAGGGAGGGTGCCAACATGATCAGGTGAGGGCCACTCCTCCAGACTTCCCATTGTATCCTCATATGGCAGAAGGGGTCAGGGATTGTTCAGGAGTCTCTCTTATAAAGGCACTAATCCTATTCACAAGGATCCCACCCTCATGACCTAAGAACTCTCAAAGGCTCCACCTTCTAATACCATCTCTTTGGGCATTAGGAGTTCAATACATGAATTTGGTGAGGGCACAAACATTTAGACCATAGCAGAAATGCCTACCAGGTTCTGCTGGCAGAGATTCAGGTGCTGGGAGTCTTGTTTATTCTACAGTCTTAAGTCATTCATACACTCGAATATTTCTGCATTCAGAGAAAGGAGAGCTCTATAAGTTATCCTTTGACATTACTGGATACTGAATTTGGTAGGGACAGCAGAAATATTTTGGCTGATTTCTGTCTCCTGGAGGCCAGTAATTTTTATCTTGTGTGATAAAAAGTCATTTCTGATGACTTAAACAAAAGGCAAACTCTGGAATAGTCAAGCTACTGGGAAGTACAAACCTTCTGCTCTTCATGCAATGAATTTTTCTTACTGGTTTTAAGAGCATGGCTTGAGGAGGGTAACATATAACTTTTTAAAAAACTTTCTGTCCAAATGAATACAAGTTTTTAGTATTTCAAACAAGACTCAATTCTCTATGTCGTATGGCAACAAATTTTATCACTAGTATAATAGTTTAATCGGCGGTCGACACACAGAAAGTTTTGAGTGTGGACTTTCCAGGAAGTGTCTCTGCCCTGTCTTTAGGTACACACTCCAGATCTGAGACTTGGCAGGATGTTGAGACTCAGTATAAAAAAGGAGCCATATGTGGTGGTATTGACATTTGAATGGTTAGTGTTATAGAGGACCCATTTGTAGAAGAGACTTGTGATAGCTGGGCAAACTCCTTAAGATCATGGAGCAATAAGTTATCTTGTTAGACAAGCCTTTCAAAACATAGTATCCAAGGGAGAAAACTGTTTAGAAGTAGAATCACTGAAATATATGAATAAAGTTTTAACAATGAGATTTAAGGCCCTAATGCACAGTAGAGGAAAAATTAGAAGCAACATTTGAGTTGGCTTTTCCTCAATTTTTCTTTTTCTATGACTTCTATGGTTCATTCTTTCATGCATTTATTCACCCAATAAACATTCTTTGTTGTGATGCATAGAGATATATACTGGTAAATATAACAAACATAGTTCCTGTGTTTTTAGAGATTATGGTAATTTAGGGATTACAGTTACTGAGGATGAAGCTCTGAGGATGAAATTTCAGTCCATGGGGAGAGACAGAATTCAAAGATTAACCTCTTTCCTATTATACCAAAAATCAGAGCACATAACCATTCCTCTTTTCACTGGGAAGGGCAAGTCTCAAATGAATTCTCCAATGAATGTTCCAACTTTTTAAAAGTTTTTAAAAAGAAAAAGTTAGGAGTGAAAAATTTAAGAGGCTAGAATGTATTGTTTCCCCAGAAAGTAAAAGACAGTGCTCAAAGAATCATGCTAGAGTGTGTTAAAAGGACAAAAGAGCCAACTTGAAAGAGCCCTGAATAGTCAAATATAGATAATTTAAATATCAAAATAAAGTATTATAAAAATGGATTGTAACTCATTCAATAAAATAAAACCTAATAGCCCACACGAATAAAATAAAACAAAAGAATAAGTAAATCAACAGAGAGAAGGAAAATCTCTTCCCTGAGCAGAAAGCTGACTAATAATTATGTAACAATATGTGGTTAGAAAATCATCAATAAATAATAAAACTAGCCATGAAAATGTGATAAAGGGCAACATGCTTACATAGACTCATAGTATCTCCCAATAACTTTCTTATTAATCATGGAGGAAATATTAACTTTATACTGTAGAAACCTAGTGGATACTAATTCAGTCTTCAAACATTACATCACTAATATTTGGACAAACTGACAACAAGCACCTTCTAATAAAATGAACTGAGAAGGAAAGAGCATCACTTTTGTAATATTCCTACCAAAAAAACATAATCTGAATTGAATTATGAGGTAACATCAGGCAAACCCAAATTAAGGGACATTCTACAAAATAAACAAGAAACAGAAAGAGAAAGTATTCCAGTTTTTAAAGGTGATTAGCTAGACATTACTCAAATAAATGAAATGCATAATCATGGCTTTGATCTTGAACTGGTAAAAAAAAAAAAGTAGTTATGAAGGGCATTACTGGAATGATTGATACAATTTGAATATGGACTGTAAGTGAGACAAAAGTAATTTATCATTGTTAAATTTCCTGATATTGATAACTGCACTGTAGTTCTGTCAGAGAATGCTCTTTATTATTAGAAATGCAGACTGAAGGAAGTATTTACAGGATATGCTATTTACATGTCAATTGGTTGTCAATTGGTTTAACTCTCAATTGGTTAGGAAAAATAAGTATCTATCTACCTATCTACATTATCTATCAATCTATCATCTATCTATCATCTACCTATCTATCTATCTATCTATCTTTTTATCTAGAGAGATTAGAAAAGTGAGAACAAAATGATAAAGCAAATAGGGCCACATGTAAACAAATAGTGAATAATAATAGTAAATGGTAAAGGGTATATAGGAGTTCGTTTACTGATTCTTGAAACTTTTCTGTAAGTTTGAAATTATATCAAAACAGAAGACCATGCAAACAATATATAGTTACTTGAACTGTCTGAAGAATGTAGGTGAAATGCTACCTGCAAGTAGTAACAATGTTGTTTCCTTGTTGTTATTTTTAAAACCAGGTTTCTTTCTTTGCCCTTGAGTTTGAATTGCGAGCTTTTCATTTTTTTCAACCCTAAACATCAAGTATATTTCTTACTTTACCTATGAGCAAATATACCATTTGTTCAAAGGCTCGTTGTCCATCTCCATATCCCGTTATATGTGTGAACAGAATCCCACCACGTTTCTAACAGGCAACATGCAGACACTAAAATTCACGTTTTAGACACTTGTTCAACTGAATTTTTCAAAAATAAACCCAGAGAGCTTTATAAAAATAAATAAATATGAGACTTCTTTGAATAATAGTTTTTAAAATTAGGTGACCAATAGACCAATAATTTTACAAATTAGGTGAAATTGATAATTTTCTGGTAAAAGATAAATAACTTAAAATGAACACACGGAAATACGGAACAACAGAATAGATGGGCCAGATGGTTTTCCAGGAGACTTTTATCAAAATTTCAAGAAAGAAATAATCTATAACTTATGTACACTGTTCCAGAGAGTAGGAAAAAACAACTCGGAAACCTCTAATGTATGAGCCAAGATAGCTTCAATATCAAACCTAGGTAAGTACAGCACAAGAAATAGAGTCACTTATTAATTCCTTTTATAAGCATACAAACATCAATACAATTAAATACCAACATAGATAAAATAATTATAAAGTGAATCTGGGCTACTAGAAATATTCTAGCTTTTGATCTCTTAATCTGGGTGGTAATTACATGGATATATACATACCTAAAAAAAAATCCAGCTGTATAATTAAGACGTGCAATTTATCCATCCACTTGCATACAACATTGGGATGCAATTAAAAAAAAAGTTTTAAAATATTAGTGTGGATTGGGGAGAGTGGTATATCACCTTTGCTTCTGTAAACATTCAATTTTAAAATCTCTTTTTTGTGATGTTTTAATATACACTATGTCATTTTTAGATGTTTCATTGGATTCCAAAAGGTTTTAATCCCATTCCCTCACTTATTCCTATAAAAACCCATTTAATCTTTGCTCACAGGCATTAAATAATCTACATATACAATCTTAATTGCAGATGTTGAAAGACTGAATGATAAAAATCAAAAGGATGAGAGATGTTTCTTTAGCTTGCATAAATGGCATTTTTGATTTCCCCAAACTTTATTTTCTCTTAGCATTTCCAATCTTTTATAACTGGCTGTATGGCATGGCAGTCTTCCAATGCGCTTAAAAAGCTCGGAGGAGCCGTCCAATGTATATTAATCCACTGTGAACACAAATAACTTGAGTGCTCGCTCTCCTGCAGTCTGTCACTAATGTTGGTGGTTGGTATTGACGCTATGATCTGTGTGCTGCCAAAGCAAGGCCTTGGATGGAAACTGTTTCTAGACATTCCAACGACTTTTTTTTTCTCCTGGTCTTGTGTACCAGCTACATTTGATATCAGTTACTTTCTCCTCAGTGCAAATCTTACCTTTATCCCTCAACTGATAGACGGGGACAATTACAAAACCACAGATAGTAGCTCTTCTTGATTTAGGCAAGGAAACTCTGGGAAGGATCTGGTAACACCAAAGGGAGAAGCTCCATGGTTGGGATGCATCAAATAAAATGTAACTAAACCAACAAAGAAGCAAAATGAAAGCTATTTGCTTTCCAGCATTACATCTATTATGATATATTTTCTGAAAGCCACCCAAGTATAACTATTTATTTTAACTAAAGTAATCGAGATTAATGTCAGCAGTTATGACACACACTGTTTGCTAAAGAACACATAGAACAATTGCTCAGGGCAAGCTTCATTAAGAAATCAGATAAAATTAGTAAAACTGATTATATTTCAAAACTCAGCAGCAGCTAAAGTTGCCATTCAGGAGCTTCCAATTAACACAATTGGTCTTGTTCACAATCAGCTATTGTAATCTCATTATCTTATTATATCTTAATCATTGTGATAACAGCATGGCAAAATTTATTTTATTTTGCCTGGGTGGAGACTGGCCAGGTTGGGTGTGTAGCCTACCTAGTATTAGACACACACAGGCTTTTGGAATTTGGCATCTCTTCCAATATTTTTGGGAATTATCCTATCAAGTGTCAAGTGCACATAGAGCACCCTACTCTACCAGTGAGGGGGCATTACAGAAACAGACATCTAATTTGGCATCCACTGATGGGAGGATTAATTATGTAGCTGATACTGTGACTGAAATCATTTTGTAACAGCATTTGGAGAAATGACAGTTTATGGAAGAGAGAGAGAAAGAAAGAGATTGAAGCGAAAAGAAAAAAAAAGGAGATAGAATTCTCTGAGTACCTGCACCTAATTACCGTACCTCGTTTTCCTACCTTGTTTTATAAATATAGTTCTGAAGATACTAGTCACTGCGAAAACACAAAATATTTCCGTCCTTTAGGTAGGAGCGGTCAGCACACGTCTGAAAATACCCCTGTTTCATTGATACCAAGTATTGCCTGCTGCAATGAGATTATGTTCTATTCATGGGAACTGGGGTGTAACAGCCATCTACAGAAAGCGATAGGTTGCCCTCTTTTCTGGCTGAAAATGCTGCGTGTTTTATGAACTGCCTCTATCTTGCACACCAGGGATGTGTCTGTGGCTAAGGCCATAATAGGATTTTCCTAAATGATACAAAAATACAAATATTCAGACCAACCAGCTTGCAGAGGTTGCTTATTTTCCAGCAAGTTTTCGGACTGCATTTTGCCACCATCTTTTAAGAATCTTTTTGATTTCCCTTTTCCATTATGAGTGCTTCCTGTAAAGTCATCCATGATCACTAATTGTGTTCTGCAAAAGGGAAACAACAGAGGCAGGGCGCCAACATACGTGAAAATCCTTGTTCTTGGCAGGACCATGTACAACAGGACAGATATGAAGAGGTGAGCATGCAGAGAGGTGCACACTGGGAAGCTCAGAAATCCTCTCCAATCTCAAAACCCCACTATGGTTTCTGGAGTAGTTGATACTAATTCTGTCTTTAAAAAACAGCCTCTCAGTTCCTGATATTATTTTTAAATTTTATTTTATATTATTTTTATACAGCAGTTTCTTATTTGTTATCCATTTTATACATATTAGTGTATATATGTCAATCCCAATCTCCCAGATCATCCCCACCCCACCCCACTTTTCCCCCCTTGGTGTCTATACGTTTGTTCTCTACATCTGTGTCTCTATTTCTGCCTTGCAACCTGGTTCATCTGTACCATTTTTCTAGATTCCACATGTATGTGTTAATATACGATATTTGTTTTTCTCTTTCTGACTTACTTCACTCTGTATGACAGTCTCAAGGTCTATCCATATCTCTGCAAATGACCCAACTTCATTCCTTTTTATGGCTGAGTAATATTCCATTGTGTATATGTACCACATCTTCTTTATCCATTCATCTGTCAGTAAGAATTTAGGTTGCTTCCATGACCTGGCTATTGTAAAGTGCTGCAAGGAATATTGGGGTGCATGTGTCTTTTTGAATTATGGTTTTCTCTAGGTATATGCCCAGTAGCAGGATTGCTGAGTTATACGCTAATTCTATTTTTAGTTTTTTAAGGAACCTCCATACTGTTCTCCATAGTGGCTGTATCAATTTACATTCCCACCAACAGTGCAGGAGGGTTCCCTTTTCTCCACACCCTCTCCAGCATTTATTGTTTGTAGATTTTCTGATGATGCCCATTCTAACTGGTGTGAGGTGATACCTCATTGTAGTTTTGATTTGCATTTCTTTAATGATTAGTGATGTTGAGCAGCTTTTCATGTGCTTCTTGGCCATCTGTATGTCTTCTTTGGAGAAATGTCTATTTAGGTCTTCTGTCCATTTTTTGATTGGGTTGTTTGTTTTTTTAATATTGAGCTGCATGAGCTGTTTATATATTTTGGAGATTAATTCTTTGTCCGTTGATTCATTTGCAGGTTCCTGGTATTTTAATGTCCATAAATAAATACATGAGGAAAGTACCCTTATAAATCCCAGGAGAGAAAGTTAAATGAAAATGGAAGACGAGGTCCTTCTGTGACTGTCATATTACCATACCTAAGCACTAAAAAGGTGAATGTTCATCATTATTAAAATCATTCAATTTGTGTCTTTAATTATAACTTTTGGGGGCATGAATGGCTCCAGAGAAATTAGTCTTCTATTTGCTCTATGAAAGAATTTAATAAGTAATACATTATGTTAACTGATTTTTAAAAATCCATTTAATTTTTCCCTGAATTCTATTTTAGGATGATGAGTTTTGATATCACAGAAATTCTTGTCTAGCATCTCCTGCTTAGACAGTGACAAATTTATGTTTCTTAAACCATAAGGTCCTGGACTTTGTTTATTTATGATCTAAGTTCTAAATTACTTGTCAGTCTTTCATAATTTAAGCCATAGCCTCCTTCGCCATGTAGTAAGCAGCTGCAGTCTAAGACTCCCTTTATGAAAATCCACACGAGTTGTTTGAATGATGGTCTCAGGCTGCCTCCAAGTCATTGTCTTCATTTCTAATGGTGACAGTTGCTTATTTAGAGCAGCTCAGTTGTGCAATCAATAAATCTCTTCTTTCCCTGTCTATGACTGATTTGCAGATTAATATCCATGTGGTATGGAATCTGCATGGGTTTAAAGACAAAAAGAACTTCTCATAATCCTTCATATCTATTCTGATGACAATAGATAATTATGGAATTCTCATGTGCTACAGCACTTACAAACCACTTTGCAGAATGTAGCTTTGTAAATACGTGATAAAACTCCTATACCTAAAACAAACAGGGAGGGCAGGATTTTAAGATTCAGCATCTTACTTCATGCAATTTCAGATAAAGATGCTTTTTATAGGCAGATTATAAGTGCACATATCAGTATAAATAGGTACATGTGCGTTAAAGAAAAAATATGGTTCTAACTGTTAAAACAGTTTTCCATGACACTTATTAAAGAATGGTAAAGCAGACTTTATTCAGTGGGTGCAGTGGCATCATGTTGGATGTAGGGACCACGGCAACAGGGTCTTACATGGGACAGAGAGATTGGACTCAATTTCAGTTGTTAAAATTGGGGACAAGTGGGGATTTATAATGAATAAGCAGTGTGGAGGGTCAGTGGGTGAAAAATCACTAAGAGAAGACCTCAGGGTTAAGGGGGATTCTTGTGAGATCAACTCAGTAGAATTCCTGCTGAAGGCAGGCCAGGATAATAAGCTATTAAGGGTGGTCAGATATTAAGGGTGTGGGATTTTCCCTAGCCTGATTTAGCAGAATTCTTGCTCAACTGGATTCTACGGGATAGAGAGAAAAGCAAGATCAGGCCTAATCCATCAGAGGGTTCAGAGGAACCTGAATAAAGTTGGGTCAGGAAGAGTCTGTATGTAGTTTGTTACAAATAAATATATTAGTATATTTATATCTATATTTAAAGAAGGCTAAATATATGTAACTTTCTGTGTTTACACATACACATACCCAAGTATCATTTGGTAAAAATCTGCCAAATATGAAAACACTAAGTTTTGAATATTTAGCATGAAAAATATTATTACTACTATCGACCATCGCTTGTTCAATGCTTATTGTGAGCCAAATATGTTCCATCCAACAACTACTGTTTGTTTCTAAGCATTACAGCATGCATTTGCTGAATGATATTGAAGACTTTATGAAAGTGTCACAGGCAGAAAATTTCAGCATCACATGGCAATGATTTTTGGTGAATTTTGTTGTTCTTGTTGCTGCAGAGAACTCTCTTCAAATGAAATCTTACTTAGGTGAACAATTTTAAAATAGATGAAAGCAAAGTTTCCGTATTTGATATGAAGCTGGACTCAGAATCCCCTTTACTTCTCTCTCTCATTGTCACCCACTCTGAAACTTTAATAAAATAACAGTTCAGTACGAGTTTGAAAATGACCCTAATACCATCAACTTGTTGCAGGTACAGGATGCTATAGTTAAACAGGAAAAGAAGGCATCTGGTCTAAAAATACGGTTCAGTGGATGCTACATGGAGATGATGATGCCTGAATTGGAGTAGGGGTGAGAGTTGACCAAAAGAGTAAACAGTGAGAATGTTATTCAAGGCGAAGGGAACAGTATGAGAAAAGGCATGGAGGATGAAACAACGCATGTGGGCAGCAGGAAATGGAAACGGGTAAGAAATTATCAGAGGGCTAGGAAGTGGCAAAATATGATGGAGGAGAGAACGGTAACTGGGATCAGGGATGGTACTGAACCCAATACTAAACAACTGAATTTTAGCACATAGGCAGTGGGGCTGCAATGAATATTTCTAGTCAGGGGCATGGCATGATTAGGCTCTGGCTACAAGATGGAGAATTAATTTAATGGAGGCAAGACAAGAAGTAGATGAACTTATTTAAAGATTTAATGAGGTTAAATAACTTGATCCAAGGTCGTACAGCTAAAAATGGTGGTGGCAAGGGAAAAGCAAGAACAGACTTGAAAATGTGCAGGTGGTTATATAGGCAGCATGGTCATGCAATTAGTCAATGTCAGACGCATAGGAGGATAATGACTAACAGACTGGTGGTAGTTAGGAAGGGGTGCAGAAATAGAGACGTTAGGTTGCAAACACACTGCATTAGAGGGATTGGACATATTGGCTATTCATGTCTGGAGCTTACAGGAAGCAAGCACCGGGATGGAGAGAACAGATTATAACGAGTCACCAGTATGTGGTGCACACTTAATAAAATTATGAATGTAGCATGAGCTGGTCCTAGTAAAAACTATAACAGAATGAGCAGACGATAAGATGATTTCCTAAGTAATGCCAAGGTTAAAGGAATAAGGCATATGAGGCAAAGAAAAGATCAGGGAGATAGAAGGCAAAACGTAAGTGAGAACTGACACTGAAGCCAAAGAAAAAGGATCTTGAAAAATGGCTTGTGCTTTCATTTTGAGTTTTCTAAATAGCTCTTTGGAAGTCTGTTCTGCCCAAGGGTTTCTTGCCATAAAATAGGACCAGGCACTTATTCATATTTTTCTCAGGTGGATTTCTCCACTTAAACTCGATACTATATCTGAGGTTACAGTTACTGTTATTTATATCCAAATCCTCTAACTCAACCACAAGATCCACATCTTCTGGGATCTCTATGCCAGGCTGGGATTCACCTTAATTAGCCTTTATCCATGGCAGGGTGCCCCTCTTGGGACTAGAATTTCTACTCCTTTCTCCAGGTAGTTTCTCTCCTGCCATTTATCCTTTCCCTTCACCTACTTCATAGCTGCATAGTGGAATATATACAGATCCATATGCATCCCCTGAAGCTGACAGTGGATTATCATGGTTACTGATTAGGAAAATTGCTCTGTTTGCACAAAGATGTTGTTGTATATGTTTTACCTTATTTATCTTACACATCTTTTATTTAGGTTGAACCATGTAAAATTGCCATTCTTGTAGGTCAAAAGGTTAAATATTAGCAGTTTCATAAGTTTAGACCTATTTTATGTCTCTAACTTAGTTTTGCTTCTCAGTCTTTGAAACCAGTATGCAAAGAAGACAAAGTACAAACTATCCATGAACTTCTTGGTAGCGGATATTTTGGATACACTATTGATCATAAAATGCTCCAGGTCTTAAAGGTATGCATCTGCCCATAAACCATCAATTGTCTCTTGCACAGTAAGGATTGTACAGGTGAGCCAGCTGCTTCTGTGTGTATCAGAACCTCTGAGGTCTGCATCTGCCCTTTAAAATCCCTAAGGTATTTGTCATTAAACCACTCCTGCTGGGCTTAGTGACTGAGAAGACTCAGTAAACCTCTCTGAGTGCGGACATCCCAAAATAGTTAGCTCATCTGTTTATTCATTCAATTAAAAAACAATTATTCTTCTGTTCATTAAATGAACATTTATCTAGTGGCCATCATGTGCCGTTTAGTAGTATCTGGTTCACGGGTGATTGCAGGATTTAATCTGAGCAGCTGGGTGCCTTTTCATTTTACAGCTTATTATTACCAGATAATTTTTAATAATTTCCAGCCGCTGGTCACAAAAGTGTGACAAGCTGAATCGACAAGCCCTGGAAGTCTCTTTTGGTTCAACCCTGCCTCACCTGCATGAGCCTTTGCTGGATTCCAAGTTTTCACAGAACTGATGGCCAGGCCAGGTCTGCCCCTGCCTCCCCACTACCATCCTGCCAGTGCTTGAAGTCAGGGCTCCTTTTCCCATTTTCATCCTTGGCACCAGAGTTTCTCATCCTTGCCACTAGTGCCACCTGGGGCTAGATGGTCGTTGGGCGGGGGGGCTGCACTTGCTTTGTAGGATGTCTAGCTGCATCCCTGACCTCTACCAACTAGACACCAGGGACACACCACCCCCCAACTGTGACAATCAAATGTGTCTCCAGACATTGTCAAATGTCCCCTGGGGGTGAGGGGAAAATCCCGTCCAGTTAAGGATGCTGCTACAGACTTAACAACAGCAGTGTTTCCTTGTAAGACATCATCCAAGGGTTTTCCTCCACCTTCATGACCTAAGGCTACCAAAGACTACAAGCAAAATTGGGCATCCTTTTACCACATATGTACTTCAATAGTTACAAAAGTGTGTGTATATGTATATATATACATATATATGTACATATATACATATATATGTAAATATAAATATTATATTTACATATAGTTTTATTGGAATCCAGAGGAGAGTAATCTTGTCTCCTGAATCAAATCACATAATGTAGCTATATTATTATAGCTAGTATAGGCTGACCTTGAACCCCCCTCATGAACAAATCAAGACACCCCAGTTTGCCATGTGTCCGAGTTGTTATCATCAAGCATGATGAGATTGTCTCTGTGAATGTAGATGATGGAAGATTTCCCTGTTTTTATTCCCTTCTTTGCTAATAAAACCAAAGTGGTACAAATGCTAAGCTCTCCAAGTACAAAGCAGTTTAATAGTTTGCTTTGGCAGGCTGGGACTATAGTTCCATTTCAAGAATTCACCTTTGCATGGCTTCCCAGGGGTATTTGGACCTCTTGATGTGAGCTGCGATCTATAGGAGGAAGTAGAGATACAGGGAAGGACAGGCCTTGGTTCCCTTCCTTCATCTCTCACAACTAAAACTATATGACTTTTATTTCCTAAGGAAAACAAAATTAATTTGGAGTCTTTCAAAAATCTTGGCATGTAAAATAATGCAACAGAACCCCAATTTTGGGACTGCTGTGATTGCATTCCCTAGTTAAGCACCCTAGATATCAATACTTAATGGTATTCTCTAGGCTCAGCCAGTGAAAAAAATAGGGTTGTTATCTATCAAAGCACATTTTCGTTTCTGACAAGTAAAAAGCAGCATGGGGAATGCAGGAAGGCTGAAATGAAAGCCTAAAAGAAAACTCATATAACATCTGGTGTCCTTTATCCCCTGTTGGCCTTTCATAGTATGATATGATGAGCTTGTTCTGATTTAAGACCTGATGATTTGGTTTGAAAAAAACAGGAGGAGGGGGCTAGATGCAGCCAGGTTGGCAGCAAATTGGGATACAAAAATCTGCTCAAATAATTGGAAACACGACAGATTTTTCTTAACTGATGCCAGTGGCATCTTAGTTTATCCATCTCTCTCAGCTGAATTTGTAAGGTGCATTATCTTATTGGTTTTAAAGTTTCCATCTCACTTATTTGCAGGGGGAAATGTGAGCAAATCAGTCATGATGGATTGCCTAATTTTCTGGGCTGAATAAAACAGTTTTATGAGATTGTTGATTCCTGGGTTATTAGTTAATAGAAACACTGATCAATTTTTAACCTAAAAAAAGCTTATCAGGTTATTGCATTTAAAATGTTTCATTATTGTTACCATAGTATTGGCAATGAATATGCTAATTGAAAAATTGAGAAAGGATTTCATAAAGGAGTTTTTCTTTGCTTTTTAAATTTTCAATCCAAATGTTAACATAGTCCTGAGCCACAGATGTCAGAAGATTAGTAATTACTCTACAAGAAATCATCTTTGATCAAAAAGCCAGAGGAAGGGGCAGAGAAAGATCATTTCCTACCTAGAAAATACAGGCCCTATTTAATCCATTGCAAATTTCTTACTGCTTCATTTACAAGAGCCGGAAAATAAGGAGAACCAAATACTACGGAGCCATATTTTTTAAATTAAATGAATCATTTAAGGTTCATTGGACGTGAGAGTACATGTGGTAATTAACAAGGAGAAGAGTTTTTATTTGCTAATTTGAACCTTTGACGAGAAATTAGTCTCATGGATGGTCCAAATTTTAATGCTCCAATGAAAGCATTTTTCCAAAACTTCCTTAAAAATATCAAAATTACCAGATATATTTATTCATCAGAAAACTATGTATCCAGGTGAGAATCCCAAATAGAAAAAAAATTGTATCATTTTTTCTCAAATTCAAATTATAATCATAAAAATAAAACTTCCTTTTGTTTCTTAAAACTAAAAGTTATAATAACTATGCCACGATGGCTCAGGAATAATTAACATAAATCCAGGCATCCTTTTTTGACAGAAAAGGTGCTCCTTTTTGTTTTGTTTCTTTTTCTTTTTCTTTTTTTCTTTCTGTCCAACTTTGTCATGGATGGGTTTCATCTTTGTGAATATACGCTCTTCCCAGTCAGAATCACAAGTGAAGGAAGTAGTTCCTTTATAAAAGGAAAGAAGGGAGTTAAAAACTTTTATGCAAGCAGACTTTACTGTGAATTGTTATCTTTTGTTAGTTCAAAGGTTCCCAAAGATATAAATTCTTCAGAATTGCCCTGAGGTGCTGGGGATGTAAATTGAATACTTTACAATTTGTAGACTGTTCCTGAAGTAATGTGTATCTCCTCTGTGAGTGAGTGTTTGGGGATTTTTCAATTACTGGAGTCTGAAAACTCAGAGATTCTTTAGGGCAGAAAAAAAGACTCTTCTCAAAGTTGAGTCACTGCTGTTCAAATTAGCTGCCAAAAGCACTATAATGATCTGCGTTCCAGATTTCGCTAAACAAGGAAAAATGGCCCATTTTTGTCAGAGGGAAAATAACCTCCTCTAACTGCATCCATGGATAACTGCAGATGGGCTATGGGATAGGTTAAAAGTGAAATAAATTGTTGATACGTGCCATAAACAATAGGCCAATGTTATTCCTAAAAGACTCAAATGAGCTTCTTTATATTTTTTTAGAGTGATAACTTAAGTATGGCCTTTTAGGCTGTTAAAAACTTTTTATATGTGCATTTAAAATTTGGCATACTTCAGAATTATACAGAGTATAATTATATTATGTATTATATTATATACAGCTCACAATCACGGGATGACTGAAAATGATAATTTCCAAATTTCCATCTGATTCTCTGAAACTTTTCCTATTCTAGTATCTTTCTCCCTTCCCAATTTAGTGGCATTGACTGGTTTGTTTCATTTTTTTCCCCCTATAGTAGAGCTGCTAAGCATTAGTGAAACACAATACTAAAAAGTCAGCAGGAAGAAAAAGTCATGAAAAATGAGAAAAGAAATAGCTTAACACTGGTACGCTTCAGCCCTCTTGAAAGGAATATGTTGTGAACAAGGGCAATCTGAATTAGAGTAACAACTCTTATGGGATTTTAAAACAGGCTAAAAAGTGTTACCAAGTAGTTATCCTTTTTTTGCTAAATGGAGGATCTATTTCAATTAAAATATCTAAAAGGATTTATTATCATGCAATTTTGAATTAAAATACATGATTCCGTAATATTTAAAACAGCTTGTTCTTCTAAGTAGGTCAAGCTATTTTCCTTGTGTTGTCATTTCATGCGTGTTTTATGTCCTTTGTAAGTGCAAACTGATTTTGAAAGAAAAAAAGCTGCAAATAAAGCATTCTTTAACTGTCAGAGTTAGACCTATGTTCATGTCAGATGCTCAGGAAGACAATCATTTTGGGCAGATTGGGTCTTATTCTAACAGAGAGGGAGAGTGTATTTTCTAAAGGCTCCATTAACACACTCACAACCTCATAGAACCTTTAATTTATGGAACATTTTCTGACTCACTTTTTTAAGAGAAAGAGGCAGAAGATTACAAACTAAAAAGGTAAGATTAAGATGCAATTACGTTTCTGCTTGAATACTTATGAAGAAGATGGGTTAAAGCCTTTTCAATCCTAGTTAATAAACATTTATTGAGAAACTACTATCCTCCAGACAACACAACTCATGCAGCAGGTACAAACCTAAAAATTCATCTTTGAGCATTTTAACTCCAAGATCTTTACTCTGAATAAAATATGCAAAGTAGAACTAAGACAGAAATGAAGCAATGGATGTTGAGAAAATGTTCAAAATATCCAGTCTTGGGAACTTGGGAAGGTTTTCCAAGGAGGAAGGGATATTTAAGTTGAGCGAAGATGAAGAAAAAGAAGATAAAAAAGGGCTCAGGCTAAGGTCCTTATGACAGAAAGGCCTGTGTAAATAAACAAAGGTGCAGGCAGATAACCACATGGTGTTTGTAGGGAACTATTACAGTTCAGTTACTCAGCCAATCAAGTTGTGAAATTGAAAGAACTAAGGCTGCTGGAGCAAGCAGAGCCAGTTACATAGAGCATGTTTTATACATTCTTATAATCACTGCCTCAGTAGGTTTTAGTTCTGAACTTTTGTCATAAGATCAACGGTCCTGGGAATAGACCCTGAGAAAACCATAATTCAAAAAGAGTCATGTACCACAATGCCATCGCAGCTTTATTTACAATAGCCAGGACACGGAAGCCACCTAAGTGTCCATCGACAGATGAATGGGTAAAGAAGATGTGGAACATATATACAATGGAATATTACTCAGCCATAAAAAGAAATTAAATTGAGTTATTTGTAGGGAGGTGGATGGACCTAGAGTCTGTCATACAGAGTGAAGTAAGTCAGAAAGAGAAAAACAAATACCATATGCTAACCCATATATATGGAATCTAAAATCAAAAAAATGGTTCTGAAGAACCTAGGGGCAGGACAGGAATAAAGGTGCAGATGTAGAGAATGGACTTGAGGACACGGGGAGGGGGAAGGGGAAGCTGGGACAAAGTGAGAGAGTGGCATGGACGTATATACACTACCAAACGTAAAACAGATAGCTACTGGGAAGCAGCCGCACAGCACAGGGAGATCAGCTCCGTGCTTTGTGTCCACCTAGAGGAGTGGGATAGGGAGGGTGGGACGGAGATGCAAGAGGGAGGGGATATGGGGATATATGTATACATATAGCTGATTCACTTTGTTATAAAGCAGAAACTAACACAACATTGTAAAGCAATTATACTCCAATAAAGATGTTTAAAAAAACCCCAAAAGATTAAGGGTCCTGAGTGACTCAAGGTCGTGATTGGAGATATCACCTTTCTATACTAAATTAGTGGATGTCACTGATTTATTTTTAATTAGGTCAGATTGGCATTGTTCAACAATCACTTTTGCTTTCTGAGTCATTCAGAATTTTTAAAGCCAGTTTAACAAAAGTCAGCTTGCCAGAAGGCTATTTAATGAATAAGTGATAAACCAAATGACCAGTTCACCAAAAGGCAATTCATCATTTTCTCTGAGTGAGCCTTCTTCCCAAACTTTCCAAATATATTCAAGACTATGAAGATGAAGCCACCCATGAACCTTAGCTTTCCAGAAATTCAGCACTCTTTAAAATGAATTTTCCAAGAAAAATTTTCCTTAAAATATTTAGAAAATGGAAAAAAGTTGCTAAACATGTCAATTTATCTTTGGACAAATGAATATCATTAAACAATAGATATGTTTCTCATATTGATCAATAGTCATGTGCATTTAACAGCTTGGCAAATGAATATCATTAAACAATAGATACATTTCTCATATTGATCAATAGTCGTGTGCATTTAACAGCTTGGTCTATTGACAGAATTTGGCCCAATATCTTGTTATAATTTACCAACTCTGGCTAAGTAGATACTTAATGATGCAAAGTTCAAAGAACAAAATAGCAGTAACAAAAAAATAACAAAAAACATGGCAGCTGCTCTACTATAAATTGGGAATATAATCTTAGAAAATATTAACTTTTTGTGGGTTTGGAAACTTCTAATACAAAATAACATTAGCTGGCTTTTAACTGATGAAAATTCATTAAAAAAAGTTTTCATATCCTAACTCTGATCCCTTACATGTGTACATCTACACTTAATTTATCTAGTAAAGAAATATACATGTTTATATAATTTTAATGTGACTGTGTACATTATATAGTCACATTGGTGAACCAGCAGTTCGTTTAATGTGTTCTTAAAACATCTTAATACCATATTTCCTATGTCAAGGGCCGACTACGCTTTTCTCCAACTAATTTTAACTTTTTAAGATCGCAAAACATTTTCCATACTCTACAATTTGTTCTGCAACTGGTAGGCCATTCTGGTTTTGTTGTAAAAACATCCTGCCACGCAACGCCAGATTGTGTTAGCTCTGGGTAGAGCGATAACAGATGTGCTGAGTTGTCCTGTTACCTGGAAACGCCAGCATCTCTCTCCCCGCTAGTTCCCTGACTACAAAGATGACACAAGCAGCAGTGCACTGGTGGCTCCTGGCAAGGGTCCCATTCCTTGGCTTCAGTCTCTGCTCACATCCAGTCGGCCCCGGTCCCACCGCACAGTTTTCCAGGGTAACAAACAGACCGAGGTTCACGCAAGCTCGTTAGCACAGCGAGGCGGCTCTCCAGCCTCGCCGCCAATGGAGTTGTAGCATCCTCCAAGGACCGCGAGGGCAGAGAGAGGAGCGGCGGGGGATGGGAGTCGGGCGGAAGCTGTCCAGGCCGGGCGTTAAAGACCTCAGTGGCCCAGACTCCGGCGCTGACCGCTGTCAGGGCCTTGTTCCATCTATTTCTCAGCTCCCCAACCCCGCGCTAGGCATCCTGCCTGCCAGTGAAGTCAAGCAGTGGGCAATGACAGAGAAAGCTCATCTATCTGTGAGGAAAGAAGCCACGCTGACGGTTCCCTAGCGGACGTAATTGTGCTCATTACTGCCCATTTACATTTCATCACTCGATTATCACAAATGCCTCATTACTGCTGAAAAGGGTTTTCTGGTGAACTACTTGCTAACTATTCATTCCTCAGCTCCGATGTCACCAGACAGGCTGATTGGAAACGGAGGGGGAGAGGAGGAACCGAAGAAGGGGCGAAGGTGAAAAAGGTCTTCTATCAGATTTGATTAGAGGCCGTGATTTAAATCGATATTTAATAAAGTGGCTGCTACCACATAACATGGGCAATTCCGCATGCAGTCAGAGTCGTGATTAGGGGCCCCTCGCTGCCTGCTACATAACTCAATTGGGTTTTGTGCACTGGTCTGGCACCTGTGTCCCTTAGCGCTGCGCCTCCAAGGTAATAGGTTTATGAGCCGATGAACAGAGCTGATAGGTTCTAAATGGATTAACTAGGTGTCTGCAGTCTGGTGATGAATACATCAGGAAAAAAAAAAAAAGTCTGCATAAGCAGGCAAGTGATAGGGAGTGTTGACAGACATTGTGTGTGTCGTGAGCCCCACAGGGTAAACACTGGCTCCATGCCTGTCATTCAAGTGCGCTCTCTCTCAGAGTAATGGGTGAAGATATCTGGCTGGGCTGCTTAAGCAGCCTGTTCTGTACCAGGGAACAGAGGCCTGCTTCTGAAAAGCCTTCCACAGGGCTCCGCTGGCCCACCAGCTACAGCCAGCATAAGAATAAACCTCCAAATGCATATTTTTAATGTCCCAAGAATGACAAATAGATAGAAATACCTGAGCTAACTTTTTAAAACATTTTTATTGGCGTATAGTTGCTTTACAATGTTGTGTTAGTTTCTACTGTACAGCAAAGTGAATCAGCTGTATGCATACATAGATCCCCTCTTTTCTGAATTTCCTTCCCATTTAGGTTACCACAGAGCATTGAGTAGTGTTCCCTGTGCTATACTGTAGGTTCTCATTAGTTATCTATTTTATACATAGTATCAATAGTGTATATAGGTCAATCCCAATCTCCCTGAGCTAACTTTAATTTGTAGTAGCTGCCCAGAGCATGGTGTTAAGAAAGATTCTGAGGTTATATCTACATTCAGCAGAAGACTGATTAAATAGCACTATCTGCTATGGACACCAGAGGGAGGAGTGAGGTATGATTTCCATATAGTTTTCATCTCTTCGTTCTGTTCTCCACCCTCCTTAGACGCCTGAAATAGCTAGATTTGTATATTTTATGGTTTCAACATGATAATGCAAATACTTGTATACATATATAGCTGAAAGGGATTTGAATTAAAATTCAATTTAATAATCCTTATCAGGTACTCATAAAGGAAAGTACAGTATAGTGGGTTTTATCATGCATGCCCAGTATTCCTAAACTCTTTTAAATAAGATCATAAAGCTACATTTTTTAGTTAGGTAAAGCTGGTATAAATGTAGAAATCAATTACATGGCAACTTTTCCCCTCAGTTTTATCAAGCTCTTAAGTTGAGAAACAGTGCCATTCATGGGGGAAAAAAAAAAAAAAAAGAGAGAGAGAGAGAGAGAAACTGACTTAAAGATACAAAAATGCAATTTTTTGCATTGAGTATATATTCATGAATGATTCAGTAGATTTAGTCAGAACCTATACTGACATAAAGAGCAGTGAATGTCATGACCTTTAAGAATTATTATGGAAACAATCCTGAAAGCATTAAATAGAGAGAAACTATCCATCATTTGGTGAAACTGCTTAATATGTAATAATTGAAGAAAAATTGCTGAGAAATCTAAATTTGGTTCCAATGTCATCTGAAAATAAGAATTTTATTTAGAAATAAGAACAAAATAATATTTAAGAAATGGCTTTATGGATTTGGGGGAATCTCAGGTCCAATGTGTTCTTAGAGTGAGACACTGTCAATGCTTTTCTGACATTTCTGAGTTCCATTAATTGCCATCTCAGTCACTTTTTATTTTGTAATTTTTATTTCCCATAAACATCAAAACACAAGTGGGTGCTGATGAAATGACAGACAGCTATAAAATCTATGTGTTTTCATTGTCTATGTAAGAGAAACTGAGGAAAACAAGAGGATGTCTTTAGGACCTAAGAATTCAGAAATAACCAAAGACACTCATGGAAAAAAAATAAAATAAATGTAAAATTAAAATTAAATTGTACATGTACATTAAGGGTGGGGAGAGAGAGCGGACTAAGGAAATCTCAGAAAGTTAGGTGTCATATTTTTTAAACATTTCACAAGAACAGAAGAGAGGCTTCTAGAGCTATCCTAAAAGTTTCCTAGAAGTTGGGAAAGTATCTTAAAGTAAATTTTCCCTCTAAAAGTTAAGAAAATTAATTTCATGTAAAAATTAGCTACAAAAGAATTAAGATCAGCCTATACAATGTTATCTTAAGGAAAAAGAGATTAAATAGAGAATAACATTCCTGTAGACAGTGAACATCTTCCAGAAAGGCATTCCATAAAACCGAAGAAAACTATTATCAAATGTTTCCAGAAAAAAAAAAAAAAAACTAGAAACTAAAAATCCTTAAGAAAGTAATGCAACATATGAAAGTATAGTAAAATAAGAATCAGAGAAAAGCTCATAAATTTGGTGACAGACCTCCAGAAAAAATTAGAAATAAAAGATATGTCATTTCAGAAACACGAAACCAGAAAACACACAAAGTGAAAAAACTCAACAGACAATTCCTTAAAAGATATAGAAGATAAAAAGTATTTAAAATCAAAAAGAGAAAAAGAAATGAAGAAGAGTGCAGAGAAAGTGACACAGAAACCAGGCAATCAAGATCCCAACCCACATATAATGGAAGTCTCTAAAGGAAGAAGACTAAAACTGGGAAAGAGAATAATTATAAAATCACAATTCTAGAAAATTTTTCTGAAAAGAAAATGATTCAGAACTATACATTGAAAAGGCATAACGCAGGTCTCGGAAAATAAATCCAGAATTACCAAAACTGAGATGTATTCTAGTAAAATCTTTGGATTTGTAAAACCACTGGGAATTAAAGACAAAGAAAATCATTTGAGTGTTCAGTACTTATAAAGAAAATCAGTTTGTCATCAGACATTCTAACAGCATCGGCTTATACCAGAAGACAAATGAATATTAATTATAAGATAGCCAAGAAAAGAAAATGTGAATGAAAGACTTAATATCCAGGCAAACTAACTTTTACATATAATGACCACAGATAAATTGACTTTGCATGAAACTCAAACAATATTGTTTCCATGAGCTAGCTGTTCCTTGGGAATAAATTAGAACATAAGCTTCAGACAACCAAAAAAATGTAGAGACATCAACATAAAAACTAGTTATAAACATTAATTATGCTTACCTATAGAACTGAAACTATCAAATTGAGATTTATAAGTTAGAGATTATAGCAACTAAGACCCATATGTACATACAGTATAACTGTAAGCAATACGGAAAGAAGAGGAGGATTATATGTAAAAAAATTTTTTTAACTCTTTTTAGTAATCATATTATTGGAGGTAGTACTGGCATCTCATTTTATGTATTAATATAATTCTATCATCTCTGGCATATTAAGAGTCAATATGTTGAGAGAAGTATAGCTAGTTGTAGGATAGAAGAGGTTGAATAAACAGCCTCTAGTCCTGACTTCTAAGTGGAAATATCAATATGAAAGCAGAATATTTTTTTCTCTTAAAAATAAGAAAGAAATTTATCATTCAAAACTCTAAGTGAATTTATAGGTATATATTTGCAGATACGTTTTCAAATTCAAATTTAAATTAAGAATTTTAAGGTATTTCCATCACTGAGAAAGACTAGAAGCAATGACCCACCAACCTGGTAGAAATACACATCACATCCCAGTGTCCATTTCTTATTTTATTTTATTTATTTTTTCCCAGTGCCCATTTCACATGGGCTTCTTGGAGAAAGGACTGATTGCAAGTTGGGGGCAGGAAGTGTGCAAGTTAAGGAACTTGGGATAGCTTATCATTCTAGATAAGAAAAAAGTCTTCAGAGATTATGGAAAGGATGTGGGAACCTGCTTGGGAAGGATCTTACTGGTCAAAAATTGGACGAACTAAGTACCAATAAGGACAGGTAGAAACACATCATATGAGTTCATAATCACATACACATGCATGAGAACACACATGCATACACACATATAACAAACAGAAAACAAAAACAAATTCTAATGGGTCACTTTGGAGGATAGTAGGGAAGCAATAGCTAAAAAAGAGTAAATAAAGAGATACAATCAAGAATTTATTCTGCATTTCCTTTACAAAGTATATCCATTGGGAAACCAAAAAGAAGGTGGTGTAAAGTTTCTCTTTGTAAAGGCCCCCCAGCAAAGGAAGTGTTATCAGTTAATTATCATAAGAATGAAGCATAATAAAACATCTCCTCAAATCTCCAAGTCTTAAAATAGCAAACATTTATTCTCAAGGATCTGAGGATCAGTTAAATGTTGGCTGACCTAGGCTGGGCTCAGCTGAGTACTTGACTTCAAGCTGCAGGTTCAGTTGGCCATGGCTATTCCACAGATGTCCATTCTGGGGCCCAGGGTGAAGGTATGATTGACATTGTGATTCAGAGGAAGCTTTTCTCATGGTGATGGTAGAACACAAGATGGAAAATAGAAACATAGGAGGCTCTTAAAACTTAGGCATGGAACTGGCACACTGTTAATTCCACCTACATACCATTGGCCAAAGCAAGTGACATGTCCAAGGTTGAGGTCAAGAGGCAGAATATGCACTTTGCCTTTGTGATGCCAAGGCAAGGGTGTACAGTGGGTACAGGGAAGGGTGAAGAATTGGGACCAATACTTCAATCTTCCTCAGATATAATTAGAATATTATTGTTTTGCCACCACGAATAAATGAAAGAATCTATGCATTTATGTCAATACTGACAACATAATGAAAAGAGACTGTCTCCAACACAAATAAATTAAAGGATCTAGGCACTGATGTCAAAACTAACAACATCATGAAAAGAGACAGACACTGCACGCCTCTTGTTGAAGAACACTCCACCACTTACAAAGTTATCTTGTCCTTTCCCCCCAAATAAACCAGATTACATGTGATTAACTCTCTAGATACAATAACTAATCTACAGGAAATATTAAGTGAAGAGGAACATATTAAACTATATTGTGAGAATGCAACCAGCAAAACTCAGACTGAAAAACTCTACAAGAAAAATGATCAAGCTTCTTCAGTAAGTAGAGTGAAAAAATAAAAAGGTAGAGAGTAAAACTTAGCATTAAAATATGTGTGTATATATATATATATATAATGTATATATTCATATACATATGTATACATATATACTATATATAAAAATTTTAAACTATATTATTATGCATCAATTGCATTGTTGGTATTTATCCCAGAGAACTGGACATGTATTATATTCACACAAAAACCTGTACACAAAGGTTGAAAGCAACTCTACTCATACCAGCCACGAACTAAAGCAACCAAAAAGTTTTACAATGGCACTTTGAACTTTGGTACATTCATACTGTGAAATACTACTCAGCAACACACAAGGAATGAAATATTGATGTATGCAACATTTGGATGTATCTCTGGGGACTTATGCTGCATTAAAAAAAAAGCCAATCTCTAAAAGTTATAAGCTGTAAGATTCCCTTTCTACAACAGTCTCAAAATTACAGATTAGAGAGAAAAGGAAGAGGGAGTCTGTGAGTATAATGGTGAAGGGCTGGAACCCAAGTTTTGTATCTTGACCATGGTGATGGTCGCAGAAATTTACACATGTGATAAAGCTGTATATTGGTGGAACTCAGATAAATTCTGTAGATTGGACCAATGTCAATTTTCTAGCTTGATATTTTACTGAAGTTACATAAGATGTTATCATTGGAGGAAACTGAGTGAGGGCTAAGTGGGATCTCTCTGTCCTATTTTTTGCAACATCCTATTGACCTATAATTATTTCAAAAAGTTAAGAGAATAAAAGCTATACTATTTGGAGACATACACTAGGTGATAAAATTATACAGGAAAGTATAAAATTGAATAATAAAAGTCAGGAAAGTTGTTACCCTGATGGAAGAGAGAGGGTTGGGATTGGGTGGCAGTTTATAAAACGTTCTGGGATGGCTGACAATGTCAATTTCTCATGATTTTTGGTGATTATTATAGGACAAGGCACTCCACCTTATAATTTTTTGTTAGGCTGTGCATTTGCTTTACTCAGTTTTCTGTAGTTGAGTTATATTTACCAATAAAAATATTTTAAATTATAAATAATTAGAGTGAAATCAGCTAGATATAGTAATTATCTGCATACTGAGGAGAAACCACAACACAGAAAATGGTGTGGGAAAGAACAGGTTGGGTATCATGAAAATAATTTCGGTTTGAGAGAGAGGAAGCTACTTGGAGGCAACTTCATCTAGCAAAACAATGTAGCCCTTGAAGTCTGCCAGTCGTGAGTTTGAATCCTGATCTGACCAATTACTACTTGTGTGACCTAGGACAATTAATTTCTTAGTTATAATGTCCTCAAATATATAATAGAATTAATATTATTCAGAGCTTTCCTGGTGGCGCAGTGGTTGAGAGTCCGCCTGCTGAGCAGGGGACACGGGTTTGTGCCCCAGTCCGGGAAGATCCCACATGCCGCGGAGCGGCTGGGCCCGTGAGCCATGGCCGCTGAGCCTGCGCGTCCAAGAGCCTGTGCTCCGCAACGGGAGAGACCACAACAGGGAGAGGCCCGCGTACCGCAAAAAAACAACAAACAAACAAACAAACAAAAAAATATTATTCAATAGATTTCCAGTAGAATTATGTAATGTATATAATGTTCTTGCACAGCATATGATACTTTACCAGTATTTAATAAGTATTGGGGACTGTTATTTTTAACTAATTCATTATGTAGACTTAGAGTTATGAATATGAAGCTCTGGCAGGTTGGGGTATTGGGCAGAGGTTAGCATGTTGGTAGCAGTTAAAACCAAGAGAGTACATGAGATTATCCCAGGAGAAGGCAGAGACTAAACCAGAACAGTGGAACTAGAGGACCTTGAAGATCGTTAACAGTTAAGTAGCAGCAAAGGAAGGAGAGTCCACAAAAAGGCCAACAAGTGCAGAGTCAGGATTGCCAGAAGGTAATAGAATTCTGATACCAAGGAAATGGAGTAGTAGCTCTTCTTCATCAGTCCCCAAACTTTCCGAAATCATCTTCTCAGAGCAGGACTGTCACATACAGTGGTACAGGTTGTGTACTGCACAACTCTAGAGAGGGGTAGCCTATGTGAATGGAGCACCCAGAGTGATACAGTACACATCCTGCGCGACCACAGTCAGGACCAGTAAGCCTTCATGACAATCAGGACTTATGGGATTCTTTTCACTTCTCAATGCACTATTTGCTCAGATGTTTACTCTGTCTCGAGTACATTTTTATTCTTCCCACATATCCCTTTGCCTTGGAGTCTGATGGCAAATTTATACTAGTCTGTGAAATTTTGTGGAGAACTACCCAAACTCACTTTGATTGAATAAGTTCCCCTTTGATGTCTGCAAGGTCTCTCAGGAAAATAAAAATCACTATGTTTTAACATGCATTCTTTGCATATTTGTCTTGGTCTTACTTTGAGAATTTCTTGAACACAAAGGTTATATCTTTATATGGATAACCTCCACAACTGGCACATCGAGATTCAGTAAGTATTTGTTGAATAAAGGAATGAATGAACAGAGTAGTCAACACCCACCTCTAGATATGGCTCAGTTACATCTTAACATAACAGTCATAAATAAAATCTCAACAAGACATTATTTTTGAGCAATTTACTCTGTTATTTATTCTATAAAATCAGAAAAGTTCCCATATATAAAATACTCTAACCACCAATATGCATATAAGATTGAAGCAAAGAGAAGATTAAAAAAAAAAAAGCAGTAATAGCCTTGTGACCTTGCTTCTGTAGGGGCTAAATCAATGTCAGAAGATTTCTCTGGTGGATTTAGAGACAAAGCATGAGATTTCTTTGATGGATTTAGAAAAAAGCCCCTCAGATAAAATAGCTTAAATGATTGTCTGTTTCTAGGGCCTGGAATACTCACCAATGGATAGGAATACTTGAAGTCAATTAGCACAGTAACAGATGCCCACTAATGTGGCTTTTCATGTATTATTCTTTCTCCTGTTGATACCCCTTTTCTCCCTTTAGACAATTTAGTATCATTCTTGATGCCATAGTTTTAACAAGTGAATAGGGCTAATACTAAAGGCTAGACAACTCAAAGGAAATGATGCCAACTATCCATTTACCATAAATTGATTTGGCTGATGATTTTATATTTTAATTTTTGTCTTCTAATGTTCAAACTTTCCCCTCAGTCCGGTTGTTATCAGTGATTAAATATGACTAAAAAATAAATGTAAAATATTGTTATCTATTTGTCACCATTTTTGTTAAACACTACCCTTCCTCACTTTTTGATGCTTGATGACTTTTAGGAAAATACAGCACTTACCACTTTGAACACAAGAGAACTATTAATACAGGAAAAGAGTGCTAAATTGAAAACTACTTGACCATACCACAGCTTGAACAGGAGGTAGACTGAGAAAAATTGTCCCTTTCTGATGCTGCCTTTTCTCATGAATGATGCACCTGCAGGTTTCTGGCAACGTACCTTCTAGGAAGACACAGAAATGCAGCGTCACCATTGTGTCTCGGTTGCCTCTGGTGGCTTTTGCCATATTTGTAACCAACATGTCTGAGCTTCTGTGCTATAAATGCACAGGAAAGGCAAACATGAACTTTTGCTGGCACCTTGCAACTGCCCTCCTGTGGGCAGAGTTGAAAGTCATGGTCAAGATGTATAGGGAAATTACACTAGATTTATTTACTGAAAGCATTTATGTTGAACTAGCAGTTTCCTAGTGTGTCAGCAATTTTCTATTGCATTTATTTGTTACTACAGTGCTTGGCAAGAGTGCAATCCTATTAAACCCGTACAATACATTACCCAAAATTGTAATCATTTTCTATTTTATAAAATAAAAAAACCATGAAATTCATACAACTGTGGAATCCTAATAGATTTTCAAGACAAAAATGTATAGTCTTGGGCAAGCTAGTTCCAAATGCACTTTTCAGTTCTTTTCTTATCTCACTTCCAATGTTTTCTCTTTAGTTGATATGAACAATAAGCTACCTATGAGACCTGACTTCGTGAATCAAAACGAAAAGAAAGAAAGCCCTGAAAGCAAGCACTTTTTTCTTCTCCAGAACATTGGCTCAGCTTGTGTTTTCCATAAACCAACAGCCTGAAAGCTTATTATTTTAAAATAATAAGCTATTGGTATTTTCAGTGTTATGTTTTACGTAATGGTCTTATCTTAAAATGAGATTAAGGTTTATATTAAATCATTCCTTGATATTAAATTGTGACTAGTCCCACCAGCCAACTGCTGACTGTTCTTGCCCTGATCTGCAGCAGGTCCTGAGCAACTCTGGCTCTGCTCCACTCAAGAAAGTCCGCACCCAGCAGTGAGCCTGGTGTGCAATCAGTGTTGCCACATCAAAACATACGTGGTGTACCCAGGGCAGCAGGCCCAGGCTCCTGCATGCCAGCAGAGCTACAACACTCCATGCTGTGTCCCAATAATTTGGCATAGCTTACAGAGGACAGGACTTCCGGTTGATTCCCTGTACAAGACAAAGGGCGAACCCTATGTAAACTGTTGGATTTAGTTACTAACCAAGTATCAGTACTGGCTCACAAATTGTACCAATGTACGAGAAATGTACCATTGCAAGATACTCCTAATAGGGGAAACTGGAGGTGGGGTGAAGGGGTATATGAGGGCTCTCTGTACTTTCAGCTCATTCTTTTTCTGTAAACCTAAAACTGCTCAAAAAATAAATTTTATTATTTTAATTGCAAAAATAATAATTTCAGGGACAAGAGGCCGTAGGCCCATTTTCTCATCTTCCTCCCCACAAAGCACAACTATAAACCCCGGAAAGGGCACAAATAACAGACAAAGGAGAATTCTGAAAGGTGAGCTGGTTTGGGACCCCAGAGGTGGAGGAACAACACAACAGTAGGGCATCTCTGTCCTCCCACCCAACAGAGAAAGGCCACCCAGATATATCATTTTCCTTCTCCAAACCTAGCAACAGAAGGCATTCCAGCTAGACTCATTTCTCCTCTAGATAAAATGCAATTCCCTCTGACAATGTCAGGTAACCCCTATGTCACCACCAGCCAGGAGGACTGATTGGAAGCCCTGGCAGAAATAAGTGGTCAGGAGAGGTACTCCCTTCTCTGTCAAGCTTCAGACTCCTTTTCTCCACTAAGAGATGCCATACTAAGTGAAGTGGGCAGAGATGGCAGAAAAGACCTAGCTACAGCAGGCAGCCTCATCCAGGAAGCTTCTTTGTCCCTGGGGGCTCAAGTTCTCCTCTGTGGAGGGATGCCAGAGCAGCTAGGAGGCACCTATAGGGTAACACATGTACCCCTTTCCTACAGAGAAATACCCAGCTGCCTAGGGGAAAATCCTTCTCAGACAACTTCAGCAGAGACCAGTAGGAGCCCCAACAGGCCCAGATAAACCAAACAGGTCAAACAGTACCACAGAAGCTTGGAAGGGTGAACTGCCACCAGAACCACAGCCTACAGAAGTAGGTCAAGATCCCTGTAGTGAACCTAAACAGGGTGACTGCCTGCTGAGATAAAATATTTGAGTAGTTCCCAGAGTCTCCAAAACCAAAAGAAAAAGACAAAACAAAACAAAAACCCAGCTGTCGTACAGAGAAGCAAGAAAATTACAAGTTGAATGAGATAAGCCAATCAACTGATATCAATCCTGATCAATCAGATGTTGGAATGGTCTGACAAGCACTTTAGAGCAGCTGGAATAAAAGATGCTTCAACAATCAGTTATAAATTGTCTCAAAATGAATGAAAAAATAGAATGATTCAGCAAAGAAATAGAAATTACAAAAAATTTGGAAACTATAGAACTAAAAAATACAAAACAGTAGAAATAAAAGAAGACTTACCAGATGGTCTCAGCAGTAGAATGGACATGATGAGGATGGAATCAGTGCATTTGAGTTCATATTAATGGAATTCACCCAATTTAAACAATAGAGATAAAACAGACTGAAAACAACAAAACAAAACAAAACAAAATAAGAACAGAGCCTCAGGAACTCGTGGGACAACAATGAAAGATCCAACATTTGTATCAGCAGTCCCAGAAGAAGAGAAGAAAAAGGAGGGCTGAAATAGTATTTGAAGAAATAATGACTGAAAACATTCCAAATTTGGCAAAAGTCACAACGTTCAGATCCAAGAAACTGAAAAAACTATAAACAGATTAAACTCAAAGAAATCTACACAAAGACACATTGTAATTAAAGTCCTGAAGACTAAAGATGAAGAAAAAATGTCTTGAAAGCAGCCAGAGAAAACGATTCATTACCTCTGGGTAATCTATCAAATTTCTCATCTGCAACCATAGAGGCCAGAAGGAAGGGGTACACTATTTTTCAAGCGCTGAACAAAAATAACTGTCAACTGTGAAACTATGGAGAAACTCTTGTTCAAGAATAAAGAGGAAATGAAACAAAAGCAAAAGAAATTTGCCTCTAACAAACTTACCCTTAAAAACTGGCTAAAGTAAGTTCTTCAAATAGAAAAGAAATGATAAGGGGAGGCTCTTGAAGCACTGGGAAGGAAGAAGGATTGAAGATGGAAACAAAAATGTTAACACTACCTGATCTTTAAAACATTGATATGTAGAAAAGGGGTGCATAAATGTAACCAAATAGAAGTGAGGTTTTCACACTTTACTCAGGGTAGTAAAATGCTGATACCAGTAGACTTTTATAAGTCATACCTGTGTACAGGTGGTCCCCGACTTATGGGTTGACCTAACGATTTTTTGACTTTACAGTGGTGTGAAAGCAATACTCATTCAGCAGAAACAGTACTTTAAAACTTGCACGTGCACACACACACACACACACACATTCACACACCACATACACACAACTCTTAGTAATAAGAAGTGAGTTCAGCAAGGTTGTAAGATACAGAATCCACACACAAATATCAAGTGCATTTCTATAACTAACAATGAACACATAGAGACCAAATTTTTTTTTTAAATTGCAAGATCATTTAAAATTGCCCCAAAGGAAAAAAAGGTATGTAGGTATAACTCTAACAAAGCATGAACAATATGTACATGATGAAAATTACAAAATGCTGATGAACTAAATCAAAGGAGACCAAAATAAATGGAGTCACTTATTGTGTTCATGGATTGGAAAACTCAACAGAGTGAAGATGCCAATTCTCCCCAAATTTACTTTTGCATTTGAGGCAATTCCAACCTAAATCCAAGAAGGCTTTTGGTAGAATAGGCAAGCCTATTCTAAAATTTATCTGGAAAGGCACAGGCCCTAAGAATAGCTAAAACAATATTGACATGTAAGAATAAGAAACTGGATATCCATAGTGCAAAATAAATACACAAAGAAACCCTCGACTTAAACTTCACACCTTATACAAAAATTATCTCTAAATGGATCATAAAGATTAATGTAAAATGTAAAATTATAAGACTTTTGGAAAAAACAGAAGAAAATATTAGGGAGCTACGTATAGGTAGAGTTCTTAAATGTGACATCAAAAGTGTAATTCATAAAACAAAAATTAGTAAATTAGACCTCATCAAAAATTTTAAAAATTGCTCTGTGAAGATCCATGTGAAAAGGATGAAAAAACAAGCTCTCAGCTGGGAGAAAATATTTGTAAAACATATATGCAACTAAAAGGTGGCAGAATATTTTACCCCCAAATATGCTAATTTAGCATAAGGATTATTTGGGGCTAAAGGTACTTATAAAACAACAGATATAAGAAAGACATTCTAATCTCCCCTTTTCTTCCTAAAAACAGGATATAAAACTTCCACGTGAAAGATGCCCTCCATGTACCAGAAAGAAAGTACTAATATTCTCAGCAACAAGGGCAAGAAGTTGAGACTAAGAGAATTCTACACAAACAGACCTTGTTAAAGTAACTCTTATCATCCCTTAGCCTCCCTACATAATTCAATTAGTTTTCCACAATTGCCTGTCTTTGTTCAATCTAAAAAACTTGTAGGTTGCAACATTTCTTTGGGTCTTCATTTCCTTACAAGGACTCCTGTGTCACATAAAACTTATGTAAATGTGTATGTCTTTCTTCATTTTAATCTGTCTTACATCAGTTTAATTCTCAGGCCTGGCCAAAAAACCCTAAGAGAGTAAATAAAATTCTGCCTCCCCTACATAACAAAGGACTAGTATCTAGAATATATGAAGAACTCTCAAACTCAACAGTTTAAAAAAATCCAATTAGAGAATGTACAAAAGACATGAAGAGACATTTCACCAAAGAGGATATGCAGATGGCAAATAATCACGTGAAAAGATGTTCAACGTAATTAGCCATTTGTGAAATACAAATCAAAACATAGTAATATACAACTATAATACCTATCAGAATGGCTAAAATAAAAAAAAATACTGACAATATGAAATGCTGGTGAAGATGCAGAGAAACTGGTTCACTCATGCATTGTTGGTGGGAATGTAAAATGGGAAAGTTTGACACTTTCTTAAAACCTAAACATGTGATTACCACATGAGTCAGCAATTGCATTCCTGAGCATGTATCCCTGAGAAATGAAAATTTATGTTCACAAAAATACCTGTACACAAATGTTCATAGCCGCTTTATTTTTAGTAGTGAAATACTAGAAGCAACCCAAGTGCTCTTCAAGAAATATATGGTTTTGTTTTTCTCTTTCTGACTTACTTCACTCTGTATGACAGATTCTGGGTATGGAATTTAAAAAAGCAGTACTAATGAACCTAGTGGCAGGACAGGAATAAAGATGCAGATGTAGAGAATTGATTTGAGGGCACGGGGCGGGGTGGGGGGAAAGGGGAAGCTGGGATGAAGTGAGAGAGTAGCATGGACATATATACACTACCAAATGTAAAATGGATGGCTAGTGGGAAGCTGCTGCATAGCACAGGGAGATCAGCTCGATGCTCTGTGATGACCTAGAGGGGTGGGATAGGGAGGGTGGGAGGGAGGCTCCAGAGGGAGGGGATATGGGGATATATGTATAAATATAGCTGATTCACTTTGTTGTACAGCAGAAACTAACACAGCATTGTAAAGCATTTATATTCCAATAAAGATGTGGGGGAAAAAAAGAGAAATATATGGTTAAACAAACTATGTAACATACCTTCTATGGATTATTACTAGGAACTAACTATTGATAGATGCAAAAGTTTGGATGAATCTCCAGACAGTCATGCAAAGAGAAAAATGCCAGTCCTAAATGCTTAATACTGAATGAGTCCATTTATTTAACTTTTTTTTAATAACAAAGTTTTAAGATGATGACATATTAGTGGTTATCAGGAATTATGGACTGGGGTAAAGGGGATCATGTGCAGGATGTTGTAATAAAAAAAAATAGAGATCTCTGGGGCATTGGAATCGCTCAGTATCTTGACTGTTGTGTAAATACATGAACCTACAGGAACAACCCAGCTGCCCATTAGAAATAGAATGGTTACACTGAACTATGCACAGACAAGGGAATATTCTACGGCAATTTGAATGGGATGAATTACGGAGAAAGCAACAGAATGGATGAATCCCACTAAAAATACTGAGCAAAAAATCCAGTCAGACATAATGCCTCATTCCATTTGCACAAAGCTCAAATATGAGCAAAAATACCATAGGTATTAGAAGTCAGGACAGTGATTACCTCTGGAATGGAAGGACTAGTACTGACTAAGATGCGTTGGAGAAGGTGTTCTGTGAGCTAGAAATGTTCTATTTCTTTCTTTTTTTTTTTTTTTTTGCGGTATGTGGGCCTCTCACTGTTGCGGCCTCTCCCGTTGCGGAGCACAGGCTCCAGACGCGCAGGCTCAGCGGCCATGGCTCACGGGCCCAGCCGCTCCGCTGCATGTGGGATCTTCCCGGACCGGGGCACGAACCCGTGTCCCCTGCATCGGCAAGCGGACTCTCAACCACTGCGCCACCAGGGAAGCCCTGTTCTATTTCTTGATCTAGGTGTTGGGTTAAATGGGTGTGTCCATCTGGTGAAAGTTCCCTGAGATGTACAGCTATGATTTGTAGTTTTCCTCTAGATGGTAATCATTTGATATCGTCTATGTATATTAAATTATCACCTTTGTACACCTTAAAAAATGTTTTAAAAAAATTAAACAAAAAGAAAACTTCTGACTGTGCTGAGGAGGGGCCGTAACAAGAGTCTCAACAATCATTCCATTTCTTAGCCATCCCTCTCAGGGAGTGACATTATAACACACAGTTCTTACCTTGAACCCCCTCCTCAAAAACCCTCACCATTCCTCATTAACTGAAGAATACCACTTAGACTCAACAAGATGGCATCTAAGGCTTTTTGTTATTGGATTCCACTCTTTTTTGACCCTCCACTCCCCTCACCCTACACTCTGCATTCCCATGGCCAACATACCATTAGCTTTGGAGAAGGAACCCTGGAAGCACCAAAACCTTTGTTTAAACATTGTATTAAACCTATTTCCAGGTCTTTTCTTTTTATTAAGGAAATTTTCCAATTATCTGGTAATATATTTCCATATCTAGATTTAAAAAAGAAAAAACCCGTCTTTGGAATTTCTATCCAGTGAATTTTTGTTTCCTCCTAAAATTCTGAGTACTTAAATAAATAAATAAATAAATAATAAGACAACCAAAAAAATCAATACATAATTTAAATTGTAAAATCCCATTACATCTTCATTAAACTGTCCTGTGTGGCCAATTTATATTATTTTATATTATTATTATTATATATTATACATGGAACGTATATATCTATCAAAGCAAAATACGGTCTTCTTTTGATGTAAAAAGTGAAGCATGGTTAACTTTTTATGAGATAGTGACACAAAGCATTATTTTATCTTTATGATCTGCATATAAAACATTTAATTTAGCCTGGCTCATACATTAAAAAGAAAAAAAAAGGAAGGAAGGAAAGAGGGAGATAAGAAGGGAAAGAGGGAAGGAGGTGAGAGAGGACAGATGGAAGGAAAGGGAGGAGAAGCGAAGAGCAGAGATGGGAGTAAAAAGGAAAGAAAGGCTGGAACATCTATTTGAAGCATTACAGAAGAACCTGTAAATCAGTGTTAACACTGACTATCTTTGGTGTTATGCTATTAAGGACACACAAGGCAATATTAAGATGTTAGGTCTGGACTCACAAAGATCTACTATAAACTTACCTTAATTGGAAACATTAGCAACAGGTGTTTTTCCCACTAAATATCTATCCTGCAGCATGAAAGCTACCAGCCTAAATATTTAAATATTTTTCTCCTGTGGTTGACTGCTTACATGCCAAATAATAATTAGCACTAGCCGGATTGACCTTATTTGGGCATATTTGGTTATTTGGTTATATTCTTTAATGAATTGTTACGCAAAGCAAGGTGTGTGAACATCTGTTTTCCCTCTTATATATATTTTTAAACACTTCGTCTGGAACGTTAAACCTCATACGGAAGAAATAACATATTAGTATTGAAGGTATTTGTAAACATATATGCTATGAATCATGTGTTAACATGATAATTGTTTCCACACACACATACCTACAACTCACAACAAGAGTTATTAAAATAATTTAAGGGAAACTTACCATAAAACTTAGAACTCATTTTTTAAGCAAGCTTTTTTTTTTGGCTATTTGGTAAATGTATCACGAGAAATCATTAAATTTGTAGTTTTCTTTGCATGTTTATTCATGCTAATAGCTTCTTTATATCTTAAGAATTTCTCTCTAAACTCTCCATATACAATTGTGACTTTAAAATGTTTATAATTAGGGCAAAAATGCAATAAGGTAAAAAGCCACTAAGTTTTTAACTAGCCAAAATTTAAAATATTTGCCCCAGATTCTGAAAGTTAAAAATTTCAGGTAATGAAAGACTACGAGGAAAAGGAAATCCTAGAGAGGGATCTCTTTTATCGAAATGCAGAAGGCCTGGAACTTATCCCTCCATCTCACATAACTTTTCCACTCACCTTCCCCTTATGTTACTAGAAAAACAAGGAAAGGCCTTTGGGTCACCAATAAGATCAGTTTTTTAAAAAGAAAATTAGAGCATGCTAACCAATAACATATGAAGGTGCACAGCACAAGCATTCTCTGTTGGAATTTGAGCCAAGGACCCTCTGGGTCCAAAATATCAGTTTTACCAAAATACATATTGTCTTTCTAAAGATATAAGCAATAGGACTCCATTAAGATTTGTAATATCCAATAAACAAATCAGGAGCAGGTTTCTAGATATGAAATTATTTAATAATGCAAAGGAAACTGGACACAGCCATTTTAAAGTTACAATAAATACCATGTTTAAAGTTCTCATTGTTACTGAGAGTTTTACATGAAGGTGTGTTTTGCTTTGTGTTTCAATTTCTCGTCTTCACCGTGACCAGGACAGAGTCATGAAAAAAGAAAGGTCGAGAGAAATCTCACTATTCTTTCCTTTGATAATAATGACAGTTAATCTGGTCACATTTTAACCTTAAGGGAGACATAAATTTGACCTAACTGGGGGAATCATATTCATTTTTTTAAATACATTTATTTATACCATTTTTAAAGTGAACAGTGAAGTCAAGTACCTAACATAACTGACTTTTAGAACATTACTTTTCCTCCCAAGTCCCAAACTAGTCTTGGGAAAGTCTCTGTATCAAAGTTTCCTCACATCAATGCTTTCTTCCCACCTTTTGTATTTATCAGAAAATACCCACTTATTTTTTCTTAATTCTTTGGGACAAAAAAGTCACATAAACCAAAAGAAAGAGAGAGGTACCGTCAGGAAATCTAAAGAGTTCCCTGAGAAACGTAGAGAACAAGAGGAATGTTATACTATAATATTTTTGACATCACAAGAAGTCTAGAAGTGATTAGCCAGTTGCTCAGAGATGCTTGAAATGTTTCCAAAGTCTCAGGACATTTTTAGCTTCCTCATCATCTGTACCTTTTGGCTATAGTCCTCATGCTCATAATATAGCTGTTCCACCTCCACACATCACAGCTATGATGTGAAGAAAGGAAGAAGAAGAAATGGTAATGCTGAAAAAGTGTGTGTGTGTTTGTGTGTGTGTGTGTGTGTGTGTGTGTGTGTGAGAGAGAGAGAGAGAGAGAGAGAGAAATTCTCTTTTTAAGAAAAGAAATAATAGTTTTCCAGAAACTCTACCCAGTTGAACTCTACTCATTCCATTTACATCTTATTGCCTAGAGCTGAGTCACATGATTACCACAAGCTGCAAGTATAGAGTAAGTATTTCTAACAGAATAAAGTCAAGGTTCTATAGATAATGGAGGAAGGAAGAGTGGACATGAGAGGCAAAAGTCAGTGTCTACCCCCAGGGGTGAGACTGCATCCTGTTGATGTCTGCATTTCCACCTAAGTCTTTGGGAAAGATAGGTAAGAGGAAGGAAAAGTTGGCTGAATGAGGGAATGAATGAATCCATGAATTCGATGTCCTTGAGGACAGGGGATATTATTACTGTTTATAATTGTCCCACTACCTAGCAAAGTTCCTGGATCAACTTAGGCTCTGAGCACTTATTTTAAGTACTGAACTTCAGGAAAGTGAGTGCTCTTCTAAACCCAGCACACACCTGTCCAGTCTTGTAGTCATCTGAGTTTAAAGTTCAAGGTCAAGGCTGATGCTTGAAGACAAAGAGACTAACAAGGAAGGAGAGTCTGAGTTTCTGAAAAAATGTTCACATTTTAAATACACATACGCACACAGTTAAATGTAGGAAAATTTGCTTGTACATAGTTTGGGGTGACATTGAAGGGATAGATTTTTGAAATTTTAAATCTCTACCTTTTAAAGCTAAATCTAGCAATAATATAAAAGATATTAATCTTAGTTTATTATTTATCTTTAAATCTAATTTCTTTCTAAGTCACAGTGTGTTTTCAGTAATATCTCTTACTAACTTCCTATCCCTTCCTTCTTTTTCTTTTACTGTATACTGGCTCAAAAAAATCTGAAACCTGTATTTTTTCATATTTCAATGATTATTTTTGTAAATGCCTTTAGATGAGCAATAAGAAATCTTAGTATTATTTCTAAAAGCATAGAGTAAAACCCATAGCATATTAACAAATATTGATTCCTGATGTTATAAAATTCAGCATCTTTTTGTCTTCTGAAAATTTACTATGATCATAGGAATTGTGTATCAATAAAACTATTATCTTACATATTCCCCAGCCTCTATGGTGACTACTTTTAAAAAGTATCACATGGCATAATATATACTCATTAATATGAAGGATATTGACATGTGGCATATTTACACTTTTTCATATTTTAAACTTAATACAATCTTAAACAGTGAATTTAAATATCTTGAATATATATTTTATTTCAATCATCTACATTGCTGAATTCAAGTGATGATAACATAAACACATTAAGGCCTTAGGAAAGCTATACTTAGGAAATGATCTGTTTTGTTCCTCAAAAATTCATTAATTCTTTTAGCAAGCTACAGAAACCTAGCATCAAATCAAAGACTCATCATCAGTGACCTAGAAACTGTGTCTAGTGAGTTCAGATGGTTGTTACATAATCATTGACTAGATCATTATAGAATGATTTGTCTTTTTCTCCCTACTCCCAAAACATACTAACCTCATCTGTGATATCCAGGCATTAATATGCATGCAGATAGTATAACATTTAACATAAAGAAGAAACTTAAAGACCACTTTTTTCCTAGCTCTCCCATTCTTCAGATGAAAATCTGAACTTCAAAAGGTTAAAATTCAAAAGGTTCTTTAGTTGGTTGGGGAAGTTTGACCCAAAACGTCCAACATCCTGAGCTTCTCTCTATATTCTACTTTCCCATTAACCACAACAATGTCTCAGGTCTCAGAGGCTGGGAGTTAAGAGAACCACTGGAGTCACCTGTTTCAGAGGTTCTCAACCAAAAGTAGGCAAACAGCAATTCTCAAAACCAAGTACGAGTCTCTTCATCCCCAAGGGTGGGGTTTGTGGTCTCCAGATCCCATGGGCACGTGGCCTATACATGTCAGCTACACATGTCAGGCGGTTCCTCTGTTAACTGTATATACTGGATAAGTGTCATAACTTGCCATGTGTGTCAGGGCAGGAGAATCGTTGGGAAGCATTAATCTATCTCAACATACCTCTCAAGACAGAATCCCCTTTATCTTACCTCCAAATGGTGACCATTCATTCCTCCTGGCTGTATATATTCAATAGGACAGTGGCCTGAATGATGCAGGGTTAATTGCAGACATGTTAGCCAGGTCCCTGACTTTGGCCAAGGTCCCTCCACATTTTCTCCATGAGCTGAAGACTGTGGTGTACCAAGTGCAAATGTTTATGGGGTCTCTTTAACAGACCCTATTTGAATTTATCCAAGAGACAACCCTAGACCCATCCCCAGCTCCTTTAGGGAAACCTCAGCATGGAACTAAAAAAGCAGTATCAATCAGCACATTGGAAAGTAACACTTTAAATAATTAGGGAAATCAACTTGTTGCCCATGTAGTCAGCATCTCCTAGTCAGAGTTATTTTTCAGTGACCCCTGGCTAAAGTGATCTGGAAAAAAGGGCACAAACATTACCAAAGACTGGAAAAAGAACTCAAGCGGCAAGCTCTCCTGATGGTGGCTTGTTTCGATTATAAAAGTCAGTATTAGCATTTAAAGTACAAATATGCTTAAGCTACTTTTATAAATTTAAAAATTAAGTCCTGTGCTCACAGCTATGGGGAGAGGACACCTCATATGTGGTCATGTACACATCAGCTAGTTTGTGATGCAAAATAAGGCACCACAGAAACCCCAGTGGTGTACGATAGTAAGCATTCCAGGTGATTGGCTAGACAACACTACTGATCCTGGCTGTGCCCATCGTAGGCCCAGGATATGGCTCGCCTGTAGCTCACCTCGGAGAGCTGGGGGCACTGGGGCAACCTGGCCTGCCCTTTAGGTCTCTCTAGCCAGGGCATGTGTTCATGGCAATGGCAGAGACTCAAAAGGGACCAAGCCCAGTTGTGCAAACACTTCTCAGTCCTTTGTGTGTATTGTGTTTGCCAAGAGTCTTGGGGCTAAAGCAATCTCATGGCTGAGGCCAATGTTAGAATAGATTTTCTTTTCA
Organism: Hyperoodon ampullatus; assembly: GCF_949752795.1. Lineage (NCBI taxonomy): Eukaryota > Metazoa > Chordata > Mammalia > Artiodactyla > Ziphiidae > Hyperoodon > Hyperoodon ampullatus. The sequence continues at coordinate 98,994,200 of NC_136923.1, forward strand.
AACTGATATTTGAAAAGGTAGAGATTTAAGAAAGGGTGAAAAATTGAAGCCAATTTTTCAATTTACTGAAAAATGTAGATTTAAGTTACATTGTAAATCAAAAATTCACAGAAAAAAACTACTTCTAATGTTCCTTCTGTAAGAACACAATGAAATGACAAACCTCAAACACCAGGATAATATACATTTGCTTTACTTGTGAAAACACTATACTTCCCTTTGGCCGTGAGAATCATATAATCACTTCTAGTACCCTGTGCCTTAGCTGCCAAGAAATGCAAAGTTTTAAAATAAATGTTTAATAAGCTTTTTTTTAAACAGAAGTCTGTTTTTTATATACTTCTTTCCTTATTTTAATGTGACTTAGAGCTTGTATTTTTAATCATATGATCTTATCTCTCTTATTTTACGTGTGTTGATTCAAGCCATTTAATAAAGTAGGCAGATTATATTTTGTAAATAAAGAATGCACTGCAGTATGATATTGTGCCTTGTAAGGCCATGTCCTGAGTTTCTTACTGACATTTGACTCCTAGTGGAATAACTAGAATGGAGGGTCTCTATAGGGATTCAATTGATATAACAGTGCTATAATCAAATCCCGTTGTACTTACATAATTCACCTCCCTTTTGATCCAAATGTCAACCACCCAGACATGTTTTTCTGGAATCAGGAATTTACATTTGCATTTTTAATTTTCATCTGGTTGAGGGGGAATCAGTTGTACTTCTCACAAAGGGTCTGCGAAACTCTTCTGTAATATTGAGCTACATTATAGGAGGAAATGTAGACATGCTAAGGCCTAGTGATTTACTCTGTCATTCAACTAATCAATAGCAGGGTAAGGAGACCACAGTCACAGCACTCATTTGGCAAGTGATGCCTTATTAAACAGTGTAGACTTACATATATCTGACACTCAGCCCAGAGTATCGAAATTGGACCACTGCCTCACACAGGTGGGAATGTGTGTACAAGGTTTATTAAAAATGATATATTCCTAATGTACTGCAATTACTGAAACACCTGTGGCATAGAACACACTCTGTTCTTGAGGGAAAATGTGTAGCTCATTCAAATAGTTTGCTTCGTATTTCATTGCCTTTACCTGCGGTTATACGATCTAGTGATTCCATGTTAGGGTAAGTCCCAAGAACTATTTCTTAATTAGAATGACTCTGGGGTGTGACTGTGTTGATTTGTGGGCTGTATTTTTCTTTCTCAGAATTTTTGCTTGTGTCAGTAGCCTGTTATGAAAACAATGTGTTTCAACTGCGTGTTTGACAGCTCTGGGAAAGCCATCTGCCTAAGTTATCAGTGGGTGGAAAATACTCCCACATTGAAATAGGATTCAACATCCACTTAGGATTTGGAAATTTCCCACTTAAGTCCTTGGGTTCCATAACATGCTGCAGGCACAGGCTGCCCAACAGGTGGAAATCGGTCTGACAGAGGGATTGCAGTTCTCTTTCCATGACACACTCAGCCTCCGGGACGCATATGTTTATATGTATATGTTTATACAGTTAGATAAGTTCAATCCCTGATTGTTTGTGAGGGATAAAAGAGTAAGTGGGAAAAATATAAATAAAAAGTATGATGATATAACAAAGGTGAGAAGAAATAATTCTTACAAGTCAATCTTCTGGTCAAAGAAGGGAAGAAAAGCATTGTAGCTATATTTTTTCATACGTTTAATGGTAGTTTTCAGATTTTCAGGATTCTGTTGTCTCACTTAAATTTCCTATATAAATGGTATATTTATATATACATGCAATAATAAGAGATGAAAGCATATGGTTTGTGAACAAAGTTGGAACTTTTTTTTTTAGCAGGTGATAGAATCCCATTGATGCTGTGTTTTTACTATATCCATCACAGTACCCCGCAAAGAGATAGGAGCAGAGTTAGTGCATAAAAAATACTTAAAAGTGTAAATTATTAGGCTGGAAGAATGTTTCAAGATAATATAGAATAGTAAATGCCCACCCCTAGCTCCCAATCCCACAACAGATAACAAACCTTTGAACATCAATAAACCTACCCCAGGCAAGAAATGGTTTGCACTAAGCCCAGACTACCTAGAACAGATAAATTTTGAATACAGGTTTCCTGATTTCAGAGTCCACTTCTTTTCTACCATTTCATCTCATTCCATTTTTTTAAATAAATGGTTTAGACAAATGTACTTCTATACTTAAATTGAGTATTATGTTTATTTGTTCCCTCTCTTCTTCCTTTTTAAAAAATATTTTGAAGATCCTAAAATATTTTAGAGCCAGAATTACAATTAAAGAATAATATAAAATCTGTGTTCCTAATAACCATGTATGAAATTCAATATTAAATATATAAAGAGATGAAATTTCCTTTGCCGCCCTTCCAGTTTGACCTGCAGTGGATATGTTTTTCTTTTTTGTGAATGTCGATCATTCTCATACTTCACTTTACACTTTTACTACATGTGTAAACTTCTTTAAAATTCCTAAGTCTATGCAGCATTCTTTGTAAATTAAACTTCTTATAATTATATCATACCATGTGTGACCTACTGACATTTTCTTTTTAGCCTTGAGACTTGTCTATACTTATGTATTTAGTATTAGTTGGTTATTTTTACTGCTATATGATATCCTATCATATAAACATAGTTCACTTTTGTATCTACTCCCCTGCTGATGGATAGTTGTGTTGTATATGTAATGACTTAATGAGATCTTTTGAGTTTCTAGGCTTTGTTTTTGTTTTGTTCTGCCATGTGTATATATATATATATATATATATATATATATATATATATATATATATATATATATATATATATATATATATATATATATATACACACACACACACATATATACAAATACTGCTTAGCTAGTTCACCAGAATCTGAAGCTATATATTCTTTTGCTATTACATTCAATTTAGAGCTGTGTAACATCAACACAAAGGTTTACCATCATAAGAAAACAACAGATGAGCAGTAGTTCTGTTCATGATCTAAGTGGAAAGTCATGGTAGGGGAGAGGAAGGTAGCAGTGAATAGAGGAAGCTGTGGATCAACCTGCCTGAATTCAAATCCTGACTACCACTTACTACCTGCTTGACACTAGGCAATTTACCTCATCTCTGGATACCTCAGTTTACCTCATCTGAAAAAATGGCCATAATAATAGTGGCGACCTCCTAAGGTTGTTATAATGATTTAATGAGTTAATGCTTATAAAGAGCTTATAACAGTGCCTGCCATGCAACAAGAACTTGGTCAGTAATAGATATAATTATTAGCTGTTATAGAGAATAATATCAGAGCCAAATATTGCTGCAAGAGTTTTCTGGTGATGCCAGGATCCTAACAGAAAAATAAGCAAGATGAGAGAGTAAGGAAAAGGTTCAGGCATATTTTTTACAACACACTTTAATCTATTATCCTCTTACCATCATTAAACTTTAAATTTTTAAAAAGTAGGGCTCCTTATTTACCTTGTATCTCTACTTCTTAACATATCGACTGGCACACCACTGGTAATAAGTGTGTGGGTGTGTGTGTGTGTGTGTGTGTGTGTGTGAGAGAGAGAGAGAGTGAGAAGGAAAAGAGATGCAGACATAAGTAGCACAGCGGGTGAAGAATAATCACTGCTGAGCCCTGTAGATTACAGTGAGAACACATTCAGCTGTCTCTGCCAGCAGACTTATTGGCTAGAATCTGTTCCTTATGACCTCATTCTGTTTGGTGGCCTGCTTATTTTTTGTTTGATCAAAAAATGGCCTCTATTAGTGGCCTATGTGCTATTGATTGTCTTTCAGCATAAAAACTATTGAAAGAGAATTATCCTGTTCCACATTAATTTACAGAGAATACCTTGGGTACAGTTAATACAAGCAATTGCTTTAAAAGAATTCAAAAACATTATAAAATTAATTCTTTTTATATGTAGTATTAGTCATTATTTAAACACTCAAACTTTAAAAATTTGTGTGATGCTTTCTAAATCTAAGAAATGAAAATCTGAGTATACTAACTAATCACATTTCAAGGTAGATTATATGTATTAGATTCAACACTATCAATGTACATAAAAAAATAAATCAGTAGCTTTGCACAATTATATTATACACTATAACTGCACTGAATATAAAAAAATAACAAAATTGCTTTAGGAGTAAGAGTTGGATATTTAATGGGCAGTTCATGAATTTTGAAAGTTCTTTCATACATTGAATGTTGCTCTCCAACGTATAGAAATTAATACAATTAATAACTAGAGAAATTTGAATAATAGGGAAATTATATCCACACATTTTCTTGTTATATATTTTAAATAATTTTAAATAAAATAACACTTTCTCTAATTTTAATAAAACCTTCAACCAATAAGCTCAAAGAAGTACTCTGTGCCATAACCGACTACTTCCACCCCCGCAAGCAAGAGTGTTACAATTCTTCAGCCAAAGTTAACATTGCAAAAGAACTCCATTGCCTGTGATTTAATAATTTTCCTCATATAGCAAAAGAAAAAATACAATAAAACAAAAACTTATAATCAAAGGTGGTTTCCCAGTCTTCAATTTTCTTGGAATAAATAGCATTTACTGGTTTTTAATGCTATGAGGGCACAAGAGAATTTAGCACATTTATTATTATAAAGTCAACAAAATGTACATTTGAAAAGCAAATTTAATTCACTCTTTTGCCTTTGCAGAAAAGCAATTATGACTGTTTATTCTTTATTCACAAAAAGGCTGCTTCAAGACTTCAAAGTGTTATTTTTTTAAGCTGTTGGAAATTGTTTTCCATTTTCACCTGTATTATGAAAGTTTTGAATAAATCTGTTTTCAGCATCTTTACTGAGTGTGTTTCATCTTGAACGTCGTCTGCCAAGTTCACATGGAAATGCTAAGGTACAAAAGAAACCTAGTCATTCTGCATACTTTCATTCAAACTATTCCACATTTAAAGTGATGTATAAAACCTTTAAAAGTGTAGCACAATATTCCAAAAAAAGCAATGAATGAATACTAATGCTCTCCTGATTAATTCTAGTTCTGTTCAAACACCTTTTCAAAGGAAAAATAATATTAAAAATAAAAGTTTTAAATGTAAAGATAAAGATAGCTTTGTTACACAGTGTATTAGTTAGGAATGATTTTTAGCTGCTCTCATGAAAATCCCACAGTGGCTTAAACCAATAGAAAAGTATCCCTTTTCCATGTGACAGTCTAAATATAAGTAACCTGAGACTGACATGGTGGTTTCATTGTGTTTCGGACTCAGGCTCTTTCTATTCTTCAATCTGCCACCCTCAGTGCATGTTTCATCTCCTTGTCTAAGACGGCCGCTCCAGACTCCGTCCCTGCGTTGCATCATCCGAAGGTGAGAAAGGCAGGGCATGCATGTGGCAACTGCATTCTATGGACTAGAGCTTCATCATATGGTTATTTCTTGGTGCTGCTACTTCTCCGGCACATGTAGTCTTTATGCCGAGCGTCCAAGCGCCCAACAACACACAAGGCTTCATTACTGAGGGACGAATGTGAAACTGGACATTTGGGGACAATTAGCTATCTCTGCCACAACATATTAAAAAATTATTAACCCAGAATATCTATTTTATCTAGCCTATGGAAAAAGAAATAAATTCTTTTTTTTTTTTTTTTTTTTGCGGTATGCGGGCCTCTCACCGTTGTGGCCTCTCCAATTGAGGAGCACAGGCTCTGGACGCGCAGGCTCAGCGGCCATGGCTCATGGGCCCAGCCACTCCGCGGCATGTGGGATCTTTCCGGACCGGGGCACGAGCCCGTGTCCCACTGTGCCACCAGGGAAGCCCCTCATAGTATTTTTTTTTTTTTTTAGTTTTTGCTTTACAACAAAGTGAATCAGTTATACATATACATCTGTTCCCATATCCCTTCCCTCTTGCATCTCCCTCCCTCCCTCCCTCCCTATCCCACCCATCCAGGTGGTCACAAAACACCGAGATGAACTCCCTGTGCTATGCGGCTGCTTCCCACTAGCTATCTACCTTACGTTTGGTAGTGTATATATGTCCATGCCTCTCTCTTGCTTTGTCACAGCTTACCCTTCTCCCTCCCCATATCCTCAAGTCCATTTTCAAGTAGGTCTGTGTCTTTATTCCTGTTTTACCCTTAGGTTCTTCATGACATTTTTTTTTTCTTCTTAAATTCCATATATATGTGTTAGCATACGGTATTTGTCTTTCTCTTTCTGACTTACTTCACTCTGTATGACAGACTCTAGGTCTATCCACCGCATTACAAATAGCTCAGTTTCGTTTCTTTTTATGGCTGAGTAATATTCCATTGTATATATGTGCCATATCTTCTTTATCCATTCATCGGATGATGGACACTTAGGTTGTTTCCATTTCTGGGCTATTGTAAATAGAGCTGCAATGAACATTTTGGTACATGACTCTTTTTGAACTATGGTTTTCTCAGGGCATATGCCCAGTAGTGGGATTGCTGGGTCATATGGTAGTTCTATTTGTAGTTTTTTAAGGAACCTCCATACTGTTCTCCATAGTGGCTGTACCAATTCACATTCCCACCAGCAATGCAAGAGTGTTCCCTTTTCTCCACACCCTCTCCGGCATTTATTGTTTCTAGATTATTTGATGATGGCCGCTCTGACTGGTGTGAGATGATATCTCATTGTAGTTTTGATTTGCATTTCTCTAATGATTAATGATGTTGAGCATTCTTTCATGTGTTTGTTGGCAGTCTGTATATCTTCTTTGGAGAAATGTCTATTTAGGTCTTCTGCCCATTTTTGGATTGGGTTGTTTGTTTTTTTTTTTGGCTATTGAGCTGCATGAGCTGCTTATAAATTTTGGAGATTAATCCTTTGTCAGTTGCTTCATTTGAAAATATTTTCTCCCATTCTGAGGGTTGTCTTTTGGTCTTGTTTATGGTTTCCTTTGCTGTGCAAAAGCTTTTAAGTTTCATTAGGTCCCATTTGTTTATTTTTGTTTTTATTTCCATTTCTCTAGGAGATGGGTCCAAAAGGATCTTGCTGTGATTTATGTCATAGAGTGTTCTGCCTATGTTTTCCTCTAAGAGTTTGATAGTTTCTGGCCTTACATTTAGGTCTTTAATCCATTTTGAGCTTATTTTTGTGTATGGTGTTACCCTCGTAGTATTTTTATAGAAACTATTTCTACTGAACTTGACTGAAAATTTTAGACTTCATGTCTGTATTCTCAGTATCTAAGCATTAGGCTTTTGACCTTCTCAAACATATATTCCATTCTCCAAGAACACTTTTCCACATTAACCTTGTTTTGAGTTTTGAATACATTGTTTTTTCTCCTAGTTTTACTTTCTTTCTATATGAGTGGAACATTAAGTACCCAATAATACAACAGCATAGATGGTAAAATTAGATGTTAATAATATCAGACTGCTCTAGTTACACCCTGCAATTCACTCTTATTTAAACACCATACTTGGTACATGACACAAGACTAGACCCATGCATTAAGCAATGTATGCAGAATTTTACTTCAGAGGGATATAGAAAACTTGGAGGAAACCCAAAATACTATAAAAAGGAGGAAAAAGCTGGGAAATTGCCCCTTTAATGAAAGGTAAAAGAATTCAAAAGGTTTGGCAGTAAAGAGAGAAATGAATAGATGGTTTACTAACATTATTTACATCTATGAGGTGTCTTTTTTTTTTAATGATAACCAAGTGACACTGGCTCTTGGTTTCAAATAAGAAAAGAATAGAAAGGAGTAAAATAAACTGAAACATACATAGACCAATGAATACCAAATCTTTCCTAGAGGTCATATAATTCAGTTAGGAGAACACAGACTTCAACACCAGGAAGACATGTAAAGGAATATACAAACCCAAAAGACTTCAAAATCTTTCGGTTTGGTAAAATGGTTACCCAGAGGAAGGTTTTATAGCAGACATACTGGTGCCTCATTGGATCTCTATGTTGGAAACAATTGCCAGGAAATCTTAGAGGTGCTTTTGAAGTAGAAACACACTTCAAAGTTTAGAATCCTTTAGATTGTCTTATTAAAGGAAGAGAAATAGACTAAGAAAGGGAACTTTATTTTTTGATGAAAAGTCTGATCAGTTCCTTTTATGAGATGTCTTTATAACATGGTGATAAATCAAAATGAAAATATTTTCTGGGGCTGAAGCTTTGAACATTTCTTGGATATGGCTAGAACATGGCAGATAACTTACTGCAAAGAAGTGACTACATCCATACTTTTGTCCTTACCCTAAGTCATTTGTTGTTCATTTCTCAGTTTACACATGTCTTAACATACTTCCGGCCTAGACTATTAAGCAGAAATCACAAAGGCTACAATTTTGCAGTCAGGCTTTGTTGGCTCCACTAACTTGCAGTGATACCTCAGGCTCCTTTAACCTTTCCATGTCTTAGTTTCCTCAGCTGTAAGTGGAGGTAAGAAAGCTAACCTACACAGACAGGTGTCAGATGGATAAAAGAAATCACTATTTTAAGGGCACATTTTAATGCTATGATTAATCTTTTTTTTTTTTTTTTTTTTTTTTTTTTTGCGGTACGCGGGCCTCTCACTGTTGTGGCCTCTCCTGCTGCGGAGCACAGGCTCTGGACGCGCAGGCTCAGCGGCCATGGCTCACGGGCCCAGCCGCTCCACGGCATGTGGGATCTTCCCGGACCGGGGCACGAACCCATGTCCCCTGCATCGGCAGGCGGACTCTCAACCACTGTGCCACCAGGGAAGCCCATGATTAATCTTTTGATTCCTATTGGTCATAGCAACCTGTGAAATATACCCACACTCTCCTTATACACCACTATTCAAAACACTAATTAGTTTACCAACACCTAAGATTTTGAAATGCTGAAAGATTGTGTGTAAATTAAAAGTCAAGCCCCCTCTGCAGTTCTGCAACTCTTCTGTAAATTAATTTTGTGATTTACCATGTCCTCATGTTTTCAGTAAAGGTCAAGTGTATAGTATAAGATGATAAAAGTAGAATGCAAGACACTGATTTGTTCCTAATGATATACTTAATAAAATTCTTGAACTTGCAACTTACTGTGCATGCAAAAAAAACCAATATGTGTTCACACCCTCTCATAAATCAGTGGTTGAAACTGCAGGGGTGAGGATGTTAAAGGCTCATGTTTGGATGTAAGGGTTAATCTGCAGTGAGTATTTGGGGAACCAAACCCCAATAGAAGATACTTAGTTTCAGCCCTTCAATGTGGTGAATTTCTAAAATGAGCATATTTCTAACTTAATCCACACAACTATGTCCCTTCTCCCAGTCTTCTTTCTTTTGTCTTCTACCCCAACACAATAAATATTTTTTTCAGTAAGAAGTTAGATGGTTCATCATTATATTATGCAAGATGCCTAGCAGTTATTATATCCAAAGAAACATAAGCATGCTTAACATTTAATACTTACACAATATATTTCAAGGTGTTTTCAGAAGTCACTAATCTCACAAGTTTAAAGATTTCTGAGAGGTAGTAATGCTTTAAATGTTTATTTGTATGATGTTAGTAATAAAGTTGTTAAAGGCAGTTGTATTTCTACTTTCAGCCACGTCCAGCCATTTCCTCTTTTTTTTAATCTTTTCATTTATCTTTGATACATAATTCAAGTACATATTAGATTAAAATTTTCTTCAAGAAATTTATATCAAAATGTATTTTAACTGAGTACAACCTTGCTTGGAAAATGTAGAATTACCATGTCAACTTCAAGGTTAATAAACTTTAAGTATAATCTTGAGCTAAACTTTATTCTTCCAGGGTCACCTGAATATTACGTATGACGATCTTTCATGTAAATAAACTGAATAAAAATCTTGGAACTGAAGCATCCTATAAAATTTTAAGTGACTGCATCAAAACTGAAAGAGCTATTTTGCCAAAAAACAATTATTCTCCTCATTTATGCATTTCTTTGAAAATACTGATATTATAATTGATATTATTAAATACTAAATATTGAAGGTATTTTCTATTTTTAGTAGTAATGTGTAGAAGTATTCCCAAGTGTATTCACATCAAATTTCTACTAAAACAAGTGCTTGTTAAAGCAGGAATTGTTGAAACCAAATGTATAGTCAAAACATATTTTGACCAAAATGTTCTCAAACAAAAATGAACATATTTAAATAACATACATGTTTATAGGAAAACATTATTATTTAGAACATATTTGTCAATGTAGAGATAAGTCTAGAACTCATATCTAACATGTGTTTTTCCATAAAGCATTTTAAGGACATGTCATCGTCATCCACTAAAAAAAACTAAGGGACATTGAAATGTCAGAGTCCTGAAGCAGAAATCCCCTTCACCATCTCCCTTTTTCCATGGCTTCCTGACTGGAGGAATTACAATTTGGTCAGAGTACTGCTGTCATTTTTAGAATCATAGTCTTAGAGCTGTAACCTACCTTGAGGAATGTCAGATGTAAGCTTATAATTTTATGTAATTATTTTTTCAGGTTCATTGAGATAAATTGACATACAACTCTGTATATATTTTTGGTGTACTGCACAATGACTTCATATACTTATATTGTGAAATGAATACCACAATAAGTTAACATTCATCTCCTGATATAGTTACCAAAAAACCCCAAAAAACAAAAAAACATTTTTTTTCCTTGTGACGAGAACTTTTAGGATCTACCCTCTTAGCAACTTTTAACTATACCATACAGCAGTGTATACTGAGCTCATTGTTTTAGATGTAATGAAAGGAGATCACAGGGAGATTAATTCAGAAGTAGATGATCCAGCTAGTCACATTTCTCACTCCAATTTATTCTATTACCCCTTTATAGTTTGGTTATGCTCTCTTCATTTCCAAGATCAACTTTTTAAATTTTCCTGGTCTAGGTTCAGAGTTCTGTTGTCAATGTCTAGAACACAGTGGAATAATTTTTTTTCATTAACTATTCCCATGACTGATATATTTTCATGGTGGTGACACCACTTACACCATATGATGCAGTACCAACCCTAAATTTCCATAACAATGAAAATTCAAATAAATACATAGGAAATTCCAATAAAACATCTCTCTTACTATACTTGTCATTATAACACAATAAAAGTTATAGAGTGATGTCAGGAAAGTTACAGGCACGTTCTGACTTATACTTAGTGAACAATTTTATTCTAACATATAACTTTGTTTGCTTTTAATATAAAAAAAGTATCAAACTGTACTATTTCATCTTTCACAAATGTGATATAATTCAGTGTGCTATTGATGCTAGGAGATTTCCCATAAATTGGTTGATTAATTAATCAATATATAATCCATTCACAGTAAAAGAGAAACTATATTAAACTGTACTTCAGGAATGCTACTCTGAAATTTAAATACAAAATTGATTGTAGTTAGTTTAATGTTCATTTTTTGTTAGCATATATTTTAGTATCAATGCATACATAGGTCTCTGCTAGCTGATACATGGGGGTAGAGATCATTGTTTAGTAGTGCCATACCAGCTCTGTCATTTCCTAGTCGTGTGTCATTGGATAAGTTTTTAACCTCTCTGAGACTGGATTTTAATAGCTGGGTTTTAGAAGCATCATAAACAATGTATGTAAAATGTAATATATGTAATTAATAAGCTTGCACCTGATGTTTCATAATGTTCCATAAATAAGCATTAAAAAATCAACATCATTAGCTTTAGTAATAACATAACCATACGAACAATACCCATTATCTGATGGGATCATTAACAATTAGAAAATATATAGGTAAAATGTAAAATACATGTAGAACATTAAAAAAATGCTTCTGCACTCATAAATTTACATAATTAAAAGATTATTCAGACAAGAGGCTGAAATATTTCACAGTTCTCTACAAGTCAACTAATGATTTGTTTAGTTGAAGATATCTGTTTCCTGTTATATAAACCATTAGACACAACAACTGAAATGAAAAACTAGAGAAACTGGATTTGTCCTCCAAGATGACCCATTTGTACTTTACTATAATATATATTGTACTTAAAAATATATTGACTCTTCATAACAACAAGAGCATGGCTTTATTAGTCTAGAGTCTACTTTTTCTAATTTATGATCATTTTTAAAATACATATCTGAATTCATTTTAGATCACAGTGGCATTTATAACTTATGATATATAAAACTCATAAACTGTTTTTTCCTTTATAAGCTTTTAGGGTCCTCAGTTACTTTCAAGCATTAGTGTTCTCTCATTCAGATATTCTTAAGAGATATAGGGTCACTGTCTGCCTATGTTGGACTACTTCCATAGATATTTTAGCAAGTTTTGGGTCCTCTTTTCTGAAAACCAAACAAATAAAATAAATTAAACTGGTCATACAGCCAGTTCAAGAAGAAAATCAGAGGTTCACTCATTTACCCATTCATCTATCCGTGTGTTGACTCATTCACTGAAGATCAATAATGCATCTATCAACCCTCAAGGAGCTGGCATGAGAAATTGTTCTTCTCCTGTTCTTTAGGAAACCATCAGGGTACACCTCCTACTACCACATAGCCTGAGTAAAGGAGGTTGTAAGGAAGAAGGGTTTTTAAATCCATAATTAAAATAACATACTTTTTATACAGAATCCTATCATATACTTCATGTTAGCAAGCATTGCTAAAAAAAATTTGTATGAAAAGCATTCTAAAATTGATTTTCAAATTTAACATTATTTCAGTGAGGATCTCTCTATTCAAAGTTATATTTTTAAAAAGATCCAAGTTTCCTGTCACAGACCATGAGAATTATCATAGTCCTGAATCTGTGAAGTTCAAGGATCCTGAGAGACCAATAGAAGCTGACAATCTATAAATGTGAGTCTCACAATTTTCTCCCTTTGTATTTAGATGTTTTGCCCAAGATATTTCCACTAGGCACAGGGACCTAGAGTTGTCTAAAGTAAGAAACAGAGCCTGGAAGTCTCAAGGACTCTCTTTCCAGTTTCATCATTTGCTGTAAGCTCTTAAGCAAGTCATTTAACTTCTCAGAACTTCTACTGTCTCTTTTTAAAAAGTAGACAATAATTACATCATTGGTTATTGGGATAATTAATTGATAATGTATGGGAAAGGGCTGGTCACTATTAAACTGTCAGTAATTATTCCATAGGTCACTATTAAAAAGTTACTGGAAAAATGTTGCACTTTCTTTCCAATTTCTTCCACACTGTGTTCCCCTCCCTATTAGAAAAACAAATATTTCTGAACATTTTGTTACTTAAGATTTCCAGCCACAGAGTTGTCACCAAAACAATGTGAAGAAGATATTTTAACAACTGCTTCTTCATCTTTAAATAATATATGACTGATCTTTCTGGACATAAATGGTCATGGTGGGAGTGGGACCTATCTTCCTGAAGCTTGCGAGGAGCAGACGAAGCTGATGCTGCCCCAGAGTAGTTGTCATTCACGGATCCATGTCACAACTCAGGTGACATTAGGCCATCTCTAGAGGCTGACAGGTCATGAAGGCAAATTAGCTCCATATTGTGAGTGGGTGTAAACCTCGATAGTCTTTGACAGTAGCTGGAGGAAGAGCTCCAGATCGTTACCTCCTAAGGCTATGGAGAGCTCATCATGACAGAACCAAGTGGGAAGGGGGCTGTTAGGCAGACAAGGCAAGTGAGAAGAAGAGTAATCTAACCTGGACTTTCCACAATGTGACCCATATCAGATGTCCTAGGAGCACTGATTGACAGGAAGGGAAATAGGGCATCATGACAAATATTGACACATGAAGTCAGAACAATGTATTCTTAAGGCTTGAGTCAAAGTAATGGTCTGCTCTTCTCCAGAGCTTACTAGACTTGGTTTTCTAATGATTAGCATAGATGATTAGGCCTGGCATATGTAAGAGAAATGGTGATGCTCTAATGCACCAATCATGTTTCAGAACTTGCTATCCTGTTGTTTTTATAGAAAGACCATTGTGAAGGGTTCAGTCAGGAAGGGTGACAGAGATACTCAGGAACATACAGAAGCAAGCCAATCATTCCTCCCTGGGTGCTACTCCAGGGCAGAGTTCTTGAACTTCCATTTGTCACATGTATATTCTTGAATTAGAGCCTGTAAACTCTGCAAAGACAGGGATTTTTTATCCTTCATCTTGAAGCCCTACCTATCTTTCTGACGTTCACTTCTTCACCCAGGAACTGTCACATTGAGTAGGAGCTCAACATATGTAGTGACTTAAATTTAAATTAAGCCGCAACAGTTCTTGTTTTGAGGGGTGATACAAAGGCATACTACTACTACTAACTACTGATAATAGGTCACCAATTGACCTGCTGCCCCTGACACAGTCAGGAATCTGCCAGCCACCTGATGAATATGGAAATTAAAGCTTGCTGCTCAAGGACCATGCTGCTCTGTTGTGATTTGTGCCAGTAAAATGGATACCTCCTACTCTTTTTCCCTCTTGCTCTCCTCTGATTTCACTTCTTACAAAACCTATGTCACATTAGCGACATTATTTGAGGTGAATCTAAGACCTAAGTTTTTAGCCTTTCATCTTTTTCAGGATAGAAAAACACACTAGCTGTCATCAGAGTAGCTGTGAAGCAAACCAATCCACAGCACCTGACAGTGTCCTTATCTCCACCTGGAACAGTATTCATTTCTGTTTATTTTTTATTATTTGCCTCCCACAGGTAGGCTGTAAGCTCCAAGAAAGAAAAGATTGTTTCCGTTTTGTTCACTTTTGGATCTCTAGATCTAGAAAAGAGTCTGGCACTTTTTGTCCACTCCTTATATATTTATAAATGTAGAATGAACAGATCATTTAAATAACGGATATGCAGCCACACCTGAGAAGGATGAAGTGTAAGTCGTGTTTTTAGAACATAGCTCTGGGCCAGAAGGTTGGAGAACACTGATGAAATAAATAGAGGAAGACACCAAAAAAATGGAACGATATCCTATGTTCATGTACTGGAAGAATTAAAACTGTTGAAATGTCCAAAACGTACTATTCAAAGCAATGTATAGATTTATTGCAATCCCTTTCACAGTTCCAATGACATTTTTCACAGAAGTAGTAAAAACAATCCTAAAATTTGTATGGAATCACAGAAGACCCCAAGTAGCCAAAGCAATTTTGAGAAAGAAGAACAAGGCTGGAGGAACCACACGTCCTGATTTTAAAAAATATTACAAAGCTAGAGTAATCAAAACAGTATGGTATTGACATAAAAACAGACACATAGATCAATGGAACAAAATGGAGACCCCAGAAATAAACCCATGAATATATGGTCAATTAATTTATAATAAAGGTGCCAAGAATATACATTGGGGAAAGGATAGTCTTTTCAATGAATGCAAGGGTATTTTTTAAAGGGTTAATGGAACAAATTGCAGTTTTTATTGTTTCACCTGGACTTGATGTTCATCATCTTAATCTCCTACCACCCTTTCTAGAATTTCTATAACTTTCCACCAGTGTTTAGACTCATCTGGGTAACTTGATTGATATGGAAACCCACATCTTCATTCCTGAATAGTCTAAGATCATTGCATCTTGCCTTTGTTGGACCATGGTTGCTGCAACGGTTCACTTACCGTTATCACCAGGAACAGAAACACCAAAAAACACCCCTGTGAATCCTGTGGGTTACAGTTATATCCTTCCCTGTCCTCAGAGTGTAGTAGCAACACGAGCTTGTTATGGTCATTGGAATGAATTCTCCCAGCTTTCGAGCAATTCTTTTTTTTGTCCAAAGGTGGTGACCAGGTGGTAATCATAGTTACAAGTTCAGTGGAAAACTTACTGGGTTTCCTGGTGGAAGCATTTCCCCTTTGTGGAACCAGGAGGTAGAGGTCAAGAATGTGAAGACAAGATGTTCACATTCCATAAATAAGTAAATCATTGGGAGTAATGTTGGGAGATTGGAAGTAAATGCGTGAAAGAATACACAGCAAGTAAATACCAATAAGGCTGGAGTGACTATGTTAGTATAAGATGACGGACTTCAAGATAAAATGTATTACAAGAGATGAGGAGAAACATTTCAAAATGATGAAAGTATCAATTTGTCAGGAATTTTTTATAAGCATAAATAAGCATGTGCAAAATTTGACAGAATCAAAGAAATAAAGGTATAATTCTACAATTATAGTTACAGATTTTAATTCCCCTCTCATAGCAATTGATAGAGCAAATAGGCAAAATATTAAAAAGCAGAAGACATAGAACATAAGATATGAACACTATTAATTACCTTCATCCAATTGATGTTTACAGAATACTACAGATTACAACTGCAGAATACACACTATTTTCAAATACATTTAGTATACTCACCAAAGTTTATGCTGGGCCATAAAACATCTCAATACACTTAACATGATTGGGATCTTACAGAGTATGTTCGCTGACCCCAAAAGAATTGAATTAAAAATGTGTAACAGTAAGACATTTAGGAAGATCTCAACTATTTGCAAATTAAATAAATAATATATATCTGTCAAATCTATGGGTCAAAGAAGAAATCACAAGGAAAATGAGAAAATATTTCAAACTGAATGAAAATGAAACATAATGAAATTTGGAGAATGCTGTTAAAACAGGGCTCTGTGTGCAATCTCCTCGAGAAATCCTCTGCTACGCTGTTTGATATTTCCTAAGTCATCGATGGGTAGGACACTAACAATTCTGGTACAAATTCTGGAGTTTATATCCTTACCCATCTTGCGGGGAAAGTAGCTATTTTATCCAGTGCTGAAAATACTGGTTTTACATTTCTTCTTTCTCTCCTAAGAATCATTGGCAATTTGAATATATAAGGAGCTCAAGATATAATTTCCATGTAATTTGAAGCTGTTTAGAGGCAGCTTCTATGATCTGTTTTTACTTACAACACTGTTGACACCAAACGTGTAGGACTTTTTTCACACTCAAAACCAATTCTCTAACTCTACGGTCACCAGCTGGGAGTCTAATGATTCAGTTCAATTCTGACACTAACTACCTGGGGTTAGCACAGAACCCATAGGTACAGGGCTCAGTCCCACAAAGACTGTCCCCACCCCCATTTCAGATAGCAATCACAAGGCCTCCTGTACTTCTGATTGACGGGCTACAAATTGAGAGTGCCCAGGATCCCTTCCTCAGGTTCAACAATTTTCTAGGATGCAGGAAATCACTTTACTTACTACTACTGGATTGTTGTAAAGGATACAACTTGGAAAATTCAAATGAAAGAGATGTGTGGGGTCAGTTATTTTCATGGCTGGGCACGTGGAGCTTCCATGCCCTCCCTGGGCACACTACTCTCCCAGCGCCTCTGTGCGTTCACAAAATTGGAAACTCTCTGAACTTTGTTTTTAGGGGCTTTTATGTAAGTTCCATTACTAAGGGATGGTTGATTAAAATATCGGTTATAGGTGATTAACTCAGTCTCAGCCCCTGGAGTTCTGGGATGGGGCTAAAGTTCCAAACCTCTAAGCACTTGGTTGATTCCTCTGGCAACCAGACCCCATCCTGAAGCTATCTAGAGGTCAACGAAGAGTCACCCTTATCACCCAGGAAATTCCAAGTGTTTTAGAAGCTCCTGTGCCAGGAACCACAGAGTAAGATCATATACATATTTCTTACTACATCTTCCAATTATCACAACTTCCAGTTAGGAAGCCAATCAAGTCACAGTCAGCTGTAGGGTCCTTTCTAGTTAAATCAAAGAGGGTATTTTATGAATCATCTCTTGGTCTCACTGATTGGCTTAAGCTGCTTGGAATGAAAATGTGTTAAATTGTTAGAAAAATTAATTTGTTACTATATTCTAAAGGACATAATTTCCTATTTCAATCAATTATCAAATTCCTACTATGTGTACAGAATTGTTAAGTGCTCTACACAGTTTTATATAGCTCAACCAAGTTTGGAGTTATTTCTTTGAGGAAAAGTCTTCACTTGAAAATTTATGTATTTCATTTAGAATGTAGTTGACAAGGAATGCAGATAGAATTTCACAGTAAGAATCTCTCCTTTAATATGCAACATAAACTAGTGGCTTCTTATTTCTTATTCTTTTTATGGCTTGTTTGACCTGTCCTGAAAGACTAAGTACAGTCCACATTTAGAAATTTTCTTAGATAAAAAAAGTTTTCAATATAACAACTAAAGAAATGCTCAATGGGATAAGGGCTGCATTATGGCTCCATCATTGTGCGGATAATGTGTGCCACTAGCGTAAGTACTGTATTAGTCAAATGCCTAGAAACCTGTTCAGCTCCATTCCTGACTTGAAAATTACAGAATTATGCTCCCTCTAGGTTCATTTGTACATAATTAAACAAAATGCACATGATTTTCCAAGTGCAATAATTTGTGTTTCACTAATTTTTTGAGTAGCGAAGTTGACTTGAATAAAAGGCTGCTGAGATGTTTTAGGTCTCCACTGAGTTTGATTTGTATATATTTTAGAGATAGGTTTGTTTAAATTCAGTCAGGCAGGCAAAAGGGCATACGATTAAATGGCCTGTTTTAAACCAAAGACAACATTTGCATGTGTGTAGAGCCATAAGTGGGAGAGAAGGCTGGGAACATTTGGTTTTATACTTTTAGCCATTATATTCTGAGTAAAGAATTTTTTTCAAAGATGAGGAAAATTTCCCCTCACTTTAACAGAAATTACAATGTTTCCCATGTAAATAGAAATCCTCATTTTATGTTGATATTGTACAGTAAATTAACAAACATAGTATCATTCATGTGCACAATCCATTTACCTTTTCAGCAAATGGATCATTTGTTCATCTCAAAGGAATTTGTGTGAGCAGAAAAAGCAGAATATGTATGTAGAAGAAAATAACACTTTGTACCAGAGTATCAGGAGTTCACCTTATAACTTTACAAAAGCTTACTGATAAATACAACTTCACCCAACTTCTTATGCTTGCTATTAAGTACTGGATATTTTCTATTTCAATGGGAATCCATTAACTGTCTGGTGTTCTGTGGATGGTGTTGTATACAATAGGGATATTTGCTAATTCCTTCATAGATAGAGACTGAATTTAAAATAGACTAAAGTAAAAATTCCTGTGTCTTTTGTTTGATGTTAGAGCAGAGTTGGGAGGAAAAGGACTTGTACATTACATAAGCACACATGCACATGCAATATGATGCACTAGCCAGAATGTTTACCTGTGGCTCTTCACTGACAGACAGTGCCCTTTAAACACATAGTGGGAAACTGCCTTCTGTATCAATCCAGGGATCTTAGGTAGTTCAGAACGTGACAGAATGAGAGGGAGCCAAAGAAAATAGAATCTAGAGGACAGCAGTCTTGGTTCCAACCATCTAGAGACACATTATATCTGTCATCGGTAGAATAAAGAATTCTGAAACATAAACCTGAGGAATTCTAGAGAAAATCAGCTTCTACCTAGAGAGAAGGTGAAGCATGATGCTGTCTTTACACTCTCTCAATAAGTATCCTGTCATAGATATCCTTCTTCTTGGTCTTCTGAGGGTTTTTAATCACCTCCAATGTGTGACATACTCAGCATAGTTTGAAGTGTGTTCTCCTTGGGATCAACATGCCTGAAGACTGAAAGGAGACTTTCTGTTTTCAGCTGGCTTTGTAGGCTGTAGGCTTAGCTATAAACTAGATGATGAAACTTGGTTACAGTGTAACACTTTACACTGATGCACCAGGGGCTACTTTTGATTAAGAGTGGGTTTGACTTGTAGTTGTCATTTCTTTAAAAATAGGTGGTGCAGCCACTATGGACAACAGTATGGAGGTTCCTTAAAAAAGTAAAACTAGAGTTACCATATGATCCAACAATCCCACTCCTGGACATATATCTGGAGAAAACTCTAATTCGAAAAGATACATGAACCCAAATGTTCATAGCAGCACTATTTATATACAATAACCAAGACATGGAAGCAACCCAAGTGTCCATCAACGGATGAATGGATAAAGAAGATGTATATATACACAATGGAATATTACTCAGCCATAAAAAAGAATGAAATAATGCCATTTGTAGCAACATGGGTGCACCTAGAGATTATCATACTAAGTGAAGTAAGTCAGACTGAGAAAGACAAATATCATGATGTCGCTTATATGTAGAATCTAAAAAAATGATACAAATGAACTTATTTACAAAACAGAAATAGACTCACAGACATAGAAAACAAACTTATGGTTATCAAAGGGGAAGGGGGGAAGGGATAAATCAGGAGTTTGGGATTAACAGATACAAACTGTTATATATAAAACAGATAAACAAAAAGTAACTACTGTGTAGCACAGGGAACTGTATTCAATATTTTGTAATAACTTATAAGGGAAAAGAATCTGAAAAAGAATATATACACACACACACACACACACATATCAGTGTGCTGTACACCTGAATCTAACACAACGTTGTAAATAAACTATACTTCAATAAAAAAAATTATTTTTAAAGGTGGTAGGTTAACTGTGATTGAGCAGCCTCACCCCTAAATTCCTGGCCGCATGAGACAGGACTACATCCAGCTGCCCTCCAAGAGGGAAGGCTACGGTGGTCTCCCCAAGCAATGCAACATGCAACCTCTGAGACCTGCTGCCAGAGACCCTTTTCACACACGGGTACCCAGTCACCATCCAAACAACTCACTTTCCTTTTCTGCAAACGTATGAGCTGCCTGAAGGAGGAATAATGTGTAGCCTTTATCTTCTATCTTTGTGTGGGACCCTCCTCTTTCTTGCCCTCTGGCCTACAGGGGAAGAGAGCTAACATCAAACTCCTTTGGGTCTTACCTGTATCTACGAAGTCTGTCTCTGTGTAAAGACCCTCCATTCAGGAAGAAACAAACTATCGACAAAATCTTCTTCCATTCCTGACAGTTAAATATTATTTCCAAATCAGATTAATTAAAATGGGATGTTAGTAACCTCTCTTAAAAACATCAGTTATTTGTGCAATGAGAGGCATCAAATTTGTTGAGTGACACCCCACAGAATCACCAGAACAGATGAGCAACACCTAGGGTACCACTTTTAGAGCAGCCTTCCTAGGCAAGACCTTCTCCTCCCTTCTCATCTCACTCAAATTTGTTCTGTCAGAAAGGGGCATCTTATCATAGCTCACTCCTTCATTTCGTCATATTTGACAAGATTGTTATACAAAATGAGAGATTATTTTCATGGTACCATTTATTCCTAAAACATATTCAAACATGTATCTTGCTTAGTGAGATAAAGTTTAATATACTAGGAGTCAAGGGGTTTTTGTTGATAGGCAAAATGATGGTCAAGGTCAAGTTCTCTCTATTTTATTTTCTCAAAAAATGCATTATAAAATAAGACTTATTCTTTCTGAATTTCCTTTTCCTTTTTTTCCCCCAGGTGAGCCATTGAAACCAGTATAACATACTCCTTTTAGGAAATGGACGTCTAAATAAATGGGATAAAGGCCATTTAAGAGAGTCCAGCCATCTGTGTCTGAGTGGGTCTCTTGCTGTTGTTTCTATTTCTTGCAGAGCCCATTACAGAGTCTGGTACAGCTATTACTAAATCAAAGGCTTAATTTTACTTCTATTTTCAAATTTGTGTTAAAGTATTATCCTAGTGACATGTTTCCAACCTGGGTTTTACAAACCCCAGCAGGTTTCCATTTGCCTCAAAGGATACCGTAATCTCAAAATTTTCTCTTGACAGTGATTTTTTAAAATTTACTTTTAGTACTAAAGACTATGATTTTACATGATCCCTTGAAAATGAGAAAATATTGGTGAAATTTCTTAAATGGTCTTTGTTTGGCTCTTCCGGAGAATTAAGGCAATTTTAAAAATCAATACATTTTTTCACAGGCCATATTTTCCAGCAGATTATGATGTGTGAAGTAAGAACACTTATAAACTGCTGCTAATGGTAATTCTGCAAAATGTGTACAAAATCTTCCATGTCACTAATTATCAATCAATTCATATGAGGTTAAATATGACTTTGAAAGTCAGTCCCATTATTTACTAGTTATATTTTGTGGTATTTCATTCACTTAATATAAAAAGCTATTGCTTGAAACATTGAATACCAGTTGATATATCAATGTATAAAGACATATTTGCCAGTAGGAACCTGAGTAGCACAACTAGACCAGTGGCTACCGCCTGACATAAATCATTCTATAAATATATGCTACATAAGTAAAAGAAGAAATGAATAAATGCATTAATCTAACACATTTTCCAGATTATGACCTTATTTAACACTGAATTAGGAACCTCAGAATTAAATATTTGGAATAAGTGACTGTTTATACTCTGGGTTATATATTTTAACAGATAATGGTGTGTGTGTATGTGTGAGTGTGAGTGTGTGTGTGGTGGCTTAATACCAATAAAGTGTTCTCTGACTTCTGAAACAGATTTCTCCCATGCATAACAATTAAGAATAGTACTAATATAAGTCTGAGAGTGCTTAGCACAAGGCAGTCCTACTCTGGACCCCAAAATCATAGCAAAGTGATGAACTTTATGTCCTCTCCTCTCACAGAAAGACAAGGTCTGTGTATTGTAGTTATATGCAGATACTTTAAAAGAGTATAAACTGAGTAAAGTCCAAGGACATTTAATTTCCTGTCTTTTGCAATGCAAAGTTAATTTCATCTGGACTTTGAAATTGATGTATACCAGAACTCACTGCTCAATTCTGCAGCATTACAATATTGTTTTTCCTTTTTAATACTATTCCCCCACTATGCCTAGAAAACAAATATTACCCAATTATTAATCAACTACCCAATCATCCTAAGGAGTCTTTCCTATTTTAAAAACAGCAATGCAATACTGAAAAAAAGCGATGAACTGTGACTTCTTGTCCAAGTCAATGGATCGTACAGTCTTTAGAATCAAGCTTTCCAATGTGCAGGTTAACATTTCCTGAGACATTAAGTCAAGTCATACTGTACACAGCTTGATTACTAGATGTAATCAAAACCAAGCCTGCTATTCTGGACTAGAATTTTCCAGCCAGAGTAAGCCCTGTTATTGCCTACCTTTGTTTTTCCTACTTTTCAACTGACTCACAGGGTAAGGAAACAAATGTAACCAAGAGAGGGAAAAGTAGGCTAAACAGGAACTTGCCATAGATCTGGCCTCATTTTTGTCCTACCTTCTCCATATCACAAATGTTCCCCCGGGAGCAGGCATCAACAGTATGCAACTCTAACTGCAAAAGTAATAAACAGAACCTACATGGATGTTTCTCTCAAAGTTAACTCTTAATGTCAGACTGGCAGTTGTCTAAATGTCTAATCTCTCATCGAATCAATAGTAACCAATTTTAGATATAAGAAAGGGTGAGGGAGTGCAAGGAAACAAGCTAGGAAGAATGCCATTTTCAGATTTTTATGGCATTCTCAGCAGACCTTATTGATATGTGCTGGCAGGCTGAACGAAACAGCCAAAAGAATAGGATTTTTTGGTCCATTTTAGGCTCTAGTTTGATCCATTTAAATGTTTTCATCAGAATCAAATGGGTATTGGCTTGCTCATTTGCATTCAAAACAAAGCAGGGAGAGTTGAAACACACACACACACACACACACACACACACACACACACACACACACACTCCCAACGTTATGGTAAAATTAGGGTAAGTGATTCTCATGGTGAGGTCCAGAACAGCAGCAGCAGCATCTAGGAACTGGCTAGAAATACAAATTCTCCTACCCTACACCAGACCTCATGAACCAGAAACACTGGAAATAGGACCGGCTGTGGTGTTTAAACACACCCTCCAGGTGTTCCTGACACATACTGAAGTTTGAGAACTACTGGATTAAGATGCATCCCCCAGTTTTCGAATAAAGGGGTTCTTTTTGGGGCCCAATTTTCCTAAATTTGAACCAAGTAATTTCAAGTAATCAAAAAGAAGCAAAATGTAATCAAACTCTGGTTACGAGTTTTTATTTATTTTCTTCTTGAAACAACTGAGTTTAGTATATCATTTAGACAAAAATGAATTAAAAGTACTTATGAAATGAAATTAGTAAGAATAAATTATTTTTATAACTAAAGGATAAATAACTTGGGAATCTTGAAGGTGGGTCTAGCTCAGGCTATCTCCACTGTGGCTACATTGATAACACAGCCAGTTCATTCCTTGCTGTGGGCAGCGGTCCTGTGTGTTGTGGGATGTTGACATCATCTCTGGCCTTTATCCACTGATGCTGGAAATAGCACCCTCTCCCCCAGGCTGTGAAAACTTGAACTTGCAAATGTCCCTTGGAGAGGCAAATTGCCCCCAGGTTGGAACTACTGATCTAGTTGATTATTTAGAAAAACAATTTATTTGTTCACTGACTTTAAAAACACAACATGTGTTAGGCACCTAAAATAAGCAAAGCATTATGCATTGCATTAAAGACACATATTCTACATTGGTATAGAAATGTTGATACATCAAAGTGCATTCTGACACTCAGACAAAATGATTTGGTAATGAGGCACTGTGGTGTATTGGAAAGAGCAGCGATTAGAACTTAGGTGACACGGCTTGTCGTCTTTGTTACTAATTTGTTGTACAGTCTTAGGAAATCACTGGATCTTTTCAGGTTATTTTCTAATACGTAAACTGAGGCTGGTGGGTTACATGATCTCTATGATGACCTTGACTTTTTCTGGTGCTATCAATAATGTATACCAGTCACACCCAAGTGTAATTGGTCCTTAGCTAATAGTTTTTCAGAGCCACGCTAAGCACGTATACTATCTCCTTAACCCTCCCAACTCCATGTGAAAGCTGTATTCTCCATTTTCCAAACAGAGGTACTGAGACCCAGTCCCACTGTATACCTCCCCACAGCCACGAGGCACCCCGACTACGGCCAGGGCCCTTCCCCCTGTATCACATCTGTCTTCAGTTGTACCAAAGCTAAACGGCTGGGAAGACATGGAATGATTGCCATGAAAATATACTAGAGGAGAACAAAAGTCAGCACCAGCTACCCTGAAATGACACATGGTTTCACTTTTGATAGAATTAATCAAAATGAAGACAGTATAACACACGTATGGAGATAAGGCAGGTTGCTAGTTTTCACTGCACAAAAGGTTTATGGAGCACTTTTGATGTGTTAAGCATTATGCAAGTGCACCAGGATATGGAAGTTTCTAGATCTTGACTGCTCTCAAGTTTAGCAGTCTGCACAGCACACAGCCCCTGGAAGAACACCCAGGTTGGTTTTCCTTTAAGCATCAGTGAGAACAGTACAGGCAGGGGCCTGCTGGACAGCCCCTCTCTCTTTTGCCCTCTTGGGGAAGCAGATGGAGAATGAAATTGCAGTAAGTGAAGACAACCATAAAAACATTTGCATGGCTTATCCTCTTTTGAATGAAAAGCAGAAGGAATAAAAATTCTTCGGTTTCCTAATAGACTTTTATTTATCGCTATTCTTATTGCCCCCAGAGGCAGAACTTACCATGGGTACCATCCATATATCTGCTTATCACTTAAGCAGTGGCCCAAGGATCCTGCTGGACTTGTTAAAGGGATCCTCAGCTTGCAATTTTAACCCATTCGGTACACGTCGTGAGAACCTGAGAACAAGTTCTTACCCAGCTACTTCTCCGAAATGTTACTATGGGGACCAGTTTATCCCAATTCATGAAATCATAACTGACCATTTTATGCAAAGTTTTCATATCAAAGTTGACCCTCGGAAGACATGGGGTGGGGGAAAAGTAGGCTCATATCAATGGTCATCTACTTTTAACATTAGGATCACCCACAAGTTGCTAATGTGAAACATAATTGTCGAATTGGTGTTAGTAGAGAATTAAAAAAATTGAGGTGAAATCACTTACCTAATTTACTCCAGAAAATTAAGTGAATCGCAGCCAATATGCCACTGACCTATATGTCAGAAATCGCATTCTTTTTGTTCTCTCATAAAAGCCATGGCTTATTTAGCATGTCTCAGACTTTGTCTGACAATGACTTACTCAAAATTCAGCCGAGCTTCAAGGGTCCCAGTTCTGCTTTTATTCCATTCACAAGAAGGATCCTGAAAACAACAAACAAAAAGCATCCAGGTGAGTTTCACTGATTTTATTCTATTTTTCCAAACCTGAGAAAAAAGCTTTGTCAGTCAATCTGTACGCAAATTGTAGGACCGTTGTGAAGCCTGGCTGCTGGCAGGGTGCCAGAGTATACTTTCAGCATTATTAGTATTCTTCATGGCTGTTTGTTGTCTGCTGGGGCAATTATCTAACTTTAATTTAGGTCACTAATGATGTTATGAGATAGTTTGATGGTGGTGTAATTTCTTTTGATGTTGTTTTTGTTTCTATTGCTTATATCAACTCATTCTGATGCCATAAAAACTGAATTCTATACCCACCGAGGGAGGGAGGCAAGGAGAGGGTGGAGGGGGGCACGGGAGAGGGAGGGGGGTGGTGAGTGAAGCGAGTGGCAGGGCTGGGCATTAGGATCTGGCAGCGGTGCTTCCATGATGAGGATTTTCTACTGTGCTGGTCTGCTTCTCTCCCAGCATGAGAGCTGAAGGCTAGGAGATCACACCACACTGCTCTGTGTCTCGTCAGGTTTGAAATTATTTCCGACAGGCTACCAAAACAATTGGTCCCTCACGTCTGCAGCTTTTACACTAGTTGAAGTCTAATTTATAAGATAGATCATTCGCTTCAGTGATTCCATCTCTGATCCTCCTAAGCCTCCTATGTGGAGACCTCATTTGGGGAATACAGAGCTTTTTTCCAAACCCACCTCCTCCTGTCTCCTTCCCCCTTCCCTACCTGGCCCCCTTGAATGGGCAACTTGGAGGCTCTAATGATTATTGTTCAATATAAATTCTTTCCTTGGCACTCAGCTTTATTTATTTATTTTTAATTGTATGTAAAGCCACAGCACTTACTTGAATTGCATACGTACTGATTTAAACGTGAATTAACACAAACTAGCCCTAAAATGTACTATTCTGACTCATTCCATCCTTCTGAATACTGAAGAAGGGATGCCTTTGTGTTCACCTACAGAGATATTGTCCAGTCTGCTGTGCAACCTGGGTCTCCTAACTCATTGCCTGCCAGGAGAGCTACAGTGGATATAGAAATGCAATTTAGAATTCCTAGCAAATGTTCTGGTAGAGGAGAACCATGCATTCAAAAATATCTATCGGATAAATGAAGTGAATTAGAACTTTGAAATGTTATTATTTAGATAATATTATTTAGATTATATTACGTAGAAAATGTTATCCTTTAGAAATATTATTATGTAGTAGTAACACTCCAGAACTATTAGTAAATCAATCTAAGAGCATAAAAAGAAAAAGCTGAGGAGTCATGTCAGCGAAATGGCAGCATAGGAACTTGTACTGCTTGCCCCTCCAGAAACACCATCAATTTGAGCAACTATCTACACATCAAAATACTTTCACAAGAGTCAAGAATTCCAGGTGAGGGATTATAGCATCTGGGTGAAGTACAGAAATAAGAAAGGATGCGCTGAGGAGGGTAGGAAAGATAGATTCAAACCACACCCATCTTCCCAGACAACCCAGCCTGGAGAGAGACATCCTCACAGGAGAAGGAGAGTAAAACGAGCACTGGACTCCACCAGGGACCCCAAAGCCTGCCAGCTCCAGCCCCAGGCTTTCTCCCAGAGCCTTCTGTGGCTCCTTTCAGGCTCCCCTGAACCCAGGATTCCCCCACCCTCCTCCTCCTTGGCACCTGCCAGCTCCAATGGCCCTATATGTATGTTCTTGGCATCAAGTCCCCAGTGGGCTTCCATGAACCCATACCCGGCTCACAGCAGCCTGTCTCCTCCAGTGACCCAGGTGCCTTCCAGGTGGCTACCACAGCAGGGCTTCTGTGATGTCAGGCCCCCAACAGGTTCCCCTGAATCAAGAAACCTGTTCACCCCGCTAGGTGACTCCCTCCCCTAGGTCCTCCCTGCAGCGCCTCATCCTGGTGCCCGCTTTACTCCAGCAGTCCAGGCACTGTCCATGGCACCATGGGCCCAGTGGGCTCCCGTGAATCAAGAAGCTGGCTCACCCCATGCCTGCTGACGCCAGGACCCACGTGGCTGTGAAGACACCCGGCTGCCTGAGTTGTCGCAGACACAGAGAATGGACTTGAGGACACGGGGAGGGGGAAGGGGAAGCTGGGACGAAGTGAGAGAGTGGCATGGACATAAATACACTACCAAATGTAAAATAGATAGCTAGTGGGAAACAGCTGCATAGCACAGGGAGATCAGCTCGGTGCTTTGTGTTCACCTAGAGGGGTGGGATAGGGAGGGTGGGAGGGGGACGCAAGAGGAAGGAGATATGGGAACATATGTATATGTATAGCCGATTCACTTTGTTATACAGCAAAAACTAACACACCATTGTAAAGCAATTATACTCCAATAAAGATGTTAAAAAAAAAAAGCCATATGCAGTGCAGTTCAGAGAGAATTCCAGTTAACACACGTTTTACAGCTTTTCTCTAACCAGAGGAGTATACTGCCTGCCACACAGGACTGCTTTAAGCTTCTATTCCAAACGCTGGCCAGGAAAGCTCATTTCTCCACATTTGACTCAGATGCCATCGACCCCAGTGGCCACTGTTCTTAGGACCATAACAGACCCCAAGAGCCTGCTTTTCACTTCCCCAGATTTATTTGTCTACCTACTGGGCCAGGTACACATTTAGGTATATAAAGATGTGGGAGGGGATTTATCTGTGTTACTGGTCTGTGGCTCATCTCTGAGGTTATAAAAGAGGACTGTTCCTTCTGAGGATCCTGACAGAGTTCTAGCTATTGAGTATTTATTGAATCACTACCTCTTAAAGGTGATGGGAGTAAAGGTCTCAGTGCTCTTTATTGGTGAAGTAAATATTTTTTAAACTAGAAGTATTGTCTTTTTATTTCAAGTTTCTTCCTAGCATACTCTTTTTCAATGAAGTTTTACTCCAAAATGCTTTTTTAAACTTAAAAATAATTAAACAAGAATTAAGAGATTAGGGTTATTGCCCAAAATATGAATACATGAACACCACACATGGTAAATATAATGTTTTTAAACCAGTAAGTAAACAAGAAAATTAGAGCATGAGTCCACGGAAAGAAGCAACTTACGTGTCAGACACTCTGCTAGGCACTGAAGTTAAATCTTTACTCTCATTAAATTTATACTCTATATGTGTGGCCAGGTCAGGAAAATCAAAGTTTCTCGAGGAAAATGTGAAATAAATTGTAAGGACCACAAAATACTTTTTTTTTTTAAATTAATTTATTTATTTATTTATCTTTGCCTGCGTTGGGTCTTCGTTGCTGCGTGCGGGCTTACTCTAGTTGCGGCAAGCAAGGGCTATTCTTTTTCCGTGCACGGGCTTCTCAGTGTGGTGGCTTCTCTCGTTGCGGAGCACGGGCTCAGTAGTTGTGGCATACGGGCTTAGTTGCTCCACGTCATGTGGGATCCTCTGGGACCAGGGCTCGAACCTGTGTCTCCTGCATTGGCAGGCGGATTCTTAACCACTGAGCCACCAGGGAAGTCCCCACAAAACAGTTTTGAAAACTGTCTATCATACTTAGCTGAGTCATTGAATAGACCAGTATAATATATGGAATATTGACTATGTGATAAACTTTAACGGGCTGGGGTAACCTTAAGTTATTTGATTTAGGGAAACAGTGCAGCAAAGTCACTTAGGGAAATTTGACTGTGACTCAATGGAGAAAGAATCCTAACAATTTATTTTCACCTGGAAAGACTTGGCTCATTTATTTTACTTTTTCCACCTTCCACACCAGTATAAGGATAGAAGAGTACACACAATGTACACGAACCACATGCAGAATTTTATAATCCTTTTATTTAAAAGTCAGTTTTAAGCCTTGTGGAGTTTTGATACTATTTTAGATATGATCAAAAATGTGGATCAGGGCTTCCCTGGTGGCGCAGTGGTTGAGAGTCTGCCTGCCGATGCAGGGGACACGGGTTCGTGCCCTGGTCCGGGAGGATCCCACATGCCGCAGAGCGGCTGGGCCCGTGAGCCATGGCTGCTGAGCTTGCGCGTCCGATTAAACAAAGCTTGATCTTAGTGAGGGCCTTTCGTGACTATCACTTTATGATTTTCATCAAACCATTTCACCTCTCTGAGCACTGATTTTTCTAGCTTACAAAATGAATGAACTTGAGTAAATAAAATCTAAAGTCACTTTCAACTCTCAACTCTTATGGTTCTTTTACACTCATTTGCAAATTGAGACTGGGTTGGGAATACTCCTTGCCTGGTTGAGTCCGTTTGAGACTAGAAACCTAACAACTTTTATTCTTAGTGTCAATCCCCTAAACCTTCATATCTTTTGGAAACTTTTCCTGTTTGCTTCATAAAATACACCAATACTACTAACATCTTCACGTCAACAGGCAAACCAAGCTAGAAAAAAAGAAACAGGAGGTAGACATAGAAGTACTCTAAATTTGCTTGGTTTTATGGAGTCTTGTTTAAAGGAGAACTTCCAAATTCCAGGTGTGTACTGTTTAAATATCTCCTTACATGAAACTGACAGAGGGAGAATAGGATCTAGTTAATAACAGTTTCCTTTCCTTGCATCTGATAAGTTAACATCTGTGCCTTCTGATAAGGCACGCTAATTTTTTTAGCGGCATTTGCACTATTCAGTAGTTCTCTTTTAGTACAAATAGCTGCCTCCAAAAATGCCCCAGGGCTACAGTGAGTTGTCAGACAGATGGGAGGGAGGCACCACCTGAGAAAAAAGCCTCCCCAGGTATACACTCGGATTTCCACATTAACAACATACATTGAAACGTGAACGTAAACTTTGTTAGTCACACTGGGTATTTTAATACTCCCAAATAATGATTCACTTAATATGATAAGAATACGATGATACTGATAATGGTGACAAGGTTAATTACTAATTTGTAGTTATCTGCTGATTCATTTAAAGGTACACTTAGTATTTAAGAAACCACTGTAGTGTTTTTTTTTTTGTTTGTTTGTTTTGTTTTGCTTTGCTTTTTTCCCCTTGTGATTATGTGTCCCTGTTTTGGACAGGAGAAAATTTTTTCTTACCCTCATTCCCAAATGTCAGGCCCTCAGGTTATATTTTTGTTTGCAGAATTCTCACCCCTCGTCTGAATTTTCTGCCAACTTCCCTCTGCTCTATCATGTCTGACAGTGTCCTCTGGAGCCTCCATCTGTCAGCAAGCACCTCTACCCTTCTGTTTCTTCGCATAAACTTCCTTCTCCTCTGTCTTAAAGGAATTCAGGAAACACCAGTTCCCTTACCATCAGTCCTTTTACTGAGAGGCCGCTGGTTCTCAGGAGCACAGCCCCTAATTACCATGAGGCCAAAAGGCGATGTGTCCTGTGCAACAACCTCTTCCCTTATGACCCATTTATTTCACAATAACTCAGTCAATCTTTTCCCATCTATTCATCTTTTAAAAGCACAAGCCTATTTAATTCTAATGGGACTACTAAGAGATTTGGCCCAGAACTTTGTGTTTGAGTTATCTCCCTCCTTACATATCTTATAGGTTCTGAAAATAAAGAGTCCTAATCATTTGCTATTTGCCCAAGAGGAGATATATTACTTTTAATCACAAAAATATTTTTATAACGGGAACACTATAGGGGTTTGAATGATGGGTTCCCGGGGTGATAAGCATGTTCAAAAGTCAATGACTAAGGCATTGCAATACATCCCCTTTTCTTGTCATTGTTGGGCAAACAGTGATGGCCTGGTATTTTTCTCCCAGAACATCAACAATACTAAAGGATTAAGAGACTGTTTTTTAATTAATGGTGATATGACTTAAGTATCTATAGAGTCCAGATCACTGTGACTCTATCATGATGGGTAGAGAATCTATTTTATATTCTTTGCAGCTCCAGAAGTCTACCACTCAAATTATCACTTAGTTATTAGTCAGGCAAAACATGTGAAATGTTTGTCCTAACATTTGGTAGCAAGCAGAGAGAGGAGATGGGCTTTTGTGGGATGGGCTTCATACTGAATGTTGTAACTAGCAAGTATGAGAAGTAGGACCACTAGAGAAGCATTATGGAAGTAATGTCCCATATCTAGAATGTTCCATGTCCATATTTCTTTAAATGTGGACTGTGGACTGCTAGTGTGAGGAGATGTCAGTAATTCCCCTCCTCCTGAAACAACTCTGAAATTGGACAAAATTGTCAAAAATGATCACAGCTCTAGAAAATGACCAAAAGTAAACAGCAGATAGGGAGGCTTTTACTCATGAAAACCCCTAGAGCTCCAGGCAACAGTAAAGTCTGTTCTTACTTGGGAATTTTTGCCTGGGAATGTTCCACTTTCCCCTTCCTCCAGTTCAGTTGAGGTAATAGTGCTATTAAGACAGAGATGGCTGTAAAAATGAGCAGCTTTGTTGCTAGAGAAGGCTAATTTGATTTGGCACAGGGCAAAAATCCTACACCCGGGGTACTGTTAATAAAAGCAGCAAACTCAATGGGAAGCAAAAAGGGAAAACAAGAAGGTGGAGTCCTGCTTTGGGTGAGCAGCAGATTGGTGGACTAGCCATTTAACCAGGAGATCTTGGATATAAGAGAGCCACAGAGGGGCTAAGTAAGCTCTCTACACATGCCTGGCTGACTAGGAGGCTGTGTGTCATTTAAATGCATGACCCAAACCACATGCAAACCTGTCAGGAGAAGGTAGAAGCCTTCCTGGCATGAAGTTTGAGCACAAAATCTGGCCAAATGTGGCTCACCACTAAACTCTGCAGACATTGGTGTGATACTTAGGATGTGAGGCTATAAAATAAAAATAATAATATTTAAAAAAAAGTGAACAGAGACCCAGTGGTCACACACTTTAAGGAAAGAACAATCACACAGATATAGTCCAGGCAAGTTTTTAAAAACCAAAACAAAACAGAAACAATAACCCACAGGGGAAAATAACCTGAATCCAGAGTTGCTACAATAAATTATCTAAAATTTAATGTTTTCAGTCTGAAATTGTAGGGTATGCAAACAACAGGAAAGTGTAAGTAATACACACGGGGATAAAAAGTAATAGAAACTGTCTATGAGTGAGTAAAAATGTTGCTTTTAGCAGACAAAGTTGTCAAAATAGCTATAGTATATATGCATGTTCAAAGAACTAAAGGAAAATATGACAATGACAAATCAACAGAGATCATAAAAAAAATGAAAAGTATAGAAAAACCAAGTAGAAATTCTGAAGTTGAAAAATACAAAAACGAAAATGAAAATTTTACTACATGAGCTCAACAGCAGATAAAAGATAGCAGAAGCAAGAATCAGTGAGCCTAAAGAAAGAAATATCCAAACTGAAAATCAGAGAGGAAAACTGTTGAATAAAAATGAACAGAGAATCAGAGACTTACAGGACAACTGCAAGTCTACTAACATACAGGTACAATGGGAGTTCCAGAAAGAAACGGTAGAGAGAAAGGGGCAGGAAAATATTTAAGGAATACATGCTTATAATTCCCAAAATTGGATGAAAGAAATTACTATACAGGTTCAAGAAGCTCAATAAACCAAAAGGATAAATACAAAGAGACCCACGCCTACCACATCATGGTTAAGCTGTTGAAAGACAAAGAGAAAATTCTAAAAACATCAAAGAAAACTGACTTGCATGCACAAGAATGACAATAAAATTAAAAGTTGACATTTTATCAAAAACAGTGGAGGCCTAGAAGTAGTGGAATGGCAAAATTAAAGTCCTGAAAGCAAAACAAAACAAAACAAACCTGTCAATCAGAAATTCCATGTTCAACATTCTGTTCTTCAAAAATGAAGGAAGAATAATGGCATTCCTAGGTAAATCATGGCTGAGAGAATTGATTGCTAGCAGAACAGTTTTAGATGAAATACTAAAGAAACTCCTACAGACTGAAAGAATTACACCAACTGTTAAATCAAGAAGAAAAAATAAAGAGCACTGGAATTGGAAGCTATGGGATAAATATAGAAGAGTATATGACTATCTTTTTCACTTAAAAATTTCTTTCAAAGTTGTAAGCAATAATTATAGCACTATATTCATGGCTTTATAACACATACACATGTAATATATATGACAATCAGAGCTGTTAAGAAATGGACAGGAAAAGGAGCTGTATTGGAACAAAGTTGCTATATTTCCAGTTAGTGCTGGAAATAAATCAGTATTAACCTAATGTAGATTGTGAGAAGTTAACATGTGTATTGTAATCCCTAGAGCAAACACTATAAAAGTAACTTAAAAAATCAACAGGAAACTAAAATTTTACACAAAAATAAACAAAAGCAGTAAAAGAGGAAGAAAAATTAGACATACAGAAAATAAATGGGAAATCGGAAGACAACTCCATCCTCATCAATAATCACATTAAATGTGAATGAACAAAAGCACTCTAATCAAAAAGCACAGATTGTAAGACTGGATTAAAAAAAATGAAGATCCAAATGTCTACAAGAGAAACACATTAGAATCAGAGACACAAATAGGTCAAATGTAAAGGATAGAAAAATAGTAGCTATAAGAGAGTTGGAGTATCTATGTTACTACCAGAAAAAAAATAGGCTCTAAGAGAAGAAAAAAATATTACTAGAGGTAGGGACATTTTATAGTGATAAATATGTCAGGAAGATATAATAATTATGAAAGCTACACACCCAAGAGAAGAGCATCCAAAATAAATGAAGAAAAAACTGACAGAAATGAAAGGTGAAATAGACAATTCAATCATCAGAATCAGAGTTCAATGTCTTACTCTCACTACTTGATAGAACCAGACAGAAAATAGTACACTTGAACAACACTGTCACCACCATGATCTAACTGATATTTATAGAACAGTCTATCCAGGAACATCAAAATACAATTTTTTGGGCTTCCCTGGTGGCACAGTGTTTGAGAGTCTGCCTGCCAATACAGGGGGCACGGGTTCGTTCCCCGCTCTGGGAAGATCCCACATGCCGTGGAGCAGCTGGGCCCGTGAGCCATGGCCACTGAGCCTGCGCATCCGGAGCCTGTGCTCCGCAACGGGAGAGGCCACAACAGTGAGAGGCCCGCGTACCGCAAAAAAAAACAAAAACCATTTTTTAAAAATACATAGTCTAACCTCTAAGCTAGACCAAACGCTAGGTTATAAAACAACCCTCAGTCAACTTAAAATGGACTGAAATTATTCAAAGTTATGTTCTCCAACCACAGTGAAATAAAATTAGAAATGGGCAACAGAAAAAATTTGGGAAATCCCTAAATATTTGCAAATTAGACAATATACTTCTAAATAATTCATAGTTCAAAGAAGAAATGACAAGGGAAACTAAAAAGCATTTTGAACTGAATGAAAATTTAAACTCAATACATCACAATTTTTATTACACACTAAAACATGGATGAACCTCAAAAACATTTCCTCAAGTTAATGCAAAAGAGCACGTATTGTGTTGTTCCACATATACGATATGTCTAGAAAACTCAAATTTATAATGACAGAAGGCAGATCAGAGGTGCCTGAGGCTGGGAGTGGGGTCCAAGACTGACTGTGAAAGGGTGAGAGGAAATTTTTGAGGTGATAAAAATGTTCTAAAACTACACGTGGTAATGGTTGCACAACTCTCTAAATTCGCTAGGAATCATTCAATTGTATACTTATAATGGTTCCATTTTTTGGCTTCTGAATTGTACCTGAATATAGCTTTTGAATAAACAGAACACACACATTTATCAAAAAAAATTAATTTGGTCAAAATCTGGAAAGTCTTTTATAATAATTTGGTCTATTTTTGTTTATTTCTTGGAAATAACCCCCGTAAGTGTTTAAATTGAAAACAAAGCCTTAGACTAAAATATTTTGTTACAAAGCCCCATTCTTCCTAGAGAAAAACACAGGATAGCTATGGCATTCCAAGTGTTCACAATGGGTGACTAGCTGCTGTTTCTATGTACATGGATAGGTAGAAGCTCTCTTATCCAGTCAATTTGGAAGGAATCATTGACTAGCAGCTTGAAAAAGTTCTTTTAAAGTGGGCACAAAATTAAATCACATGTCCTTTAAATATTTTTGTTTTAATTTAAAACAAACATAAAAATAATTATGCAATAATTATTCTGCAATCATTTCATTGTTAGGTCAATTATTTGTGTTTGGGTTCATTTACTCGAGTTTCCTGTTATTTTCTGGGATAAGCCACATAATGCAATTTTTTCAAGTTCACACTTTGGTTTTGTTAAGGTAAACCATGAACTCGTACATTAATTTCAAAAACAAATGCTAGATTCTTACTAAATTTCCTCATGTATGACAGTGAAAAACTTAAGGACTAATTTTCTATACTGTTCAAAGAAACGGTAAAATGTATTTTCGAAGAAACATTTTAGCATATGGTTTATCTCTTTTTGTACTCATGAGTCTTCTAATTATGTGATAATTAAAGTACAAAATTATAATAATAAAAGCCACTGACATAAACAGGTATAGATACAAAAATGTGAGGTAAGCCTAGAACTGAGCTGGTTGAAGCAGCAGTGCATGGGCTTCAATTAATCTGGTCAATAAATTGAACGGATATTGTTCTGCAGCAAACATTTGAAAACGGTGTTGCCACCTATTTGGCTTCCATATCACTACCCCATATTCTCTGTGGAGCTCCTTTTTCTTGCATCACTTACTTATTGCCACCCAACAACCCAAAACACCACATTGGAATCAATATGAATAGGAAATATTTGTGGTCTACAATTTCACTGGAACTCTCAGTGTGGTTCTACAATCCTGAGCCAGATCCTGGTGGTCCTCCTTCAGTCCCAGTGGGACCTTTCAGCAATGGTCCCACACAGTTTCTTCTCTCCTCACATCTCAAACTGTTTGTATCCCCACAGCTCCATCATTCAGAAGATAAACTTGGTTTTTTTTTCACAAAAATAAAAGTCTTCATTTCTCCTCTCTGATATACATGTACCAAGAAAATATAAAATGTGCCAAATTTTGTAGTGGCTCAGAATGAACCAAATGTTCTTTGACAAGTGTTTAAACACATAAGGAAAATAAACTTTTTCAAGAGCTAGTGGGTAGTGTTGGCTTTGACTTTCTACTTTTGAATAAATTACATGTAGGAAACATAAGTCATACAACACTGACTAAAACCAGTTATAAGTGACTTTTTATTAGAATGTTTCACTCAGGCTATTAAATAAGACAATTACATAACAAGATCTTTTTCCTTTATAACTGTTTTCTTGTTGGATGGGATTAAGATTTGCTAATCTTGTAGAGCAGTATTTCTCAGCCTTTTAGAATTTATAGTATACTTCAAGTACTGGAATATTAGTTAGCAGAGCTAAAGTAATGTAAAGTTTCAAAACAACACATGATAATTAAAAACTACAGCACAATCATACTCTGGTATGAGTGTTTTAAAAAGGTCTATAGTTAATTATTCACTCTTTCAGAACCACATTGGTTTTGTGTAGAAGAATTTCTGCCTTGATCTTGCTTTGTTATACTCACAAGGAATATGTCAACAATTTCCAATAAACACAAAGCTCTTACCTTGCTACCTGCCTTCCGTTAGACTAAAACTAAGTCTCTTCACTCTTGCTTACAACAGACAACAGATTGAATTCTGCCGTTCTTCATTTCACAGGATCCATTCCATTTGGTGTTCTGTTTGAAAAATATTATTCTAATACAATACATACTTAGCTTAAGTATCCCCCCCCCAAAATCATTTCACATTTTGAATACATTTGTCAAGCGCTCAGAATATACATGTGGATTATAATAGCCTGGCTGAGAATGACTTTTGCAGAGAAGTTAGAATGTGTAATCCAGACTGTAAAAATTGAGATTAGAGATGATTTGCTTTAGAGGCAATTCCATGGGATCCTACTGAAGATTTTTAGAATACAAATTAATTTATAATATTTAAGGGCATCAAAGAGAAGGACATTTTAGAACATGGGAAAAATCAAGTCCAGGAGAAGATTCTATTTACTTCTCATACTAAAGTATGTTTTGATTTAAAAACAACAGACAAAATGAAGAGCAAGATACTCTTAGACATCAGAGTCCCATAAAATAAAGTTTCCTTTAGTGATGAGGTTGTATAGAGCGTTTCAGTGTCCATCAGTGTCAGAAGGATTAAAACAGGAATAGAATACAAGGGGTTCAGAAGCACATCGAGAAGTAGTGCCCTTTTATCTGGCAGAGTAGAGTCATAAAATGTTAAAAAGCCATGTTTCTCTACTTTCTGCATTACATGAAGTCCTCAAGATAGGAATAATGATCATCTCAGAAACCTATATAACAGAAAGACTGTAGCATTAATTTCCCAATCAATGAGCCATTTCCGCTGATCCTCCAAGCAACTGGGAAGAACTAGACATCATTATTAAACAAAGAGCAACATTCCAAATGCCAAGCATACATCATAATTTTAAATAATAATACCTTACATTTGTGTAGCACTTCAGAGATTACAAAGCAGTTTTAGGTACATTATTTCATTTATCAACCTCTAAAAGAGGAAGAAAAAATTAAGGCAAAGAAAAGGATTAACATTAGTGTTGCACTGGATAAATGAGGGTGAGTTTCTAGAATAACAGAAGTCCTCAACAAATTGTCATCAGAAACTGATGAATTGCTTATCTCAACTTCATTATCCTTATCATGAGCACTTATGAGAGAAATGAAAAATTGATGAGTACCGCCATAATCAAAGAGAATAAATGTTTCTCTGTTAAAGTGAACGCAGAATCTTTCCAGGAATAAAATAACAATATTCATTCATTATTAAATTCTGATAATACTGACACCAAATCTTGTTTCAACCATTGAAGGGAATTAGCGATATAGAAGAATACTATTTGGATTTGGTGTTAAACTGTATGTATACATGTAAGATATTTTCTCCTCTAAGATCGAGTGCCTTGTCTCTACCAACTGGGAAATATTTTTGGAATCTATTTATGATAGAGTGAGGGCTCATTTTTTATTGGTAGACTGATTACCTTCTAAAAACAGACTGAACAAATATCAAAGGCCTTACTTACAGGAGAAATAACATAATGTCATCTTACAACAAATGGGATTTTCTTGAGTGATCAGTTTTCATGAAAAGATTGTCATGTTTTCTTTTTTGTCCCCTACACCCTCTTAGCCCAGCTTTACACAAATATAATGTTAAGAAGGATAATTTACCCCATTATGTAATTGCCTACTTTCTCCAGCTGATTCTATCATTTCCATTAAACTGATGGAAATTAAAATAGAAAAAGGTGATATTATGCCATTAGCTACTTTAAAATATCCATTAGTAATGTACTTAAAATACAACACTTTTGTACCATGCCCCACAATTCAACTTTCAAAGAAATGCCAAATATAAGTAAGCAAAAGAAAAAAAAAAAGCGTTTCTTCTACTGAGAGATAACCACTGAAAAATGCAGGTTCTGCACTCCTGATTTTTGTGATCATGTATGTGTGCATCTTTGCTTGTGTCTGTGTGTCTGTATGAATCTCTGTGTATAACTGTGCATGTGTGTGCATAGTCTGTAGCTGGGCACATATGTAACTCAGCTGAAACATGAAGGTTTCCATTTCATACACTAGGGGACAGTTAGCAATCGCTACGGCACTAATGCTATATTAGAGTATACTCATACCAGACATTGCAGATCATTATATTATTAAGTGTTTACCGACAGAGAAAAATATCCATGATATCATAAATGAAAATATAAAAATAATCATGATGCACATATAATATTGTAACCTCCTGAAAAATCATGATGCAAAAAGGTTTAAGAGATTGAAATTATGGTTTAATGACATGTATTTAATAGAGATCACACTAAAATTATCCCAATAAATATAAATGTAATAAGCTTTGAGTACATTTCTTGTGCCTGAAAATGTGTTAAGCTTTTAAAATATATTAAGTATGATCCTACATCCAAATTTATTACAGACTGTATTATGCAAAAGTAGAAATGTCTCATTTTCCACCTTGTACTTAAATGTCATCTTGGGAAAGAGAAGAAGAAATCATTTAAGAGGGGTGAAACTTACTATCGTCAATCAGTCTTGTGTGGGCTCTGGCTTAAGGAGTTTTATAGGTATTACTAAGGCAATTCAAATCTCAAACTCTTTATTAGTTCTGTTTCCCCCTTGAAATAGTCCTCCTCCCATGTTAGCATTTGGGGTTAATGGCAAGTAGCCTCCCAGTGGTGTTGGAAGGAATCCCTAGGTCTTTCACTAGGCTGGTGTTGCTGAGGTGTCTTGCTTGCCTGGGGGCACTGTGATGGCATTCACTGTTGAACATCTTGGGCCTCACTGAATTAATGATGTTTACTGCTTCATTCAGAGGCCAAGCACCACCTAAAACAAAACATTAATGCTTGGCTTTGAGCTTAGAACTAAAAATATAAAATC
This sequence comes from Hyperoodon ampullatus, assembly GCF_949752795.1. NCBI lineage: Eukaryota > Metazoa > Chordata > Mammalia > Artiodactyla > Ziphiidae > Hyperoodon > Hyperoodon ampullatus. The sequence continues at coordinate 99,034,665 of NC_136923.1, forward strand.
TTCAATGAGATTTTAGTCTTTGAAGCCTAAAATTCTTCAAAGAGAAAACAATGTTGTAATTTCCCTAGATCTTCTTTTTTAAATCAGGAGAAAAGCTTGATGTTATGAGTATATAGTTTTACTCTAAGCCACGGTATTTAGAGGAAGAGGGACATGAAATAAGGGAAGTTGCTTCCACATAAGAAGGGCGAAATTACTGCTGGTGCTAGGAGAACCTTGGAGAAGGATTTGGAGGGGAAAAGTCCAGGGGAAGAGCCCTAATCAAATGGGGCTCTAACCTCAGATGGAGCTTCACCCCAAGAGTAGGGAGGTAAGATGATGTATATAGAGAAATATACCCTATTTGTAGTTTCATGCAATCCTCTCAGAGAAGTCCTACACTCTGTATCAAATAACAGCTACAAGGCATCAGACAGGAGAGAGTACAATGGCAAACTAGACCTCAGATCACTCTTATATGTGTGAGTGTTGTGAGTGGTGGTGAGGTAGATTCAAGAGTTCAGTATGATTCGGTTATGAGAAGTGAATGTACTGAGACATGCAGAGTATCTGAAGATGCCTGAGATTGGGAGGAGAAGATTCCATGAATGAGACATCATGGGAGGAACCATGAGCTTCATATCAGGTGCCACTATGAAATACCATAATTCCAAGTGGCCCAGCCACATCTCATGAACACAGAATGAGGCAGCCATGACCCAGTGGGACAAGGGCCATCAACTACCCAGAAAACAGGTCAAATACTAGAGCATCTCCCTGAAATGCTATGAATATGTCCAATTCTTGAGGATACCTAGAGAAGGAGCCAGGCAAAGGGAGAGTGAGAGTTGCTGATAGAAAGTTGGTCCTTGAAATTGACTGAATTCTCTAAACTGGAAGAAATAGTTTCATTCACTTGGCAAGTCACTTAGGTAGAAGTTGAAAAGAAATGAACCTTTAAAGAGCACAGTGGTCAATTTCTTGAAGGACTTTAGCCTTTCAAGGGATTTTGGACTATAAAATTCTACAGTTTCTGAAATTGTCCACTTGTCTTTTGAAGTGAATATTTTGCAGTATTTATGATTTCTACCTTAATTTGCAAAAACTAACTTGTTAACAAGTAAGATTTCACTTCCAAAGATTGTACTTTCCATAGAAACAAAATTTGTAAGCAATTCCTTTACCTCTAGCAGGAGATATTCTATCATATTAATTAAGAAACATAATCTTTGAGGTCATTTTGAAACTGAAAGTAGACATTTATCTTACTGCAGAGTATTTCCCTTTTCTAATCAATCTCATTAATATCAGAAAAGTTTCCATATCTTTAATTTGAAAAAGGTACAGGAGAAAAGAAAATATTTGAATTAAATATAAATTTTAGACATTAGATTTTCAAAAGAAAGAACTTTCGATCATCACCATTGTCTTTTCTCTGTTTTTCGAGTTATGTCAAACAAAGCATAGAAATGAACTGATCCTTCCCCTTGAGGAAATTACATAGTAAACAGTAGGCACAATATTATGGTACAGGCGTCCACACAATGTAATATCACTGACCATTTAAATGTTCTTGTTATTGCTAAGTAAAAATGTGGTTTTAATATAGTGTGTACTTATGATCCCATTTTGGAAACATATATGTACATCTGTTTAGAAAAATGATTATAAAACTGTGTTTCAGAATACCACCACTTGTCTTTTTTCTGTTTATCTGAACTTTTTACATTTTCTTTAAAATGTGTCACACATAGTAGTAGAATTTTTTAACTTTATAAATGGAACAAGAAGAGAGTTTATTGTTTGTGTTGTTAAAAAAGTTAGTGAATCTCTGTCCTGAAAAAAAAGGACAATCCATCACATAGAAGTAAACATATACTTGATGTTACAGAGCAAATAAGAAACTGGAAGTTGGAGAAGTGATCCTTGACTGATTCTTTGATATCAAGCAAGTCCATGTTTCTTTTCTTTTCTCTAGATATCTTTGCTTAAACCTGGTAGTCACAAATTGGCAACAGACACTTGATTCTATGCCACTTCTGTTTTCATTCAGGCAGCTGCTCGAATGGCTAAAATTTTGAGAGGTCAACTCAAAAAGATGATGAGACCAAAAGGAACACAGCAGGCAGACCTTGCCCCAAGTCATCAAGTGCAATGAAATACAGTACAAAAATCTAACATAAATAAACTGATATGGAAAGGGGGCACTCTTGAAATTCAGAGGAAACCTTTCAGCTCAGAAGAGCTGCAGTGTAATGTTCCTCTTCCAGCTCCTCCTCAATGGAGGGAGGGCAGGACCCACCAGTACTACACACAGCACTGCGAATACAAGAGGGCAAGACATTTTCAGAAGGAAAAACTTGACAGCTTCAGTGGCTTATAATTTTTTTTCCTTTCTCTTTTTCAAAAATTTCCCCTAAAGATTAGGAGTGTCAGACATTGACATCCGTCTCAGAGAACTGACCCGTAAAGTAATTAGAAGAGGAATTCCCCCCATGCCCCACCCTCTTGTCTCAGAGCTGGGTCAGATGAAAGGCACCTCTGTTTACTTCCTGATCTGTCTAATTTCTGTAACAAGGACCATCCCAAACTCATCTCCCAGCAGCTGCTATAACTGAAACTCAAGAGATTGCCCCAGGCACCATGGCACCTCCTTAGAGCTGCTCGACCCTAATGGATTAGCTCTCCTTAGCACAGGTGGCAATTTAACAGGAGACCAAACTTTTACACTAGTAAGAGACCACTGAAAATTACTTCAAAGACCATAGGTCTAAAGCAGAGCTAAGAAAACACAGGATTTTCTAAAATGTGTATCAACTACCTATCCTCACACCCACGCTTTCCAAGGGAAAATGATTATGGGAGTAGCGGGAATGACACGGAGCAAAGATTGATATCATTTCAAAAATGATAAAAAAGTAACATATTTAATTAGGAGTTCTAAAACTGCATGTTTTAACCATTAAATACAAATTTAAGGACCCATATCTGCATAAGGACTTAGTTATATTTCAAACAAAATATGACTAAATTTTTCCCTGATAGACTGCTTACAATGTTATAAAAAGCAATATCAATGATTATTCTTTTTTACTATACATTTCCCATTCATTTTAGGATACTAAACACCTTAAAAAAGTAACAAGCCATGTCATCCTTTTCACAATAGCCCAGCATTTAAATTAAGCTGCTTGCATAAAAATGTTGGTAAACAGGGCATAACACGTATACCATAATATTTCCTAACCTCCAGTGAAAGCTCACAAAAATATTTAGAAAGCAGATGAGTTAGATAGTTAGACAAAAGTCAGATTAGTCAAAAGACAGATTGGAGGCTGAGAAAAATGACTCTGAAATGCTGACAGAAGACTCTAAATTATGGATAATGCACATAAAAGCACTTTGACACATGTAAGAAAAAATGTAGCCATTATTAGAAGGTTAGTAATTAAAAGGGAAACAACAGTCCATACACTGGCATTCGTGTATATATACATGATATATGTATATACATGATGAACTCTCAAAATTTTTCCTTAGTTTTTTAAACATCAGGTTTTGTAAATTCTAATACAGAACTTAAAGTGATTTTGGGATTGATTTCTTTTTGTATAAAAAAAATAAAATCCCAGTTGTTGAAATCAATGGAAAAGAAGTAAAGCTTATAACATGCCTACTTGGAATGTTGCGAAAAATGTCAGATTTGTCTCACATTTTTAGATTTTAATCTCTTACTAGCTGACCACTACCTATGTGCACTACTGGAAAGAATCCTTTTCAAAGTGAAGCAGATGTGGGGAAAAAAATGGAAATGAAAGCATGTTGCATAATAATAAATAAAGTCTCAAAATGCTTCAGAGCTCATATTGACTCAGATTTTAACTTCTTTATCTTCCTTAGGGTAGAAAATTGAAATAAAAATATATGGTATCTATTAAGACATTTTGGTACCATTATTGTACATTTTTTAAAGAAAAATACAATTTCTACTCTTATTTCTCAGATAAAACTGTGCATTTTTTATATCTGCCAGAACTTTCTCTAATATTAATTTTTTAAGTAAGTTAAACTTGTGATTTCCTTCCTATGCAAGCAAAAGCATCCTAAGGGGTTTGATAATGATCTGAATAGGTTCTTAGGGCCGCAAATTGACCTTTTAGAACAGATTCCCTTTTTCTTTATTGCACCTCACTTGCCCTACAGGAAACAGTGCTGAGTTCCACTTATAGACAAAGCATTTTTCCAGGCATGTATGGATCCCAGAATCCTGCATACTATTTTAATCATCCAGAGCTCATTTTATGAGGTTCCATGGAGATGTTTATGAATTAAGTAGCAGGAGAGAAGTATGCTGGAAAAAATACTGATTTAAATATCTGAAGGCTGGGTGGTGTGACGTGAACCAGCTTTGTGAACCTGGACCAATCATTTCATTTCTGTGTACCCGATTTCTCACTGTTAAAATGAGGAGGTAGGGGTGGATTTGATTTCTAAAGTCAATTTTAAGATTAATATTGCATCATAAGATAAATTATATTTGAAGTTTTAGCACCCCTGTCATATTTTATAATACTGTTATAATTTTGCATCCTTTTCTCTTAAAGTTATCTTCACAAATGAGCTGAGTAGTCATGCAATGGAATAATACAGCCACTTTTGTTTTTCTATTTTTGAAGGTAACGGAATAGACTCTAAGTTTGTGACTCGCTGCAAGCCACGAAACAACTTAGTGACAGACTAGAGAAAGGAAACCAGGACCCCTAACTTCCTAATCAGTGTTCTGAATTATAGATGTATTTGTTTAAGAGACGTATTTTGCCAGGAAGTGCCAATTAAGAATAGGATTTGACCTTTGCTACCATTGCTGGCACATAAAAACAAAATTGAAAAAAAAGAGGTTGGATTATGCTCAACCATATGCTTAAATACTTCTGGAAGTAAACAGGGTCCCAGAATATGAGTAAATAACCTGTCTCTCTCTCTTTCTCTCAGAAAAAGCACCCATTCTCCACTACCCAAAATGACCCTTATATAATCTAAGAATAATTAATAGCATCTTTATTGTTTTATTTTATTCCTTACAACTTTATCTTAGATTATTTATTATAAGCTTTTCTATCACTGTATCTGCCAAGCATGGCTGAGAGCTTTTCAGTAAATATATTTATGAATTTCCCAATCACACAGGTGCTCACACTGCAGTTTCTATGCCAAGAAAGACCTGTTTTTAAATCCCCCCTTTGACATTTAGCCTTGTGACCTTCAGCAGATTTTACTCAAATTCCTTGAACCTGAAGTTCATCGTTCCTACCACACAGGGTTATCATAAAGATGAAAGGAGATAATGCAGGTGAAGGCTTTTCGCACAGGACTGTTGGTTCTTCTTCTTGTTGTTAATGTTAATATTTTTATCATTATTTATGTCTATCTATTTCTTCTTTTCTCCCCAGAGACATATCTTAATATCTATATGCCATCCCAAAAGGAATTCAATTAGTTTTGAATTCATTAATGCATAATCATTCTCTGCTTATACCAATAACTTTGTTAGATGCCCTTTTTTTCCAGGTTAGCTCCTGCCCCTGCATCCTGGTCATTTATCCTAGTTTAATGTGAGACCAGTGAATGGCCCCACTGGGCACATACCAGGGAGATGAGAGAAGCTGCAGAGAAAAAAAGGCTGGGAAAGAGCTGGCAGATGTGAGAAGTAAGAAAAGAAAGAGAGGAGCCCTAAGAAATGCCAATGTTTAAAAACTGAATCACTAGGAAGAGGGTGATGTCATCCACAAAAACAGAAATCACAGAAAGAGGAATGAGATTAGGTGGGATATTATAGAGCTCATGTGCAATCTTTTAGCAAGGAAATAGCATCACATGCTGAGATGGCAACACACAGGCGAAAGCGCAGGACTGTAACCTGGGAGACAGGTCAGCCTCGGGTTGTCATCTGTTTCAAGGTTTTAGTTGAAACCAGAAGTTTAAGTTAGGTTGTTAACGAAGAGAGAATAACTGGAGAAGAGATGGTTGAAGACAAATCTTTGGGAAAATATCTGCATTTATGGGTTGGAAGGAGAAGGAAATATTAATTTTTCAACACAGCTACTAAGTACTATATCCAAGGTTTATACAGGTATAAAACTTTACAGTAGTAAAAAAACTGGGTGTGTGATAAAAATATTATACCTTAAATGCATTACTTATGCACATTTTAAAGTAGCTAATGGGAAAATATCATCTTTTCCCATTTAATTTTCTGTTTAATTTAAATACAGTTTCCCATACCTCCATGGCCCAGGATAGGCTACACTGAAAGTCAACACCAAATTATACCTCCTTCTAACTTCAAACTTGGCTGCACACTAGGATGACTTAGGGAAGTCTTAAAACTCTTGATGTCTAGGTGGCACCCTGTGGCAATTAGATCAGAATATCTGGTGTGGAAGCCAGGCATTAGTGGTTTACTAGACCCTCAGGTGATTCCAATCTGCAATAAAGTTTGGGAACCTGTTCAAAGAAAGTGTGAATGAAGGGATCTGTGTGTGTGAGAAGGGAGTGTCAGCATGTGTGCTTTGCAAGGGAGGGCCGACCACGATTTCAACTGGTGAAATATGAGCTTTCCCGTTTTGCCTGGACCAGATCCTGGACCATCAAAACTATGTGGAAACATTAAAATCTTAAGCTTACATATTTTTTTATATGAAGAAAGAATTGCAGAAAGATTTCATCTGTGATTAGGGAATTAAACTGATATCTGAGTTTAAGAAGTAACTCTTTTGGCTTGGAAGATGAGTCTCTGTTACTTGACTTTGGGAAAAGTATTTGGATTATTTATCTGGGCCTTTATGATGATGTCTGAAGAACTTTGCAGAGTTTGCAATGTCTAGAATTGACTGTAAATGATTCACAGTAAACAAAACACAGAAAATTATATATTCTCAGTAGCGTATGGAGTTTAGGAGAAAGAATTTTTTATTTCAAATGCCATTAGAATTAGCATGTATTAATGGAGAAAAAATATCACTCACTAGAGTGGTTTTGGTTATTTTAATTTTTTAAAGGTGGAACAAAAAAGTATATTAGTTATTTATATATATGTAGTTTTACAAACTTCTTTCTTAACAATACTATACCATGAGCATTTTATTTCCCTTTCTTTTTTGGGGGGGGAGAGAGACATTTTAAATGACAAAGCAAATGTCTGACATATAGGTGGACCAGTATTTATCTTAAAAAATCCAGTATGTTAGATATATTTTGTTTCCAAAATAAACAATAGTATAATAAATATTTTCACAGAGTCCTTTGTATTTTTAATTATTTTTAGGATAGATTCCTAGAAGTAGAACTATGACAGATACAGTAGAGAAGATAAAGGACAAACTCTGAAGGTTCATGATACTTATTGACAAAATATTTTCCTGAAAAGTTGTACAAATAAAAACTTTCACTAGTATTTCATGAGTATATGTCTCATTCTACACATTCTAACATAGACTATTATTGCTTTAAATATTTGTTAATATAACTTTACACATTCAATCCACATATCATCAATTATTAGTAATATTAATCATGAATAAAACTGATTTATAACTTCCTGCTTTGCAACAAATTTAGAAAAAGTGACAGTCCTCTATTTCATTACATCTTTGAATTTCAGAAACCAGAATAAAATTTACCGATTAAAAAAAATGCAAATGAAAGTCTTTTATTTTCCCTGTGAAACTGAATAAATGATGGCAATTTTCAAAGGCAAAGGAAAAAGATGTAATATTTTTGAACATGTACTAAATATTCTTAAAGTAATTTGGGGATTTTCTTGTTATTTTAGCTGATGAAATTGAATCTCAGAAAGTAAAGTCTTCAGGAATCTTCATTTACTAAGTGGCATCAAAGTTATTTAACATCAGTTTTTACTTCAAATTCTATGCTCTTTTGATTAATTTTAAATAAATAATGGCTTATTTTTATTTTCATGGTAAAAAAAATAATGTGGGATTTAGTAAGGGCATTGCTTTCTCAAAGGGCAACCTTCTTAGATACTGTGTTGAAAATTAAGAATATTGTAATATATAAATGTAGTGAATTAAAAAAAGAGGTTTGCCTAATAATATAAATATTACAAAAACGTAACAAAGAAAAAACATTTTAAATTTTGTTGAGCCACAAATGAGTTTAAATTAATTGAGACAATGAACTTAAACATTGTTTCTGTCTCAATCCAAGAAACCAAGTGGTTTTTTTTCTAGGTTCATTTCTTATTAAAATATGATGCTACAACACAGAACCCCTACATGTCACACAAAACTTGAATGTTTCATGTTCATAAGCCACAATATAAAAGGGAATGAAATTGTTATATTTAAGTATATAGAAGTTCTTTAAGTTTCAAAGTAGCAGAAATGGTAACGCTGAAATTCAATAATGAGTCAAGTATTCCTATTTAAAGAAGAAAAACATTTTTATTCAAATATAATTCCTCTAAAATATTTCTTTGTGACCATTTATTTGTAAGAATAATAAAAATTATACTTTGTTTAACATGTAATGCTGCATCTCTTGATACTGGGAATATATTGAATATATGTATGCGTGTATACATGTATTTAGATTATAGATTGAGACATATTTTCTCCATGCATATAAACATAATAGTCAAATATACACTTAGAAATGTAAATAACCCAGGTTTATATTCTCTATTACATATATACTTACTTGCAGATTATCTCTATACTATATAAGCAATCACATATTATTCATAACTATGTATTCTTTGCAAGTGTATGAAAGTAAGTTCCTTTCCCCTTTAAAAACAATGTTATACATTTTATTTGGAATAAAATTAGCTCTGAATTTCTAAAAAAAAGAATATTAAATAAATGCAACAAGGATCCAGCATGGAATCATGAAATCCAAGCTGTAAATGTAAATTTCCCAAAATAATGAAGTATAAATACAGGAACAAATTTTAAAAGGGGGACAATATCCTTTATGCTTAAGAACATATAGATGACTAACTTTCTTTTTCTATTTCTATATTTTCGTCATTTGGCGGGAAGGGGGAACAACCTTCAAAAACCAAAGGTAAAGCAGTTGTACAAGAGTAAATAAATGTTTAAACACTTAAAAATAAATGTTTCCCCTTTAAAAATGTGTTCACATTTACTTTGAAAATAAAATTAGCTCTGATTTTTTAAAACGATTACACATAAATGTGAAAATAAGTGGACAAGGACCCAAGATGTGTGCATTATTTATAAAAATCTCTATTAATCATACCTGCCACACAACTTATTTTAATCAATAATTTATTGAAGGTCAGGACCCTTCCTTTGTCTGGTGCTGCAGACAGCGGGGCAAACTCTTCCTGGTTATAATGAAGGTGATTTTCTCATGGTGGGGTTGTGGTTATTGATTTTGAAGTGCTCCTGCCCTGAAGATCTGTAAACTAGCCAAATTTGACATTCTGGCTTAGGAAATCACTACAGTGTAAGCCTATTATTAGATAAGGTTCTTTGTATTTTTCAAAACCAAATTAAGTTACAAAATATCTGTTTTAGGACCCAGAAACACACCTCATACTTATGTGGTAAGCTAGAAAGGCCAAATGAGATCAAAGGAAAAATTTACATTTTCTTTTTTGCCAAAATATCGCTATTAACATTCCCCAAATTATTACATTTTACTAGGTTTCTTGGCTGGTTTTAGCCCTCAAGCCCACAAAAGTATTAAAACTGAGACTAAGGAATCCAAAAGAAGCACTAAAATTCAAGCATTTGTACATTAAGAAAAAGAATGCTATCTATTTAATTAACATGTCACCTCCTGGAAGGCCAGGTGTTCCTTAGAAGTTACCTGTGTTAAGTATTGATCCATCTAAACTTCATACAACTTGACAAGATAATGTGGTAACAGAAGCTTTGTCTGAGGGGAAAAAATATGTCTAAAGACTTGTTTACTACTTCATCTCTTAAGAAAGGATCTCACAGTGTGTCTTTGTTCCTAAGTAGGATAGTGCCTTTAGTACAAGTTTATGCTTGTAGATAATTTTACTGTGATTGTTTGTTGTTCATTATTTAGATGTGTAGTTTAGAAATGTTATCAGAGTTTTCCAGGCTATGTTCCGCACCCCCCGCTATGTGAATAACATATTTGCTATATTTAGATATGGTAGGGTTGATTTCAGAAAATAAGAAAATGCTGTATAAAATAGCAAAAGAATGTCTATTTGCCCTTCATATTTATTTGTTTAATTATATACTTTTATATATATACAGATATGCACACACTCATGCATGTTTATGAACTACAAATATATAGTTATGCATATATTTGTATACTAAAACGTTTTCATGCAGATTCATACATTTATGAGAATCATTACTGTAATTGGGATAATTTTTTTTTCATATTAATGAACAGTTCCTTGAGAAAAAAAAAATATAAATATGACTGACTCACTACTTTAAAAATGCTTAGGAGTAATAATAATTGTGTAATCCATAAAATAAATTTAAGATGAGTGTAATAAAAATATAAATGGGTCCTAGTACCAAGCTTTTATTGTTTAACCAAATGTAAAGATGCGACCAGTAGGTACCATTTCAGAAATGAGGCTAACCAAGCCCTAACTACAACAGACAGTGCTCACCACTTAAAAGGAACTTCTGTTAGATAACCAGTTGCACTGCAACTGTTATATGACTTATTACTCACTTTTAAGAGTCAGGTCAAAATGCTTTAAAATATTAAAAAATAAGTAATTTTAAGTCTGTGAAACTAAATGTAAAAATGTACTATCATAATCTGCCATGACTCACTGAATTGACTAGCAAAATGCAAAGGGAAATTAAGAGATCTAGCCAGGCCTGTGTAAAAGAGACACAGAAATACACACAAATTTTGGTGATTAGGAGGATTTAATAATATAGGGTGAAGTAGGAGCAATTGTCCAGGGTCTACCATATCATAAAGAAAATATTCCACTATGAATCCATATGTTCAAATTTTGTGATTTCTTAAATTAGGTTCTTTTTCAGTTGTCCATGTGACAGATGACTCTTAAGCTTAGTGGCTTAAAATGCTGACTAATTAAATATCTTTCATCATTCTCCAGTTGTCTGGGCTTAGCTCAGTGGATTTTTTGTTCTTGCAATGTCACCTGACTGGACTCCTGCACCTGGTTGGTAGTTGGTGCTGGCTGGCTGTTCTGAACTCACATGAAACTTTTGAGAATGCCCCATTTCTCTTCCACTTGACTCCTCCATGTGGTTTGGGCTTCTCACACAGAGCAACTAGGTTCCAAGAAGGAGCATTCAAAGAAGACACATTCCAATGTATGACGCTTATCAAACCTCTGTTTGCATTATGCTTACTGACATCCCATCAGCCAAAGCTTGACACCAGGCCAAGCTCAACATAGATTTAGCAGAGGACTACACAGGGAATGAATTAAGAAGGCATAGGTTCATTGGGGGCCTCAAAAATAACTGTCTTCCATAGTTTACCTTGTATTTATATGCCTTAATAGGGGTGAAGTGGATTCAGGGTAGCAGGATTTGGAGGGTGAAGGCCAGGAAGAATAGGACTCCAGCTGGAGAACAGTTTCAGACTGATTGCATGGGAAGCTCTGAAGCTAAATTTCATACAGAGTTAGTCCAACCTTCAGGGAAGAGGGCCATGGGACTCTTAGAACCAAGCCAGTCAACTTTCAGCAGAGATCAGCTCTACCTCTTAAGAAGGGGATACAGTGGTACAGTTCAGGGCAATTCTCTGGGAAATGGGATCACTGTTAATTATTATCAGCTAACCCTCATAGTGGCTGGAGCTAGAAGTACACCGTGGATATTGACCTGCAAAACTTGGCTTCCTTGTTCGTAGGGATATTGATCTCAGCAATCTTGATTCCATAAATACTTCTCCTTGTAAAATTGTCATCCATTCTACGTCTTGACTTTCAGGACCTAAGAGCTACTACATCCCTAACCACAGTAAAGCATTCTCATGAACTTGAGTCTTACTATCAGAAAGACCTAATATTTTTTCTCCCTACTCAGATATATGAGTATTTTTATATTAGAATAATTATTATATTTTCTCTCTACACTTATAAATCTATATAAAGGAAGACAAAAATAATCTATGGCATTCTTATTTTTCTTTACTTATTTTTGGAAAATATATCCTAATTGAAGAAATGACTTAGCTAATATGTTAGCTACTATGTATTTAGTACATACTATGTAACAGTCACCGTACTAGCATTCTACATGTATGAAATTATTGGGTCTTCACATCATTGTGGGTTCTAAGGATGAGGCTATGAGAGGCTCATGAGAGGCTATGAGAGGTGATTCTACTGGCAAGTGATACATCTAGTATGTGAATTGTGGATGGGAAAATAGGAGATATATCCATTATGGTATGTTGCCTCTTTAGGGAATAAGGGCTAGATATCTTTCAGACCATTTATTAGTCAGGGTCCAATCAGGAGAGATATATCACTCAGTAATTTCGGGACTTCCCTGGTGGCGCAGTGGTTAAGAATCTGCCTGCCAATGCAAGGGACATGGGTTCGAGCCCTGGTCCAGGAAGATCCCACATGCCGCAGAGCAACTAAGCCCGTGTGCCACAACTGCTAAGCCTGCACTCTAGAGCCCGCGAGCCACAACTACTGAGCCCGTGTGCCACAACTACTGAAGTCCGTGTGCCTAGAGCCCATGCTCCGCAACAAGAGAAGCCACAGCAGGGAGAAGCCTGTGCACCGCAATGAAGAGTAGCCCCTGCTCGTCGCAACTAGAGAAAGCCCGCATGCAGCAATGAAGACCCAACGCAGCCAAATATAAATAAATAAAATAAATGTATTTTTAAAAAGCATATTACTCAGTAATCTAAAAAGAGGGAGTTTAATATTAAGAATTATTGAACTATGATAGAAGAGTTTGTACAAAGATGTAAAGAGAACTCTGAAGGGTTCCCTAGGGATGTGAAAGTACTCAAGAAAGGACAAAGTTTGAAGTGAAGCCCTTTCCCAAGGCAGAGGTTCAGATCTCATTGGAGAAGGTGTGATTTCTGATCACTGTATGGCAGAGAAATTGACTGGTTTTTCCCAGGCCAGAGCCGGTTCATGGTCACTGTCTAAGCAAGGAGAAAACTTTCAGGGTGTAAGCAAGCTAAGTCTCATGGGCAGGGATGGAAAGGGAGTCAGGGTGCTATTGTGAGTGTAAGACCAGGAGTATGTGATATCTACTCTGGGAGAGACACAGAAAACAAACCTCTGGAAAGCAGGTGAGTGAGCCTGGCTGATACAGCTCTCAAGGTTGGTGGGCAGTTTCTCGCTGTGAGTCACTGTACTGATGCAGGCAGGAGTCTGGAGTATGTGGAATCTGCACTGGGAAGGCCCAAGGCAAGGTCACCTCAAGCTCCGGCCCAGGTTGTGAAGTCACTGAGGGAGTCCCCTCTGGGTTCAGAGCTGGGGCGGTGCACAACCTGATGTCTCCACTCACATGCCCTACTGACTAAACATGTAGCAGGAACAGGAAAGAGCAAAATAAAGCCCACTGGAACCAGGGGAAAAAAAGCCCTCTCCCTCCTACCGTGTCCCTACTGCGCCCTCTTCTGACCAAGCTTTACACAGCGGTCACTGTGTGGGAGAAATACTTAAAGAGCCCAGTAGCTATCATGGGGCTGGTACTGAAGGGTGAATTTGCAGATGGGATGCAGTAAAGCCATCACTGGCACAAACCATAAAACAACTGTTATTATAGAGTTGATTTACACAGCTTAAAAATCACTGGAGAACAGTTACACTACTATTTAAGATTATCTTTTGAGAAAAAGTTAAACATCTAAGGAATGGCATAGGCTGTCTAATAACACCTAACAAATTTTACGACCTGAATTGCCAGGAATGGTGTACCCCAAATCTAACAAGCCCTGAATGCTCCCAACTTCCTTCCAAAGCACAAGTTTCTCCATGGAATTATTATTATTATTATTATTGGCTGCACTGAGTGACTTGCAGGGTCCTAATTCCCTGACCAGGGACTGAACCCAGGCCCTCGGCAGTGAAAGCACAGAGTCCTAACCACTGGACCACCAGGGAATTCCCCTCCATGGAATTACTGAACAAACCACTTTCCTAGTCTATTCAGGAATTCTTTCAGATCGAAGGGCTTCAGTCATCTCACAGTAACAATACTTTTAAAGTAATCAATACTTGTGACAACTCTTTGAAATCCCTAGCATGAGTTCTTTCAACTATGGACATATTTCATGGTAGATACATGAATTCACCAGGAAGGAAAATAAAAAGTCAGAAAAGTTTATGATTTTCTATTATAATTGCCTTTTAGAACTGAATGTGATTTTGGTCTATACCACCCAAGTTCTATTCTAGTTTTAGGTTTACAAGATCTTGAACGGAATCTAGAAACTGTAAATGGTTGCTCTTGGTTAACTTTTATTATTAGCAACCAATCAGAAACTCATTTAATGTATCTTCAAGTTTCTGAAATTGGTTCTCATTTTGTTTTTGAATTATTTTTTGGAAGAGTAGAAGAGTAACTACTCTTAAAAGTCATTTTCTTTAATGTATTTTGAAGAAAATAAATTAGGACTAGACAAAATTGAATTATAATTTATGTTCCCATAAACTTTGTGAGGTTTTAAGTACTTATTTGCCATAAAATTTTTAGCCAGTTTTATGTCCTTAACATAGGAACAATGCATTACAGAATTCCCCATTTCAAATGATTATACTGTTTTAATTACACTCCCTTTCCTAATCGCAAAGGAAATGTTAAGTGGAGAATATTTTTTTAAGATTTATATATTTTCCTCTAGTTGAGATAAGATCAGATATATTATGTGGGGGAATAAGAGAGATTTAATAACTAACTGGCTTTCCCTGTATCTGTCACTAAACCAGTTCTTTTTCTTGGTTATGTTTAGGTAAGTTTAAAAATTAACTACTTAAAATTTATATATTTTATTACAAAGATCTGTTTTCAATAGAAGCTTCCTTAGTTTTATAAAAAATGGAACCTAGATATATACTAGGCACATTATGTACTTAGCATATGACCTATGGGCTCAGCAAAACAACCTATATGAATTGCTATAACAGAATATAACAGGAATATTAAAAAATTAAATTTAGGAATTTTATTCACCTGTAGTGGAATTTCCAAGGCCTGTTCTCTCCCCTCTCCTCCCTCTCTCTCTCTCTCTCTCACATACACACACACACACATACACACATGCACACACAACACAGAACCTATTATAAGAGATTTCATTATTATGAACTTAACTATCATATTATGATACAATTCATCTTTATGAAACATAATCACATAAATTCCATATAACATGGTTAGTAAAAAAGGTGGATACAAGTGCTTTCATCACTTTGTTTAAAAACAGTCCAGGATGCCTTATATTTCCCCTTAATTCCTTTGCAAATTAAAGAGTAATTTTCACTTCTAAGCAGCATAACATAGAAAAGATCTTGTGACAAACCCATGTGAAAAGGCCTCTATTAGAGTTAAGATCAGAGATTTAAAATAGATATCTCAGTTTTATGAGATAAATTATAAATTTAGATTCATCAAACTTACCAAAATTACGGATTTTGAGGTTTAAATCTCAGTACTGCAACTTCTAGTCCTGTGGTCTTCACCTAGTTTATGAGCTTCTTTATGTCAGTTTTCTCGTCTAAAGTTTGGGTGAAAATAATACCTACCTTGAAGGTTGTGAGTATGAGGAAGGTAGAGTATATACAGAATAGTGTACAGATATAGTTAGATAGATATAGACAGATAGATGATAGATAAAGTGGTGAACCACGCACAATGCAAGATGTTTACTGAAAGGTTAGTATCATTGCAACTTTCATCTTTTTCTTTTCATCACTATAATATAAAATGTTGCCTAAAATAGTCTGAGTGCTCAATAAATACCACAAAGTACCTCCTAGTAAAAAAAATGCAAAATATATTTTGCTGTACATTTTTAAGTGAACAAATAATTAAATTAATGACTGTTCTTAACATCTTTCCATTTTTGATGCTATACTATAAAATCTAGAAAGGCAAATATTGATATATTTAAGCACAAAAATGAAGACTTATTTTCTCTTAGTCAATGAATTAAAAGTGTGTGCACCAGTTTCTCAGCAGTTGATAGAATAATTAAATCAAAGAAAAATCAATAAAGACAAAGATGATCTGAACTAGAGGAACAGCCTTGACTTTCCATTCACTGAGATAGATCATATACTGGACCATAAAACAAGCCTGGATGTTATCAAAACAACTGAAATCACAGAAAGTATGTTTTCTGACATTAATGAAATTAAACAAAAATCAATAACAAAAAGATATCTAGCAAATCTCAAATATTTAGAAATTAAACAGCACAATTCTCAATAATTCACAAAGACAAAATCATAAAGTAATTAGAACCATTTTTAATTAAGTGGCATGGAAAATACAACGTATCAAACTTTATAGGATGTAGTTAAACACGTTTAGAAGAAAATTCATAGCTTGACTCTTTTAACAGAAAAGAAGAAAAGCTAAAAATCCATGGCATAAGGCTCATATTAAGTAGCTAGAAAAAGAAGAGCAAAGTAAATCCTAAGTAATATATGTAAGAGCAGAATTCAATAAATTTAAGAGAACAAGGATAAAACTAACAAAGATAAAAGTGGTGCTTTAAAAAAATCAACAAAAGTGATAAATTCCTAGCAGATTGTTCAAGAAATAAAAAGAAGAGGGAATGAATTACCAACACCAGGTATGAAAGAGGGATTTTGCACTACAGTTCCTTACAGACATTGTAATAATTATAATTTATATGTAATTATAAAATAATTGTAAATAATTATAATGTAACAATTATAACTTTTAAATAATATTAAATAATTATAAAGTGATTTTATGAACGTAATGAAATGTACACACACACACACACACACACACACACACACACACACACACACACACATGCATGTACACCACAGAGGGCCTGATACTTTCACTGGTGAAGTCTATCGAACAATAAAAGAGTACTGATCTTAAACTATTTCAAACAACTGAAAAATATCGATTATTTCTCAACTGCTTTTGTGAAAAAGAAATTAATTACCAAAACTTGAAAAAGACATTACAAGGAAAGAAAATTATAGGCTAATAACCCTCAGGAATTTAGCCCTGAATGAAATATTAGCAAATAGAATCCATTTATGATGATACATCATGACCAAGTAGAATTTACTTCAGAAATGGTGGATTGATTGAACATTCAAAATTAATCAATATAATTCACATTATCAGAATAAAAAATAATCATATGATTATTTCAATAAATATATTAAAAATTTGACAAAAGTCAATTCCCAATCATGTTAAAAACTCTCTGTAAAGTAGGAATAAGAGGGAGTTTCCTAAATTTGATAAACACCCTCTGTTAAAAAACTTCCAGGTAGGGCTTCCCTGGTGGCGCAGTGGTTGAGTCCGCCTGCCGATGCAGGGGACGCAGGTTCGTGCCCCGGTCCAGGAAGATCCCACATGCCGCGGAGCGGCTAGGCCGGTGAGCCATGGCCGCTGAGCCTGCGCGTCTGGAGCCTGTGCTCCGCAACGGGAGAGGCCACAACAGTGAGAGCCCCGCGTACTGCCGGGAAAAAAAAAAAAAAAACCTCCAGGTAACCTTTCACTCAGTTATGAATTATTGCACAAATTTCCTGTAAGCTTGGGAATGAGGAAAAAATGAACACTTTCACCGTTTTTATTCAACATTTAACTAAGTATGCTAGTCACTGTAATAACTAAATAAATAAGCTGAAGACATAAAGATGATAGAGGAAGAAATAGAAACTCTACTTGCAGATGGCATGATTGTTTATGTAGAAAATTCTAAGGTATTTATAGAATAGCTTTAAAAACTAATTAATAAATTTAGTATATTCACAGGGTATAAGGTTAATAAGTAAAAATACATTATACTGATACATACTAGCAGCAAATATTTAGAAAATAAAAAATTTAAAAATATATTTACAATAGGTCAAATTCATATAATACTTAGGAATAATGATAACAAAGCATATGCAAGTTCTCTCAATGGGAGCTATAAAATATTGCAAAGAAAAAATGTAAGAAACAAATGGAGAGAAGTATGATGTTAATGGACTAGAAATATTTATATTATTAACATGCCAATTTCATTGTAGTTGATCTATAAATTCAATGAAGTCCTATGAAGTCCAATGAAGTCCTCATCATAACTTTTTTTGTTACCTTCAAAAGAGTTTTTTGGTAGAAACTGATGAATTAATTTTAAAATAGATATGGAAATGCAAAAGACCTGGAATAGCCAGAGAATCTAGAAAATGAAGAATAAAATTAGAAGAACTACACTATCTGACTTTTAAGATTTCTTATAAAGCTGCTTGAGAGATGGTCAACTGTGGATATATCTTGTTCTTCTACACCATTTAAAATTCTGAACCATCAATTACCATATATTATTCCAGAGGTATGTAAAAATGAGTGCCAGATAGTCACACTTAGGAGAATCTACTGAATATGAAGAGAAAAAAAATTAAATGCACACACATAAGGCGTTCATAGAAGAAATTAAATAGGATGTAGGGTTAGGAAGGGGCTGGTCAAGGTCTTTTCAAAATCATTCTACAAAATACTGCATCTCTTAAGATATAGTTTTTAAAAAACATTCTATGGCCAATTAAACTAGAAAACTTTTGCGTGGATCATCCGTCTCCTCATGGTCACCCCAGGCAGAGTTGCAACAAAGGGAAACTGACTAAACCCATGGAGAAAACCTGAAGTGAATAAACCTGCTTATTTTATCGAGATTCAGTTGTTTATCAAGCTCTTTGTTGTTATTATTTAGTTAATCATGGAACCCTTTTTCTTGGGAACAATATTAACAAATTAATATTAATGTGTTAAATGCAGCACACTCTGGGAAGGGCTGGATTATTCTAGTAAAAGGACTCTGAGGAACTGCGAGTTTGTGGGAAAGGATGATTATGCAGGAAGGAGGCAAAAGGAAATAAAAAACTTATCATCTTTGGCAAGTTTCTTTTACCTGACTTAACAGGAGTTTCTGTTTTCACATCTATTTGCCCAGATGGGTATTTTAACAATAAGCCTGTGAATAGCTCAGTAGCATGGGTAATGCAGCATACTTCTTAAAATCACCCAGAAGCTGGGGAACCCATCTCACCTTTCCCAACAAATCACAAGTGAATAAGAAGAAACCGAGGTTTCTGAGGACGATACAAATTCAAACTTGTGAATTCTTAACCATCAGTGCAAACCTGGGGTTAACTGGAATCTAGGCTTAAGAGTACTTTGAAAAATCATGTTAAGTATTATATTTTTTAAAATAATAGTATTTGAATATCAATTATAGAAGCAAACCCTTATAAAAATCTTCCTGACCAGAAGTGATTTGAGGAGATAGATGTTGGAGTACCTATATTGGTGAGTCATAATCATTGGGAATGTGGGAGTATGTGTCCTACTGGATATGTACTTAGAAAAGAAGAAAAAGGTAAGAATTCTATGTATTTAAAAGAGAGCAGGCAGAGCTTAAAGTATTGAGAGACATTTCTATCAAACCAGAATTGTTCTGGGAATTGCACAAATTTCTCCGATATTGATGAGATAAACATCCACCAGGCACCTTACATATTCCTATTGCTTTTCCATTTCCAGGTCCCCATGGGTCCCCTGGACATTTAGAATTAGACTCATTAGAATTATTATTCCCAACGTGGGCTGTGATCACAGCAGCACCCTATTAGACACAGGAACTTCAGGGACAACAGAGGTCATCATTACATAGCTCCGAAGCAAAGAGCCTTTGTTCCACTGGTTGGGGGTTTAACATTCTCTGGCTGTGCTTAATTACTGGATGGCCTTTATGCATTAGAAGAAAGGTCATTTTGGTCAAACATTTAAATAAACCATCTCTCCTACACTCATAGAGCACCTATGACTCAGAGTTTTATAAGAATTAACTGGTGGTAAAATAGAGGACAGTCAGCACCTGTGAGATCCTGCGCAATCTTGCTTTCTAGAGTTCAATTTTGCCGCGTGTACTGTGAGAGAATTGGAGTAACTGGACTCCGGGATCCCTCCCAAACTCTAAAGCAAGCAAGCAAACAAACAAATGAGTAAAAACCACTATAATTTTATTGATGTCAGGGATCTAGGTGGGAGAAGGAATACATTCCTCCACTGAGCAAGTGGACCTCTCCAGGAGGTACCCTGCCCCTTCTTACTGGGACAGTTCTAGCGTCATTATAACAGTCTAAATACTGAAACACAAATCTCACTCAAACTAGCATTTTAAATGTTCTAATTTATTATGGTCACTTAAGGAACACTGTAAATTCTCTTTTCTTCACTTGAATACTAAAAATAGTAACATGAAGAGCAACTGTTTTATAAGGAGCTGAATTTATTGAGGGAAGAGGGAAAAAAGATGAAGTCTTTTATTTCTCTCAAATAATCTATGTGTGGTACATAAATAGATGTCACATACCTACTAGAAGTGAGTATTTTTTCTAAAAGGTGGGAAAAACTGTCTGACTTTCTAAAAGGTAGGTAAAATTCCTTGTAAAAAGCTAGTCTTCATTACACAGAAGAAAAATATTTGATCAAAGTTTGCATCCTGAGATACAGTACAAACTATATAGGTCATAACTTAATTTCATGCTGACTGTCCCAGATAAAGGCTGTAAGAGGGAAGGTTAGCTCATATGTTTTGCTTTCAGATTCTCTCAGTCAAGTCTAGATCCCCCTTTTTCCATCTGATATGACATCCCAGCATGCACTCTGCCAATGACATCACATAAACCAACAGGAGACTAAGGCACCCCAGCATGAGACAAATAAACAGCTTTCTGTCAAACTTCCAAAGGTGATGTACTATAATACATTGAAAAAGCAAGCAAACTTGAAAGACAATTGGAAAGTTAAGTTGATCATCAGTGGTGTGGGGCAGGCACAAACTGTTCTGTGAAATGAGCGCTTTGAATTAGGATAAATATGAAAGCTTAAGGCTGATAAATAGTTACTGTATTCAAAGACTTCAGAGATATATTTCTTAGAACTGTGGACCAGAGGAGAACTGCAAGCAGATTAATTAACAATAATGTTTTTGTTTCCATTGCATGGAACCAAACAGAATAAGCAAGTTCTACATGAGTAAATATTATTTCCCAAGGAAATTGGGTTGCAAGATCTTAGTCATAGATGCTTTTATTGGCCTGTGCCCAGATGTCTGCCATCACAAAGTCAGAAGAAAACCACTATGTGGTAACAAACAAGGAAATCGACCTATAATGGAAGTTAGAGTTTTCCTTCCCTAGATGCTGCTCCAGTCTTAGAACGTTCTTACGTTATTTTGGAGTGGCGGGGGTCTGACACGGGTTGTTTTTTTTTTTTTTTTTTTTTTTTTCAGATAACTAAGCCAAGGTACTGTTCTTGGAAACTTTATTTTCTCCATGTCGTTTCTCATCATTAACCCTACTGAAGGATGTGGTGCCTGAAGAAATACAGATTACCCAGCTTTCAGATGATGAGGTTAGAAATGGGATTCAGCTGGCACCCTGTCAGAATTTTTTTTTTTTTTTCTTTCCATCACTCATTTCCTTTCAGACCCTGCTATGGTCACAGTAGAGGATTTCCCATAAGCAGGACCAGAGATGATGACGTAAAGGACTGTCAACATTGCTCTTTCTCTTTCAAGCATGGTCACCATTAATGTAAATACAGTAAAAAGAATGGAAAAAAAACTGTTATAGATTCAAAACAATGCATCCCTTCTGAATCCATGTCTGAGTGCTCTGAATAAGGATATACTCAGATTGTCTTTTCACTAATTTGTTCTTTCCTTCTGTTATTCATTCATTGTTTCACATTTGGTGACTCAATAATCATTTATCACTTGCTTTTTTTTTTTTTAAGATAAACACAATGCTACAGGCTAAGGAGAAATACAGATTTTCTCGTCATCAAAGATTGTGCTGCTTTTCCTGAACGGTGCTTCCAAAACACATGGAATTGGTTAGCTTTATAATGAATGTGTTGAAACATAATGGAACAATACTCTGAATGTTGGAAAATCGGTGCTCTCAAATGATTTTCTATGCATTTTATAAGTAATTTTAAGCCTATGGTCAAGTACTACTTGACCTATGCTAATGCCTTGATTTCCCCAACAGCAAAATGAAATCAATAATACACAGCATTTGCTTACTTTGTGGGAATATTTGGGATGTATGAGAAAGATGATTTTTGCTATTTTGAAGAATTATAAAGTATCCTGACAAATTGTTTTATCACATTTATCAGATGAGAAAACATAAAAGCAACAAAATTTCAAGTAAATCCTTTACACTTAAGACATTTTAATTGGAACAGTAAGTGCATGTGTAAGAATGACTATGTATCTATCATATAAAGTTGTTTTATATAAAGGAGCTGTACTCCATAGTACTGAACCAGGTATTAAATATTACAGCCTGCAATGGTTAAAAAAAAACTAAATTAAAAGACTACTGGGCTTCCCTGGTGGCGCAGTGGTTGAGAGTCCGCCTGCCGATGCAGGGGACACGGGTTCGTGCCCCGGTCCGGGAATATCCCACATGCCGCGGAGTGGCGGGGCCCGTGAGCCATGGCCGCTGAGCCTGTGCATCCGGAGTCTGTGTTCCGCGACGGGAGAGGCCACAACAGTGAGAGGCCCGCGTATCGCAAAAACAAACAAACAAACCACAAAAAACACTACCATATTTTTATGTTATTTACTTTTCCTTTTTTTTTTTAACATTTTTATTGGAGGATAATTGCTTTACAATGGTGTGTCAGTTTCTGCTTTGTAACCAAGTGAATCAGCTATACATATACATATATCCCATATCTCCTCCCTCTTGTGTCTCCCTCCCACCCTCCCTATCCCACCCCTCTAGGTGGTCACAAAGCACGGAGCTGATCTCCCTGTGCTATGCGGCTGCTTCCCACTAGCTATCTATTTTACATTTCGTAGTGTAGATACGTCCATGCCACTCTCTCACTTCATCCCAGCTTACCCTTCCCCCTCCCTGTATCCTCAAGTCCATTCTCTACATCTGCATCTTTATTCCTGTCCTGCCCCTAGGTTCTTCAGAACCATTTTTTTTATTCCATATGTATGTGTTAGCATATGGTATTTGTTTTTCTCCTTCTGACCTACTTCACTCTGTATGACAGACTCTAGGTTCATCCACCTCACTACAAATCAATTTCATTTTTTATGGCTGAGTAATATTCCATTGCATGTATGTGCCACACCTTCTTTATCCATTCATATGGACATAAAGAAACTTAGGTTGCTTCCATGCCCTGGCTATTGTAAATAGTGCTGCAATGAACATTGTAGTACATGACTCTTTTTTTTTTTTTTTTTGCGGTACGCAGGCCTCTCACCGTTGTGGCCTTCCTGTTGCGGAGCACAGGCTCCAGACGCGCAGGCTCAGTGGCCATGGCTCATGGGCCTGGCTGCTCCGCGGCATGTGGGATCTTTCCAGACGGGGGCACGAACCCGTGTCCCCTGCATCGGCAGGCAGACTCTCAACCACTGCGCCACCAGGGAAGCCCCACATGACTCTTTTTGAACTATGGTTTTCTCAGGGTATATGCCCAGTAGTGGGATTGCTGGGTCATATGGTAGGTCTATTTTTAGTTTTTTAAGGAATCTCCATATTGTTCTCCATAGTGGCTGTATCAATTTACATTCCCACCAACAGTGCAAGAGGGTTCTCTTTTCTCCACACCCTCTCCAGCATTTATTGTTTGTAGATTTTTTTGATGATGGCCATTCTGACTGGCATGAGGTGATACCTTATTGAAGTTTTGATTTGCATTTCTCTAATGATGAGTGATGTTAAGCATCCTTTCATGTGTTTGTTGGCAATGTGTATATCTTCTTTGGAGAAATGTCTATTCAGGTCTTCTGCCCATTTTTGGATTGGGTTGTTTTTTAGATATTGAGCTGCACGAGCTGCTTGTAAATTTTGGAGATTAATCTTTTGTCAGTTGCTTCATTTGCAAATATTTCCTCCCATTCTGAGGGTTGTCTTTTCGTCTTGTTTATGGCTTCCTTTGCTGTGCAAAAGCTTTTAAGTTTCATTAGGCCCCAATTGTTTATTTTTATTTCCATTTCTCTAGGAGGTGGGTCAAAAATGATCTTGCAGGGCTTCCCTGGTGGTGCAGTGGTTGAGAGTCCACCTGCCGATGCAGGGGACACAGATTCATGCCCTGGTCTGGGAAGATCTGACATGCCGCGGAGCGGCTAGGCCTGTGAGCCATGGCCGCTGAGCCTGCGTGTCCGGAGCCTGTGCTCCACAATGGGAGAGGCCACAACAGTGAGAGGCCCGCCTACCACAAAAAAACAAAACAAAACAAAACAAAACAAAAACGCATCTTGCAGAGATTTATGTCATATAGTGTTGCCTATGTTTCCCTCTAAGAGTTTTACAGTGTCTGGTCTTACATTTAGGTCTTTTAATCCATTTTGAGTTGATTTTTGTGTATGGTGTCAGGGAGTGTTCTAATTTCATTTTTTTACATGTAGCTATCCACTTTTCCCAGCACAATTTACTGAAGAGGCTGTCTTTTCTCCATTGTATATTCTTGCCTCCTTTACCAAAAATAAGGTGACCATAGGTGCGTGGGTTTATCTCTGGGCTTTCTATCCTGTTCCATTGATCTAAATTTCTGTTTTTGTGCCAGTACCATACAGTCTTGATTACTGTAGTTTTGTAGCATAGTCTGAAGTCTGGGAGCCTGATTCCTCCAGCTCCGTTTTTCTTTCTCAAGATTGCTTTGGCTATTTAGAGTCTTTTGTGTTTCCATACAAATTGTGAAATTTTTTGTTCTGGTTCTGTGAAAAATGCCATTGGTAGTTTGATAGGGATTGCACCGAATCTGTAGATTGCTTTGGGTTGTACAGTCATTTTCACAATGTTCATTCTTCCAATCCAAGAACATGGTATATCTCTCCATCTGTTTGTATCATCTTTAATTTCTTTCATCAGTGTCTTATAGTTTTCTGCATACAGGTCTTTTGTCTCCTTAGGTAGGTTTATTCCTAGGGATTTTAATCTTTTTGTTGCAATGGTAAATGGGAGTGTTTCCTTAATTTCTCTTTCAGATTTTTCATCTTTAGTGTATAGGAATGCAAGAGATTTCTGTGCATTAGTCTTGTATCCTGCTATTTTACCAAATTCATTTATTAGCTCTAGTAGTTTTCTGGTAGCACCTTTAGGATTCTCTATGTATAGTATCATGTCATCTGCGAACAGTGACAGCTTTACTTCTTCTTTTCCAATTTAGATTCCTTTTATTTCTTTTTCTTCTCTGATTGCTGTGGCTAAAACTTCCATAACTATGTTAAATAATAGTGGTGAGAGTGGACAACCTTGTCTTGTTCCTGATCTTAGAGGAAATGGTTTCAGTTTTTCACCACTGAGAATGATGTTGGCTGTGGGTTTGTCATATATGGCCTTTATTATGTTGAGGTAAGTTCCCTCTATGCCTACTTTCTGAAAGTTTTTTTTTTTTAATCATAAATGGGTGTCAAATTTTGTCAAAAGCTTTTTCTGCATCTATTGAGATGATCATATGGTTTTTCTCCTTCAATTTGTTAATATGGTTTATCACATTGATTGGTTTGCATATATTGAAGAATCCTTGCATTCCTGGGATAAACCCCTCTTGATCATGGTTTATGATCCTTTTAATGTGCTCTTGGATTCTGTTTGCTAGTATTTTGTTGAGGATTTTTGCATCTATGTTCATCAGTGATATTGGCCTGTAGTTTTCTTTCTTTGTGACATCTTTGTCTGGTTTTGGAACACTACCAAATTTTAAATTATTAAATAATAAAGTATAGCAGTTTAAAGGTAGACATTCTTTTCACGTTTATATGGATTTCTGTTTCTTCTTAGGTCAATAACCTGGAAAAAATAATAGTAATCTAGAATGTTTATGTCATGTCACCTTTAAATTGATATTTGAAAATGTATTAGCCTTTTTTAGTGTAAGGGAAAACAACCTGATTATTTAACTTCCCAAATATCATAATGCAGAATTGAATGTGATTTAAAGATTCTGAATGAGTCTCTTGAAATCCACATACATTAGGTGATCAGAGTGGCAATTTGATGAGATTGTAGGCCATTTACATTACCATGAAAGTCCTGGATTATTTCTTTTATGATTATTTAAATGTCATATATAGCCAAACTCTTCACTGTAGATATACTACTATTTTGAGATAAGAAACCATATGCTAAGGCAAAATTCTGAACGAGGAATAAAACAAATTGCTTAGTATAGTTGTCACTAGTTTCCTCATATAAATAGAATATCAAAATCATAATATTTTAAGTTAAAACAGCAGTTTTGAAAGTTCAAATTCTCTTGATCTATAAAAGTAATTTATGACTGCACAGTAGGCAAAACAAAGGTTACCAATCCATGGCCCAAATTATTAAGTAGAAAAGACCAAGGTGGGCATAATTATTTTTACTTTTCTGACAGATGCAATTTTTTTTTTTTTTTTTTTTTGAGGTACGCAGGCCTCTCACTGTTGTGGCCTCTCCCGCTGCGGAGCACAGGCCCCGGACGCGCAGGCCCAGCGGCCATGGCTCACGGGCCCAGCCACTCCGCGGCACGTGGGATCCTCCCGGACCGGGGCACGAACCCACGTCCCCTGCATTGGCAGGCGGACTCTCAACCACTGCGCCACCAGGGAAGCCCCAGATGCAATTTTTTACATGCTAATGCTTAACTACATGATGGGAAGGGTTAGGAGAAGTAGATTGTCACTGAAATCAAGATGCACTTGTAGAAAATGCTTGGTGGGATGCAGGAATATGTTTTGATCCTTTACATACAGCTCTCCATGTAGAAAATCCAATATGTAGTGTAGATATGGGGAAAAAGATAACCCTTTCTGCTTGTTTTTACTTATAATGATTTTTGGTCATGTGGCTGAAGCTTGAACATCTGTTTAAAAAAAGCAACAAAGTCATTCCCAAAAAGTAGTTTTCAACTATGAACAGATTATAGTTTGCAGGTTACTTCTACCCTATGGCCTTTAGTTCCAGAATCCATAAAAGGAAGAGGCTGCATTATATAACTATTTAAGGTATTTCCAGACTAAAATTTTATATTTTTATTAGAATGAAGTCTTGATGGATTGATGAAAGATACATATGTGATAAAGGAATATAGTAAAATATTAAGTAGATGGTGTGTGTACGGCATTTGCTATATTTAAAAATTTTTTCATGATAAAATGTTGAAAAATGTAACTTAATATCCTGTAATTGTATACTGATATATAAAAATGAATACATGCCGTCACATAATTTAGTATTTACATTGATAACTGAAGTATAATTGAATTTTTTCAGCTCCATTTTATAAATGTAACTGAGAAGGGAAAAGACTTATCTAAGGTCACATAACTAGTTAGTGGGAGAATTTTTTTAACAGCCCCTGTTGGTGGAATTAAAGTTCAAATTAAGCATTAACATATATCCCCTTCATGAGGCAGGCATAGCTATGGTGAGCACTTATTAAATGCGCACAGCAGCACACCATGGACATCATAGAGTTTCATGGGACTTTATAGTTTCACATACATTGCCTCATTCAATTAATTAAAAAAACAAACAAACTGTAAGATAGGTCATCAGGAAGTATTACCTGCATTATAGCAATGAGGCCTCTCAAGCCAGAGCAATATCATGACTAGCTCAGGATTACAGAATCAATAAAGATAAAAACAGATATGGGTGCAGAATCCTGACTGTCTATGTCCTACTGGAAACATGAAGACTATGAAAGAAAAGATACGGCCTTTACTTAGAAACAACTAAAAGTCAAATTGGTAAGATGTGATATGTTTTATGAAGCAACCAGAAAATAAATAAAAACCACTAGCAAATGTTATTGGTTGTGTAAAAACAGACCCATAGGAACTTATTTACTAAAGACATTCAAATTAAGAGAAAAGGGTGCTGAAAAGACTGTTACTCTCAAAGGACAGAACCTAGCATTTCAGACATCGGTATCAATTCTGAAAATTTTGAAAATAAAGTTTTAGGCTTTATTGGTATTTCTCCAATTCTCCAGCAAATTTGATAATATAGTAATGATCACTTTCGTCTTCTAAAAAGTGAATCTTGAGATAGTCCACTTATAAACTTGACTAATCTCTTTATATATATTTAAGACAATACAATAAATGTTCATATTGGTCCATCATGAAAAGGCTTGCTGTACATCACCACGACCTCAATCTGGTCAACCTATTCTTGAAAGGAAGGACCCTATGACTGTATCTTTATCAGCATATTATGACTATTTAGGAATCTGCAGTGACTTTGAACAATGCAAAGCTGTAACAACAGAATACAGAAAAAAAAGGGAAGAAAAATTTTTTCAAACACAGCTACAAAATGTTGTTTTTGGAAATGTTGGATTAAGAAAATTAAATTAGGTGGTTTGAATATATTCTCTTGTGTTGATATAACCTCAAATTGTCTGAACGAAATTTAAATAAACTATATATTTTCCATTGTGCATGTTCATGGAGAAGAGGAAAAATAAAAATAATAAATTGAGTTTGGCAGAATAAATTATAAGGTTGATTTTAATTGGTTTATTAACTAAGATGTCATTATTATATTATTATTGAATACTTTAAAAAAGAAAAAAGGTGATTTACATTTTCTTTGGTGCCTGCATGCAGATTTCATTCTGACAGTCAGCTATCGATCTACCTATTTGCCATTGGTCAAAATAGCAGAATGTGTGATTATATCTCTACAAATATGGTACAACATCTGTATAATAAGGCAGTCACAAATGCATAAAATAAGAATTCTAATGTAATTATAGATCATTATCACATAATCTTTCATATGAACATATAATTTAGAATATGACACAATAAAAATTCCTTCAAAATTGAAGGACACATTCAGGTTCTAAAATTCCACATTTAAGGGGCAGTGATCCTGCATAAAATTGTTAGACATTTTCCTTTTCTCCTATTCTCTTCTCTAATCCATGGCAGAAGGTAGAATGTTGGCACCTCAAAAATCTTAGGTAAAGGCATTAGTTTCTTCATTCCCAATCACTTTAATTGAACGTGTAGTGTGTATACAGAACTGTAATTCTGTCCAGAGGTTGCTTGTCAAGCCATGTTTTTATTGTAATTACCTGATTTGTTCAGCTTTAGTCGTATTTACTTTTGAAGGTCATCTGTCCTGCTCAGACATGGTTAGTTGAAGTAGGGAAAAATATGTAACACCCACAGACAGAAAGCCTAAAAGAAAGAAAAAGGGGAATGAGTGCAGTCTTCCCATATGGACAAAAAAACAAGATAAAATTGTCACCTAAATAACCAACAGATCACATTATTTTCTTTCACATCATCACATTTAATATTCACTTTTACCATTTGATAGTAACTTGTAACTTTGGGAGGAGAAGGCTTATAGTTCTACTTTGAAGATTTAATTACCTTTATTCTCATTGGATGCCAACGATGATTAGTTATTCGCAACACTTAGGAGAAAAAACTGAAAATACGGACAGCATCTCTCATTTTCCTGGTTTCCCCTTAGAAAACGTAGGTCAATTTTCCAACACATTTCTATGTGTTGTGAAAACCCTCCCAAATTCATACATCTGGATATTGGTTAAACTTTGGTGGGAAAGAGAAATTTTAACATTATGACTCCAATTCATGCCACAGATATTCAGGATTATTATAATCATGTGACAGCAATTACAAATACCTATGAGGTGATGGATGTTAAAACTATTGTGGTAATCATTTTGTAACGTATATATGTCAAGTTATTATGCTATGCACCTTAAACATATACAGTGCTATGTGTCAATTATGTCTCAATATAACTAAAAAAAAAAACCCAAACAAACAAAAATTTCAAATACTTTAGTTTCTGATGTGTTGAAATAAAATTAATACAGAGCAAACTACTTGATCACGTCTTGAAATTTTTCCCAGCAGGGAACCACTTAGCTCGTGGCTTCATGTTGGTATCAATCTCAAAATAATATTAATAGTATGAAGGAGAAGAAAAGGAATAGTAAAATAAAGGCAATTAGTATTACAAAGCAAATTTTAACCAGTATATAAGAACCTGTAGCAGGATCTGATGTGAAGCATCTAAGGCAACTGGACACTTTTTGTACAAGGAAACAAGCAGATAACCTCCAGAATTGTAACCAAAAGGAAAAACAAGGAATTTCAAGACAAAACTAGCACCATGATATTCCAGTTTTATATTCCTGTATAACAAATAATCCCCGAACTCAGTAAGTGAAACACCGACAATCATTTTGTTATATATTTTATACATAGTTTGGGGAGTTGATTAGGCTCAGTGAGGGGTTTCTGGTTCTTGCACCCATTTGCAGTCTGACAATGACTGGGCCTAGAGCTATTTCAAGAGAAGCTAGCTCACTCACCAGTCTGAGACCTCAACTGGGGTTGTCAGGGAGAACAGATACAGATGGCATCTGTGTATGACCTGGGCTTCCTAGCATGGTTTCTGGGTTCTAAGAGCAAGCATCTAAGAACCAGACAGAGCTGTATTGTCCTTTATGACCTAGCCTCAGAAATCACATAGCATCAGAGAGGGTCACTTCTACTACAGTCACATTCTTATCCTTACAGAGGAAGAAACAAGGCCCCGACTTCCCTGTGGGAGGAGTGTCAACGTCACGCTGTAAGAAGAGCACGGAGGGGGTGTGTGTGAGGCGGGGGAGATCAGTTGCAGCCATCTTGGATAACACAAACCCCGTCATTCTCTGAAGGCTGATCAGGATTGCAGCTTAAAGTAACTTTCTGTCAGATAATCCAAATGAGCACTGACTGAAGGCTACAGGTGGCATGTTAATAGCTGAGTAAATGACTATAATATTCAACAAGTTCTTGGGTAAATAAATAAATAAATAAAATGTACATGTATACATATAAATTCAATTTTTAGCTCATCTAAGGACACTGTAGTTCTATTTTTTCCTCCTAATTCTGACAGATTTTGGCTTGCTCATTTTGATGCTACATTATCGGATACATATAAGTTCATGATATTTCTATCTGCTTGGTATTTTCTTCCTTCATCCCAATTCATTCATTTCACCTTAAAGTCCTTTAGTGTGATATTAATAACTGCTATGGTAGCTTACCTTTTAGTAGAATTTGCCTGTTATGACTACTTTTATTTCTTTAATTTCAAATATTCTATGTAGTTCTGTTTTAGGGGTGTCTCTTTCAAGAGCATAGAGCTGGATTTGTTGTTTTAAGTACTTTTTAACAGCTCAGCAAATATTCATTCTTTTAAATACTGAGTTTGGCTCCTTTTGATTTATTGTGATTACGGTGTATTTGAACTTACAATTACTATTTTTTTCTTTTGTGGTAAGTTTTTTATTGATTCCTTTTTCCTCCCCTGGTTCAGAACCTAGAGATTACATTTCTATTGCTTAATTGTTAGTGTTAAATGTTTGACATACACTTATATGTAAAAATTTTTACACAAAATCTAAAATTATTTTGCCCTTTCATTCTCTTATAAAATATAATATGGAACTTATTATGCTTGAGTTTTCATTTAGCTCATTCCCATTTACTAGTATTAATCAAAATTTTAATCAATAATTTTATCTTTCTAACTCCAATATTTATATTAAAATGTTAATAGTTCTCAATTTATTAAATGTTGTCAATTTCTGATTTCACTGTTTTTGTCTAGAGTTCCATACCTATTCTTAATTGTTACTAAAGAACATCTGTAGCAATTCTTCCACTGGTAAAATCTCTTAGTTTTACTGTATCTGAGATATGTCTATTTTATATTCAAAGTAGACAGTCTGAGTATATATTTCTAGATGGATATTTATATTTCCCTTAGCGATCTAAGATATTATTCCATTACCTTGTGGCACCCATTTTTGCTTCTCAAATGTCTTCCAAATGACCCATTATTACCTTTGAATATGATCTTTCTTTCTTCTCTAATAATTTAAAATATTTTTCCTCAATGTTATATTATTTTAACACCAAATGTGTGGAGATGGATTTATTTTTATTCAAACTATTTGATACTCAAAATGCTCTCACCATTTGAGGATTCATATCCTTCACCAATTCTGGAAAAATTCCACTTATTTCTCCATAAATATTGATAGTCTGATGTTTTCCCATACTCTCTTCTTCTAAAATCATATTTGACAACATAACATAAAGGTTAAGATCACAGGCTCTGCATTATGATAACTGTGTTCAGTTCTTCCATTTTTTGCTTGTATATCTTCTACAAGAATAATGTTTCTAGGTTATTGGCATGTCCCATCAAAAATTCTTTTGAATAGACATATCCTATGGAACAGGACCCAATTCCTGATTTAGCATCCATGACCCTGAATAGAGTATGGCCCAACTAAAACTCTTAAACCTAACTTTTCACTAACGTAATATTCAGGATTTCAGTTCAAATAAAGTTGACCTACTCACTGCCTTCTGAATTTACCATAGGATATTCCGTTGCCACAAAGTTTTAAAAGTTGCTTCCCCC
Organism: Hyperoodon ampullatus; assembly: GCF_949752795.1. Lineage (NCBI taxonomy): Eukaryota > Metazoa > Chordata > Mammalia > Artiodactyla > Ziphiidae > Hyperoodon > Hyperoodon ampullatus. Next base: position 99,067,351 of record NC_136923.1, read on the forward strand.
TCATAGAAATATTCTACTTATAGGAATCTTACCATTCTCTGCTGCATTTTCCATGAAGAAAATCCAAGTAGAAGTAATTTTTGCCTACTCTGAATTCTTTTAAGTCTTGTGTATTGTTAAAGAATGAATATAATGTGTAGTGTTGAAGTTCACAAATTGTAGGTCAAGATTGCTTAAATTTGAACCCCAGCTCTTCCATTTATGAGATGTATTACCTTTAAAAAGTTATCTAACTTGTGTGTGTCTCCCTTTCCAAATCTGTAAAGTGGGATTAAGAAAAGTTTCTACTTCATAGGGTTACTGTGAGAGTTAACAAGTTAATACAAGTAAAAGTCTCTTAGAACAGTTTTTAACATGTAGTATATACTATTTAGCATTGGTATATTTTCTGATATTTTTCACTGCACTGCAAATTCTTTTCTGCCACATTTAGGGTTGAATATTTTTCCTCACTTCTGAGGATTATTTCTAAGCGGAGGGAACTCAACTGGTTGTAAATCCTGGCCTCTTTGCTTTCTTTTACTCACATAGTGGAATGGAATGTGGACTGACTCCAAGCTTTTCCTCTTTGGACTCAGGTTGCCACAGAGAACAAAATTTTTGTTTTGCTTTCCTTGAGCAGTTCCTGCCCCTACAGAGGGGTGGGAATAGATGGGGAGGCCAGCCCTGGTCAGTTAGCATAACTGGGTGGAGATAGCCATCAGACAAATGGACACACATCTGGTCCATTTGGCTTTCACACTTTATGTTTACCAAGTTAACTTTTATCAGTAATAAAATTATTTTTCATGTGCTATGATTTGTTTTACTTCTCAAAGCATTCAGAACTCAGGAAGTGATGGGAGTCTCCCCTTCCGAGACTCTACCACCTTAGTACCTTAATGACAGTAGACAACTAAATAAATATTTGCTAGAGCCAATGATAACTGGCTCTACACTAGATGAGAAACATTGGATATACTTATATAAAGTTAATATAAAATTGTTCCTGAAAAGATAAATAATACCTTACAGAGCCTATTATTAGAAAATCAAACCTTAAACCGAGAAATCTCCATGAGGTATGGGGCAGCAATTCATAAGACTTCTGGATGGCAACATTATCTATTTTTAAAAGCATCTATCCTCTAATAAGATACGATTACTTAATTTGTGCTTTTCACACCATCTAAATCACACCTCTCCAACCTTAGCATTCATTTCTCTGAGAGGAAATAACAATGGGATAGGAGATGAGATGCCAACTTGGACCAATATTGGTTGAACAGACTGAAATAGGTGTTGAAGTAAAGACACGGTGAGCTAGCACAGAGTAAACTGAAATATGCAGCACCTGAGTCATTGGTAAACTACCTTTAATCATGAGCTACTGTCCAGCCAAGCCTACAACTCATCCCATTCACTTTCCTATGGCAGCATAAAGAGTACCAACATACTTCAGACATTTACATTTATGTTTCACTGAGCCAAATCTTCATGGGCAAGACTGACAAAACTCTAAGAGTCTTGGGCTAGTGTCTTCTTTTCCTTTTTTTTTTTTTTTTTTTTAGTATTTCAGATATAAGGAATTTAATATAGTCAGTATATTAATTTATTCTTCAGCAAATACAGAAGAAAATCATTTGTATACCATATAATGAAATGGGATACTTTTGACTTCTGATATGGCTCTAAGTAACTGAATCAATTAAGGCTCATTCAAAAGTACAGAAACCGCTTTACGTCTTAAAAGCAGAGAAAGTTGACTGTTGGGATTTACAACGATGATGGGAGAGCTGAGGAGCCCAAGAGGAGATAGTGAGGCAGTGCAGAGATCGCCAACAGCAGGAAGAAGCTACTACTCTTAGGTCTGGATGGCATGGAGGTTGGGTCTTGCCAGAACCCAGATGTCAAAGCCTCACATGCAGGAGCTACCGTCACAGTGGGGGCTATCCAGAATCAACTGGGGCCATGGGGGAGTGGTGGTCTGGTGAGCTGGAGCTCCAGAGGAGACACTGGTGCTATCGCAGGGATATCATACACTGGAAGCAAGAAAGGGAGAGATACCTTGGCTTCTGTCCTCTCCCTGCTCGCCAGTCTCCCACTAGCACCTATTAGCTAAAAACAGCTGACCCTTGAACAACACAGGTTTGAACGGCTTGGGCCCAATTATTTTTCAATAGTAAATACTACAATACTACAGGATCCATAATTGGTTGAATCTGTGGATGTGGAACTGTGTATATGGAGGGTGGACTGTAAGTTATACACAGATTTTTGACTGTGGGGAGGGTGGGACCCCTAATCCCAGCATTATTTAAGGGCCAACTGTATATGGGAAGCGAAATATCAAGGGATCTTGGAAATATTTTTCCCAATGGCAAAGACCAGAGCAAGAGAAAGACACGATGCATCTGAGATCAAATAGAAAAACACTCCACACTAGTACTCTTTCAGTATCATTGTGATGTAGATGAAATTTATGACACTATGAACTTGAGTTCCAGCTATGCTGAAGTTCATGGAGTTTTCCGAACTAAGCTGTATCTTGCCTCCCTGCCTTGGCTCAAGTTGCTTCCTCACCTGCAATGCTCCTTTCCTCACCGTCCACTTGAGGGACAGCTACTCATCTTTTGAGATTTGCCACTCTGAGGCCTTTCCTGACCACCCATTCTTACTCCTGGTAGTTTTAAATTGCACACCCCTTTCTGCCACTACTGTGCTTTCTCGATAGGTCTACCACAGCACTTCATTATTACAGTTAACATGTCTGTTCTCTCCTACTACATGGTACGCTCAAGAGAGCAAGGCTTTTATTTTCTTTGTTTCAACATCCACAGCACCTATTGTAATTTTGTGCATAATTAGTTAATGAGTGAGTAAATGATTAGATGGATGGTGGGTGGGGTTCCAGTAGATCTTAATAAATATTGAATGGTGACCTGCCTTGACAGTTGAATGTTTCCACCATGATTCCAACTCCTCACCCCCCGATACTGATTTTAATGAAAATAATTAAATAATCGCAAAGAGGACAGAAATCCTTTCCTTCATCCACAGACTCTTTATTGAACTCTTACTTGACTATAAAAAAAACTACTTTAGGAGCTAATGAAGGGTTAAAGAATATACAATCTAGCTGAATCTTTTGATTGATCTCAAACCAATCTATTTTTTTGCATGGGCCAGCATTAGTACGTATTAAAACAATCTGTATCCATATTAATATATTTAGCTATATAATTGAGTATGCATTATTTTTTTTCTTAAAAGTACTATTCAATAAGCAGATCACACGTTGGTAGAAATTTTATATATGTGCAGTTTACTCTGACGTAAAACTGAACCCATAAACTACATTGTTTATTTTCACTGAGTCAACTGAGCTACTTCATACTAATATAGCATAGTTAATTCAGTACTTTGAAATTCTTTTTTTATTACTTCCCCAATGCAATAATTTTGGATTTCACAAATGAAACCCTAATGTTTGGTAATGAGTGGAACATTCTTTCTTTAAGACAACAAGAGTCTAATTAGATGGGTAAGAGGTCCTACAAGAATTATTGAGTTTGGGACAGTAGTTTTATGTTTGTTTGCTGTTTGAAGGATGGAAGAAAGGAGTAAAGTACCAATCTAGAAGGGAAATTTCTATGCAAAATTTTCATTGTTGAGAATTTGCTAGTGAGCTGGGTATTACTTTGGAAAGAAAGTCCAAAGCAATATTTTTTATATTTTATGCCAGTACAAAAAATTCTAAATTTTTAAGGTAATGAAATTTTTTAAAAGTTAAGTAAAATCAAATAAATATGAATTAAAGATTTGACAGTTTACAAGAACTTCAACTTCTATACTGTATTCTACTATTCAGGGTAAATTTTAACTGACACATAGCTTCTGCTTTAACATGATGATATTTCCCAGTGGTATTTTTATTTCTAAATTCCCATTTTCTCTATTAAATACTCAAGCCAATGCTATTTGCATCAAATATTGCACTGCCCCTGGAGATTTGTTTGCAGGGCTTTCTACTTTTATCAACTCTCTCTTCCAAATAGATCCTATGAATTTCACCCTTAAGTCAAAAGGTTTGGCAGAGGAAGACATTTCGGGGTAAAATTTAAATAGTAATGACAAATATTTTGAAATATTCAACAGTCAAAACTTTTTAGTCTTTTTTCCCCTAAATGTATAAAACAAGCAAACATACTTAAAACAACGACAGTAAAAAGCCATTGTACTAAACAGAGACAGTCAACAGCTGGTAGAAAATTGAATTGAACTTTGTCCAGAGACAATAGAAAAAGGAAATTAAAGGCTTCAAATTGCTTATAGCAGGCCAGAGTAAATCCAACTGCTTTTTGAGGTCATTAAAACATCTTGAACGATTTTCCAAAGATTTTTGGTTCAAGAGGCCCAAAAAGATTTTGCCAAGCACTACTTTCCTCTTATTGTATTTCATAATAAATTTAATCCATATGTTTCTGATTCATTTATACTTCAGTCATCAAACAGTTCTTGTGCAAGAGCTATTTGATTTCTAAGAAATCATTTGAGCCTTTTATAGAGGTCTGCTTGTTTCCTTTGAAGTAAGTTTTGCAAAACTGAAAATACTTGATGTTCTGAACTGAGCTTTTAAGTTTTTATACAATCATAGAACCTTAGATATTAAATGCAATCTATCCCAACATCCATCCCAAAGTAGAATACTTCTTACCAATCTTTGGCAGATAAAATTTTGGTTGCTTTTTTACCATTTTCAGTGATAGGGAACTCATTATTTCAGAAGAAAGCTTATTCCATCAAGACTCATCCTTTCCTCTCTCCTGTCACAATAGCTTGGCACTTATACTATAAGGCTAAGTGTGGTTATGTGTGTGTGTATAATGACTTAGTCCTTTTTCTCAAATGCCTCCTTGTACCTTAATGCTACCTTCTCTTTATTTTGATAATTTGGGAATTTACCTGACGTAGAGAAACTATCTTGAAACACTAGTTTGTCATAGAAAAGCTTCATTTTTTTGTTTAAATATGTAAAAGACCTATAGATTTTGCATAATGTTTCCATTTAATCCATATTACACCCCAATAAGAAAATACCACTGTCCCAGTTTTTGAAGGGGGAACCTGAACTTCAGAGAATTGATTAACTTTAATGAGGTCACATGACTGTTTAGTAGCTCTTGTATTCAAACCCAAGACTTGTTGATTCCAAAGGCATGAATCTTTCTTCTACACAGAACTGAATTTCCATTAAAATTGCCTCATAAGGTCTTTCGAGAATAAGGTATAGCAAAACAGACTGAGCTTTACACACCTACATATTTAACTGCTTCAGAACTGTCTATATAGTAGGTTGTGTCCCATGAAAGCACTATTTTTATCAGTAAAAAACGTTCAATGTCTACAATTTTTATGACCCAGTTTAACATACAGATATTCTTGACACCATGTTAAGTTTTGTAGTAGAAAATTTCAGGTGGTGCATCCATAAGCTCAGTAGGCTGACGAAAATGCTTGTATTAAGTGTTTTCTTTAAAAAATTTAAAGAAATAACAGACCTTTGTTCAACTGTAAAAACTTAATTAAAAATTTAAAGTCCCAAGGGCCTGGCTCCAGGAACCACCCTCACAGGCCCCGCTCCACAATACCAAAATCTGGGCAGGCCCAAGTCCCTTACATAAAATGACTTAGTACCTTCATCCTGCGGGACGCCAGAAGAATCCCACTACCTTCAACCTTCAACCTGCCGGACGCCAGAAGCGAAATCCCGCGGGAAGCGAATCCCGCGGGAAGCGAAATTTCGCGGGAAGCGAAATCCCGCGGGAAGCAAAATCCCGCGGGAAGCGGAGAGTGGAGGAGGCCTGGCTGCGCGGGAAGCGGAATCCCGCGCGAAGCGGAGAGTGGAGGAGGCCTGGCTGCGCGGGAAGCGGAATCCCGCGGGAAGCGGAGAGTGGAGGAAGCCTGGCTGCGCCTCAGAGAGTAAGTACTTAACAGATAATCAAACTCAAGTGCAGATTATTAGGTGATAACAAGCTTTGTAATCCTTTCTCCTCTGAATTCAGTTTATTTGTTGTGGAACAACTACGTGCTAAGCCCAGCGCCCCAGTCTGTGAGATACAAATATAAATAAGTCGCTGGGCCTCTTTCATCAGAGTTTTCAGTTTTTTTGATAGAGATTATTCTCTTTCACAAGCCTTCACACCCTGACTTCCTGGCTCTGTTTTTTCCTTTCATTTTTAAAGTAAAAAGTTAAAAAAAAAAAATAACAACAACAAAAAAAAAAAACGGGGGAAAAAGTAAAAAGTTTAAAAACTTTCTTTAAATTCTCTTAATTCTTGGGTGACCCAATGGTTTTCTAGTTGAAAATGTGACTTCTCTCAGCTCCTTTAAAAAAGTCTCTATAATTTGCTCGTTTCCTGTTTTCATGAGGGCAGTAAAATCTGTCTGGCAGAAAGCATTCTCCTTACAAGTAAGCTCTGAATGCCAATTTCATAGTTAAGTATATATTAGGGCTCAAATTATCTGATTAATCTGCAGAACTTTATGTTGTTTTTAGACACTAATATCATTTTTCATTCTTATAATGAGGTTTTCAAACAAAATATCTAAATATTAGAATATTTTAAAATAAGTGCACTATATTATACTACTAGCCGAAATTATTAAAATACTTACGTTTAAAAATAATTTAATCATGATATTCACTCAACATTCAGTGCTTACATTATTAGGAACAGAAGAAAGGTGCAATATAAATTTTGAGTCAATCAAAGAGCCATTTTTAGGGAGAAGAATTGGATAATATGAACGATAATAAGCAACAACAGAATGTATATATAACAAATATACTTGTAGGGGTAGATTTGATTATAGAAATGATCATTTTGATGAAAAACAGGAATGGTTAGAGTTGAAGGAAGAATAGGCTATAGCTTGGCAGAATGCAGAAGTAGAACATTTTGGTACAATAAATAAAAATTATAATGTGGGAGTAGATATATTTTCTAGGCAGGGAATATGGATTGAGGTATTGCAAGAGACTGAAACCAAACATGTCCACAGGAATTACAGAATCAAAAACTGTAGTGTAGAAGGTGCTTTAGAGATTACCTCACCCAGACATTATGAATTTACAGAGAATTAAATAAAAGCTCCAGCTTTTCCCAGGTAGTTTCCCATATAGCTGGGACTGGATTCCATGAACCAGAAGTCCAAATTCAACGTTTTTTTTCTTTGTGTGATTTATGTTGGCTTGTTCAGTGTATGTTGGAGGGAACAGAAGCTGAGGGCAAACAGAGGCATTGACAATTTACACTACAACTGTATTCATTAGTGAATTACAAGGATATGATACATTGAATAGATATATGAAATTCTTGAAGTAGAAATCTGCCCATGAATGTAAAAGTAATACATTATCCATTCATAAAAAATGTTTCTATTTAAAAGGAAAATCCAAAGTGAAATTTCACAACTAAACTCACAGTGTAATAAATTATGAGTTTAACTGGAAATCAAAATGTTTGATTGTGGATCAGACAAGTTTAGTATCCAGGCAAGAAAAAACCTGAAGCTGGGTGGAATAAGTAAAAAGTTTGGCAATGGTTTTGTTATTGATCTTGAGTATTAAATATAGATTGTGTGTATCAGTGTATATAATATAACCTTAAATCAAAGGCAGTCTTATTTGTGAAACTGTAATTACTGTTCTTTTAATTTATGATATCAGCATGCCAAAGCTCATTAAAAAAACATATAGAAGGATCATCATTTGGAAGCTTTGGAAAAGATGCCATAAGAACTTATCACTACTGGTTTTAGACCTGGGGTAGGGAGTTAAAAGTTGGGCAAGTTCTCACAGGATCTTAGAGCTGGTATGGTTTTTTATCCTTCCATGGATAAAGGAAGATAAAGTTAAGAAATATTACCTACACAAGAAAGTCAGTTAGAGAATCAGTTTTATGTGTGAATTGTTAAGATCACATAGAGTAGCCTCTTCCTTTGTATCTTTCTTTTCTTAAAATTTATATGTTATCATTTTTAAATATTTACTTTTTAATATTAAATATGTTGCAAGTTTCTCCATAGTCATGACATAAGACTTTTTTGAGGCAATTTATAAATTGTGAAGGAAATTAAAGCATAAAGATTATGGAAATTTATATATCTTTTATTAACATACACTATCGTATTAGGTTTATTTATAGTTCTTTATAGTTGTTATTTATAAACCCTCAAATACAAACTCAGGAATTTAGAATCCAATGAAAAGGGGAAATAAAAAGAGGAATAGGAGGAAAAATTAAAGAAAAAGAAGTTACTTCCCTTTAAAATGATTATATTTTATTGTTAGCAGTTATATCATTAGGAACATAGAGACGGAATGGGAGAAAAATCCAACTTCTGGCAATTAATTGAAACCTTATGCTTTATATAAGGGTAATTAAAGCCCAAACTCTTATGATAAGTCATTGGGTAGATCTAGGCTAGAACCCAGCTTCCAAAACCCAGATTCTAGGGCTCCTTTCTTGTCACAAGTCTTTCTACTGACATGCTAATAGTGAGTTTTAATAGCAACAACAATAATAATTTGATTTGCTTTTACAAATGCAATGTAGATAGTTGCAACTAGAGTGTAATTAATGCTTTCAGATGACCATAAAGATCAGAGGGTCATTTTAAGCAGGCATATTTGTATACATCCTGATTATTAAAAGTAGTAGAGATTTTGCCAAGATTTGCATTCTTACTGAGAGTCTTTACATATATTATTGCCTTATATCCTTTCAGCAACTCTGTAAAACATTCAAATAATAGTGAATATCAGGAAGATGAAACTTTTCTCCTAAGGTTACAGTGTTGGTAAATAGCAAAGTTAGAACTTGAACCCAAGCCCCCTGGAACCCACTGCCCAAATCTTTTAGAAAGCCACAAAATTGCAGGGGAAGTGACCAGAGAAATAGAGCATAAGAACTCTTAATATTGTTTATTATCAATGTCTATATATTTCTATCACTATAATGCTGAGAATAAAGAAAAACTGTCTTCCCAGTTTTAATAGGCAAACACAAGTCTGGAGTCATATATTTTTAACTGAAATGCATTATTATTAAAGTATAAATGTATTGACACTGAAGTCACTCACATCTGCATATAAATGCCTGATTTGTACTATGTGAGTAGTCACAGATCCTTCCCTGTACAGGAGGAATATTAGAGTGATCAGTTGTATGAGCAGGAGGCTCAAACCTGAGAGTGATTTGTCCAGGTGAGACAGCTGATACACAGGTGCTTAGGCTGAGCCGGGGTTTCCTACCTCTGGTTTCAGAGTGACTTCCACTGCAAACATTTCCCAACATGAAAAATAAAATACTAATATTATCTATTTGTTTTCCTTTTAAGACTTATTACCTTTAATTGTATAACACATTTACATGGAACTAGTCTATTTATGTAGTTCTTCCCATTATTATAGTATAACCTTCTTTTAAAATATTGTTCCAGACTCAGAAAACCCAGGAAGTCACGTGAAAAGTACCTTATGCAAAAATAGCAAGAGTACTTGAGTTCTGACTAAACAGTATTTACCCAATTAAATATGGATGATAATGGGTGCTACACTAAGTATCTTTTTTAAATTACAAAATATTTTTTTTCCTTGAGCACATAAATCCTATATCATGCAGCTCTATCTTCCAGTTTTAGTAAGATATAATTGACAGAGTACTGTGTAAGTTTAAGGTGGGCAGCATAATGATTTAACTTACATATATTGAGAAATGATTACAACAGTGAGTTAGCCAACGTCCATCACCTCATATAGATAGAAAATGAAAGAAAAACATCTCATACAGCAGTGCTAACTATAGACGTCATATACTAAGTGTCATAACACATATTACCTCTTGATTCTTAAAATACAAGTCTCATTTTCATTATGTTTTCAGCCATTAATTCATCTGATGTGATATTTTCTTATATGTCTTTATCTAAGGGAGGATTATGTCTCAGGAGGTCCTCTTACCGTCCTGTTCATGAATCATGGTGATAGACTGTACCACCTTGATTCTCAACAACTTGACAGAATATGCAATATCATTTTTTAAACTTTCCTTTATTCCTCTTTAAATATTCCCTTTATTCTTTCTCTTTATGTCTCTTTTATATTTTTAATACTTGTATTTTCTCTTTAATCCTTGAGTCAGAATTTGCTATGCTCAATCCCATGATTCCCTATACAGCTTTCTCAATTTTGTCTTATTAAAATACTGTGATTCTGTTCTGAGATGTGGAAAGATTATAAGTTGAGGTGACATAGATGATATTACTGCTATATGTTTTCTTAATAGATGTTAGGAATATATCCCCTTCAACTCAAGGCATGGAAAGTTAACTGTAGGACTTATTTTGGGATTCATCCACAAGAAGGAAAATCCACTCGTTCCCATTATAAGAGTTGGTTTTGTGAAGTACTGTTATGCAACTAACATCATGTGGGGAGAAAGAGAGGATTAAGAACATCATAATAGGCACAAAAATAGGGCCAATTTTCACATTACACAGCTAAATTGGAAAGGAAGGAAATAAAGACATCAGTGGATGAAATTAATGTAATTGGAGAATACTGTAGTCAAAGTAGTTTGTTTGTTCTAATCTTGTACACGATATAAAAATGCTGTTGCAAATGGACCCCAGCTGCAAGTAATCACAGTCAGAGGCTAAATGGATTCAACAGTGATGATCTGGTGGAGAGGCAAATGCCCGTGCAGCTTTTCTTGCAGGAAAATATTGTAGAAAATCAACAGTCCCAAGATTAATACACTGAAAAATGTGCTACAACTCTGAAAATTAACTCATATACCCAAGTTAAGGAATTGAAATAATGAAAAAAATGTTTCCAGCTCCACACAATTATCTTATTTTTAAATTATTCTTTATAGAAATGGCTTGGATGTCAACTTTACATCTATAGTAAACTCATCATCGTATAAGCCATTTATGTATGAAAGACCTTTTAAGTGTGTTTATACCAAAATGGAGTAGAGAACTGGTCCCTCGGTGTCTTACATGTCATATATGGACTTACATGTTATGTTTTAAAACACTGCTTGTTTTCTGTCAAATTTTAAAGACCAACACACACACACACACACACACACACACACACACACACACACAGATTTCAAGAGGAGAGAGAGTCTTACAGGTATGTCCCTACAGCTTCGGAGTACAGAATGTTATATTTGTTTAAGAATTGATTAGCTTTAGTTGTAAGGCTAATGTAAGGAAGTGATTAAATACATTCTCATTCTATTAATACCTTGTCTCTGCAGAAAAGGTCTTTACACAAAAGTGGAGGGTACACCCCTGCCAATAACTGGATACTCACGAATCCCTTCTCAAATGCTCTTTCCTCTGACGAAATGAGGACGAGTACTTGAAGTCCAGGATAAGCAACACTCAGCTTCCTGGGTCATCAATTTTATTCCAGTATTTTAGGAGGAATTTCAGTAATTTTGATAGTAATTCAAAACATTTTACTATTGAAATGAATACAGGCTGCCAACTTTGCATGGATATAAAATTTAACATAAAATTTATATTATCTTTTTAGGGTTATTTACCTTCACAGTACTTGGTGGTAGAAGTTTATTCTCACTTGCATCCAAACAACCTCTGTACAAATTGTTCTCCATCACATCACTCTCTTTATTTTCTTCATAGAACTTCTCACAATTTGAAATTGTCTTGATATTTGGGTTACTTGTTTATTATCAGTCCCATCCTGGAATGCAAAATTTGTGAGCACTGAGTTGTCATCAGTCTTGGTCACGTCTGTTTGACACATGCCTGTCTCAGAGCACTAGTCAAGTGTTTAGTATATATTTGTTGAATAAATTAGTGGATTCTTAAGTTTGAGAATTATTGACCTAATAGATTCCAGGCACATGTTCACATGTGTTAAGCCCTGAATGATATGCTAGGACTCACAAACTGTTCTGAAATGATTTCCATTTTTAAGGAATCTGGTAGGTTAGATAATTTATTCTAAAACACAGAGATAACCATTATTTCCTCAACCTGTCCCCCCTCTGTTCTCTTGAGAATTAAATTTTACAAAGATGCGTTGACCATGAGCTTTAATGTCAGTCTGACACTATCAAACTGGATCCGACTCTTTCTAAATATGACCATAACTGAGTGAGTTCATCTCTGTATCCCAGCCTCTCCAAAATAGACATCATAATTCCTAAGTCTTTGAGTCCTGAGAATTGATGCAGTAATGTATGCAGTGAACATATTACAGTGCCCAGCACATAAGAAGTTGCCCCAAATAGTAGCTCTTCTTATTACTTGCTTGAGTGAATTTTCAAGCAATGATGGGATGAAAGCTGGACTAAAAAATGAAGCCAGAGACAAGCATGATCCATGTGTGGGGAATATGATTGGTTCTATGAAAAGGGCTGAACAGTCATATGCGAAGTCCATGCTAAACATTTTCTTTAACTGTTCAGGTATTAAAATATTAAAAACATTAATGTGCTCCATTTAAAATTAAAGCAACATTATAAGACTAATATACTTTACAGGATAAATACTATCTCATCATAGAAAAGTTCTTTACATCATAAGATTTTTATATTAAAAAATCTTTCATCTTCAATTTCTTTTAAAGGTACTCTCCTAGAATATTTATTTCCTAACTGAAATGATGAAGAGAAGGCATAAATTATACACAATTAGCAGCTTCATCATTTAAAATGTGAATAGAGATAAAGTAGAATTAAAATTCTATTAGATGAAAAAAAAACTGATTTGTAGAAATGTACCTTACAGATAATTTGAGACTTAAACTATTTTTTTGTGTGAATAAAACAGTGTAACATTAACTTAAAGGTGTCTGCAACATTCATCTCATCAGAACTCAACTTCTAATATGAGATAATTCTCAAATTCCTAAAACAGCCTTCAGAGTTTTCTAATTTGGGTTGCATATTTTAAATGAATTATGATCACATGTCATAAATAAATCTAAATTCATTTTAATTAATATAACAAGAAGCAATCTTCTATCTAAGCATGGTCAAAGATCTAAAGTCTCATGTTTTGAATCAGGAGCTGTCCATGACCTGGAGTGATGGAGGACCTGGGTCATATTGTCACTTTAATATCTGGACCAAACTTGTCAAAAAGATTTGACAAAAAAGCACGAAAGAGTATGTTCTCTTACTAAGTCCAAGATCTTTATTTCCATACCTATGCCCTCCAAAACATAGTTAATTTGGAGTGGGTTTGCTTTACAATATGATGCAGATTGTGGGGTTTTATTTTTTAGATATAAATCTTGAATCTTTATTTTTCAGATTATGTTTTATATACTAGCTCAGTCAGCCCTAGCAATTTGAAAGCATGTAACAGGGAAAAATAAAGTCAGTGCTTTAAAACTGGGAAACCACGTTAGCTCCTTCAGTGTGAAGTTTGTAAAATAAACTACAATTTGAATAGGGAAATGACTTCAGTTTTGGTGTTTGTCACTCAAATCTGTTTGGACTTATAATTACTTTTAAAATTATTATTTCTTTTTGCTTGCAATAAACTGCCTAGAGAGAGGTTAACCTATTGAAGGGTGTAGAAGAATGAGTGGCAACATTAATAAAAACAGAAGGAAAATGGGATAAACAGAGTTGACTGTCTCTGGTTTCTCCACTAGAGAGGATGCATTGAACAGTGAATCTCTGGCGGAAAAGGGAAAAACGTGAATTCTTAAAACTTTCATAGCCCCATATTTTGTGTCTAGTTTCTTTATCATTAAATTCTAGAAACCATTCCCTAATACTTAGTACTTTATCTCCACTTCAAAATAAATATCAGGATCAGGAAGAATAAGAACCAAGATTATGCCACCTCTTCACTTGTCACTGAGCAAATACTTTTCTTAATCTTCTTCTGTGAAATGGGGCTATAATATCTCGCTTGTAAGGATGATTTATACATAAACTGGTGATTGGAGAACACTGTATAAATGCTAATTCCCCTGTATTACTGTTAAAGGTTTTGTAGTTGTACCTGCATCTGGCCAAGGAGAGGTCTCATTCATGGTTTTGAACAGCAAAATTCATTCATGCCCTTCTGGAAACTATGTTGGAGTTTTGAGCTTGATTGGTGGAGTGTAATGTGGCTATGCTAACCTGGTTCTGAAAGGGATTGCACCACTACTCACATGAGGTGTGATTATTTCACTACTAAAACACGTTTATATTCCACTTGTGACCATGAAGCCTAATTCGTAGAATGAATACAGTATTTTGACTACAAAAAGGAGACCTGATGAATTTCCAAATGGGATGTAATGAAGTCTTGGGGTTTTTTAAATCCTGAATTATCACCAATTAATAAGCCTAAATGATCGAGTCACTCAACTCATGAAGAACAAATAAAATATTTTTGTGCCCCAGAGTGATGTGATCACTGTTATTGGGCATATAGGAATTGTTAGTGTTTGTATAGAGTCTGAAAATTCTTGGCTGAAAGAAAAACATTGTGTCCCATACATAAAGTAATATGTGAAATCTTTAAAATGAGACATTGTGGTATATGTGAAAAAGAATTTTAAAAGACACCTTCAAAAGAATTTCTGTGTATTCTACAGGGAATAATAGAAAAGCATTTACCTTAAATAGAAAGAAAAAAGTTGGAACTTTCTTAAAGATTCTTAATAGAAAGAAAAAGTATAACCAGCAATTAGTACATTACAATCTGTCAATGAGTTTGCCTCAACCTGTCTAGGCAGAAGCAAACTTGTATTTCAAGAAGATAGTTAAAAATAATAGGAAAATGCAATCTGTGGGCGTTATTGTATACACCTGTATATAAAGTTATATGGTATGATGGTTGGATACAAGTCTGAATAATCAAGGTGTGTTCCAAAACTCCTTTGTTTAATGTCTATGGTTTTGAAACTTGCCTTGCCATCCATGTTTTTACTTGTTCTCACTTGCCTTGGTACAATGGACAAGTGAGAAGTTTTGTACCATCTGAAGTGACAGGTTACATAGCTAATCTAAAATCACTTCAGTATGATTTATTGATATCACTCAGTGCTGTTGATCCAAAATTAATTGCTCTAAATTTGCTTCTGGTAGATTAATGTATTTCTATATTGCTAACAACTTAAAATGTACTTATATAAAGCACCTACACGTTTTCCATGAGCAAAATAAATTTTTGTTCCTTCAGCAACTACATAGCATAAAATAATACCTTTTTTTCATATATCCCTGAGATAATATATATTTTTGTATTCTATGTTTCATCAGTAATTTCCTTGCATTTAGAAATTTCCATGATCTTCAAACCACATAATGTATTTTTCATGCAAATTAGGAGTCTCCAAAAGTTCTGATTGAGGAGAAACATAACCATTGGATTGAGCAAAACTTGAATAAGTTGGGAGTTGAAATGTTAAATATAAACATAACTTTAATGTATACATGATGTAAATTGTATACGTGATGTAAATTGAATGTTTCCTTGGCTAACGTGTCTAACTTTCTTGAACCTGTGGTTTCAAAACCTAGACTGTTCCCTTTCTAAATTCAGAAACCTTGCACTGTTAAGACCCTAAAATCTAGTGTAGACATAGTCTACTGGATATCAATGACCATAAATTGTTTTATTTTTAGAAATTCAGATTATATATATATAATCTATTTTATTTATGTATTACTTATGCAATAAATATTATGGAGTATAAGATTGCTCCAGGGTAAAATTATCTCTTCCGACTCTGAAAGACCAAAAATGAAATGAATCCCCACTTTTAAGTTCCTTTTTTTTTTTTTTTTGGCTGTGCTGCATGGCTTGCAGGGTCTTAGTTCTCCAACCAGGGATTGAACCTGGGCCCTCGGCAGTGAAAGTGCAGAGTCCTAAAAACTGGACCACCAGGGAATTCCCCAAGTTACATATTTTTATGTATTATTACTTACAATTATCAATATATAATGTGTCTTAGATATATGGTTTACATATAAGAGGCTTTGCCAGGCTATTGAGATATTTATTTTCTTAAAAATCTACATCGTGTTATGTGTCAGTCACTGTTTTTTAAGGCTTTGTAGGTCCAGATCCACAGTCCCGTATCTGAAATCCTTGGTGCTGGATGTGTTTTGGAATTCTGATTTATTTTTTATATTTTATAAGGGTAATATAGAACCTATATTGTATATTATAAAACATTTTCATAAAGATCTGGGGCAATGTCCTGTTATTAGGCATATTAATATACCTAAAGGAGAAGTTTGAATAAAGCCTAATAAATATTTTTGCATCAAGTCAAGTAATTTTGCTGTCAAATTAATTCATATCAGGTAAGACCTGGCTGCCAAATTCATAAATTCATGAAGAGGGAGGGGAGAGGAGAGAGAATACGTATAATGTATATATATGGACATATATATGCATATGTAATGAATTAGCGGTATAGCCATATGTGAACTTATTGGGTTGTTCTTTCAATTTAAGAGAATATAAATCAATATTTTAATTCTCCATATTGATGCAAAACACACTAAAGACACATCAGGTACCTAGCGGGGTGACAATATATTTCCATAAGCTACCAAGAAGTAACTTGATAAGAGGAAAAAGATTAACTATAAATAGTCCCTGTAATTTTTTTGTCTAGCAATTTTATCACAGAGATGTTTTGAGAAACTAGGTGGTTAGTAGGGGTTCATAAAAACAGGCTTTTATTGAAAGAAAATCCATGTCCCCTTTTAATTCTACTGATTTGTTCTGTAATTATAGAATATAAACATTTTTTTTTCATTTGTTAAGCTAATAATTTGGAGGTAGTTGGTCAAATCAGATGGAGCTAGCATAAATTAGCAACAATTGGAATTTTTTCTTTCTTTCCTTTTCCTTAATTTTCTCTTCCTTAATTTTCCCTCCCCTCTCCTCCCTTCCCTTCTCTTCTCTTTGTTTCTTTCTTGATTTATCCCCCAGTTTGGCTAATTCATTAAATGGTGAATAACTTAAAAAGCATCAGTAGTAACAAGAGTCTCAAGTATTCTCCATATATTCAGTACTAAGACTACACTATCAAGCTGTCAGTGACTAGGTGGTTAATCCCACCCTTACTTTCTCTACGAGGCTTCTTGAGTCCATCCTGTGATTTGGATAACCCTTCTACACAATGACAGCATCACTGCGTTATGTTGAGAAGATAGTAATTTCAAATTCTGGCAGGCTTAGAATTTTACAGCTGAGATAAAACCCAGAAACATTCTAGTCCAAATGTGAACTTTTCTGGTCCCGCTTTGTGGTTCTGAGAGCTTAAACATGTCTGAAGGTGTAATGAGAATACATTTTGCAGATTTCAAGTTCTGAAGTGTGAAAGCTTGAAGCTCTGCTCTCTCCTTTGCTATCTGTGACACTCTGGACATGTGTCTAAAACTCTCTAAACCTCAGTGACTTTTTAAGATGGGGATGATAATACATACCTCAAAGGGTGGCTATGGTGATTAAATGAGATCATGGAGGGGGAAAAACTGTCACACAGTGGACTGAGTAAATTCAGGACTGCTACTATAATTTTAATAGAAAGGGCCACATTCCTATGAGGTGACAGAATTGTGGTGATAATTCCAGCTTCTTGGCTTTCAGTCCATTATTGGTTTTACTATTCCACATTATCTTACATTTATCTGGAGATAAGAAATCACATAGTAATGTACAGTTTTAACTGCTATATGAGAGATGCGATTTTCCTGAGCTCATGCAAACCTCCAAAACTATATGCATATTTTAAAAAAGCCTTTTAAGGAGAAACAAACAAACAAAAAAGTAATGCAGCTTTCAAAAAATTTCTGGACAGCCTATGAAGTAGCATATAAAAATATAGGGGAAAATATAATGCATTTCAGTCCTGCAGACTTGAAAATACTTTGTGAATAATGTTTGCACGAAGAAGAAATTTTGTAGATTAGAAACTGAATTTTCTTGACGTTTTAAAGCAATATTTCCTTAAGAGGAAAGCAGGCTTAGTTTTGCAGTGACACAGAAAATTCCTATCATTTTCACTTTGTTCCAAAATTATATTAATGGAGTTTTTGTCATGGGAATAAATTAAAATGGGGCATACGGCATGTGGAACGTGATGGTATTTCTGCACCATGCAGTTTACAAGAAAACATTCTCATTTAGATTATATCACTGGTCACGTGGCCCACACAGGAGATCACCTGGAGCCTGTGTGGAAGCTTGAAATGCACACAGGTTCATTCAGTAAGAACCATGTGATTTTTAAAAGATTTCATTTAGAATTTCTCAGAAGTTTATGAAAGGATCACTTATATTTAGATTAGAATGGGCAATTCCTTGCAGCTATGCAAATTACACATTTTATGTAAGTCCTAGAGTTTTCTGCCAGAAATGTCAGTTGAATGACAGTGACAAAAAAAGAAAAAAAATGAGATGCCTTAGTAAAGAAAACCCCAAACCAGGACTTTAAATATCAAAATATCTAAGCTTTAGGATCTTCTGCCTAACCCTGTCGCTCTTAGAAGTGTGACTTTCTCATGGAAAAGAGAAAATATACCATTATACTAAGCCTCCATGTAATTTAATAAGAGCAGTAAGAACCGATCTAAGAACAAATCACAGATCTGAACAAATCAAATTCAGATACAATTATACGCAGGCCATATTGAAATATAAGAATTGGCATCAGACTATTTATTTATGTTTAGTGAGCTTATAAATGTTAAAAGAGTAGAACATAAATGTTTGAAATGTTTTGAGGATTTGGAGGGTTGCTTTAATTTTTATTGTAGACATTTTCCCATAGTAATTCAAATCGTGATGTGAATTTACATATAATCAGACAAAAGCATATCCAGAAATCCAAAACTTGTCTACTTAATGCACCAGTAAATTATAATCTTCCAAAATTTGTCCTCTTCTTAAAACATTTTAAAAATAAGGATAGTGAATAAACCAAAGTAACTATTATTTTGTCTAGTATTTGATTATAACCTAACATCAAGTTGACTTAAAGGAAAATTTTAATGAAAAAACTTCTGAAACTACACATTTATCATATCTTAATAAAATTCTAAATATATGCATGGAGTGATGGGGTGTAAAAGAAGGGAGATATGGGGTGTAGTTGGGGGAAGATCCCACGATGAAGGAAAATTTTTAATTAGCATCACTGTATTCAACAAGTTTCAAACTGATCGTTCCTCTGGTTCTGTGAAATGTATGCCTTTAGCTATAATGCTCCAAAGGAAACAGAACTGCCCACTGGCTGTAGCAGTCAATATCATTCTCTTGCATTTTTCTTCTTTTCCATCCACATTTAAAAATATAAAAATAACAGTTTTACAATTTCTTCTGAAAAAAAGTATTTATGGCCCAACAATCATAGAAAGAGACCATCAAAATACAGAAAAGTCAGGGAAAGAGGAGGCCAAAGAGAGATGGAGGACGAAGAGAGAAAACAAGAATACAACACATTCTCAGAATAAATCTGATAGGAAATTGCACAAGTAAGGCACTCGGCCAACTGCCATATGCCCTGACAAAGATACCAACAGCAGCAGTGAGCCCAGGGAGCTGTTTTATCATTAGCCCCTCACCCAGCAGCGGTGGAAACTCATTTAGCCCCATGCTGGACTTTCATTAGGCCAGACTCGCATCAGATGGTCCTGGGTTTTGGCTCCGGAGCCGTGTGGCCCTGTGTTGGGGGAGGTGGCCACATCTCAAGCCAGCAGGGAGCCCGGATTGGAGCTTTCCTTTCTGACAGATGCCAGGGCCGCAGTGGAGGCGTCTGGCAAAAGGGGCCTGATGCAAGGCTATCCTTTATGTTGGCATTTTGTGACATGAAACTTTTGGAAAAGAAAAAAAAAATTAAACCCTTCAACTTTGTTTTTAAACCTTAACTTCTACTGAAAATAAGATGGAGGGGAAAAAATCTATGAAGCAAAAAGGAAATGCCAGAGGAATCTTCACTTGGAACCATAGCAAAGAGCTGAGTTGACACTGGCAATTTTTTTTTAACCTCAGGACTGTAATAAAAAGTCAACCAAGCAAGGGATGTCAATATATTCTAATAATAGAGATGTGAAATTTATAGGGCCTTTTTTCTTCTTCAGGAAGTTATGTTAAAAATATATAGAAATAATAGAATGAATATTAAAGTCAAACAGACATACACACATAAGAATATGTTTCTTAGAAAAAGAATCTGAAACTTCCATAACAGCAATGATGCATGCTGTGGTTTTAAGGAAGAAGGAATTTTCAAAATTTAATTTGATTTATTTCTTTTAAATCAGTAATAATTCTGTCAAAAAAAATAAGACAGCTGATGCTGATTTTTTCTTATTGGCCTTTTCAAAGAGGAAAAATCATATTCAATATGTGAATTGCTGATTATTTAAAAATCATATTATGTCACTATACTTTATTATGTTATTATGTTTTATTCTCTAAAAGTATAAAAAAATACAGTAGAACCCAAAATGAATCCTTCTATTAATTTTTTAAATGTTTTTATGAATTACAGAATGAATGACAGATGATCCAGGAGAAACAAAACCTTTATTTTTGTTCTTTTATTCCATTCACTGAATTAGTTTATTTCATATCAATTACAAATGCCATTACTTAATATATTAATTTAGTTTTCTTATCAATATTATATATTAAATAATAGTTGTGCAAGTTATTTTATATTTACTTGTTTTTCTGTCCGATATCCTGAAATGTATATTTCAATTAAATTTATATGAAAGCAACAGATTGAAAGGCAAAGAGTTAAAAAAAAGCAGGGAATATTTTCCTAATATCACTATATTTTCATGGAAATTCTATTTAATGTATATTTAGATTTCAAGAAAAGATTAGCAAATTACACAACAATCTAAAATATCTGTAATGATATTCTGGACTCTGTGTAACAAATCAGAGGAAAAAATTGAATAGTTGTCAGTTTCTCATCTTTTTTGAAATGAGTGGATAATTATTGGTAAAGTATTCTGTTCTCTTTCCTCATCTTCTCTTGGAATGAAGTTTGCAAATATCTTTAGGTCAATGGGACATAGGGAGCTTTCTTGGTGCACTGAAGTCCCTTTAGTACATTTCTCTCCAGGTGTCTCTATTCCTGTTAACGACACGTGGCTTATCATCCACTTAATCATCCTGGTGTATGTCAATTTATGGATACATTAAGGAGCATTACTGAAGATGGTTTCTTTAACTGAATAAAAAAAAAGAAACTGTTGGCATTTTCACCTTTCTTTACTTATTTAATTGTAGAATTATTTGAAAAAGGAAATCCCTATTTAATTAAGAATGAATGCTGCAAAATACTGCAAAATTGTTTTTTAAAGGAAAATAATGACACACTTACATGAAAATACAATATAAACCAATAACCCAATCTAAAAGTAAATAAACATGAAGCTGAAATTACTGAAATACCATGGACGTTTGAAGATCACTTTTCTCTGGTTTTTAATTTTAGAAGTAGAGCTAGTATAGGTATGTATGAATACGTGTGTGTGTGTGTGTGTGTGTGTGCATGTTAGTGTTAATTACCAAGGATATACCCTAACAGTCCTTCTGCCTAGATGTTTCAGCTGCCTAGTTATTACCATAGACAACAATCTAGGTGCAATATTAGCAAACTGGGCCAAACCTCTTCGCTGCACCACAGGTACTGGAAAGTTGAGTACACATGTAAGCTCTAGAGCAGGTGGGCTGTGTTGAAGCGCCATCTACTGAAATGTCGTGTTCCCCAGTCCTGCATGCCCAAAGTTGGCATTTACTATAGCATTGGCAAAACTGGTTCAGGGGAAAAAAATGACAGTACAAATGAAATCCTATTTTTGGCAAGCAGGACTCTATAAGTGTGTCAGCCTCAAACTTTACTGATTATACCAGTTTGTCTATGCTAATGCGTTTGTGATCTCCCTTTTCTAAAGACGAATAAAAACCAGAAAGGAGAATATCAGTTTGCATGCTCATAAACTGGGTCGTTCCTAGGTATATGAAACGAAGGGAGGGGAAGGGAGGAGGATGGGACGGTTTTCAGTGCATTTTACACATTTGCCAGATTTTGTTCAGAGTGAAATAGATCTGAGTAGAAATCAAACAACCTCTCACACACATAGCTATAACAGATTATATCATCCTGATGAAGATGATTAAATTTACACTTAAATAGACTTAAATGCATGCATGCCCTTATCTCTTCCAACCAACTCTCTGCCCCCATATTTAAAGCAACCGGAAAAAATAGTGCTCAGTAGAAACTGGATATTCTATCTCACTTTATAAGTGAGAATAAGAATGTTGTTCAGCCACATTGCAAATAGGACAACTAATCCGTGACTGATCAGTAACTGATCTTCAGATTGGTGGAGATATTTTTAAAAGAATAACAGAATATCATGTTGCATCTTGTGGATATTCATGACATAAAACTGTTTTCTTTCTACAACTACACCTTAAAAATACAATGAAGCATTTCTTCTACAAACTAGGCTTGACCTTGATAGGGAAAGCCATTCAGCTTAAGAGCACATGGGTGTCTTTTTGTATAATTTAGGGAAGGTATTGTTTCGTTTTGTCTTCTGACCTGGATTTTTAAAGTTATGTGAGTAGCAAATCCATTCTTCATAGAGGTTTAGACTATCTATTTAAATACTGTACCACAGGTTAACTCTGACAGTGCTAATTTTCTGAATAAAGATAACTAATTTATTTAATGTATATTTTAAAGTAATTGAAGCAGAATCTCCCAGGTATCGTATATTCTTAAAGGTCTCTATGGTAAATATATATTTGCATGATACATATAGGAGCTGTGCAGAAGTCTATGTAAGTAGGAAAGTCATTTATATACTTAACTACTGTAGAAACACACTTACATGGCTTCCCTTTAAGACTGCAGTCTTTTATTATGTTGACTTTTAGACTCATTAATTTCCAAGGTTATACCCTTTGTATTACTTATCCTTTCTTCCATAAATGACCACTGCCTTTGTGTTATATAGTCTAATTGCCAAAGTCGAAATTAAATAATATTAAGGGATTGATTTAGAGCCACAAAAGAGTAAATTAAATTTTAGAAAATTGCTTAATCTTCCTCCTCGAATATAGTTGTAACATCATGCATTGTGTTTTCAATGTAAAAAGGAACTTGTAATTTAAAGATTTAAAATAGGTATTCATATGTAACATTTTAGGGATTGTTCTAATTTATTTTTAGGCCAATGTCCTTAATCAGAATTGAAAGTTGCGCCCTTAGGAATAATAACCGTAGCAAGAACTGGGGCTCACTTTTGTGGCCTCCACTAACTCACTTAATTTGAAAAAATGGAAACCCTTTTCCCTATTATCCATGGAATGAGGCTCATAATAACTACTGTTTTTCCCAGTAAAGCTAAGAAAATAATGTCCTTACATCGTCAAGATTTTTAACCAGTCATTTCAAAACCAAAATTTCAGTACATTGCTAAAAATGAAAATTGAATTTTAAGCTTAATTAATCCAAAGTTACATCTGAAGATATGTACGAACATCTATACAAACATGCTTCTATCAGAAGGACAGCCTCAAAAACAATCCTTTGACCAATTTTGTGGAAATGAATGACTTAGCACTGGTGCCAGATTTAGAATTCCACATTATCCAAAAGCAAATATAAGAATATGATTTATTAAAAGAAAGTTTGTATTGTACAATGGAATTCTATTTTAAAGCTTTCCAAATATCTACCGAAATAGAAAAGGAAAATAAGGGCATTCAACACCTGCAGCTCTGAAAAGCAAATCATCTCACTTAATAGATAGGAAAGAATAAATCCCACATGAGAAGAAAGTTTCTCTTTTTTGATGGAAGCATATGGTGTTTGAATCTGCCCTTACAAAAGAACATGGTGATGAAAATATGCACATTTCAGGTCATAACTACTAACACCTAAAATAACAAAGCACAGAAGCACAAATAGGATCATGAGCATATTGATAAAATGGATTAGCCTTTGCTTTCTTCTGTGTCTCAAACACCATATCATCTATTCAGTAGTCCAGCCCTCAGGCAGAATCCTGAGTAAACAAGTGAGGATCTTACCCCATGCTCCAGGGTGACCACGCTCACTTGTGCTCAGTGGAGGGCACCCTGCCCCATTGCCCTGAGTGGAGTTTTGAGCGTCCAAGGTAGCTCGTGCTTTGGGGCCATACACCATGCACATGCAATTCTGAAATGAAGTAATTGCTTAAACCCTTCTGTCTAGTTGATAAGCAGGGGTACATTTAGGTGGTTCTTTTCATTATGAGACTATTATTTGAAATAATTGTGCTTTCTTTCCAGGTTGGCTTAATTTGTGTACTTTGCTAAAAGATCAGTATGTAATCAGTATCTTTAAGGAATGGTTCTAATTTAACGTATTCTGGATTTCATTTAAAGAAATCTGGAAGGACTTTCAAAGCAATGTGGCTTTTTCAGAGCAGATGAAAAGTGTGTCTTAAATGGTATCTGGCAGCTAACATCCCCCTAACAACACGATCACTGACTTGTTTGTAAACTACGATTCCCATTAACTGGACAGAAGTGCCCGGTTTTCTCTCAAGAGGGTCCTGTGCTAAGTTCAGTGAAGGGTGGAAGTCCATATCGTATACTGAGGCGCAGAGGCTAAGCATTTAAGCAGAGGACTCAGGGAAGACACAGAGGGCACAGATCAAGCCTAATTATGTATGTGTTTTCAATATTCAATATAAATCAGGGCTCCTGGGCATTGTTAAAAGAAACTACTGTTGGGAGGCCTGTTACCATTGGCTAATAGTATAGTCCTAATCAGAAGATATAAATCTCTCTGTTGAGCATCTCTATGTGCCAGAATTTTGTTAGGCACTTTCATATATTATTAAATGATGAGGCAACTGATGCTCAGAGAAATTACATGTGCTTAAAAATAAACAGCTAGGAAGTAACAGAGCTCTGATTTAAATCCAGATCTTTCTGATTCAAAATTTTGTGTTCCATCGATAACTGTATGACATGGTCTTTAAGAATGGTACATAGCCTGGATTATCTTATACCCTGCTGGTTGAAGATTCTTGATGTAAATAATTTGATTATTATATTTTTAAATCATGAAAATTTGCACCTTAGAATAAAATCATAAATATATATTTTTCAAGAGCAAATAGCTTATTTTCTATATATCTAATTTTTCTATGGTCTTTAAAGATAAGATTTGACTAAAAAATATTACTGCTTATCCTGAATACTGGCAAGAAATTATTTTTTATAAAATAACAAAATATATAGCTAATTAAAAATGAAACTTTTCTGTACTTAAAAACTAAGCAAGAGAGTTCTATAACCATTTAAAGACTATTATTCAAAGTACTGTATATATAAAAAGAAAAGCACTCTAAAAAGTTGGTAATTAATTGAAATGAAAATCAACGTGACATTCATTTGCAGTTATTCATATTACTTTTCTGAATACAAAGCAGCATCTAAATGTTTGTCCAAAGTTCCCAATTTTAGTTTTCAGTGTGGTTATTTAGCTTGTAAAGCACAATGCTGGCCTAATTTTCAAGCTCTAGACCTTATTAGTGAACAAATTTCTATATTTAGAGCCTCATATTAGTACTTGATTCCTTACATACCTAATTTTTAGTGCCAAGCCCCTGATTTAGGTTCTTAAATGCATATTTCTAGCAGCCAGCTATTTCTTTTTGTAATTAGATTAAGTTTTCAATGGTAGATCATAAATTAGATAAGATATGCCAAAAATGTTTATATAAAAGTTTAAGACCATAAGTTAGCAGAATTTCATTTAACTTATTACTGTAATCCTACAAAAACCCTGAAGTCGTCATTAGTAATTGGTTAGGTTTATAAATTAGGTTACTAAATTAGCAGATCAAAAATGATGCCAATGATTGTTTTTCTTCAATTAAGAAACCTTATATTTATAATAATCTTACTAGATTTGCAGCAACCAGCCAAGTTATCTGGTACCCAAGTTATCTGGTATCTAGATATTTTACTTACATGGCGGCAGAAGAGAAGGTAGGCTTAGGAAATGGGAAGCTCATCTTATCACTTTATAAATGAGGTCAAGTGACTTACTCAAGATCATACAGAAAACCTGATTTCTGGTCTCAGGCTTGATGCTACCTTTGTTGCATTCAATTTAAAGATGGATTAAAAATATCATTTGTGGTGGAATTCTCTAACAGAACTATGCTTCAGGAATCACTTACCTATTTACATTAAAACCCCTCTTTTCAAATCTGGATGTAAATCCATCTGAGAAACACATACCTTCTATATGTGTCCAGATTTACCACCAGGGCCAGTGGTTTTGAGGGTGGATATTCACAGCAGACATGTGAACCAAATGAAGTTTGTGCCCACCGCCCTGTCTCCCACTTTGTGTCAGTTATCTGGTTTACCTGATAGAAACAGGGCATTGAAGGTAGTTTAATGCTCAGATTATAACACATGCCCAACAGGGAGGCACTCGTTGGACAATTAGATCCCTGAAGGGTTTTCCTGAGCAGGAGAAGGAGCAATGAGAACATGGGAGGAGATGCAGTGGATGCATCTGAATCAAGATAGTGCCTGAAACCGAGATGACTGATGTCTCTAAGGTAAACCAGAGTCAAATCAGAAGAGCTTCCTTTAGCTCTCTCCTTCTGCCCTTCCGTTCCCACAAATAAATAGAAATGTAATTCTTCCCTGCTCCAAGTCAACTGCTTTCCTTTGGTGCTGGCTTCAGTCCCTATCCTGAAACAGCTTGCTCCTGGCTTTCTCCCTGCTCTTCCTCTCTCAGACTCTGAAAAGGACAGAAAAGAACTATCTAGATACTTGTCACTCAAAAAGCAGCTGAATTTCTAAATAAAACAAGTGGGAGGGGGGACTCCTTCACCTAGAGCATATGCATTCTCCAGCGTCAGAGGATTCATGGGGAAACAAAGGGAAAGGCTTCTGCAGGGATTTATCCCTAACACCGTATCAGAGAGAAAACTGATACGACTGTATTAAATGCAACAACTTCAGTTAGAGTTAATTTTTACTGTAAGTACGAGAGATTGAAAGTTCTTGAATGATATGCAACACCTTCTGTGTGAAGCCTTTTCTAGTTTTCCCAAGGAGTCTGTTTCTCCTGCCTTTTTCCTTCAAAAATATAGGATGTTCCCATCTATCAAGCATTGACTAGATTGTCTTGTAATTGGTTACTTACAAGCCTGCCCCCAAGAGCCCATTCAACTAACAGCTCCTTGAGGGCAGGCCATGTTTCTATCTTTCCCCATTGTTACAGTCCCTGGCTACCTGGGATACTCACCCTCTCCTGGTGCAACCCCCATAGGAAATGCACATTCTTGGTTCTCCTCTGTTGTGTGTGTGGGTTTGTGTGTGTGTGTGTGTTCTTTTGTTCCCCAACTCACTTGCCCCAAATAGGATTGACCACATTCCAACCTGCTCAGTGTGATATTACAGCACTTTCATAAACTTTTTAATATGGAACCTGGCACGTATAATATGGGGCCTGGCATGTATTAGACAGCATTATAATATAGAATTAAGAACACAATATCCTGAAATAGTTACTAGATTTTTTTTGGTAACTCCTGACTTAATTATCTTGCAGTATCTCATGTAGAATGCGATAAGTGTTGAATAAAACAGAACAAAATACAAATCAAGTTGGACACTTTCTTTTATTAATGCTTTTATTCTCCCAAGAACTCAAGATAAAAATGAACATCATGGGGAATTCCCTGAAGGTCCAGTGGTTAGGACTTCGTGTTTCCACTGCAGGGGGCATGCGTTCGATCTCTGGTTGGGGAGCTACCCGAAAGCCTCACGGCACGGCCAAATTAAAAAAAAAAAAAAAAAAGCATTCTAAATTCCATAGAAAGCAAAAAGGAAAATAAATGAAATATATTTTTTAAAGTAGAAATCCTGCTTTTATCTATTTTTATCATTGTTCTTTACTAAAATGTTTTTTTAAATGTTAGAGAATTATCAGTTACTAGGGGCTCTTTGCTGTTATAATAGCCCATATTCAGAAGGTTAAAAATAGAATTTAAAAAACAGATATTCTCTGACCAATCACTGTAATGAAAATATTTGGGATTAATTTGAAATAGAGAGTAGCAACTTTTTTATCACTTGGTATGCAAATAAGATCTAAATGCTTTAGACAATGAAATTACAGGCCACCCTATTTTCAGAGAATACACATTCTGTAAGGTTGCCTAAAGCATATTTAACAGATATTCACATTGTGCTTAATATATGCTAGGAATCATTCAGAGCATTTTATCCACCTGCTCCAGCTGTGGAACTGAGGCACATAGAAATTGTAATGTCTAAGATTGCATAGTAAGGGCTAGAGCTGGGATTACAACCCAGGCCTGCAGAGTTAAACTATCACGTCAGGTAATGACTTAGTAATGACTAAATAAGGACTCCACATGTCCATTGGCTTAACTGGGAAATTAGAAGTATGTCCTCGTAAAGGAAATTTTTCAGTCTGAGTTTAAAACTTTGATTGGGGAAATGATTAAGATGCATTCTGCATGGCAAATAACGTTCTTGAGGAGTGCTGATCCAGAGCAGCAATTTGCTTTCTCATAAAATACTGCCTTTGTTTTCAGTTAGAATGTAGTTTAAAATCTGCTAGACACCTCAACTTAGCAAAGCCACAGGTTACTTAGTCAAAATGTCCAACCAAAGCTCATCAGCATTCCCCCATCAGTCCCTGACTGAGGGACCACCACCACCCAGGCACTCAGGCATGAACTTCAGAAACCTGCCTTTTCTTCTCACCCCACTTCTCCCCTGGCCCATGTGCAGCAGTCATCCCTGTGCCTTTGGCTGCCTGACCATCCTTCAACTCCATTCTCCTCTCCAGCGTCATTGGTGCAACCTTATTCCAGCTCCCAAGTCCACTCCTGGGCAACTCTTGTGGTCTCTCCATGGTCTCTGAACTTCTTTCTTCACCCATACTTAGTTCATCCTCCATACAGCTACAGCTGTGTGTGAACTTTCTAGAAGGCAGATTTAATCTTTCCATCTCTCTGCTGCCCCCATTGATTACCTACCCACCTAGGATAAGGCATAAATTCCCTAGGCTGGAATAAAAGGCTGTAGATGACTGTCTAGCCTTGTATTATCAAATATGCTAGCCAATAGCCACATGTGGTTTAAGCACTTGAAATATGGTTAATCCATTGAAATGTGCTCTAACTGTAAAGCAAATGCCAGATTTCAAAGACTTAGTATGGACAAAGAATGTAAAACATCTCTTTAGTATTTTTATATTGATTATCTTGAAATTTCAACATTTTGGACATACTGGGTTAAATAAAATATATTATTAAAATTATTTTCACTTTGTTTTTCTTTCCTTTTACTTTTCAAAAAATGCTACTAAAAAAAATCAAATTACATATGTGGCTTGCATCAAAAGTTCCATCAGACTGTGTTGACTAGTTGTGTTGAACTCTGGACAGCTTCTAGAATATACTCTGCCTAGAAGGCCTTCCTTCTCCACTTCCACATCTCATTGTGGTAAAGTCTCATTCATCTTGAAACACTTAGTTTCCCTACATAGCTTTTATAACATTAGAAACTTTGTGTCTGGCCACATACTGTCTTCCATATTCCCACAATCTACTCCTCAAGCAAGGTACCATCATTATCATGGCTAATGCCTTTAGCATTGCTGGTGTGCTAGGTATGCACTGTTCTAAGTGCTTTCTACATATTCATTTTATCCCTATAAGAACTCTGTAAGGAGGCCTCTGCTCCTATTTAATCCCCACAGCAATCCTCAGTGGTGGGTGCTATTCTTTATCCCCATTGTACAAGCGAGGCCTGGAGATGTGACTCCTGGGCACCCCCCAGCTGCAGACGGTGCTCCAAGCAACACCACACCACCAGCTTCTCTAATTTTTAGTTCTCACTGACTCTACTCCAGTATTCCCTGCCTCATGTTTTCGCTCACGTTGAACTTTTCCTTTGCAGAATTCTCACATTAATTATCTAATACCAGTTTTTTGCTAGCTGGTAACAATGCCCATGGGAGCAGTGGTCAAAACTATCTTCTTTACTGAACTATATTCAGTGCCTAACAGATACCTGGCATGTAGTAACCAGTTGATAAATAATTTCAAATAAAGAAAAAGTAATTACAGACCTAGTTTTTCCTTCTTCTGGACTATATGGGAACTGTAAGGCATAAGCAAAACATAAAAAGAATAATAATGTTGATAATAATAATAGCTGCCTTATGTTGAATGCCTGTAGTGATAGATGTCGTATATATTAATCTCTGATCCTTACAACCCTCAGAGATGAGCAGTATTGTCCTTATTCACAGAGCTGAACACTCAAATTATGTGTCTTGCTGAAGGAAACACAGGTGGTTAATGCCAGGGGAAGGGTTCGAATCCCGATTTGTCTGGTGCTTTTCCCACTATACTATGAGGCTGTAGGAAACTCCCTGAAACCAAGAGACTCATAAGACTAGTTGGAAAAAAATATTGAGTACCTCTTCTTCATAAAAAGTACCAGAGTGATACTTTCTATGAATAAAAGCCAGCTCCAAAGGGGCACTGGCCAGCCTTCAGTTCTCCTCTTCCTCCTCTAGAATGCTAAGAAATGGAAAGCTGCGGATGCTAAACAAAAAATGCTCATTCTCCTGTTTTGTGTACAATTGGCTGCCCTTCAGTCAGGTTTTCAGTGAAAGCTGCTCTCTGGCTTTCTGTGCATCTCTCCCCACCTCGCCTGCCTGGAGCCCACCTTCCTAGACTCTACTCCTGCTTGTAGCCACACAGGATCTTCCTACCTTTCAGAGAGACCATGCTCATTCATGCTTTGTAATTTAGCACTCCTCAAAGACTGTTCCTTCTTTTACCCAAGTCTCTCCCAGGATTCAGGACTAATCCCCTACACCCTGAGGTCCTGATGGTTGCCTTCTCTGATTCCTGGAACACAAGCATTCTCAAGCACTGGTTCTTACTCTTGGCCTGTGTACATGGAAACAAATAACAGGAGGTTGCAATAGTGTTGATGGCAGAGAGAGCATCTTAGTGATTCTTTGTGCTAACAAGGTACCCAGCCTGGTGCTAAGGATGCTTTCACTGGATTATTCCTTCATTCAACAAACATTTATTGTGCAGTAAACAAGGTATTCAACTAAGAGTCTTAGAGGAAACAAATATAATACTTTATGGTTCTTCATGTCAAGGAAAAATGTACATGTACACAAAAAACTATAAAACTGAGAAGAATGGGATAAACTATACATATGAAATGAACATACAGAATGCTGTAGTCTTCTCGTGGAAAATGGGTGAGAGCTGTCAAGGAAATTTTAATAGAGGAGTTGGCAACTGGAACTAGACCTTGAAACCAGGATGGCAGGCCAGTAGTGACTGGGAGAGTTTCTTTAGAGTCCTATTTGGTTACATCATATATGTGTGTTTTTTAAAAGTATATGTTTTTATATATTTAAATATTATCTAAACTAAGCATTAAATTGGGCTCTTTGTCCATTGTAAAATTTGGTATGTATCTTACAAGTTTCTGAGTACTGGTTAATTTAGCAAATACTAGTTAAGGTGCTACTTAGGTGCTTAGCAATCTAGGAGATCCCAATATAAACAAAAGAGAGTTTAAGAAGGCAGAGTCAAGATGGCGGTGTGGGAAGACATGGAGTTAGCGTCTCCTGCTAGTTAGGGCTCCTGCCAGCTGCTGGTGGGGCACTCTGACACCCAAGGAGACAGGAGGAACCCCAGAGTGAACCGGTAGGATGTAGGGGGACTGAAGGGATAGGAGAAGTGATGGCCAGACAGGATCGGTGCCACTGATCAGGAGGGGAAGGAGGCCGGGGAGATCAGGAGAGGCAGGCAGGAGGGGCCCTCGCAGACCCCAGGCTGGAGGAGCAGGAGAGGAGAGGAGGGTGTTTGCCCCACCCACTCAAACCCAGGAAGCCTGCTGGGCTCCCAGGTGAGGTCCCCTGCCCTCTGAGACTACGGGTGGGGGGCACGCCTGGGCCCCTTCTGTTCCTTGAGCCTAAGCCCCACCCCCCACAGCCCCCAGGGCCTTTTCCAGTCCTGTGGGTCCTGAGCATTGGCCCCACCCACTGCCCAAACCTCGCCCTTGCTTAGGCCCTGCCCTCCACAGCCAAGGCCTCCCCCATCCCCCTTTTTTCTTTCTTTTCCATCCTACTCTTTTTTACTGCTGTGGTACTGATGTACCTTTTGGTTATTTTTGTTGTTGTTGTTGTTTTTTGTGGTACGCGGGCCTCTCACTGTTGTGGCCTCTCCCATTGCAGAGCACAGGCTCCAGACACACAGGCTCAGCGGCCATGGCTCACGGGCCCAGCCGCTCCACGGCATGTGGGATCTTCCCGGACCGGGGCACGAACCCGTGTCCCCTGCATGGGCAGGCGGACTCTCAACCACTGCGCCACCAGGGAAGCCCCCTTCTGGTTATTGATTCATCTATATTTGTATTTTTACATTCTTTCTAACATATCTGTTAGCTTCCTAGTCTAATTTTATTTTTTTACTTTGTTACTGTTTTTTTTTTTAACCACCCTACACAGCTTGCAGGATCTTCATTCGTGAGCACGGGGTCAGGCAGAAGCTCCTGTGGTGGGAGCTCCAAGTCCAAACCACTGGACTAACAGAGAACCTCAGACCCCGGGGAATATTCACTGGAGTGAGGTCTCACAGAGTTCCTCATCTCAGCACCAAGACCCAACTCTACCCAATAGCCTACAAACTCCAGTGTTGGAAGCCTCAGGTCAAACAACCATTAAAACAGGGACAGAATCCCACTCATTAAAAAAAGAAAAATGAGATGGCAAAAAAATATGTCACAGATGAAGGAGCACTATAAAAACCTACAAGACCAAATAAATGAAGAGGAAATAGGCAATCTACCCAAAAAAGTATTCAGAGTAATGGTAGTAAAGGTGATCCAGAATCTCAGAAATAGAATGGAAGCATGGATTGAGAAAATACAAGAAATGTTTAACAAAGATCTAGAAGAACTAAAGGACAAACAGAGATGAAAAACACAATAACGGAAATGAAAAATACACTAGAAGGAATCAATAACAGAATGACGCAGAAGAACGAATAAATGAGCTGGAAGACAAAATGGTGAAAATAACTGCTGAGGAGCAGAATAAAGAAAACAGAATGAAAAAACAATCTCAGAGGCCTCTGGGACAACACTAAATGCACCAACATTCAAATTATAAGGGTCCCAGAAGAAGAAGAGAAAAAGAGAGGGTCTCAGGAAATATTTGAAGAGATTATAGTTGAAAACTTCCCTAACATGGGAAAGGAAATAGTCACCCAAGTACAAGAAGCACAGAGAGTGCAATACAGGATAAACCCTAGGAAAAACACACCAAGACACACATTAATCAAACTAACAAAAATTAAATTCAAAGAAAAAATACTAAAAGCAGCAAGAGAAAAACAAAAAGTAACATACAAAGGAATCCCCATAAGGTTATCAGCTGATTTTTCAGTAGAAACTCTGCAGGCCAGAAGGGAGTGACAGGGTATACTTAAAGTGATGAAAGAGAAAAACCTACAACCAAGATTACTGTACCCAGCAAGGATCTCATTCAGATTCGATGGAGAAGTCAAAAGCTTTTCAGACAAGCAAAAGCTAAGAATTCAGCACCACTAAACCAGCTTTCCAACAAATGTTAAAGAAACTTCTCGAAGCAG
Organism: Hyperoodon ampullatus; assembly: GCF_949752795.1. Classification (NCBI taxonomy): domain Eukaryota; kingdom Metazoa; phylum Chordata; class Mammalia; order Artiodactyla; family Ziphiidae; genus Hyperoodon; species Hyperoodon ampullatus. Next base: position 99,101,127 of record NC_136923.1, read on the forward strand.
GAAACACAAGAGAAGAAAAAGACCCACAAAAGCAAACCCAAAACAGTTAAGAAAATGGTAATAGGAACATACATATTGATAATAACCTTGAATGTAAATGGATTAAATGCCCCAACCAACAGACTGGCTGAATGGATACAAAAACAAGACCCATATATATGCTGTCTACAAGAGACCCACTTCAGACCTAGGAACACATACAGACTGAAAGTGATGGGATGGTAAAAGATATTCCATGCAAATGGAAATCAAAAGAAAGTTGGAGTAGCAAGACCCGTATCAGATAAAATAGACTTAATAAAGACTGTTACAAGAGATAAGGAGGGACAGTACATAATGATCTCCTTTCTCCATGAAAGGAAAAATCAACAGTAACATGATAATAGTAGGGGACTTTAACACCCCACTTACACCAATGGACAGATTATCGAAACAGAAAATAAATAAGGAAACACAAGCTTTAAATGACACAATAGACCAGATAGACCTAATTGATATGTATATTTTTTTAACATCTTTATTGGAGTATAATTGCTTTACAATGATGTGTTAGTTTCTGCTTTATAACAAAGTGAATCAGCTATACATATACATAATATCCCCATATCTCCTCCCTCTTGTGTCTCCCTCCCACCCTCCCTATCCCACCCCTCTAGGTGGACACAAAGCACCAACCTGATCTCCCTCTGCTATGTGGCTGCTTCCCACTAGCTATCTGTTTTATATTTGGTAGTGTATATATGTCCATGCCACTCTCTCACTTTGTCCCAGCTTACCCTTCCCCCTCCCCATGTCCTCAAATACGTTCTGTATGTCTGTGTCTTTATTCCTGTCCTGTCCCTAGGTTCTTCAGAACCACATTTTTGATGAACATAAATGCAGAAATCCTCAACAAAATACTAGCAAGCAGAATCCAACAGCACATTAAAAGGATCATACACCATGGTCAAGTGGGATTTATCCCAGGGATGCGAGGATTCTTCAATATATGCAAATCAATCAATGTTATACACCATATTAACAAATTGAAGGAGAAAAACCATATGGTCATCTCAGTAGATGCAGAAAAAGCTTTTGACAAAATTCAACAATTTATGATAAAAACTCTCCAGAAAGTGGGCATAGAGGGAACCTACCTCAACATAATAAAGGCCATATATGACAAACCCACAGCAAGCATCATACTCAGTGGTGAAAAAATGAAGCATTTCCACTGAGATCAGGAACAAGGCCAGGATGTGCAGTCTCGCCACTCTTATTCAACATAGTTTTGGAAATCCTAGCCACAGCAATCAGAGAAGAAAAAGAAATAAAAGGAATACAAATTGGAAAAGAAGTAAAACTATTACCGTTTGCCAATTACATGATACATAGAAAATCCTAAAGATGCCACCAGAAAACTACTAGAACTAATCAATGAACTTGGTAAGGTTGCAGGATACAAAATTAATGCACAGAAATCTGCATTCCTGTACACCAACAACAAAAAATCATAAAGAAATTAAGGAAACACTCTCATTTACCATTGCAGCAAAAAGAATAAAATATCTAGGAATAAACTTGCCTAAGGAGGTGAAAGACTTGTACTCAGAAAACTAAAAAACACTGATGAAAGAAATCAAAGATGACATAAACAGATGGAGAAATATACTATGTTCTTGGATTGGAAGAATCAATATTGTGAAAACGACTATACTACCCAAAGCAATCTACGGATTCAATTCAATCCCTATTAAACTACCAATGGCATTCTTCACAGAATTAGAACAAAAAATCTTACAATTTGTATGGAAACACAAAAGACCCCAAATAGCCAAAGCAATCTTGAGAAAGAAAAATGGAGCTGGAAGAATCAGTCTTCCTGACTTCAAACTATACCACAAAGCTACAGTAATCAAGACAGTATGGTGCTGGCACAAAAACAGAAGTATAGATCAATGGTACTGGATAGAAAGTCCAGAGATAAACCCACACACATATGGGCACCTAATTTATGACAAGGAGGCAAGAACATACAATGGAGAAAAGACAGTCTCTTCAATAAGTGGTGCTGGGAAAACTGGATACCTACATCCAGTAAAAGAATGTAGTAAGAGAATGAAGTTAGAACATTACATAACACCATACACAAAAATAAACTCCAAATGGATTAAAGACTTAAATGTAAGACCAGACACTATAAAACTTCTAGAGCAAGATCTTTTTTGACCCACCTAGAGTAATGGAAATAAAAACAAAAATAAACAAGTGGGACTTAATTAAACTTAAAAGCTTTTGCACAGCAAAGGAAACCATAAACAAGACAAAAAGACAACCCTCAGAATGGGAGAAAATATTTGCAAATGAAACAACAGACAAAGGATTAATCTCCAAAATATACGAACAGCTCATGGAGCTCAATATCAAAAAAACAAACAATCCAGTTTAAAAATGGGCAGAAGACCTAAATAGACATTTCACCAAGGAAGGCATACAGATGGCCAAGAGACACATGAAAAGATGCTCAACATCACTAATTATTAGAGAAATGCAAATCAAAACTACAATGAGGCATCAGCTCACGCCAGTCAGAATGGCCATTATCAAAAAAGCTGGAAACAAATGCTGGAAAGTGTGTGGTGAAAAGGAAACCCTCCTACAGTGTTGGTGGGAATGTAAATTGATACAACCACTATGGAGAACAGTATGGAGGTTCCTTAAAAAGGTAAAACGAACTACCATATGGCCCAGCAATCCCACTACTGGCATATACCCTGAGAAAAACGTAATTTAAAAAGAGACATGCACCGCAGTGTTCATTACAACACTACTTATAATAGCCAGGACATGGAAGCAACCTAATTGTCCATCAACAGATGAATGGATAAAGAAGATGTGGCACATACATACAATGGAATATTACTCAGCCATAAAAAGAAATGAAATTGAGTTATTTGTAGTGAGGTGGATGGACCTAGAGTCTGTCATACAGAGTGAAGTAAGTCAGAAAGAGAAAAACAAATACCGTATGCTAACGCCTATGTATAGAATCTGAAAAAAAAAGAAAAATGGTACTGATGAACCTAGTTTCAGGTCAGGAATAAAGAGCTAGACGTAGAGAATGGACTTGATGACATGGGGTGGGAGGGCGAAGCTGGGGTGAAGTGAGACATATATACACTACCGAATGTAAAAAAGTTGGCTGGTGGGAAGCAGCCGCATAGCACAGGGAGATCGGCTTGGTGCTTTGTGATGACCTAGAGGGGTGGGATAGGGAGGCTGGGAGAGAGGCTCAAGAGGGAGGGGATATGGGGACATGTGTACGCATATGTCTGATTCGCTTTGATGTGCAAAAGAAACAGTATTGTGAATCAATTATACTCCAATAAAGATCTATTTAAAACAAAAAGTTTAAACCCTTAAGTACTGTACAACCTGATTAGGCACTAGTAATAGTAACAGCTAAATGTATTGAGCAGTTACTATATGACAGGTATTGACTGAAGCTTGTTTTTAAACATTAATTCATATATGCCCTCAAAGCAACCAGTATTGTTCCCAATTTACAGGTGAGAAAACTGAGGCACAATCAAAATTACATGGATATCTTTAATACAAACAGAATATGATCAGCATTTACAATAGAGTTGGTACTGTATAGCAAGGGGGTCTAATCTAAAATCTGAGGGCTCTAACTCAAACCATGCTGATTGATTGGTTTCTTATGGCTGCTGAATGACTAAGAAGAAAATATTTCCTTCTTCTTGTCCAGTAATAACATCTTCATTTGTTGAGCCAATCACATTTTATTTAAAAGTTCCCATTTTGGGGCTTCCCTGGTGGCGCAGTGGTTGAGAGTCCGCCTGCTGATGCAGGGGACGCGGGTTCGTGCCCCGGTCCGGGAAGACCCCACATGCCGCGGGGCAGCTGGGCCCGTGAGCCATGGCTGCTGAGCCTGCGCGTCCGGAGCCTGTGCTCCGTAACGGGAGAGGCCACAGCAGTGAGAGGCCCGCGTACCGAAAAAAAAAAAAAAAAACCATTTGGTTAAAAACATCAAATCTACCTTTTAAAATGACATTTAGGGCAATAAATTTCTGCACTGATAAAATTCTAAGTAATATTCAAAATTTCCTGAAGTTATTTAAATGCTGTCTTTATGTAATATACTTGTAAAATCCTTCTCAAGTATGCTTTTTGGAGTATCTAAAATAATCATTTGATCCGTGCCAGTAGTTCAGACATTCAGTGGTAAATAAAATCAAATGCAATTACGTGCATGAGCATAATTTTATTGACAGAGAGGTTTAGGCTCAGCCAGAGAGCTGAGGACAGCATTTTGGCTCTGGAGTTGGTCAGATGCTCTTTTTATGATATTCTGCAGGCTTTGGAGGAGGCTGTGGTAGAAAGACTATAAGATGTGAATTTAACCCCTGTATTCAAACCTATCAAAAAAACCAGCAGAGAGATAAGCCATTTAATAAGGATAGAAACAGTAGGGGGAAATGCAGCTTAATGTCTGCAGGGTGCTCTCTAGGCAATGTTAAAGAAAATCATGGAAGTTTAGGGATTGTGGATCTAAAGTTGATTTATTAAAGAGTCAGAAGACTTTTTTGCACGATATACTAGCTGTAAATGCATAAAAAAAACCCTGCAGGACGTCTCTGGAAATGTTTCTGTATTGATTTCATCAATGCTTGAGTCAGATATGGATGTTTTCCTTTTATGCAAAATGCTGATGTGTACCGATTTGTGACTGGGTTCGTGCCTTAAGGAATTCTCTGTAGGGCATGAAAGTAACCGTATTGTAACAGTTTGAAATTGGAAGAACTTCACTTTCCATTTATTTTCACTTACTCAGCAATAAACACTAAAGGCCAATGACAAAACTCCTCCCTCATCTCATCCCCAAAGATAGGAAACACTTGCATTAATTCTTTGACACATTGTATACATTTCCTGGGCCTTTTCTTTTTATTGTGACTATTAATTCTTCTCTCCTGAATTCTTTCTAAAAATAACTACTCTCTAGAAACCATTGTTTAGTTACTATGAAACATTATCTTCCAGGGAAGACAATTGCTAGGTGATGGTTCTAACACATTTCCAGTGATAATTGGTTTGAAATGTCCCATATGCAGTGCTCAGCTGAGGGTTATATAAAGCAGCAAGTTAAAATGTAACTACGCATGAAATTTATAATGCGTTTGCAGATCATCCTTCTTTTGAAGAAAGCTTTTGCATTTTTCATTTATTTGTGCATGTTTAATTTCCAGAATCTATGTGGTCAACGTTTGTGTACATCTTTATGAAGATGTCCTTGCGGCACCTGTGACCATATAGCAGGTAAGGCAGTGCTGTTCCAATCATGTCTCCAGTTCTGTAAAGCACGATGGACCTTGTCCTAGTCTTTGAAAGTCAATAGGTCAAGCTTTTGAGAAAGGGGATTTTGATGGCTGGTTGGTGCCCAGGTGCTATTTGTGACCATTTAGCTTGTCCACTGTACAGTAGAATCTGGCAGAGCCCCTCTTTATTGGATGCTGGTGAGTGAGTTGAGTTTACCTGGGCTCATGGACATTTTGTTTAGTTAATATCTCTGAGATATTAGAGCACAAAAATAAGAAACAAGAGAAGAGAAAACAATACAGTGAGTGAACAACCTATAGGTTTTTAAACAATAAAAATGAGTGTGTGTGTGTGTGTGTGTGTGTGTGTATATATATATATATATATATATATATATATATATATAACTGTTACATATTGTAAGAGAACAGCTTCATCTACTATCATAGGAAAAGAGAACATGATGGCAAAAAAAGTACAACTGCAGAAAATTAACTATGACCCTCTGAGTTTCACTGATCTCTTCACGTAATTGTGAAGAAGCAGAGCTTGTGCTTCTGGCTCCAAGCTCAGAGCTCCCTGCAGTGACAGGGAGCTTACGGGTATATGGATTCTGTTTGCACAAGGACACTGAGACAAGGAAGTGAACACAGGGCAAGATGGAGGTGGCACTCTGCTTCCCAGGTTAAGTGTCCTGGCTGGGGTGCCATTTTCTGATTTACACTGAAACCTGGCCAATTGAAAATAGAAACAGATTCATTTCCTGATCATAGGAAGAATCCTTCATAATGGGCCTTCATTAAGAATGTTTTGTTTTTCCATTGCAGGGAAGGCTTTTGATCTACTGGACTATCTGGCATAGTCTTCTTGTTTTGTTAAACTTTGAGAAGGTTGAACAGTCCTAGGGACAACGCATTGTGTAAATTAGCATAAAATGTGATAAAGAGGTGAGGAGTGTGGTAGGCAGAATTCTTAAATAGCTCTCAAGATTTCCTCCCCCTGCCCTTGAATGTGGGCAGAACCTATGAATATGACAGGATAGTTGCTCCCATGATTGCATTGTGTTATATAAGACTCCTCCTTAGCTGACTAGAGAGAGATTCTCTTGCCAGCTTTCATGAAGTGAGCTGTCAAGTTATGAGGGGGCCACATGGCTAGGACCTGAGACTGGCCCTCAGCTGACAGCCAGCAGGAAAACAGGGACCCCATTCCTGCCTCAAAGAACTGAACTCTGCCCACAACCAGGGAGCTTGCAGGAGACCCTCGAGCTCCAGATGAGACCACAGCCCCAGCCGACACCTTGATTTCAGCCGGGTGAGACCCTATGCAGAGGTCTCCCTACTTAACCTCTACCTGGACTCCTGACCCATGGAAACTATGAGATAATAAATTTGTCTTGTTTTAAGTTTGTGATAATTTATTACGCAGCAATAGCAAACTACTAGTGTAGGGAAAGAGCGCATCAGATATATTAATGGCTGGCCTAGATGGGATCAGAATAAGTCATGTAAGTATTCACTCTTATGGTCCTACGTTTAAATAACACATGTATATTAAGTGATAGAGTGATCCATAACCCACTATTCTAAACACAAAAGCAATATTATGTCAACCTATACTTTTTTACTTACTCATCATAAAACAACGTAAAATTACACCTTCTCTGACTGTTACATACACATATTTGCTGTCTTAACTATTATAAATTATGGGAAATAATGTTTTTGTTTTTTTCATAATATAGAAAGTTTAATTTAAAAATTCAGTTTTGTTAGTTTTTACTTTCAACATAATGGAAATCATTTCTGGGCTATAATATTAGATTTTGTTGACATTTGCATGGTCCTGTGTGTTCGGTGTGTGTTAGCTCCATTTTACAGATGAATAAATTAAACCATAGATTAGATGAAGTAATTACTCAGAACTAGTAATTGACCATGTTAGACTATGAACTCAGCTTTCCTGACTCCTGAGTTCAAGATTATTTTGATCATAGCTCACCTACAGATGTATAACAGAAGAACACAAAAACATAAGTGCAATAGAAAAAGCTGAAGATGTTTCCACAATAGCTAAGATAACAATGAAAGAATCCTTTGGTTAGGAGCGATGATGTTTGTGAACGGGATAACTAATCTGGTTTCCTCTGTAGCATTAGAGCTTCAGGTGCTTGGGTTTAACCTTCAGAGCGAATTCCCCTGGTTCTCCAGAATATATGTTTTTGACCTTTTTGATGCTACTTTGATTTGCTTTGCAGAGGCCTTGCTTCTTCAGGGTTTTTAGTCTTATGTTCATCTTTAAATAGATGTTTTCGACTGTCTCTGTTTCTGAGGCTGTCCTTACATGTGTCTTTATCTTTTTGTTTTTCTTTGCTTTTGAAACCCGTACTTTGTGCCTTGGATCCTCCTGGAGGGTGCCAAGATCATCTTGGGGTTTGCAATAGGCCTGTTTTGTCCAGGTCCAATTGTTCACATTGAGAGGTGATATTTTGAACAATTTAAACCAATGAGCTATGTTCAGTATTTGTTTGTTACATATAAAGTATATAAAAGAAATGACTTCATATGTCGAATCACTTGCTCATGAAATTTTTTCTTCCAGTTTTATTGAGATATAATTAATGTACAGCACTGTATAAGTTTAAGGTTATAGCATAATGATCTACTCTATCATTGACATCATGAAATGATTATCACAATAAGTTTAGTGAATATCCATCCTCTCATAGAGACACAAAATGAAGGAAATAGAAAAAAAATTTTTCTTGTGATGAGAACTCAAGATTTACTCTCTTAACTTTTATATATAGCATTCAGCACTGTTCATCATATTTTGCTAATGAATTTTATTAACCCTTAATTACTGAAATAATTTTTATAAATTATATATCTAATTATGATTCCATTTATTAAAAACAATTGAAGTAGACTTTGTAATCAGGTAAGAGATGTTATCTATTACACAGGTGTTTAACAATTATATTTTCCATATTATGGAGAAAAATATAGGTCAGGAGAAAACAGCAACACTTTTGTATTTTTCCATAACAGAAGTGGATAACAATACAATGGATAGACATAGTGTATGCTCAAATATTTAATTTAATAATTACTTCAAATAATTCTGGAATAATGGGTTATTCATTTGAAGCATCTATTTGAAAAAAATAAAATGAAGGTTAAAAAATTGGAAACCTTTAAAAAGTTTGATTGCTAGTCACTTAAATTCATTTTAGATGTAATGATCTAACCAAACGTAATCTAAAATAAAATATAATTAATTAGATTGTAACATATCAAAAAATACATTTCAAAATAATATGCATACAACGATAACTTATTTAAAAATTCTGATGAAAAAAGACTTTCAATATTGTTTTTCTTTTAGTTTTAAGAAATGGATTATTTTTCTACTTTTCTATATGTCCAAGTTATTTCACAAAGAAAATGTGTTATTCCAGTAACCAATAATTAAAAAATAATATTCTAACATTTAGAAGTTGTTATAGGTAAATATAAAGGAAGGGATTTTGAAAGTCACTAGGTGTGTTCTCCATAAATAGTTCCTGGATTCCAGATTAGTGAGTTTCTGACTTCTTTATTTTTCTGCCTTTGCCTTCAACCATACTCCTTTGTAATCTATCTTTATTTTTTTAATTGAAGTATAGTTAATTTACAGTATTATACTAGTTTCGGGTGTACAACATAGCTATTCAATATTCTTATAGATTTTGCTCTATTTTTGTTTTCAATGATATCTTGTTATCTTTCTCAAGTTCTGGATTTCAATGATATCTTGTTATCTTTCTCAAGTTCTGGATTTGCCTCTTGACTATTCTTTTACAAGCTTTTATCTCTTCTCTGGTTTTTATATTGAAATATGAATATCCTGTTTATTAGTAAATCCACGTTTCTTAGTCTTTATTATAACAACTGAGCACCATTCTCCACTGTTAACTACCTGCTTCTTGAATCTCTCCCCCTTAGCTCCCATGCCAACATATTCTCCTGGTTTTCTCTGGCCACTTTCCAGTCCCCTTTGTCATTATTTCTCATGTTTTCTTTTTATTTGTTAAACTTATGTTTTCCTCCAGACCCTGACCTAAGCTCTTTACTTCTTGTCCTGTAAAATCCTCCTGACCATTCTCAAGACTTTAATACCTAAATGTTGCCAAAACCCAAATTTTTATCCCCAACACATGACTTCTGTCATTAGCTCCAGACCCACATAGATGAACACCTCAAGGCCAGGGTGTCAAAAACAGAACTCATGTTTTCTTCCAGTCCTGATCCGTTTTTCATGTTCTCTACACAGAAAGTAGAACTATCGTCTACCCTGTTGACTGCTTTGGACAGAAACTTGGGAATCCTGTGTAACTCTTTACCCTCCCTCTTCTCCCATGCTCAATTAATTACCAAAAGATATTAATTCTAGCCTTTAAATAATTCTAGAATCTGTCCACTTGTAATTCTCTTCATCATCTCCTTTATGGTTCAGTCCAGCATCAACTGTTTCCTTGTCTAGTACAAAATTGGTCTCCCCACACCTACCCTTGATCTCCTCAAACTATAATTTACACTGCGGCAGTAGTTACTTTTGTAAACACACACTGTATGGAAAAGAATTTCTATTGTCCCGAAACAATTCTCACTAAAACCTACAAGGTTCTTTATCCAGCCCCTGCATAATTTTTCAGTCTCATAAATGATTCTCCTCTTCTATTCATATAATTCAGTCACATCAGACCTTTTGCCTCAGTGTCTTTGCATCATACCTCTCCTTATTTTCCTCTCATTTTGTTTCCTAGTTTAATGCTTGTTCTTATTTTAGTTCTCGGTTTATATGTCACTTATTCTAGGAACTGTTCGTTGATCCATACTTACCCTGAGACTAGGTCAGCTTGCTTTTGCTTTCTTTTAAACTTCAGTGACACATGTTAGATGCTCAATATCTGTCATCTCCATTTGACTAGAGATTTAAGGAGAGCAAGATCTGTGTTAGTTTTCCCCCAGAACCTACAACAACAGTGTAGATGCTGCAACAGTGCAGTCACATTGCAGACAATAAATATGTGTCAATTAAATGACTGATGGGGCTGCTTTGCTCTGATGGGGCTGTATTGGTTCCTGTATATCAGTTCTCTCCATGTGCCCAGCTACTTGTAAGCTTGAGACTTGTCCAGTTATGAAAGAATATAGAGAACAGACAGAACAATAACGTACCATTCTTCTTTACCCGACATGCCCTGGACCATGCCTTTTTTACAAGCTGGTGAGCCTTAGTCATATTATGTGAGGAATAGAGTAGTTATTCTTGCCACCCCAAGGAGATTTTGCTTTCTCTGTATTCAAGGGAATAGGCATAAGTCTATGTAATTGCTGGCTCTGGTCCTAATCACAAGCTTGAAGAACCAAAAAACCCGTGACATATTTCTGGTCTTCTGTATGAGAATTTTCACATTGACATCAGTCAGTGGTCAGCTGAAGAACTGCAGACTGAGTGGAGTGGGACTGGGAGTGGAAGGAGGAATGTTCGTGCCTCATCCAAAGCAAATTTCTCCATTGTCTGACAGTTGTTAAGCAATGAGAAAAAATGCAGTCAATTTGGCTTTTTTTTTTTTTACTCGTGACCCAAAGTCTTTAGCAACTGACCATGCTAGCCAAGAATGGTAGATGAAACTTTGTCACAGTTTCTTCTTTAAGGTTTTAGGTCAAGTGAGCACACACAAAACACACAAAGGTAAAGTAAGATTAAGACATGTTATTAATATTTAGATATATCTCTATTTATATGCTAATGTAAACCAACAAGACAGAATACTGAGCTGATTACTAAACAAAGTTCCAGAGATTAATGTTAAACGTTTAACATAATATGAAATATTTATAGTTTTAATTTTTCAGGATTTCTTATTTCTATATTTTCCCAGCTGTGGCTTCAAACACGATGGCATCTTGAAGATATATTTCACACCCAGAGGGGGTCAAGATCATCTAGGTTCTGCCATAGGCCTGTTCTGTCAAATTGTTTATACAACTTTCTTCTGAGACGCAGAAACTCTGAATGATTTATAGGGTTACTCCTAAGCAGGGGGAAAAAATATGTGTGTGTGTGTGTGTGTGTATATATATATATATATATATATATATATATATATATATATATATATATATATATACATACATACCATATAAAGAAATTAAGGGGAAAAGACTATGGAGAACTGTGATGTCTCAGAGATTTTTGCAAACTATCCAGTTAGCCTGCCATGGTTTCATGGATGCTGGCACAAGTCATGAGACTCCTGGATCAGAAACAAAGGACTTTATGATTTGTGGCACAGCAAGCTACTTGGGTATCATGTTCATGCCGATTTCCCTTGCCTCCCAAATCCTACAGGGGTAACATTGAAGGGCCCTGGTGGACCTTGCACACATGGTGTGTTTGTGGCACAGCTGAGGAACCCCAAACTCAAGAAATCTGAATGTTTTATAAGGGGCTGCAAGTATATCTGCCCTGCCTGCCAGAGGGTGGCTCTCTCTCTAATTTACAAGGCTGGGGAAGATAACCCCTATGCTCACAAGGCATATAGAAAAGTGAGAGAGTAATGGATAATTGTTACATAAATTAAGGGGGAAAGACTTAAAGTGGACTTTTTCTCTTTTCCTTCCATCTTGGCTTCACCCTAGAAAGCAGAGAGAACATTTCCAATAAAACCAGATGCTTGTGTTATTACAATTAATATAAATGATCAGGTATTTAGTTATGTTTTTTGTTTTTCTTGTCTTCCTTCATCATGGCCCAGAGTAATATTTGCTTAGCATACAGTGAGGACTCATAACTGCTTATTATCTGTGTGAATGCTCAGGGGGTTGTCAAATAAGCACTGCCATGTCTCACCTCCAGAGAAGATGCAGCAACTGTACCGATGAAAAGCTCACCAGCCACTGGCTCATCCCTACTCTGACTTCAACCATACATCTTCAATACTGAATAATATCTAGCTGTAGTTCAGACATGTCATCTAGTATAAGAAATTATTGTTATTTTATATCTGTGTTACACTGATGAAATTAAACAGTGCTATGCAGAACCACTTTATTTATGGATAGTAAGAAAAACAATTCTATAAGAAATTTTCATGTTTGTTCTGTGTGTCAGGATGAAACCTGTGAAAAGCACTTCCTTTACCTATGGGAATCTAATATCTCATAGACATGTGGCCTTCTCCCACAGAGTGTAAAGATTGGTAAATAAAGAACTCTGATAGAAAATGTGCTCATCCCTGTGAGGTCAGTGAGTCCTTTGAAGGCACCATGGTTCTATTCAGTGCCCTGAAAGAGTTCATTAACCTGATGCAAGCAGACCGTTTACTCCTACCTAAAGGATCATGCTAATTAAATTGCTCTGTTTACCCACCTATGTCCCAGTTTTCTACGAATACATGAATGTCTTGAGTTTCATTTCCTGTATTTTTGTTGAAGGCAGAGATGGTTACAGATTAACACTCTCTACCTTGTACTTCTGCTATAGATCTCAGGCTTCATTGAACTTTTTTCAAAACCAATTTTTAAAAAATTTGTCAAGATAGTTTTATACTTAGAGCAACCCAGATGGAAGAATTTTAATGTTTTATATGTTTATAAATGTCTATAAGAGTTATCTATGGACAAGTTTTATTATTTCATTTCCTTCTTGCTGAAATTTAAAACAGTCGTTCCTCCTACCTGAGGCTAATTTCTTCATCTGTGCTTTTGAGTTCATCCTCAGGAATCTTAAGTTATAAGCCAGCCATCTCTCTCTTATGCATTCAAACTCCCTCTTCTCTCTCCCTTAACTGGAATTTTCCTGTTGGCTTTTAAATGTGCTCATGTCTCCTTCATAAAACATCAACAGTAACAATCTCTAGGCATCTCATCTCCTTCCATTAACTTCTCTATTTTCTCCACTTCATAGCCAAACTTCTTGAAGAAATTTTCTTTGTCATTATCTCTACTTCCTCATTTTATTCCAGTATGGATTTATCTATTTTATGAACCATTGAAATAATTTTCATTAAAGTTAATACTGATCTCCTGTTCACAGAATGTAAGAGAGATTTCCAGTCATTTTTGTACAAGTCCCCCCAGCTGCATTAAAAGTTTTGACTATTTAAAAATTTTATTTCTTCCCTTACTGTCACCAAGTTTTACTTCCTACTTTTCTGCTTCTCATTTACATTTTCTTTTCAGGATCAACCTCATCTACCTTGGACATAAAATGCTGATCCTAGGGATTCTCTTATTCTTACTGTATATTTTCTTTTTTATTGATTTCAAGCATATCTGTGGTTTGAATTACAACATATTTATAGATGACTTACAAATATACAGCTCCAGCCCAGATATCCTCTGATTCCTGGACCCATATATATACAACTGACATTTTCTTTTGGAGACTCAAAGTCATCTAAAACTAAAATTATCCAATTAGAGCTCTTTTATAGCCCCTTGACCCCCTTATGCTCCTCCAAAAAACGCCATCTATTTTATTATCCAAGCCAGAAAACTTGAGTCATCCTTGATACCTTCCTTTCCTAAATTCATCATTTTGTTTACTCTCCTATACTTCTTCAAAGTGCTTTGAGTACAATATATCGATTTATTATCACAGTCACCCAGTAAGACAGGTAATACCACTGTGAATTTAGATTTGGAAACTGAAGTGGAAAAAGGTCAACTGACCTGGCCAATATCACCATCTTGGAGTGGAATATAGAGCAGGAACATGAACATTTTACTCAAAATCCATTTGTGTTTGGAAGGTAATTGGAGAGGATTTTTTTAGAAGAAAGGAAGTTTGAGCATTCCTAAATGTTTAAAGGAACAAAGCTAAATTGCTAGTTTAATGAGGAAAGGAAGATATTAAGAATTCAGTAAGATCTTATTAATGGGTACATATTGATATTTTTTGTGACAACTTTAGGATTAAAAGAACAAATAAAAATAAGCTTTGTTTTTATCATAATTATTAGTATTCTATTCTAGTTTTACTGTTCTCAAGGCATTTTCTTGGAATTGTTAATTAATTTTAACAAGAAGCATATATTAATGGTCTGTAAAGGACAAACGCACACACACACACAAAAGCCATGTAAAACTTTCCTGACAATATGTCTGTAGTTATTAAGGAGCTGCTGAAAGTCTAATTATGATAAGAACATATTATTTCTAGAAAACAGGTAGTGTCTTAATTAATGAACTATGCCAAAACTTAAAATTCCAAGTCAGGTTGAATAACGATGTTTTCCACACTTATGGTAAGCGCATGTCTCTAGTGTGTATGAACTTTTTTATATATGTAAGTTAATTTTTTAAAGCTTTCATCAGGGTCAGGTAAGGTTATTAATTGCCATGTTAGTTTGGAGAAACATCTGATTCTTAAATTTTGAAAATAATTTGGAAATCTTAATTTCTCAGGAGCAAACGGTGTGCTTATTTTCATCCCTAGCCAATGGAAGATATTTTTAATAAATTGAACAAAATATGGCAGTAACGTCCCAACTCAGGAAATTAATTGGCACACTCAGTCAAGGAAGGAGAAAAGAGGAGAAAGATGAATACAGAGATGTGTACTTTGAGATCCTCTACTTTATATAAGACTCATTTCATGACACTAAAACCGATGACGACACAAGAAGTTTCCTTTACTGGTGTTATCATAATGATCATCTATTAGAAATAATTTTTAAAAGTAGATTGGGTGAGACTAAAGGAAAAAGAAATACTAATATTTAAATAGTGGGAAATGATATTCCTTTTGCTCTTAATGTATTATTATGACCTCCTTATCATTTACTTAAATTAATGTGCTTTATCCCATCCACATTTCTCACATGGTGATATTATCTATGAGTTTTCCTGATTAGAAAAAATGTAATTCTCCTTGAATGAGGGTATGCAAATCCATTAACTCAAAGCTACAGAAGTCTTTGAAAAGGCCCTCTGTTAGGTGATAGAGGGAAAGGAACGCCTCCTAACTTGAACATTCTCTTAGAGAAAGGTGAGTCTCAAACTTGTACGCATGCAATACCCGTCTCCCATCCTTCCTCTCCTCATTGTACATGGCTGAGGGTATGCTGAAAAGAACCCATTCTAGAAAGCAGACCTATGTTGAAAAAGTGGCACTAGATGAAATGAAAATGAAGATTCTGTATTAAAATGGCACTTTGCAGAAGCAAAGAATAATCAGGACATACTGGAAGTCTTACAAACTAGAAACTCAAAATTAGTCCTGTCATCTTCCTAAGTTCTTTTTAAACTGTGGCTTCCTTGGCTACAAGCTGTCCTCTTTCTAGTCATTAGTGATGCCTCTATGGAATTTATTTCCCTTTGGAGACAGGATAATGCAATGGTTGAGGGCCCATGCTTTATAGAGAGAACAGGATCAGTATTCTAACACTAACACCAGGCAGGTATCTTCAGGCAGTTTGCTTTAAACAAATGCCTTAGGCAATTGGTTTATCCTTTTTGATCCCCAGAGGCATATGCCCATGGCATAGGATGATTGAGTGTATTAAATGTGATAAAACAGAAAATTCTCAAACTTTAGTTGCTAGTTAGTCCTGTTAAGTTTTCAAAAACGGTAGCTCTCATTAAGAAGAAGAAGAAGAAGAAGAGGAGGAGGGGGAAGCAAGAATGCAGAAAGCAAGAGAAATAGTGTCACAGTTGCAGCTGTGCCTTACTGATATGTCTTTTAGGCTTCATTCTTACAATCACAGAATTCTACTTTAGGCTCATAGCCAAAGTGGGTGAGAGGTGAAACCATAAATTCCCTTTGCTACTCTCTCCATCTGTCAGCGCGCAGGTCTTTCTCATACCTAGTCGCTCCTTCCTTAATCAGATGACTTTTACTCTCCTGCAGTGTTTCTGGCTGTCCAGAGGCCATCATTACCACTCCTGTTCTAAGAGGCCAGCAGTTCCCCGTTGTTCCCTCATCTCTGCATGTCATTTTCCTAAGAGCTCTGTACTCAGCAGCCTGTCCCTTAGAAGACAATCTGACAAAATGGTGGTGTTTCAGTGTTAATGTCTAGTAGAAACTTGAATATGTTCCTTGCCGAAAGGTATCTGCTTTTTAAACGGCTGTATCAATCAGGGTTCAACCAGAGAAACAGAACCAGTGGGAGATTTATATTAACAGATCTGTTGTAAGGAATTGACTTAAACAGTTGTGGGGCTGGCAAAGCAAGTCTGGAGTCTGTAAGGCAGGTGGGCAGGAAGGACAGGCTGGGACTCTTGGGCATAAGCTGAAGATGCTCCCCGGAGTTTCTTCTTCTGGGAAGCCTCAGTATTGCTCTAAAGGCCTTTCAACGGCTCTAAAGGCCAATCAAGCCCACCCAGATTATATGGAATGATATCTCTTACTTGAAATCGATTGTGAACTTCAGTGACCTCTACAAAGTAACTTCACAGCAACACCTAGATTAGTGTTTGAATAGCTAGGGATATAGCCTAGCCAACTTGGCACATAAAACTGACCATCACCGTTCGCACTTGTCAACATGGCATACATACAAATCCCTTATGTCATAATTGATCTCCAAATAAGGGAATAACAAAGTCATACTTCTGTCTGACATGATTCAACTATTCTGTGTAAAATTGGAAACATGCTAACTCTTTCCTCAGAAAAGAGGGAATCTTGGGTGATGTTCATTCTTCCCTTCTGATTTCCGGTAACTTAAACACTGTAATATGAAGTTAACTATTATTAATACTTCTTATGTTACATAATAAGGAAAGAGAGAGAAGAAAATACAAATATTTTGTTAATACATATACAGACATTTTCGTGATTAAAAAAAGGAATTCCTCATTTTGAAACTTGTCATATGACCATAATTGGTATTTATAACTGCCTTCTGCTACCACCCGTTCCATATTCACTTTGCCCTCAGAAAGAACCTCAGCTGATTGTGGTTCTTTACCTCAGAGAGTGACCCAAGTCATCAGGCTGAGTTATGTTGTTTATTCATTGACTTTAAATCATAGGATGCCCTAAGGGATCTCTTACATTCCAGAAATACTCTTACTCACCATAGTACGGTAGCAACCCAGTTTTCTCTTGGTAATCAGGATCAATAACTCTAGCCAGTACTGTAATTGCTCTTTTTTTGCCTGTTGAATCAGAGGTACAAGGAGCTCAAAGTGGCTGGGTGGCAGTATTAACTTCCAGTTCAAAGGATTCATCCTTGTGTCTTCTGATGGAAGCATCTATTCCTTTGGAACAAAGACCAGCCTTGCCCAGGATCATAGGGATGGGAAACAAAATTTTTGCTAGTAGATTCCTCGCAATAATGGTGAGCGGTACCACTCTCATCTCCACCTTTTGATTCCTAGACCTATGTATGAATCCTGGCTGTGGGAGAAACAGTACCATATGTTGAATGCTGATTTAGGGCATATACACCCTGCTGGAGAGCACTGTCCCAGTCCGTCAAGTATTGACACCTATCAGGTGCTGTAAGTGCCTTTCATCAGGATGACAGAGGACATCATAAGATCAGTGAATCCCATGAGCATGGGCTAACTGCCACACTGCATTTGCTGCCAAGTGAGTTCCTCAGAAGCAATGCTGTGTGAAACACAGTGAACTTGGATAAGGCATCCTGTAAATCCACCCATGGTAGTTACAACAGAAGTGCTGTATAACCCATCGTCTATTCCAGTAAGAACAGACTGTTGCTCCCTCCATAATGGAAGTGGTTCAGTGGAACCAAGCTGCCGTCAGTTAGCTGACTGATCCCCCAGGTGATGCTGCAAGACTGGGGACCCAGTGCTGGTCTCTGCTGCTGACAGATAGGGCACTCAGCAGGGCCTGTAGCCAGTTCTGCCTTAGTCAGGCTGTTTGTCCTTTCAGGTAAATGACCAGGTGGACTGCCTGAATTTCTGCCCACTGGGAGTATTTTCCTTTACCACTGTCCTTTAAGAGTGCCCCAGGAAGGGGCTTTAGAACTATCCACGTTTGGGCGGTGCTCCCACATCATGCCGGAACCATCAGTAACCAGGGTGGGTTTTCTCTTCCTCCACCAGTTGGTTGTAGGGAACTCTCATGAAGCCATAAGTTCAGGCTGGGAGACAGAAGGTATTCTGACAGGAATGGGAGCCATGGGCATTTGGGCCACTTTCCCATGCAGCTCACCTGTGCCTTCAGGCCAGTGGTTGAATGTTAAAGAAGGACCCCCGAAATGTGAAAATTTTTAGACGGTTCCACCAGAAATTGCTGGTAAAACAAGAATTGCTGGGATGAAGCTCAGCATCAAATTTTAAGAAATGGCATTGGAGGATTGATTATAAATTCAAATAACCCTGCTTTTCATAGTTATCTATTTCACCTTATTCCTGGGTATCCCTTTTCTTTGCAATCCAAGGCTCACCTTTGATATCAAGGTCAGCCTACTGTGCTGGCCAAGGCCATATACCGGTCCTATCTCCTGGGACAAACAGAGGATTTTTCTGCTAAATAGCAGCATAGGAGATGTTTTCAGTTTAGAGTTAAAAATATCTATTTAACCCCCAGTTTTTCTGTGTTCTAAACATGTGCCCAAACCACTCTTGTGGTTTAGAAATTGGCTCCCCACTTTATAAATATTAATCAGGATGTGAGAAGGAAGTGTGAATATAATTAGAAACTTTCTTTCAGTTTTTGCTTGCAAAAAATGTATGCCTTGAATAATTAGTAACTTTTTTTCTCCATTCATTCATTTAATGCTTAATGTTTCCCAAGTTAGCTCAGGGACATTTGCCTTTTCCATTCCTACAGAGCAGAGAAGCTAGAAGACACCATGCAATTAGAAGTCTGAGCTTGCCTAAAACCCTAGGTTTATACTTTCCTCAAGATTACATGTCTTAACTTTTCTTTTATCTGAGGATTAATAAATCAATAATATTTGCTTTGTTCTTTTTATTAGTGATAGTATTGCATATAAATTGAGTTTTTACCTTAAAGTGTATTATATGATGTTTCATGTATTATTATAGAAAAATGCTCATGACAGAATTTCAGCCTTTCTTTATAAACTTTTTCTGAAAATTAAACCATATATTTGATTTAACCTAAAATTCTTGGAAGTAAGTTGTCGAAGATTCACCATGCAAATCTTGTAAATAGCATGGAACTGAGGCCTCTAGCTCAATAAGTATAAAAGCCATAACTAAAATACTCAGCTACTTAGTTGAAGAATATATTTAGATTCAGTGTCCTAGATTAATTGAATTTTATTTCATTCAGGTTCATTTAAATCTCTAGTCAGGAAGATATAAATTGTTTCATGCAAAAACAAATTAGTTTTTATAAATAAATTTTAATTTGTCATTTATAATAAAGCCATAGGTTTTATTTTCAGAATTTAAATACTACATATAAAACAGACTTAGGTTGCTTATTTATAATTTTTTACAGCTATGTTATTAAATTAAATGATTATTTTAGCTCATTTCTTAAAGATTATGGTACAGGATATCTAGTGAAATATTTTAACTATGGAGATTTATATTATTCCCAATAGGTACTTAGAAAACTTTATTAAAATATAATTTTATATCATAAATTTACCAGTTTTAAGCATACAATCCAATGGTTTTTAGTTAACTTTGTGCAACCCATGATCTTGTTTTAGAACATTTTCATCACCTAAAAAGAAACTTAGTAAACATTTTCAATCTCTGCTACCACCCCTCTCTTCAGACAACCACTTATCAGATTTCTATCTCCACAGGTTTGCCTTTTCTGGACATTTCATATACATGGAATTATGAAATATGCACTCCTTTGCATCCACTTCTAGGATAACGTTTTTGAGCTTCAGCCACATTGTAAAATATACCAATAGCTTATTCTTTTCTACTACTGAATGGTATTCCATCATGTAGGTATAGCACATATTGTTTATCCATTCACTGTTGAAATACATTTTGATTGTTTCAAGTTTTTCGCTATTATGAATATTGCTGCTTTAAACATTAATTTGTGTACAAGTCGTTATATGGTCACATGTTTTACTTTAGGAAGTGTAAATAACTGGAAGTGGGATTTCTTGGCTTTATGACAAGTTTATATTTTCAAAAGCTTTTGAAAAATCACTGCAGAGGCAGCCCAGCAATGTACGAGGATCCTACTTTCTCCACATTCTCACCAACACTCGATGATGTCTGGCTTTGGGATTATAGTCCTTCTGGCAGCAGTGATATCTCATTGTGGTTTAATTTGTATTTCCCCTTGTGACTAATAATGCTGAGCATTTTTCATATGCTTGTTAGCCATTTGTATATCGCCTTTGGTAAAATGTCTGTTTAAATCTTCTGTACATTTTAAAATTGAGTTGTCTATTATTGAGTCACAAGAGTTATTTATATATTCTGAGTACAAGTCCTTTTTCAGTTATATAATTTGCAAATAGTTTCTCCAAGACTGTTGTCTTTTACTTTTTAAAAGGTGACTTTTGAATGCAATGGTTTGCATTTTCATTAAGTCCAACTTATCAGATTTTTCTTGTATTGTGCTTTTAATGATATAATTAAGATATTTGGTCTAGCTCAAGTTCACAAAGGTTTAACCCTATATATTCATCTAAGGTTTTTATAGTTTTAGCTCTTACATCTAGATCTGCAATCCCTTTTGAGATATTTTTTGTGTATGGTGTTATATAATGACATAATATTTTTTTTGTAAGTAGATATGCAGTTATCCCAGAACTAGGTTTTGAAAAGCTTATCATTTTCCCCATTGAATTGCTTTGGTACTTCTGTTGAAAATTAATTTACCATAAATGTAATAGTTTATTTAAGGACTCAATTTGGCAATTCCATATATCTACATGTCTATCTTAATGCCAATACCATATTATTTTTAATCATTTACTGAGTTACAATTAAAATGTAAAAAACTGTATATATTTAATGTATACAACTCAATGTGTTTGAGGAGAAGTATACACCCATAAAACATCACCACTGTCAAAGTCATAAATATATCCATCACATCCCAAACTTTCCTCCTGCCCTCTTTATCATTCTTATTAGTATAGTGTGTAGTAAGAACATTTAAAGTAAGATCTACCCTCTTAACACTCTGTAAGTATACAATACAGTGCTGTTAGCTATAGGTACTATGCTGTGGAGTAGATCTCCAGAACTTATTTATCTTATATCTTACATAGTTGAAACTTTGTACCCTTTGACCGTTACCTCCCCATTTTCCCCTCCCATCAGCCCCTAGCAACCACCATTCTCTGATTCTATGAGATTGACTATTATTTTTATTATTATAGTCTGTGTTGTGTGTTTTGTAATGGGAAAGTATACATCCTCCAATTTTGTGGTTTTTTTTCAAAATTGTTTTTTGCTATTCTGAGTCCTTTGCATATCCATATAATTATTAGGATCAGTTTGTCAATTTCTGCAAAAAGCCTAGTAGGATGTTAAGGATTTCAGAGAACCTCTAGATCAAGTTCAGGAGAATTATCATCTTGACAATATTGAGTCTTCATGAACATAAAATGTCATTTAATATTTTACAGTTATATATGATGTTAGCTGTAGGGTTTATTTGCAGATGCCCTTTATCAGATTGAGGAGATTCCCTTCTATTCCTTATCTGTTAAGGTCTTTTTTATTATGAATGGATGTTGGATTTTTGTGTGTGTGTCTGTTGAGAGTTTCATGGTGATTTTTGTCATTTATTTTATTATAGAGTATATAATGTTAATTTTTATATTAAACTAAACTTTACATTTCTGATATGAATCACACTTTGTCAAGGGTTATAATCCCTTTTATGTGTTGCTAATGTTTTGTTGAGAAATTTTGTGTCTATATACATGAGAGATATTGGTTCATAATTTGTGATGTGTTTGTTTGTCTTTAGTGTCAGCGTAATACCTCACAGAATGAATCGGGAAGTCTCCCCTCTTCCATTATTTTTCTGAAAAAAATTGTGATGACCTGTCATTAAATGTTTGATAGAACTTACCAATGAAACCATCTGAGCTTGACTTTTTCTTTGTAGGCAGACATTTTCATTACTAATTCAATTTTTTATTTATAATATGTCTATTCAGATTTCTTGTTTTTTCTTGAGTCATTTTTAGTAAGTTGTGTCTTTCTAAGAATTTGTCCCTGTCTTCTAACTTGACTAATTTATTGGTATAATGTTGCTTTTAGTGATCCCTTATAATTCTTTTAATTTCTTTAAGATCTTTAGGAGTGTTTGTTCTTTTATTCCTGATTTTGGTAATTTGTGTTATCTTTTTCTTCCTTGATGATTCTAGCTAAAGTGTTGTCGTTTTTATTGATCTCATTGATGAATCACCTCTTGATTTCATTATTTTTTTTTCCATTGTTTTTCTGCTTCTGTCTCATTGGTATTTGCTCTAGTCTTTGCTACTTCCTTCCTTCTGAATGCTTTGGGTTTAGTTTGCTTTTTTTAATTTTCTTAAAGTGGAAGTTTAGTTTTCTAATATAGTTGTTTAAAGCTATAAATTTCCCTCTTAGTACCACTGTAGCTTCATCCCATAAACAGCTACATATTTAGGTGTTTTTCTGTTGTTCAGTTAAAACTATTGTCTAATTTTCATTTTAATCTTTGTTGATGTATGGGTAATTTAGTAGTGTATTGCTTAATTTCCAAATACTTGTGGGTTTCCCAAATTACATTCTCTTGTTGATTTCTAATTTAATTTTATTGTGGTTAGAGAATATACCTTGAATGATTTCAATCCTATTAAACTTACTGATACTTGTTTCATAGCCTAGCATATGGTAGCTAATCCTCATGACCCATACCAATGTAACAATGGAGCTGGGTCAATGAAAGTGGAGCATCCCCAGTAAAACTCCAGTCTACTTATATATGGAGAATGTCTAGTAAAGACATTATCTGTTTACTACTTAAATAAAAGATGAAATCTCTGTAGTTGAAGATCTTTGGTTAATGTAAAAAAATTTTATGTAAAACTGTAATTCAGTAAATATTACTACAAAGAAAAGTTCTGGCTAAAAATAGTTACGTTGGCAAAAAATATCCATAGGAAAATATTTTGATGCAATTATAAAAAAAGTATCTTTCAAATACCTTCTTTGATTCCTACACAAGAAGAAAATATGTATATATTCGCTTTTAGGAGAAGAGCTTAAAGTGAATGGTCTGATCCAAACAGGATGCAATGAGTCTCCACCTGCATCAGGCTCTATGCCAGATATTGTATCCCAGTACGAGGGAGCTCAAGGAACATTAAAGAATGTCTACCTGAATAATACTAGAACATCAAATATCGCACACACACAGTTTTATTTTTAAAAAATCAAACTGTTACATTTTGTCTAATTTTCTTCTACATACAGCAGGAATATAAGATATTAAAAAGTGAAGACAAAAACCCTGTCAGGAAGTAGCTGAGATGGGTTGTTTTACTAGTTTATCTGATAAAACAAAAGGAAAATGAGTGAACAAACAAAGAACACTGGCACCCTCCTCCCCACTTACCATCATCAAAATGTGAGCAAATAAAAAGAATTCTTCTATTTTAAAAAGAATCTAAACCCAGGGGTTTTCTGTTCCCAGTAGAAAGGCAATAATCACACCTCTCCCCCTACTGTCTTCTTTTCTCCCTCCCTCCTTCGCTTCTTTGCTTCCTTCCTCCTTTCCTTCCTTTCCTCTTTCTTTATTTCCTCCCTCTTCTTCCTCCTGTTTGCATCCTCCCTTCCAACTCCCTCTTTGCCTTCAGCTTTGCCTTCTCCTCCCTCCTCTTCCTCCTTCTTCTTTTTCTTCCTTCTTTTTCTTCTCTCTCCTGACCCCTCTTGCATTTCTTGTTCTCTCATGAAAATAGAATGCTACTATCTTGAAATGAAGTGTCTCACACATTAAATAAAGATGGTGGCTCAAAAATAATATCTGAGTTAAAAGATTCAGGACAAAATATTCATAAACTTTGACATTGAATCTAGCCCAGAACATGGGATAGAGAATATCATAGTTTTAAGGTTAGAGTTATAAGTTGTGATTTCTGTATTAAATAATATTCAAAATAAGGTTTTATGAAAATGAATAAATTAAAGTAAAAATATACTTTAATGAATCTTAGATTTAAATATTAGATATAACATTAAATATTAGATTTAAATCTTTCACTTTCTCCCTACTTTATTGTGTAATTAAAATTTCCTAAGTTTCACTAAAGTGATCTATTTTTTAAAAAACAAATCTTGAGTTTATATATATACTATAGACCTGACACAATACTATGTGTTGGGACAAGCACAACACGTATAGGATTAATGCCTTGCTATATAGGAGCTGACAATGATATGGTGAAATATCACTGCATGTGACAAAACAAATACTGGGCAAAGGATGGTAAGAAGCAAATAAATATAAAAAGTAGTAATAAATCATAGATGGATGAAAGCTTTTCCATTTAGGATGGTTAAAAATGTTTACACCTTGAAACAATAAAATTAATTTTATTTGCATTCATTGTAAATGATGCTATTATAAGTTATTTTACTATCTCCTGCTGTAAGGGGGGGATGGGGATATTCATGCTTTAGCTTCTTGGTGTCTCTGATTCAATATATAAAAGTATAATTAATGTACATTTTTTAAGCTTTCTAATGTTAGAATTTGTTGACTATCTTGAATTATTAGTCAAACTTTGGTTTGATATCCTATCATATACATTTTTCTGAAGCTTAATTTTCACTGAGTTTTGAAACCAGAGTGCAATTTTAAGAAAACTTTAACCCATATGTTTTGATTCATCAACTCTTAAGTCGTTAAAGTACATTATTGTTTTGAATGGATATTTTATGTTCTAAAGAAGTCTTTTGAGCTATTTCAATGACATTTTTATTTTCATTGTAAAACACAATGATTAATTTTTAGCCAAGGCATTATGAAACAATCTGGAAGAAAAGAATCTTTTCAGATCTTGCCTTTTTGCACATCCCCTTTCTTGAATGCATTGTCACTGCAGGCATAAGACCCTGAGTGTAGCAGTATAAGGTAGGAAAGAGAGAAGAGTTGGACACAAACCAGTAAAGGCATTTGTGGAATAGCTTCACTTTCCATTTATGAACAAAGAGCACATTCAAGTTTATGATTAAGTCAAACAGAAGTATACATAATCACTAGCGTTCTTCTATATCCTCTCTATAGTGATTCAAGGGCAATTACCTGAGATGCATTTAGTGATGAAACCATGCCAAAATACAAGATATTTATGAAGAGAGAAAGAGCTCTATTTAGTAAATTTGTGAGAGTGATTGAATGAGATGAGAACATTAATGGGTAACACTCTTTTTTTCTTAGTCAGAGGAAGCCAGCCCAGACACAGTCCAGTGGCAATACCAGTGCTTTCAGACTGAATCTATGAATTAGCATCATGCATCTATCCATTTAATCACTGCTCAACCCAAAGCAGCCATAGCTGTAGAAAAGAAATGGGAGGAGAAAAGAGCCAGAGGGACTGCATTACATACCTTTGAAGTAGGTAGTTGCTAGTGACATCAGAGCATGGCTCATCCTGAGACTCTTATCTTTATACAGCCTGTCACTGAAATCTGAAAATCCATGATTAGGGATTTGTTTCTTTGGCTAAAGAGTTGTCCTGTAATACAATTCAGCTCATCCCATGAAAAGACATATGGTAATCCTTCTCAACCACTGGACGTTAGTGATCAAGTTTATCAGATTCTTTTCAGGGATTATAAGTTTTGATGGGGGAAGATCGATTTTGCTTTTTTTCAGAGTTTTGGTTAGAGTAGATATATTTGTAAGTGTTTTTTAAGAATGCACTTTATTTGCCCAAGAGCCCACCTGCATAGGTTAACAGAGACCTACTAGGAAGAAATTTTCTGCCAGGCTCATAGTCAATACCAAAAGCAATCTGTCAAAGGAGTTCTCTAGTTGGTTGAGTTATTTGTAATCTAATTAAAAAATCAAACAGTATATTCTGGCATGGTTCTTTTGGTGTGAGTTTTCATGAATAAATTTCAAGATTGTTTTTTCCTGGAGATCTAATCTATAGAAAGTATGTGTGGCAAGCCCGAAATCTGGCTAATACTAGATGTATTGTAACAATAATGCCTGGATTTTTTTTTTAATTTTGGGATCTTTCAAACATTGTATGTATGTATTTTCTCAGTTTATTATCACATCTGCGTAAAGGAAGACATTATTATCATCAGTTTTTACAGACATAATACCTGAGCCTTGGGTAACTACATGAAAGTCAAATCTTTGAAGGAAGGGAAGTGTCTGGTTCTGTTTGATGATGATATACTTCCTTCCTCAAGCGACTGTTTTTCTTTGGTCCACAATGTGAGAACCATAGAGATCCTTCAGAGTTTCCTTGAAGAATATACTTCCATGCTTTTCATAATAAAGTATCTGAAGTCCATTCTAGGGCCAGGTAAGAGCTCAGACTCAGGATGTTTAAAGCTATCCACGGTACCTAGTATCTGATTAAGCTGATAAATTCCCTTTTTCCCTTCTTTTTTATTGCAATGGAACTGAACCAAAGTTGTAGTTCTTGGGGAGTTTTAGAATGGTAAATGCAGTCAAACCTGGGTGCTAGCTGGTCTATGCATGTTAAAAGGTAATTGAATAGGAGCAAGTTCAAGTGCAATTGGATATGTAGGCTAGAGGCACTAAGTTGCCGCTTCAAAGAGGTCACACTGAAATGAATTTTTTAAAAGGACTATAAAATTGCATCTAAGATAGATGGGGAGCAAAAGCAATATTTAAATGAAATTGTTGTGAGTATAAGTCACTTTCCAGGCATTATAACTATTTCTAACATAAAATATGTTTTCACTTCATATATAAAACATTGTTATTATTCACAGCTTATGACATGTTAACATATTAAAACTTAAATGTTTAATGCATATATTAAAATTTTGTGTCATCATTAACCCAGCTGATGAATTCTCTTTGAAAAAAATAATGGAAAAGATATATCAAGAGAGATAATTTTTACAATTAGAATAAAAATATGTAACTTAAAGTGTTGGTGAGATAAAAATGTCTAACTCAGTTCCAAACCCCACTTTTTTTTTTTTTTTTTTTTTTTGCTCATGGGACTCATACTGCCATTTGTTTTCCTATTAAATGACATTTCAAATACTTTATTATAAACATAAATCACATCTCCTTTCAAGAAGGCAAGCGACAAACTAAATTTGAGATCTGGCTTGCATTTCTACACCCTACCCAAGACTAAATAGATGAACAGTTGCTTTACAGACTGTATCTGAAGGATAAACAAAGAGAGACAGTAGATTACAGAAAACATGTCACTTGAAACTGACATCTTTAATTCACAAACATCAACCTAAACCCTGTCACTTCGGTTGACATCTGTTACACATCCTGATTCATGAGGTTCTGGAGAAGTGTAATCTTATCTACAGTTGGTTAGAAAAAAATGTATATATATGTGTATATGTATATATATATACATATTTTAAACTGCTTTGCTATATCTATAGATATGACTTTATCTTTATTAGTCTTTTAAAATGCCAAAAGATGGGCTTCCCTGGTGGCGCAGTGGTTGAGAGCCCGCCTGCCGATGCAGGGGACACGGGTTCGTGCCCCGGTCCAGGAAGATCCCACATGCCACAGAGCGGCTGGGCCCGTGAGCCATGGCCGCTGAGCCTGCGCGTCCAGAGCCTGTGCTCCGCAACGGGAGAGGCAACAACAGTGAGACGCCCGCGTACCACAGAAAAAAGAAAAAAAGCCAAAAGAGCACTGCTGTTCACCAGCTGATCCACTGGATTTAATAGTGGCTGCTGTTGGAGACACTGATAGTCCTAGGTACCCAAATTATACATTCTTTTCGATATAGGAAATTTCTACCACTAATTTGACTTCCTTGAATTAAATCATCTCAGAAAGACCCTTGTTAGATGTGTACATATTACCTCAGATGAGTAAACCATGAACGTATTTACCATTGGTTATCACGATAATGGAGAAAATGTCCTTTGAGATAGAAAGAAGAACTACTGTATAATAAGACAATGAATGGAAGCCATCTAGAGCCCAGATCTAGGCCTTTGCTACTCACAATGTGGTCCACTGACTGAGAGTATCAGCAGCACCTCGGAGGTTGTCAGAAATGCAAGTTTCAGGCCCCACCCCCTACATACTAAATCAGAATGCCCTGGGGATGGGACCCAGGAGTCTGAATTATAACAGACTCTTGCAGTGATTCTGATGAATGCTGACACTTGTCAAGCACTGGTCTAAACTCGAGAATAGGGAGACCTTCTGACAGCATGAGAAGAGGGGATAAGCAGAGCTGGAACAGGTATTTCGTAGGTCACATATTTATTTCACACATTTATGTGCATTAACCTGATCTCAGTTACATTTGCCTGAAAAAAATCATGATAAAAATTAAATGGCTAGTGTGAGTTTGTACCTAAATGCTCCTATGCTAGTCTCATATGCCATGATGACATAAGTTAAAAATACTCTCTTCAGGACACATACTTAAATAGATTTTAAACAAATATATGATTTCTAAAGCTTTAGAGTAGGGGAATTAAAATTTAAAAGAATCATTATTTATGTAGGTATTATTATATGTGAAACCACTGCTAAATCTTGGAGGGTGAGTGGTGTATAAAAGAAAAAACAAACAACTAGAAAAACTCTACATGTGTATTAGTTATTTCACACATATGTGGATGACAAAGCCCTCATAGAAACCTGGAAACAAAGGGTTTATAGGAACCAATGAAGTCATCGAGAATCTTTTAGTTTGTAGATTATGATTGTGCTTACTAAAAGCCTAAAGCCTTTAAACGTGTTATTGCTAAAACACCTACTCAGTCAATTTATCTGTCTTACTCAAATAAGAGCCTTGTGTTCGTCTCTGTTGACCTCATCTTGTTAAATGTACTTCATCACTCAAGCCTGCAAAACATTTGGCAGAGCCCAAGTTTTTCATCAGATGAATCCACTGCTCGACCCTGTCTTGTGACATCTAGAAAGTTTGTATATATGTCTCATTCATGTGCACAACTTTTGTAGGATATCCTAGCAGCAAGGCAATTTCAGAATTCATAACTTTTCAAAGTTTAGAAAGAGAATATTGTGCATATACGCTATATAGGTGTTTCTGCTGTGCTTCTGTATGTGCCTTATTGAAAAACCTTGTGCTATGCAACATGGTGCACTAAAATTGATAAAACTTATGGAAAAAATAGGTTTGTGGCAGACCGCCCAAATCCTGTGGAATTTTGTAATCAGAATAAAAACAACAAAAACTACAAGATAACTTTTAATAAAAATGTAGTGCAGCTAATCTCTACTTGCGTTGGCACCTAGCACCCCAATTTGTTAATCCTTTGCAAAACCATGGAGTTCTTACTTTGTCTCTGGTAATATAAGTTCTGAAGGGTGTTTAACTTTAAAAGCAACCATTTTTATTCAAAACAAATACAAAAAGCAAAAACCAAAACCCAACTTAGCCTGCGGAATCAAGGCTCCAGTCATCTGATTTTGGCTGGCTTCTCTATTAGCTAGCTCCCACTGTTCCTTTCAGAGAAACTAGAGCATTACTGTAAGTTATATTGGTGACTTACAGATAATCATAATTTCCTACTCCCATGTTTGCACTTTTCTCTCATTGTTTTCTTTACCTAGAATTCCATTCCTTAATCCTCTCTGTATCCAATTATGTATTTCAGGTCTTATCTCCTTTTGTGACAACCCCATTCTTAGCAACTTCTATATTGCTATAAAGCTAATTACAAATTATCTATGACAATCATATCATACTCAACATATATAAGCCTGTATATACATACATATATATGTATATATATATCATCCTCCTCTTCTGTCTCCCCATCCTGAGTTAGTTTGCTAGTTCATGTCATTATAATGGCAGTAGAGTAATCCATTTAGTAAATGTATTCATAATTCTTACTAGTCAGGATTCTCTAGAGAATATTTATATGGAGAGAGAGAGAGAAAGAGAGATTGATTGAGAGATTTCAAGGGGCTGGTTCACATTATTGCAGGAGGTGGGAAGTCCAAAATGTGCAGGGCCATCTGCCAGGCTGGAAATCCCAGCAAGAAGTTGATGTCTTGAGTTCAAAGACAGTGGAAGTAGAATTCCTTCCTCTTCTGGAGATGTCAATTTTTTTTCTCTTAAGGCCTTCAACTGATTGGATGAGGCCCATCCACATTACAGAAGGTAATCTACCTTACTCAGAGTTTACTGATCTAAATGTTAATCACACCTAAAAAATACTTTCACAGCAAAATCTAGACTTGTGTTTGACCGAACAATTCAGTACCCATCATAAACTAGTCAAGTTGACTCATAAAATTAACCATCATATCATTTAACCATCCCCCTTCTGATGGTCATTTAGAGTATTTTCAAACAGTTTGCCATTACAGACATTGCTTCAAGGAGTAACGTTTTAAAAAATCCATCTTATATATACATAGGTACACATGTAGTATACATTCCTAGAAGTGCAATTTCAGGGATTTCAGGATCAGTTGTTTTGTACATTTGTTATTTTCATGGATATTAAATTGCTATTCATAGTGGTCCCATATAGTAGTATACAATCTCATCTGCAGTGTTTGATAGTTTCTGTTTCTTCAGACTCCCCCCAATACAGCATGTTACCAGATTTTTGAACTTTGACAAATGAGAGTTGACAAATGATATCTTCTTGTTTTTCTCTTATAAATGAAGTGGAGCATCCATTAAAATGTTTAAGAATGACTTGTATTTTCTTCTATGAATAAGTTGTTCATATCCCTTGTCTATTTTACATAAACTTACTGCTATTTTTATGATAATATGATCAGAGTTGGTTCTGTAATAACCAAAACAATAAAATAAAACATCACTGTTCTTTGAGTTGCAAATATTTGGCAGAATTTGCTATTTCTATTAGTCTGTTTTCACCATAAGGATTCTTTTAAACATATATGTCAAAAGTTTAAATAAATTTTAATTGGTTATTACATAAATATAGGAAAGTTCAAACATTACATATATACAGACGAACACATTTTTATTAAGTGAATAAAGTTCTTCTTTGTAAATATCACCTGGAAGAGGAAACCACTCAATATATAGCTTCCTACAATGACACTTCCAGTTACTGTCACCCCCTCCCCAAAGCGAATATCACCAACATACATTAGTGACGCCTGTTTTAAAAATTTAAACAAACATATTTATTTCTAAAGTTGATTATAGATTATGAAATTATACAGATTTTCAAATGTTGTATAGAGTATGTATTCCTTAGGTATTTGGCTTCTTTTGCCCAACATTATGAGATCAGCCATGTTATTCTGTGTGACATAGTTTATTCATCCTCAATGCCATAAAAGATGTGTTAGTGTATCATATTTGTGTAACCTGTTCAGGCTGCTGTAGCAAAATACCAGAGTCTTGGTAGCTTATAAAGAGCAGAGATTTATTTCTTGCAGTTCTGGTAGGCGGAAGTCCAAGATCAGGACCAGTGTGGTCAGGTGAGGGCCCTCTTCCAGGCCGCAGACTTCTTGTTGTATCCTCATGTGACAGAAGGGGGTAGGGTGCTCTGTGGGGTTTCTTTTTTATAACATCACTAATCTCTTTTATGAGGGCCCCACCCTCATTACCTGATCACCTCCCAAAGGCCCCACCTCCTAACACCATAACATTGGGTGTTAGGACTCCTACATGAACATAGCAATAATTTATTTATTCATCAGTTATTGAAGGACATTTAGGCTGTTTCAACATCTGGCTACTTCAAGAGTGGTGGTAGAACATGCTTGCATATGTCTGTGAAGAGGACTAACTCTATACTTAGGAGTGGAATTATTGGATCATAAAGTACACATATGCTCAACTTTAGTGAATACTATCAACAAGTGATCCAATGTGATTGTAGAAATTTTGACTCCTATCAGCAGTGTATACCTGTCATTTTTGTGTTAGTCATTCTGTGTAGTGGTGCCTTACTGTGTGTATATGCATGTTATTCTGATGACTAAGGAAGTTGATGATTACCTTTTTGAACTTTCTCTATTGAATATTCATTTTAAATTTTATTATTTTATTATCTTATTTCTGCTGTCTTTGAGTTTGGTTTGTGTTCTTTTTCTATCCGTCTGCTTGAGAAGAAAGGTTGGATCATTTATTTTTAAACTTTCTTCTTTTTTTAAATATGAATTTAAGGCTATAAATTTCCTTCTAAGTATTGTTAGCTGCATTCCCAAAGGTTTGATATTTTATGTTTTCCTTGTTAGTTAGTTAAAAAGTTTTCTAATTTCTATTCTTTTAAAAAAATCCATGCATTACTTAAAAGTTCATTGTTTAATTTCCAAGCAGTTGGGGGGAATGTCTAGTTTTCTCTTTTTTATTGATTTCTAACTTAATTTTACTGTGGTCAGAAAATATACTTTGAATGTCTTAAAGCCTTTGAAATTTGTTGAGGTTTGCTCTATGATCCAATATGTGGTCAATTTTGGTAAATATTTCTTGTGCATTCTATTGTCATTGCATGAAGTATTTTGATGTCAATTAGATCAGTTGGTTAATTGTGTTTGTGAGCGACATATTCTAAGATGGCCTACAATTATTCTTGCCTTCAGATAATCAAACCCTTATGTAATTCCCTACCCTGGTATTGGTAGGTCTTGTGGCTTGCTTCTAACCAATAGAATATGATGATTACATTACATAAGAGTGTACCATCAGTCTTTCTAGGAGAATTTCCCTTGCTGGTTTTGATCAATAAGAAGCATGAGGAAGCCACATGTGACAAGAAACTGTGACTGTAAAAACCAGCTACAAAATAAGGATGATCTCTAGTCGATAGCTGGTAAGAACTTGGGGCCCTTGGTCCAACTGGCTGCAAGAAACAAAACTGTGCCAAGAAATGTGTGATCTTGGAAGCAGATCTTTACCAGTCAAGCCTTGAGGTGAAACTGCAGCTCCAGGCAACACATCAATTGCAAATTTCACTTGAGACTCTGAGGCAGAGAGGACTCTATAAAGCTGTGCCTGGACCCTTGACCCACAGAAATTTTGAGCTAATAAGTTGTGTAGTTTAAGACTAATGCTGTGGCAAAGTGTTATGCATCAACAGATAACTAATCCAGTGTATTACAAATTCTATATCTGTACTAAATTTTATATCCCTATTGTATTAGCTATGGGGAAAAGTATATAAAACTACCCCACATTTTCTGGGCTTCTCTATTTCTCCTCTTAGTTCTATAACTTTTATTTTACTTTATAAATTAGTTCTATAAATTTTATTTTTCCTTATACATTTTGAAGTTATGTATTTGATAGCACAAAAATTTGGGATTTGTATGTCTTCCTGGTGAATTTATATCATTATAAAATATTCTTCTTCATCTCTAATAATACTTCTTGCTTCTAACAGCTGTTTAAACTTTTTCTTTGTCTGGCTTTCATCAATCTTTCAATGATAAGCTTAGTTGTGATTCTCTTTTTATTTATCTACTTATGATTCACAGAACATATTGAATTTGTAGGTAAATATCTTTCATCACTTTTGGAATATCCTTGGCCATTATCTCTTCAAGTATCCCTTCTGCTCCATTTGCTCTTTCTACTTTGGATACCCTACTTATATATACGCTGTCATTTCTCACATACCTCTAATTCTCTTTTATGAATTTTCATAATTTTTTCCTTTCTGTTTCGGTTTAGATATTTTCTATTCACTTGTCTTCCAGTTCACCACTACTAGTGTCTTTCAATTTGCACAATGTTTTTTTAAAACTCACTTAATGATTTCTTAATTTCATCTATCTAACATATATTTATTGACTAGCTAGTCTGTGCCAGCACTATTTTTTTTTAAATAAATTTATTTATTTATTTATTTATTTTTGGCTGCACTGGGTCCTCGTTGCTGCACGTGGGCTTTCTCTAGTTGCGGCGAACGGGGGCTACTCTTCATTGCAGTGTGCGGGTTTCTCATTGCGGTGTCTTCTCTTGTTGCAGAGTACTGGCTGTAGTCACTCAGGCTTCAGTAGTTGTGGCACTCAGGCTCAGTAGTTGCGGCACACGGGCTTAGTTGCTCCACGGCATGTGGGATCTTCCCGGACCAGGGCTCGAACCCGTGTCCCCTGCATTGGTAGGCATATTCTTAACCACTGCTCCACCAGGGAAACCCTGCAGCACTATTTTATGCTCTAAAAATATATCAGGTAAAAGCAAAACAAAACAAACAAGAATGTGAAAAATATCTGAATATCCCTACATTCACACAGTTTACACTTTAGTATAGGGAAGCAGAAAATTAAAAATCAATCAGTCAATAAGTGTACAATATAATATGTTAGAATGTAAATATACTATAGCAAAAATTAGGGTAGGGGCTGGTATAGTGAGGAGTGTTGCAATTTTCAACAGGATGGATAGCATAGGGTTTATTGAATCAGTGGCATTTGACCCAAGACTTAAGAGAATCAAAGGACTTGACCATATGAATTTTTGGAGAAGTGGTATTCTAGATAGCCCTGAGGCTGCAGCATATTCCTGGGAAATTCAGGGAATAGCAAGGATGCCATGTTTGTGGAGCAAAGTTAGTGATAGGGAGAGTAATCTAAGAGGTCAAGGAGACTGGTGAGCCATGCAGAGAGTAGTGGAATGTTAAGGATAAACTTACCAGGACCTTTTAAGCCATTATAAAGATTTTTATTTTTATTTGAATAAGTTGGAAAGTCATTGAAGACTTTTAGGCAGATATGTGATATGATCTGCCTTATATCCTAACAGGATCATTCTGGCTTGTGTTGTGAATAGTACTAGTGTGGCAAAGAGGGGAACAGGGATACCAGTGAGGGGCTTATTTTAATAATCCCCACATGTGTCATGGTGTTTTGGACAAAGGTGGTACAGAGGTTGTAGGTCATGGTGAGAACTTGTTGGATTTTGAATCTACTTTGACGGTAGAGCCTGTGGTGTTTAGTTTAATGCTGCCTTTTTTAATAATAAGATCATTTACATCTATAAATTTTCTACCTTGTCTGGCTTTGACTATATCACATTGCTCACATATAGTTTTACTTACTGTTTTCTTATTAACTCAAATAACTTAAGATTTTGAAATTCCTAAATGACTGGGGTTATTTTTACATGAAAAAGATATTTTATCTTGCCTGTGTATTAATTTTATTATATATGGTGAACAAGTTAATATTATCTTTAACAGCCCTACTCTTTTAGAAAAATTAGTATTGTTTTTGTGGTATAATATAGTCATTTTTTGTAAAAATTAAAAGGATCCTTGAAAAGATAGTATCTTCACTATAGGCAGAAAAGTTCAAGAAGTATACCTATCGAACAAGATTTTAAATTTTATTATTGAATTCCTCTTTGTGCATATTTATTTTTGACCTAATCAATCTTTTAAAAACTAGTAATAGTATTATAAAAATCTCTAACTATAATAACATTTAACTCAATGTATTTCTGAAACTATTTCATATTTTAAAAATACATTATGAGTACATAGACCACCCAAACTTATTTTAGATTTTTTAATATAAGGAAGTATAGAGGTTATCCTAATAGCTGTATCTTAATCTTCAATTTATGCTTAATTAATTTTGAGCCTATTTATTTTGGCTGATGATTTTTGCCTTAAATTTTACTCTGTCTTATACTTACCCAGATTTCATTTCACATTTGTCTGTAAAACTTTTCCCTATCATTGACATTCAAATCAGTGAATTTGGCTTTTTGATGCTTCTTTTGGGAAAACAAACAAACATAGATGGATTTTATTTTTAATGTTACACTTTGAGAGTTTTTGTCTCTTAAGTGGGCGAGTCTAGATCATCTGTATTCTTTTCCACTTCTGTTATATCTTTCTCCTGATTTTGTGCTTCCTTGCTTTATTTTCCATTTCCATAGTTTTCCTATACATAAATATCCCTTTTTTTTCCTGCAGTCATCTTAAAGGCATATATCTTATGTTCTATTCATATACCTAGTTGTTAATTTTAAATCTTGTGTTTTTTTTTTCCTATGAACCATTTATAGTATCAATGTGAGGAATGAAGGAAAATGAACAGAATGGCATATCCCATCTCTACCATTTTCTGATTTCTTTTTATATAAACTGGGTCCTTTTAGACATTTAGGCATTATTATTATCGTTAATGTTATATTTTTGTAATCCTGCATATCTGTCATCATGTTACACCTCATTTTCATTTCATTCCTCTGTATTTGGTGATTTTCACAGATTTGTCCTTCATATCCCTAATCTAATACACAACAGTATTAATTCTGTAGTTTATTCCTTCTTTTGTAGATTTATTCTTACATTTCATATTTCCTTGAAGTCATTTATTACTTCACTCTCCTCATTTTACTTCTCCAAAACTGACTCAGCCTATAATTTCTACCTGGCTCCCACCTTTTGCATTTCTTTGAAATACCAAGCAAATGCATTATAATTTTTTTCTCATTCTTGTATTTTCTTCTGATTTTTGAAAATTACTCTTTCCTTGATTCTTTAGGATCCTTTATTTATTTATTTTAATGCTCTAGCATCTTTTTTCAGAACCCCATTCTGCCACTGTTTCTTCTTTGTGGTCTATCCCCATTATAATGGGTATCACATTCTTTAATGTAAACTGAATTGCTCAAAATATTATGTTCCAGTTCCTTAACATGATTTTACGAGATTACCCTGTTTCTTTGTCTCTCCTTTATCCTCAAGAATGAACTGCTTAATTTCCTGAAGCACATGATGTTCTGTCATCTGCTCTTCCTGGCTAACACTGCCAAATTCATACTCATCATTCAAAACTCAGATTAAATAATACTTTCTGCCATTACCCTCAGATAATTGTAAACATTTTTTTCCTCTGAGTTCATACAATATTTTGCACATATCGTATCAAATCTTAAGAGTTTTCTTGGTTTCGTTTTGTTTTATTTTATTTTAACATTTCTTTTTCTTCCTCTAGATTTTGACATTCTTGAGGGCAAGACCTTTGTCTTACTCTTTGTGCCAGCAGCAACTAATATACTACTTGAAACACTGTGGACAAAATATAAAAATATAAATTATTTGATGCTTCTGAGTCAGTATAAATCCATCACCACTTCAGAAAAATGCCTAGGGTATCTACTTCAGATAGTGGAAAACAAATTTATTTTTCTATATAAAGGAAAAATAAAATTTTTTGGAGAATATTAAATATCTTGTTCCACTGAGGTATTTATGAGGTTTTTGAATTGAATTGAAATTCCTCTCTCAGTATAAATCCTAGATACAAATCAAGTGTTCTTAGGGGACTGATACTAGAAAAAGAAACAAAAAGAAAACCAAACATTAGGTTTTAGTCTAAGAATTTGAGTGCTTTTTTAGACCCACCAAATATAATCAGATTTATATTTATTTTTACAGAAATGTTTGCTTTGCCAGTGCATTCCTAATCAAATAATGGGTGTTCCATGATGGAAATTTCAAATAAAGTTCTTAAGGCTGTCAAAAAGTAAATAAGCTAACTAGAATTATATTTCTTTGTTTCCCAGTGGACCTCATAAATGCTTGGAGAGGAATATGGTGTACTTAGAAATAGTCCAGTTACTCGAATACAAGAACAGTCAACACTTTTTCCTACATCCCTCACCCCCAACCAATGATTTCACACATATCTTCTGATGAGATATGTCCATTTTTTAAGTGACAAATATCTTCATGATCTATTATTATTTTTTATTATAATTCAGTTTATTTTTGACCAACTACGTGCCACTTTAAAAAATCTACAAAAAGATAGCAGGATACAATAAAAAATCATCAATTTTTTAAAACTAATCTATTTTGTATAAAAATATAGTACATTTTATATTTTCTCATTAACTTTATGTTTTTATGGCTAGCCACATGAATTTTACCTGCATTAGAGTAAATGAAGTTTGATGAATTTTTTAACTTACATTGTAGAGTGCACAAGGGAACAATGTATATTGTTAAAATGTAACTTTGGATTATTTTGAATCTGATTTTGAGTTCCTTTGTTGAACCTTCCAGAAGTCTTTGACATGATGCATTCTGTCCATAGGGATTTTCCAGCTCAACATAAGCTCTTCTATTTTAATTCTTGTGACATAGGGACTACAGAAAGCTTAGTAAAGCACTCCTCTGGAATACCCAAATCTAGACACTGTCTGTTACCAATGAAATATTCATGAAAAAAATGAATTTATTTTCAGTTTTGTGGTTTATAAGACATAAGTAATTAAACCAAATTTTATGAGGCATTATTTTGAAAGATTTGATTAAAATAGATTTGGAAGATTTGAAATAAAATGGCAAAAGTTAAGATTGTCTGTTTACTCTTATTAGAAACATCTCTCAATAGGAATAATGAGAGCAGTGGGCCACAAGTTCAACTTTTGTGAGGTTGAGAATCTACTTTATTTGAAAAGACTTTGGTTCACACATTGTGAGACAATTTGAGAAAAATGAGATTGCTGCCCTCTGAGCTCATGAAATATTAGGACAATTGGCCATAGAAGAAAATAGTCAATAAGGCCTATCTCTCATTAGAATACTAGAATGCTAAAGATTGCTTTTAGTATTTTTTTATGCTATCCAAGACAGAAAAGTCCACAAGGCTCTTAAGAAATCTCTGAGTTCTAAAAAATAATATATATGTATATACATATATATGTGTATATATATACATATATAATAAATTAGAAAGAAAAAATTATCTAAAGACTGTCCTTATACTTACTCATCTTCATTTGCATTTACAAAAGCTCCAGAGAAAATGCATTTCTTGATAAAGTCACACTTGACCTGACTGTTGGTAAACTTATTTTTAAAGATCATTAGCAAGAGCAGTAATAGTAGCTTCCTTCAGACTATACCTCTCATGTTCCAGTTCCTCTTTGCTCACCCCTTCAGTGTGTTCTTGTCTTGCTCAGAGTAAAATCTTAAGTCCAAGTTTCAGATATGGGGGCAGGATTAAGGGAGCAAACAAGGAGGGACAGTGAGGCACTCAGGGCCTAGCACGATTAGGAAGCTGGCACCATGCCTGACCTAAGTGCACATCAGTTCCTCTTGCACCTCAGTTTCCTTTCAGATTTTTCCTAAAACCAAGTTCTCCCCTAACTAACAATCCTGAAGTGATACTGAAAAACTTAGCTTTGAATATATCTAAGAAGGTAAAGTAATTTCAGAGCCACAAGGCTTGGATTCAAGATAATAGCACCATAATGTCAGACTAGATAATTTGTAGAAAAAGTGATACTACATTCCAACACTAATGCTGTAACACCAACTGGGCATTCTAGTATTCAACTCAATTCTGGTAGTACCTGAAGTTAGTGTAGGCATCACAAGTTAAAGGCTTAGTCTCACAAGACTGTCCCCAGTTCAGACAGCAGTTTCAAGCTGTGGGTATCCCTAAGCCACCTGAACTTCTGCCCTACTTGGCTACAAATTCAGGGGTTCCAAATGACTCCTTCTTCAGGTTAGATAATATGCTAGAATGACTCACAGAACTCACTTGAAAGTGTTATATTGATACTTATGATTACAGTTTCACTATAATGGATACAACTCAAGAATAGCCAAATGGGGCTTCCCTGGTGGCGCAGTGGTTGAGAGTCTGCCTGCTAATGCAGGGGACACGGGTTCGAGCCCTGGTCTGGGAGGATCCCACATGCCGCGGAGCATCTGGGCCCGTGAGCCACAACTACTGAGCCTGTGCGTCTGGAGCCTGTGCTCCACAACAAGAGAGACCACGATAGTGAGAAGCCCACGCACCGCGATTAAGAGTGGCCCCTGCTTGCCACAGCTAGAGAAAGCCCTCGCACAGAAACGAAGACCCAACACAGCCAAAAGTAAATAAATAAATTTTAAAAAAGAATAGCCAAATGGAAAAGACACATAAGACGGACATCTGAAAGGGTCCCAAACACAGGCGCTTCCGTCTCATGGAGTCGGGGTGCAACACTCTCTAGGTACATTGATATGTTCAGTAACCAGGAAGCTGGTCTTTTTGGCATGGCCAGCTCCTCCCTTGAAACTGTGTAAGGGTCCACCAGGAATTGCTTCATTAGCATTAACTCAGGTATGGTTGAAAAAGGCTTATTATAAAAAAGACATTTCTATCACACAGGAAATTCCAGAAGTTTCTTGAAGCTCTGTGTCAGAAATGGGGACAAAAACCAGATGTATTCTTTATTATAGCACAGATACATAATAAAATTTTGTTATAAGCTTGTAAGAACAGAGTCTGTGTTTCAGGGAAGAACAATTGGAATAGCAGAGATAGGAAATACATAAATATTCAATGTTAAGACAGTGTGTGAAATGAGTGCACATCAGTGCAGCAAAGGATGGATACAAGTAGGAAAAATTACATGAGTAGTTATCAAAGAGGATAAAGTGTATTATACATATTTCTGATAAGTTCTTGCTCATAACAAATAAATCCACACGATTATTATCCCAACATATTAACAACATACCTAGGTTGGTAGTAGAAACCTCATTGGAATTATTCATCTCATCATGAATATTTAGTTTATACAGCCTTGAAGAAAAAGATTTAATCTTA
This sequence comes from Hyperoodon ampullatus, assembly GCF_949752795.1. NCBI lineage: Eukaryota > Metazoa > Chordata > Mammalia > Artiodactyla > Ziphiidae > Hyperoodon > Hyperoodon ampullatus. Next base: position 99,142,095 of record NC_136923.1, read on the forward strand.
AGATAGAATGAATTTAGATTCCTCTGAATTTTTTTCTGTTAGGAATAGCTGTTCATATATATTTGCCTATTCCCCAAGTTCCCCTTGCCAGTACCCCAGAGAAATCTTCTCAGCAAATTCAGTAAGAATTGTGTTATTGAGAAACTCACCGATCTCATATTATTATTTGCAAGTGACGGTTAAGTAATGTCAGTGTTGTTATCTGTGATCATACAATTCTACCCTGTATATAAAAGATGATATAGGGTTTCCCTGGTGGCACAGTGGTTGAGAGTCCGCCTGCTGATGCAGGGGACACGGGTTCATGCCCCGGTCCGGGAAGATCCCACATGCCGCGGAGCGGCTGGGCCTGTGAGCCATGGCCGCTGAGCCTGCGCGTCCGGAGCCTGTGCTCTGCAACGGGAGAGGCCACAACAGTGAGAGGCCCGCATACTGCAAAACAAGAGAAAATGATGACATAGAATAGTTAAAGAAAGATGATGTGAGCAGCCAAATGGTCAGGGTCATGTTCCTGGACATGATGGTGATTTAATATGTAATTACATGGCAACAACCTAACCTGTACGAACTTGAATTTCCTCATTTGTTGAATAAGTAGATATGCTAGATTCAAGGTTTAATATTTTGTGATTCTATTACTATTGACTTCAAATGGTAGAATAGCAATCTGACCTATACACTTGCATACACACACCAGTACATACAGTTATTTTTCCCAAATTAGCAGTACTGACTCTAATGAAGAGTTGAAAATACAGATCCTTGAAAGAATCTGTAAAAAGATTTTTTGTTGATTAGCATAAATGCCCCTTAATAAATGTACATGTAAATATAAAACATAACGTTGCTAATGGATCAAATGTCACTTTTCATCCTCTTGACTTACTTTTTACTCCAGCCACTGCTACGGCAGTTAGCATTTTATCACCCACCTCAGTTATACGTCTTGCTTTCTACACCAAGGCTCCTCTGATGTTTCATGCAGAAACTCACTAAAATGCATGCACAAACCGGAGGTGATGGAGAGCTAATGGCCCATGGAGCAATCTTGAGCAGCAGGAAAAGGATCAGGAAGATAACTGGCCCTCCCTTCCATCCCTTAGGAGCACAAGGCCGAGGATCATTCTGTACAGTTTGTCAGAGGAACCCAGTGGGATTGAGTCTCCATTGCCCTCAGGTTAAATGAGGTCCTAAGAGTGGGGCTCTGATCTGATAGGATTAATGTCCTTATAGAAAGAGACATGAGAGAGCCCGCTCTCTCTTCCTCCACATTCAAGGACCGAGAAATGGCTATGAGGGCATAGCAGGAAGGTGGCCGTCTGCAAGCCAGGAAGAGGGTTCTCAACAAAAACTCAATTGGCTGGAACATACACCTTGACCATAGACTTCTGTCTTCCAGAATTGTGAAAAAGTAAGTTTCTATTGTTTAAGCCACTCAACCTATGGTATTTTGTTACGGTAGCCCCAGCAGACTAATACAAATAGTCTGGAAGGTATGCCAAGAAATCTCCTCTAAGGTAAATGACCAATTATTCCTCCTTGTATCTACCACTAAGAAAGAGGCACAGCACTTAGTGGGGCATCTTTGAATTTTTTCCAAGTCTTTTATTGAAGTATACTATACATATGGAAAAGACTCACATCATTAGTGAAAAATTGTTTCAGTTATGCTACTAGATTCTAGTGGACACTAAGTATCTCATCACGGGGCATCAACTATGCGATCAGAGCTTCCTGTCATGAGTTGGATACTATCCTACACACTGAATCAGGCACCACAGCAATCCATTGTACAGTGGAAATAGTCATTTAAGATCAGGTTGAGACAGAACCAGAAAGTAAAAGAAAACCACAGGACTGGTGGTTCAGACTTCCACAGCTTCTGTCTTTTTAAAATGATGCCTCTTGCTCAATTCAGACTTATTTCCTCACTGGAAGCTATTGACCAAGAAGGAAACATCTCAGGCCTGTTTTAAGGATAGACCAGCTTGATAATCATGTGTTTGTCAAATAAAATGATTGCTTCCACGTGCTGTCACACTTGGAATGGACCTAGTAGATGGAGATGAAAGGAAATTCTCCCAGTGGGCAGAGTGGAAGGAAATGTACTCAGTCTTTCAGTTTAAATGGAGAGAGAAATGACAGTGGTATAGATATATATGAACTCTGGGCAGCACAGATGTCTTGGCTGGTTGATCATGGGATTGGAAGGAGCAAAACTGTACGAATGGACACAAAGGATTTTAGGGAAGTCATGTGGATGGACCAGTAGGAGGGATTTAAAGCCGACTCTGCCCCCATTACAATGTCTAGAAAGAGTTTTAAAAGAGGAGGCACTCAACGCAACATATGACGTCAGTTACTGCAGTGTGTGAACAAAGAGCTTATCAAATAAGTAACCATGTAGGCAGGGAGGGACATTATACATGTAGTTAACAACATGGGCACCCCCTTGCCCATCATGATCTAGCTTGAACCACAGCTGAATGAGAAACCTGCTAACAGAGACTGATGCTCAGCCTTCTAAATGACAGCTTCCCTTGGAGAAAAGATGTAGCCACTTGATAGAGGTTGACAGTAATGGAACCCTACCATCCTGGGAGGGCAGTGAATTGTCCTTATTGGAATTGATAGCAGCTCTGAATATGGGATTGCCTTTCTATCCACAGACTTACAAAATGCCTGATTTCCCAGCACAATGTCCCTTGCAATATCATCTTAAATAAAGCATCCTTTACTAAGGAACTGCATTACTAGACATTACACAATAGCCACTGGCCCTATCATATAATACATCAGGTGTATAACAGAATAGTGGAATGGCCAGTTAAAGGCTTAACTGGGATGTCTGCCTAGGAGCCAGACTCTGGAGTTTGGGTCTTGGCTCCAGGATGGGTATGCATGTTGAGCCCACAGCTGACGCATGGTGCTGATCGCTAGAGGACGCCAGTTGCTAAAGCATATGGGTCCTGGAACCAAAGGGTGAAGCCGACTAGCCTTTCTCACCATCATTTCCAATAATGATGGAGATCATTCTCATCTCTGACCATGTAGGCTCTGCCATACTAGATGATCTGGTCTTCAGGGAAATCACTTCCACTAGGGGACACAGTATGGCTTTCATGGTCTTAAAAGCTGTACTACCACCTGGTCACATGGTGCTCCTCATGCCATTGGGTCAACAGGCAAAGAAGAGTTACTAGACTGTTCAGGGTAATTGAGCATGACTTACCATGAAAAACTCAGGTTGCTGCTACATAATGGGGACAGGAGAGAGTACATGTGGAACCCCACAGATTCACTGAGGCAGCCTTGGGCAGTTTATATCTGGTGATAATTGAATATAGGCAATTACAGCAATCATAATAACAAAACATGAAAGAGAAATGATGGCTCAGTCCCTCAGAGACTAGGGTTTGGGTCCCTCCACCAGGCAAGCATCCTAAACCAGGTGAAAACGGAGAGAGAGTAAGGGAAATCAGATGGTGGAGGAAGGGCATGATGCATATAAATTACTATTTTGGGACAAGTTGCAGCTCAGGGAACTGCAGCTTTTTCCAAGACCCTAAGCCTTCTATAGAGAGTGCAGTCTGCTACTGAATAAACAGTGAGGGCTTTGACTGAATGAAGGACAGAGGAACACCTGAAGTGTTATGGGACGGGACCCATCTTTTATTCAAGCCTCTGCTATAGAAACTGGCTTTGTGCAGGTATAACCTGGCAGCATCTCACCTCAACTGCACTGTATCCTTCCAGCTTTCCACCTTGCAGCTGCTCTGAAGCCAGGGTGGGCAATGCCTATGGAAACCCACTTAGCACTCACACATGTGAATCCTGAGGAATAGTGCTCGACCACCTGAACAATTCCTTTGGGACTTGATACAAACAAATGACAAAACACTTGTTTAGGGGACTGTCTGAGAGAATGTCTGGTTTATTTGATTACCTTCTTGATTATTGCCTTTCATGCCTCTTCTTATTCTTGAATAAAACTCCACGTGTGATTTAGCTCCCCTTTTCCTTGTGAAGTAAAATTCAGGCTTTTAAATTTAACTTTGCCAATAATCGAGAGTCTCCAGTTGCCCATGTTCATTAAAAAAAAAAAAAATCCCCCAAAATAAACAAATCACAACGCTTTAATCTCTTAAACCATCTTCCAGGCCAGTCTTGCTTTTTTTCTTAATACAGCACCTGTACCTTCACAAATCATTTCTCTTTAGAAATGCAACATGCAGGCAGTGAATAAACGCCCCCCTCCCCCAGTCCCCAGCAGACACATTCTACATAACTTCTCAAAGGTCCTGATGGATTTGAGACCCAGTTGTCCATACAGAATAGCCATTTAGGTAACATACCCTTTGTCTTAAAATGTTGGTTTTATTATTATTCAGGTATGATGAGGCCAGCAGATCTGGAGATGACTGCCATGGAAAAGGTCATTTGCTGCCATTCTTATTCCATGCAGGGCCACACAGGGAAGCACCAGGGTCAGTCAGGAGGCCAGAGCCAGGGAGCAGGAGGAAATGTGGGTGACAGTTTTTATTGTGGTTTTTGCAGGAAAGAATGGGTGAGGTAGGGTAGTCAGGCTAAGCAGGTTTAGGATTAGGGAGTTTGAATGATTTCAGTAGGTTCCAGATGTCAAGGCTACAGGGTATATTTGTCTGATACCTGGCCCTGGGGTGATCAGGGCAGGTGATTAGTGACCTGGAGTGTAAGAGCCTGATAAGTGAGCCAGTTGGGGATGTGTAAGTGGCTTGCATATAAAAACATGTTCCCAGGAGAGTCACTTACCATCTCTAGGAATTGGCTAACCCTTGGGAGAGGCAGATGTCAAAAACATCAGAAATACAGAAAATAAAAGCGCACGGTTAACACAACCTTGCATTTGGTTTCCTCCTTTCTTCCCTGCTTCACTCTTTTCGGGTTTCACTTTTATCTCCTGAAATCACTTTACAAATAAATTACCTTTACCCAGACTCTAGTCTTTTGCATTGATTTCATATAGGGTGTGGGTGGAGAGGGAAAGGGGTGAGTGGCAGGGGAACCCAAGCTGAGAAAAATCGTTTCTAACCCCCTCGTTCACTGTTAGATTGCATTGACATATCCTAGATTCTGACCCTATGTCTATTCAGCAGATTAGATCTCATGACTGTATGCCTGCAAGTTGCATTTCTAAAGAGAAATGATTTGTGAAGGTACAGGTGCTGTATTAAGAAAAAAGCAGGACTGGCCTGGAAGATGGTTTAAGAGATTAAAGAGTTACACTTTTTTATTTTTTGGATTTATTATTTTTTTTAGTGAACATGGGCAACTGGAGACTCGATTATTGGTAAAGTTAAACTGAAAAACCTGTATTTTACTTCACAAGGAAAAAGGGAGCTAAATCGCATGTAGAGTTTTATTCAAGAATAAGAAGAAGCATGAAAGGCAATAATCAAGAATGTAATCAAATAAACCAGACATTCTCTCAGACAGCCCCCCTAAGTGTTTTGCCATTTGTTTGTACAAGTCCCAAAGGAATTGTTCAGGTGGTCGAGCGCTAGGGGCCTCTGGGCACGTGTGAACGTTGACCCATTCTTGATTCTCCTTCCTCAAGACGCTGTGATGGAAATCCCACTATGACAAGAGGAGAAGCCATCCCCATTTTCTGTTGCCCAAAGTTGGGGATTGTAAAGATCAAGTTCCCTCTTCTGCCTGGAGCACAGTTCAGTTTTCCATCTTCCTGGTTCTCATCCTTCTAGGAAGACACCTTCTGTCACGTTTTCATAGGCTGACCCAGACAATGGAAAGCAGTCAAAAATTGCCTTTAAGAAGCCCATACAGGGGCTTTATTTTTTTAATTAGTGAAAAAGTCTGAGAATTAAATATAAAGAAGTGTTAAATTATTTTGCTGGCTTAAACAAACAGGGGGAAGAAAAAAAAATCTGCACTAAATTAACCACCCTGTATTTCAAAATGGGAAATTCTTTGGCACGAGTCATAAATTTTCTGTTTTCTGAGATTTCCCTGTGTACTTTCTTAAGGGTCTGAATTTGGAAATCCAAATACATCAGGGACTAAATTATTTAGAAATTACCCTGAATACCAGATTAGTGAGATTATCTAAAAATAACTGAGGTAATGCAATGCAGAAGGTAACTAATGACCTGTAAGTGCAGGTTCCTCTCTAACTCTCCCTTGAGGGAGTAGTTAATGTTTCTCAAATGGCTTCTGTGGGAACTGGATGGTTCAGAGGAACTGGTAATAAGAGATGATACAGTGATTTTGCCATTATGTCCTGACTTGAGCGACACGTAAACAAACCATCTTTCTAAACAAGTATATTCATAAACGCTTAAGAAACGCATCAGATGCTGAAAACAGCCTGGAAATCTGCACTTTTAATCAGACTTCTCAGGCTTACTTGTCAGAATCTATTTCTGCAGAACACAGTGTTATTCCTTTGTTGCATAAAAGAAAATGAGGAGAAGAGGAAGCCAGCAGTTCTAGCTAATAATTTGATTATACTTGCTAATCAAACTAGCTGCTCTGGCATTTTATAATTGCAGAAGTTTTAAGAGACGTATCTGAAAATATCATCAGTCAGGTAAATAGTATCTGTGAATGCAAACCAAAGGGCAATGCCAATGTGTATGAATAGGAGAAAAGCTGTTACTGTTCCAAAGAAAAGGGCCTGGGATTATTCGGTCCTATGTAGTAGAAAGAATGCAGGCTTTGCAATCAAATGAGCCTTGAGCCACTACCCTTTGCCAGATTTGCACCTCAACTCATTTGACTATAGCAATCCCACGTATTACATGGGACTAATAATAAGTACCAGTTACCTTACCATCAGGATTAAACGAAGTCATATACTTAAAGTTAGTGACATAAAATAAATGCTGAATAAAAGGCAATTATGATCATTTTCACATTTTATTAAGAAGAAAAATTCAAATCTGTATAAAGAATAATATAATGTATGCCTGTGAACCTATCACCCAGCTTCAATGATTAAAAATGTATGGCCAACCTTGTTTTGTTCAAATCTGCATTCATTTCTACCTCCTGTATTATTTTGAAACAAATCCTAGACATTACTTTTTATCTTTAAATAGTTCAATGTATATCTCTAAAAGATAAGGACTCTCATAACCATAAAATATTATCTCACCCCGAAATAGTAATAATTCTTATTATCAAATATCTAGTCAGTGTTCAGGTTTTCACATTGTCTTGTGAATGTTACATGGGGTTTTTTTTCCCCTTAGCTTATTTGAGTCAGGATCTTGATAAGTTTGGCTAATACATGATCGCTGTGATGATGATGATAAAGGTTACTGGCATGAAGTGGTATAATTTTGGAATAGAAATAACCTTCATAAGTAATGCTAGCCATTGCTACAGGAGTTTAAAGAAAGTACAAGAATATATGACTCATAGATCAAGTCACATCTCTTCTTCTTCCACTCACTTCAAAGGAAGAATTAACTCAGTTGTCCTGGCAAAAGCCCCCGGCCTGTTACCTGTGCCAGACTCACCCTGCTGTTTCCCTTAGTTTGCTTTGTGATCAGGCACTATAGTGTCATGAAGACCATAGGCGATCTGAGGCAGGAGATCTGTGTAAGTACAGGCGAGGTGAGAGTCAAGGACTTGGTTGTGCTGGCATTTCGAGGGACCCTGCTGCTGTGTGTTGGTGCTCACATTTTGGGTGTCTGTGTGGTAGTGCCTATAATTATACTCAGCAGCAACTGGGTGCCTACTAAAGTGTTTTACAAAGTCTAGTTTTCTCTAGAGACATAGTGATTTATAAAGAGCAGCTAAACAAGGAAATGGCCCATATCCTGGTCTTAGGTTTGGGGAGCAGCCTACTACAGTGGGCTAGTAGCTGGAAAGTAAGTCAGAGTAGGAGAGAACTTCAGAGATAATATAAAATTCAGAGGCATGTAATCAGTAAAGCTTAGAGGTGACATTTCCCCCCTCTTTTACCTTTCTCCCATCACCCTCCAGATAAAAGGTGACTTACTTATGTATAATAGTGCAATCTTTCTAATTAATATCAGTCCCTCGGTGTGCAGTATTATACATATATATAAGCTTTTCATATATACCTATCTCCATCTCTGTATCTATCTCTATAGATCTATATCTCTCCTTGTTTTCAACTGAAGATGAGTAAGGTGACATATGAGGCAATAAGAGAGAAGACACACCTCCAGCTGTAGTTGCTTCCCAAAGTCGACTGTCTGAGGTCACGTGGTTGAAAGGAGTAACAAAGACTGGGCTGAAGAAGCAGATGGATGGAAAAAACATGCCTTGTTACTTCTGTATTATTCTCTAAGTCATCAATCTGAACTTGTCTACAAATAGGATTCTTAAATATATGTAATATATTATGGATTAAAACTTCAGCCCCTGTTGAATAATAACAAGTATTGTATGTGCTTAAATAAATGAAACCACCATGCGATTATGTTCCAGTTTCACTGAAGTTGATCCAGACCCAGTTAAATTAGGCTGTACATAAGGCATTATTTAGGTCACACAATTGTTCAAACAAAGCTGAAAAGGATGGTTCTCTTACATTTTGTAGAACTGCAGTAAATTATACATTTTTTTAAGGGAAGCGGGTCTACTTTGGATACAAATTTATTACCATACAATAATTTAATCATGGGTTTAAATGACATTTATTTGGAAAATAAGGGGGGAGGTAATCAAATCTGAGGGAAGTCCTATTAGAACAAGAATTTTGTCTTGTTTATCATACAGTTTCTGGTATATGGTGCTCAATAACCATTTTGTCATGAATGTATAGATTAATGAAGCCATGATCTTTCCTGACAAAGATGGGCTTCCACCAAGTGACCGGTGTTCTCGTGAGTGGTGCCAAGAGCCCTCTGATTTGGCAAGAGAAAACCAACACATCATCTGGAAAGACTTTCTCTCTTTCATTCCATACCCAGCTCATCATCAGGTTCTCTAGAGGTTTTTTTTTTTTTTAATAAATTTATCTATTTATTTTTGGCTGCCTTGGGTCTTCATTGCTGCATGAGGGCTTTCTTTTTAGTGGTAACCAGCGGAGGAGGCTACTATTCGTTGCGGTGCACAGGCCTCTCCTTAATGTGGCTTCTCTTGTTGTAGAGCACAGGCTCTAGGTGCGCGGGCTTCAGTAGCTGTGGCACATGGGCTCAATAGTTGTGGCTCGCGAGTTCTAGAGCGCAAGCTCAGTAGTTGTGGCACACAGGCTTAGTTGCTCCACGGCATGTGGGATCTTCCCAAACCAGGGCTTGAACCCATGTCCCCTGCATTGGCAGGCAGATTCCCAACCACTGCACCACCAGGGAAGCCCCTCTCTAGAGTTTATAATCCTGCATGTTATTCAATTATGCTGTTCCCATCACTCAGTTCAAACCTGACTTCTTCAGGGGTGCCTTCTCTAATCCTTCAGAATAGGTTAAGTCCCCACTATTTATAAACTCGGTCGATGCCAAGTCACCGTATCATCATAGAACTTGTAGACATTTACATTTATTTTCATGATTCTTTGACTAACAACTTAGGCCACTGAGAGATTCTCACTGCAGGGGTAATATGAAGTGTATCTCTTTTGCTTACCTTTATATCCCAACACCTAAGAAAGTAACTGATAATTAAGTGCTTAGGTGGGTGCATTCCTTCCCATAGGGAACATTAATGAATAAATAGCTATTACTTTTGGTACACTGAAGGAAATTATATAGATACAGTAAAGCCTGTGCTATTCATTAAGGTGGTTCCAAGATTTATCAGATGCAAACATATAAAAAACAATTCACTCAGTCAGCTATGATATAAAACCCCTATTTTGTGCTCAGTGTTATGGCAGACTTTTTTTTCTTCATTTTTTAAAATTTAACGTATGATTTAGGTACAGTAAAATCTGCTCTTTGATGCATATAGTTTGAAAGATTTTGATAAAAACGTATAATCATGGAATCACCAGCTCCGTGAACATGTGGAACAGCTCCGTTACTCCAGAATACCAGCCCCACCCATCCTCAGTCATCTGTAGTCCTGCTCAGACCAACAGCTCATGTCTCCCACTGATCTGTTTTTTTCTCCCTTTAATTTCGTTTTCTCCTAAAGATCATATAAAACATATAGTATGTAGTCTTTTACATGTGCCTTCTTCCACTTAAAAGGATGCATTTTAGGTTCATCTGTCTTATTGCATATACCAGTTGTTTGTTCCTTTTTATTGCTCAGTTTCATTCCATTGTATGAATGACATACAGTTGAGTGACATAGTGACTATTTCCACTTTGTGACAATTATGAATAAAATCAGTCTAAACATTCACTGACAAGTTTTTGTGTGCACATAGCTTTCATTTCCCTTGGAAAATACCTAGAAGAGTGATTACAAGGTCTTTCCCAAACTGTATATTAAGTTTACTAGAATCTTAAAAAAAATAAAATAAAAGACTTCCCTGGTGGTCCAGTGGTAAAGAATCCGCCTTCCAATGCAGGAGACTCAGGTTCAATCCCTGGTTGGGGAACTAAGATCCCACATGCCATGCTGAGGTGTAACTGAGCCCGTGCTCCACAACTACTGAGCTCGTGTGCCTCATTGAGAGAGCCCACGTGCCACAAACTACAGAGCCCGCACCCCACAACTAGAGAGAGAAAACCCTCACACCGCAACTAGAGAGAAGCCCGCTAGAGAGAAGCCCACACCCCGCAACGAAGTTTACTAGAAACTACTACAGCATTTTTTTTATTCTCACCAGTGATGTGTAAGAGTTTCAGGTGCGCCACATCCTTGGTATTATTTATCTTTTAATTTTAGCTAAAATTCCAGTGGGAGCATAGTGGCTTCCCATTATGGCTTCAATTTGAATTTATCTAATGAAAAATTATGTTAATCATTTTTTTCATGTGCTTATTTACCATCCCTATAGCTCTGGTAAAATGTCTGTTCAAATCTTTGGTCCATTTTTATTGGATTATTTGTTTTCTTGTTACTGAGTTGTTAGAGTCCTTTATAATCTGGATACAAGTTCATCATCACATATGTGATTTGCAAATATTTTCTCTCAGTATGTGCTTGTCTTCTCATTCTATTTAGTGTTTTTGAAGAGAAGAAATTCTTAATTTAGATAAAAATAATTTATCAAATTTTTAATAGATCATGCTTTGGGTGTTGTATCTAAAAAATCTTTGTATGATCCAGGGTCACAAATATTCTCCAATGTTTTTATCTAGAAGTTCTATATTTTTACATTTTATTCTTAGGTCTTTGATCCAATCTTAAATCAGTTTTATATATGTTTTGACTTATGTGTTGTAATTCTTTTTTATTTTGCGTATGTATAAAAATTTTCCAGCACCATCTGTTGCAAAGAATATTCTTCCTTCATTAAATTTCCTTGAAACATTCTTGAAGATCAGTTGACCAGCTATGCTTGGGTCTGTTTCTATGCTCTGTCTTCTGTCCCATGGATTTATTAGTATATACTTTTTCCCATATTATTCTGTCTTGATTACTGTGGATTTTAAGTCTTAAGATTAGGTACCATGAAGCCTCTGACTTTATTCCTTTTTCCTCAAAATTCAGTGTTCTTTGCCTTTCCAGCTTGTCAATTTCTGCAAAATATTCTGCTGGAATTTTTATTGGGATTATGTTGAATCTATAAATCAGTTTGGGAAGAACTGACTTCTTAATTATACTTGGTCTTCCAATCTGTGAACATGATATAGTTCTCCATTTTGAGACTGCTTTGATTTCTTTCATAAATGTTTTGTATATTTCAGAATATAGAACTTGCACATAAAGTACTTATTTGTTAATTGTGTCTATTTGATATTTTTGTGCTTTTGTAAATGGTACTGATTTTGTATTCAGTATCCAATTTTTCATTGCTTGCATCTGGAAAATAGTTGATTTTTGTATATTAGCTGTGTATGTTGTGAACTCCCTAAACTCCTTTATTTGTTAGAATAGTTTTATTTTGAATCCTTTGAGATTATGTATGAAGAAAATTTTGTCGGCCCCAATTACAGTTTTATTTCTTCACTGCAAAACCATATAAATTTTTTTATCAACTAAGAACATCAGTATAATGGTGAATGGTCATGGGGTGAGTAAACAGCTAATGCTTTGTTTCTAATATTAGGATAAAGCATTCAATCTTTTGCCGTTAAAGTATGATGTTACTTGTAGCTTTTTCCTAGATTCTTTTTATCAGATTAAAAGGTTCATTCTACTCCTATTTTGCTGAGACATTTCATCATGAATGGATGCTAAATATTGTCTATTTAATCTAAATTGTTGAATTTATGAACATAGAGTTGTTCATAGCATTTCCTTATTAGTCTTTCAATTACTGTATGGTCTGTAGTAATATCCCTTCCTTTATTCCATATGTTCGTGATTTTGTCTTATTGCTTTATTTCTTGTTAATTCTGACTATAGGTTTACTATTTTTATTTATTTTTTCAAAGAACAAACTTCTAATTTTATTCTTTTTTCTTAATTTTCCTATTTAGTTTCATCTATTTCTACTCTAATCTTCATTAATTTTTTTTCCCTTCCACTTCCATTGGGTTTAAAACACTCTCCATTTTCAAGTTTGTTAATGTGATGTTTACATCTTTGATTTGAGTCTTCTTCTCTTCTAATATGAACATTTAGTGCTATATATTTTCTTATAAGCACTGCTTAAACTGTTCCCTACATATGCTGTGTTTACTTTTCACTCAATTAAAATTTTTTAACTTCATTATGATTTTCCCTTAGATCTATGGGCTTTAAATTTTTTTCTGTCTAACTTTAAAATGTTTGGTATTTTCTCCAAATATCTTCCTGTTGTTCATTTTTATTTTAATTATATCCTAGTAAGAGAATAAACTGTGTATAAGTTAAACTCTTATTTTTAAAACGTCTTGGTTAGGCCAAATATATATCTTGATCAATAGTTCATGAGTACTTGGAACAAAATGTATTCTGCTATTGTTAGGTGGACTCTCCCCATAAGTGACAATTAGGTCAAACTGGTTGTCATTGTTAGGATCTTCTTTATCCTCACTAATTTTCTGTTTACTTATTTTAGTGATTACTAAAGAGGGAGTGTTGGAAGCTGCAGATATTATTGTGGATCTGACTATTACTAATTTAATTCTATAAAATTTTAACTGTTTTGAAGCTGTATTGTTAGATGCATATACAGTTATGATATTCATGTTCTCTTGCTACTTGACCTTTTAATCATTATGTAATATCCCTCTTTATCCCTAGTAATATTCCTTGTTCTGAGATGTACTTTATTTGATACTAATATAGCCACCACTTCAACACTCCTTTGATTCATGTCTGCGTGGTCTTATAGTTTTCCATCCTTTTACTTTGTACTTTTCTATATCTATATTTCATATATATGTATATTTTTACATAAACTGATTTTCTTCTGGACAGCATATAGTTGTTGCTGTTTTTCTTTATTCAACATGACAATCTATGCCTTTAATTGGTGTGTTTAGGCCATTTACATTTAAAGTCATTAGTGCTATCACTGTAATAAAATAAATCATCTTACTAGATACTTCCTTTTTGTTCCATTGCATCACTTTTTTCTTTTCTTCCTGCTCCTTTTTCTTTTATTATTTTTTTGATTCCGTTTTATCTCCATTGTTGGTTTATGTATTTTAAATCTTTGAGAAATGTTTTTAGTGGTTTAACCAGTGTTTATAATATGCATCATTAACTAATCACAATCTACCTTAAAATAATATTATATTACTTCACTTACAGGGTACTGACCTTGCAATAACAGATTGCTTCATACCCTTAGTGCTATTTTTGTCACTCATTTTACTTGAATATATACAAGAAAGCCAAAGTGCATTGGTACTACTTTTGTTTTAGAAGTTAGTTATCATTTACAACAACTAAAAGTAAGAAAAATATGAACTTTATATTTATCATTATTTATGTCCTTTCCATGCCTCTTTATTGCTTTTTGCAGCTTCAAGTTTTTGTCTGCTATCATATCTTTTCTGCCTGAAGAACTTTCTTTAACATTTTCTTTAGAGCAGGTCTAATGGTAATAAGTCTTCTCTTTATATTTGCCTGAGAAGATCTTTATATCCCATTTGGAAGATAATTTCACTAGATATAGAATTCTAGGTTGACAGGTAATTTTTTCCAACAACTGAAGATATAACTCCACTGTATTCTCTTTGCCAAGTTTCTCACACATACAAAAAAACTTACCTTTGTTATTCTTGTTTCTTTTTTTTTCTTTTTATCTATAATTTTCAACAGCCTGAATCTCTCTTTTCCTTTTTATTTTTAATTTACCCTGCCTATTATTCTCTGAGCCTTGTGGATATGTGGTTTAGTGTTTTTTATAATAAATTTTGAGAAGACTTTTCATTATCTTTTCAAATATTTATTATTATGCCATATTCTTCCTTGATTCTCCTTCAGGGATTTCACATAGACATACATTGGGCCATTTGATATTGCCCCATATCTCGTAGATGCTTCATTTTGTTTTGTTCATTTTCTTCTTTGTCTTTTAGTTTGTTCCATTTTTATTTATCAGTCTTGAAGTTTATTAATTCCTTCTGTAGTTGTGTTGAATCTACTGTTTATTTCACTGAAAACATCAATATTATAATTTCTTCATTTCTAGCATTTCTGTTATTTTCTTTCTTATGATTTTCAACTCTCTGCTGAAGTTCATCTGAACTGGCATGCTGGCCCACTTTTCTACTAGATACTTTAACATATTAATCATAATTATTTTAAATTTCTTCTATTTCCAACAACTGTGTCATATCTGAGTTTGATTCTGTTGATTACTTTGTTTCTTGACAGTAATTTTTTTCTTGCTTCTTTATTTCATAATTTTTCATTCAAAGCTGGCATATTGTGTAGAAAAACAGAGATGGAAGTAATCAACATGTATGACTGGAATGGGCACACATCTTTTTTGAGAGGGGTGGGAAGGCTAGGTTTTTAGTATAATAGGTTGAATCAATCTCAACAGGAATTAGGGTGGATTTAGTTTTTGTTTTTACTGTTGTAAGCCTTAGTGTACCCAGGTTGCAGATTCCTCTAGCATTAAATAGCTATAATTCATGTAGGACTGGTCTGCCAGAGAGTTTTCTCACTGTTCAGTTTCTGCTTTAGATCTTTCTTTTGCACCTGTGCCTTAGAGAAGGTCTCTCCCCATGGTCTTCCCTTCCAATCATATTTGTTACCTCACACTTGGTAGCCTGGGAAAAGGAGGAAAGGAATATTCTCTTATTGTGTTTAACCACCAGTCTTATCCAGGTAGTGTGTCCCTGAGGCTGAGTAGTGGGGCCCTCTCAGTGATACTGCACTGCCCCCAGCAATAGGGGATCTCTGATTGTGTGGACCCAGGACATATTTCTGACCCTTTATCTAGGGATAAAGGATTTTTTAAAATTCTGTGTCCCCAGATGCAATGGTCTTCACCCTTGATGTTAGGTAGCAGGATTTCTGCCTTTTCACATGCAGCTTAAGTTTTTTGTTCCATAGGGATGATAAGGTAGAAAGATCTGGGTGGGGTTTCATGCCTTTCTTGTAGTCTGATACCATAACAAAATATCATAGACTCCCTGGCTTAACTGAAATTTATTTTTTCACTGTTCTAGAGGCTTGAAGTCCAAGAACTGGGTTCCAGTATGGTTGGGTTCTTGAGGGCCCTTTTCCTGGCTTGGTGATCGCCACCTTCTTGCAAGAGCAAATCTCTGGTATCTCTTCTTATAAAGACACAGATCCCATCATAGGGGCCCCTCCCTCATGACATGATCTAAACCTAATTACTCCCATAGACTCCATCTCCAAATGCCATCACATTGGAGGTTAGAGCTTCAATACATGAAATTTGGAGGGACACAGTTCAGTCCACATTAGTACTGTTCCCCTCTTCCAGGCCTGCATAACAATGGAGCCCTTCTGGAGACTCACTCTGCCACCATTCTCATTCATGATCTTCCAACTGGATCTGTGGGCGTAAATCACCTGAGTGAACAGCTCCCAGAGATGCTGGTTTCTCACACTAGTCCACACTTAGCCTTTATTAATTCACTAGAAAATTCAGCTAAATTAATCTGTTGATGTATGTTGTTTGACATCTGACCCAGATAAGAAAGTGTTTGTTCTCTCTCTCTCTCCTTGGAGGTGCCATCTTTCATTAGATTTTAAGTTAGTTCTTTGCCCTGTAATTCCAACTCTGATGGATTAAAATAAGTTGTGTCTTTTTATAAATTATCTATGTCTTATAATCTTGGGAGCAAAGCCTTTCCAGCTTTCTACATCTTAAGCAGAAGCTATAAAGTCCCACACATGTCTTAGCAGATACAAAAGATTTTAAAAATACATTTTTAGATTTTATTTAAAATGTATGGCATAGAACAAATTAAATGATGTCAGAAAGCCTTATAAGCAAGTACAAATTCGTGATTATCAGTGAAATATGAATTAAAAAATGAGAGATCAGGGAAAGGATGGTAAGGATTACTTTTTAAGAGGAAGGGATACTCACTATTTAGGCAGGATCTGAGAATCTATATAATTTAAATGTATGAACAACTTATGTTCATCTCAAAAGCAAGCATATTTTGTTAAAAATAGAATGCACAGTAGTCTGCAGTTTAACTGTTAGTTTCAACATCTTTAACCATGTATGAGCAGTAATAACCAGCATCATTTTGTTAAACTAGGCCACACATGTTTTCCTTTCTTGTCCTTCAAAATAAGAGCAGTGATGAAAAATGAATAGGAAGACAGTCTGAATAAAATAGACTAAAAAGATTGTCATCCTCACAAATGCTGGTTAATTAAGTATGTGGCAGACATCAAGCTGTACTACTAAATGTAATTTTAGAGAGGAATCTCAATAAGAAACCTGGCTGCTGTTATTCATTTGCAGAAAATATACTGAACATTTCTAAACATTCCAATATTGGGCACAAAACAACAATAGTTGTTTTCGTAAGCAAGAAGTTTGGTCTTTGTTAAAGAGTTTCAAAGTCCTAAGTCAACAATGAACTATAATTCCTCATTCAGTTCCAGCAACTCAAAGTATTTGGAAGAGGGAGAGAGAGCAAGCAAGCAAGTTCTCTAGCTTTCTGTTCCTGTGAGTAAGAAGCCAGTTATCAGAAATTCCATGTTGGTAAAATCTTCATTTCACTATAGGTCAATACAGAAGAAAGAAAACTTTTTTCTACAAAAGTCTGTGTTGCTGTCAGATGGCAGCACATTAAATTGTTTGAAAAATCCACATCCTGGCATGTGAATATTTCTCAAAGCTAACTATTCATAAAATGTTGACATACCATTACTGTAACTGTCAACAGACACGGATACTGGTATGATCACATGAAGTTTTATTCTCAAGGAGACCAGAAATCACAAGACTACACTAGGAATTTTCAGAATACTAGTACTCAAAACAAGAAAATGTTCAGATTTATCTAAACGTGTAAAAATACAATAAAAAGTAACAGCTTCAAAATAAGAAATTCTGAAATAGTCACTAAGTCAGATATTCAAAGAGGGGCCTATTAATTATATTTGCCATACTTAGTAAAGCATACAGCTTTGCAGACCCTTATACATGGAACAGTTCCTTTTTAAATATGGAAAGTTTATATAAACCTTGACTGCATTAATCATGGTTCAACATAGTGATGTACAAAGTTCTTTGATGGTCTTGGAATATGAAGCTTTGCCCAATTTATTCATGCCATATTAAGGTAGAGACTTTAATATTTGTTCTTAGACACTTTCAGGGAATTTAATTGGAGGAAGGACATGAATTATAGAAATAGAACTCTCCCAGCTATTCTCCAGTTAGTGATTGGAAAAAATATCTAACTCAATAAATTTGAGATATTTTCTTAAATATCTTCAAAATGTTTGTAAAATAACAAAAATTATCAAATATTTTAAAAATAACTTCATAATTTTCTTTCAAACTAGGTATTATTTTCTCCTTCAGTAGCTCATCCGTCATCAACATTAATTAAGCCATCATTTATTGAGTACTTATTTTGTGACAGGGAGAGTAATTGGGGTTTTGCATATGTTATTTCATGCTCAGTAACATACAACTCAAAGAGGAAGTAAAGTTCAAGAAGGCACCAGAGAAAATGGATCATATTACTAGTCTGCTCAGATGTTGCTGATTCCAGTGGGCAACCTTTCTGGATCACTCACTTATTTTCTTAATTGGCTTTTCTTTTAAGCTTACTGTCGATTTCTGTAAATCTTTTAATCTTTCCTCCCATGAAAGAATTAAGCACTGATAACCTAAGGCATCCTCCGTATGTAGCCACTTGACTCTTTCGCATCAGGAGTGGTTCTTGTCATACACCATCCTTGGGAGATAAATGAGAAATTAGCCACTCAAATCATTTTCTGTGTTGTATGGTACGTATGAAGAACTCTGGTTCAGAAAGACTATTGGAAGAAGTGATGTCATACAAGTTGTACCATTGGATCTCTCTTGATTACCATTGCAATTGGTGAGAAGACTCAGCTTATTCCCCATGTATGATGCCATTTAATAATGGTTTCCCTAGGCCTTATCATACTGGGCAATTGAGAATGTCTAGTTTTAGGTGGTATGGAAGAGATTTAATAGCACTATCTCGTCTAGCCTATTAATACTATTACAGATGATTTTAAATGATTAGCTATCTCTCTTTACTCTCAGAAGTAGAGTAAAATATTATCTGGGCAATATTAAGGGATTAAAATGTAACCAAAGAGAAAAGAACTGGAGAAAAATCCTACATAATTGTTCCATAAAATAAGATTGCCAGATAATAGATTTCAAAAATTTTATTTTTCACAAAGGTCACCAACATGATTATAAAAAATGTATATTACTGACCCCAAATCAGGAAGCTATTCAGTAGTTCTTAGGTGGGTCTCTGGAATCTGCATTTTGACAAATGTACACATGTTTTTGCTCCACATAGCCCACAATTTATATTTTAAGAAACCTTGAACTCTTCCTGTACCAACATAACTGATAGGTGTTATATTAGGAGGGGTAATTTCTATTCACCCAGTTTTTCTGATATGCCTTTGAATCCAAGGGTATTTACCCACCAGCCCACCTCCATGTAATTGATTGGTTTAAAGCTATAAAGTAGGATTGTCCAAAGAAGCTCACACTTTTGTAACTAGAGTAAGCAATCTTTTCAGTGTACCTCAGCACACTAATTTTATTGACTTTCTCTCCACACACCAAATATATGGTTGATAAATATTGTTGAATGCTAATTCCTCAAGTTAGAAAGTGGCATCAGCTATAATGCAATCAAATCCTTCCTTCCAAGTGCAAAATTGAGGCAAAGAATAAGCAACTTGCCTAAGATTTCACATCAGTTAGTCAAAATAAGCTAGTTACTCTGTCACCTGCTACCCGGTTTTGAAAGAGAACAGTCTGAGTCCTGCTTTTGTCAATGATCGAGTAGCTAGTACTAGACTTGCCCTCATACTAAAAACAACAGTAAAATTAGATAAAATTAGTAAAAGAAGCATCTATTTTCATATATTGGACAATAAGCATCTCAGGTCTGTGATTAGTGAGAGGAGAGGAAAAAAGTGATCTGAGACCCAAAATAAATCCACAATCACCCTGTGTTTCTGTTTAGGGTAATTATCCTGCCACAGAGCATAGAAGAGGAGCCAAAGAAATGGCAAACTTATTGCATTGAGGAGTAGTTATCAGAATCATGGGCTGCTGAGGTGGCTGTAAGTTGGAGGTTAAGATCATCAGAAAAAGGATTTATGCAGAGATGGTCCCAGAAATATGCATATGGTAATTCAAATAGCTGAGGGCTTGACTGAACATATACAGCACAAAATTCCAAAGGGTCTAGAAGAAATCACATGTAACAGGGTTGAGAATGATGTAAGAGATTATGCAGAGCTGAGAAAATTTGAAGTTCTAGAACAGCCTGAAAGAGTTCTCAATAAACATCATAGGTAACCAGTGGAGACTCAAGAAAGAAATGCCTAAGAAGTAAGAGCCTTAGCCTATAAGATGCAGCTTGTAAATAAAAGCAAATAAACCCACTCTAAGAAAATTAGCAAAAGCATGACATGTCCAAAATGATTGTTCAATAACTTAATTGCCTATCAAAACAAAGCTCAATACTCCTTAAAGGGAGACACCATAATCCAAACTTCTTGCATTATTATAATTTCTAGTATAAAATAAAATTTACTAGAGAATGAAGTAATGTGAAATTTTATCCATAGTCAAGAGAAAAAGGGAAAAATAAAAAAGACCACAAAATGACATAGATGTTAAAAGTAGAAGGTAAGAGTGTTAAGGCAGATATTATAAATATGTTCAAGGTCTTAATTAATGAGCAGACGAGGATCAGAGACAAATAGAAATTACTAAAAACAATAAAGGTGAAAATTCTACATTGGGAATTACAATACCTATACTGAAAATTGACTGGATTGGATTAACAACAGATCAAAGACAGCAAAAGAAGGGGTCACTGAATGTAAAAATGCATAAGTAAGGTAACCCAATATGAAAACACAGATTTTAAAGTATTAAAAAAATAAATAGACTTGTGTGACAGTTGTGGAATTCTAAAAAGAGAGGAGAGAGAGAGTTAAGGATACATATTGTAATATCAAGAGCAACAACTTAAAAAACTAAATGCAAAAAGGTGTAAGTAGAAGTGCAATAGAGGAATAAAAATTGAATACTATTTTTTTTGATTATCCTAAAATAAGAGAGGAAAATAGAAATAGAGAAACAATAGCAACAGAGATAGATGGGACAAATAGAAGACCCATACGAAAATGACATAGATTTAAATCAATAATATCAATTATTGTATTACCTGTAAACAGATTTCCAGGAATGAAGGTTGATTCATAATCAGTAAATCCATTAATATATCAAGCATTTTAATACACCTAACAAGAAAAAAAATTATGTGACTATGTAAAATGCTGAAAGTCCTTGACAAATTTCAAGATCTGCTTCTGATGAAATTTTTTTTAAATTGAAGGGCATTTTCTGAATATGAATATATATATATATATATATATATATATATATATATATATATATATATATATATATATATATATATATATATTTAAAATCTAGAGTGTTTCCTCCAAAATGAGCTTACCCTTGATTGCCTGGAATACTTCTTGGAGTGACTACTGACTTAATTATTTATGCTTACTCTGTGGGCAGTTTCCTTCCAACTGAAGTCATCCCATTAGAATAGATGATACAAGATTTGTCCTTGAATTTAGATGATGTGTTAAATGATGTCATCACATCCTTGCAAGGCATATAGGTCAGCCTCTACTCAAAGGTGAAAGTTGTTATGGATTACAGCATTGGCCCAGAATTCCTCCTTGTTTGTGCAAGGTAGAGTCTGTGAAGCTGCTAATACATCTTTCTCACCCTGGTTTAATTCTTTGGGCCAAGTGGAAAAGTCAGTGCAGAAATGTAAAAAGAAATCCACCTGGCTATCTAAGGTAGACTCTTCTGGTTTGTGGGATTTGTTCAGTTAACTGAATCTGAAACCCTATAGGAAATGGCTAAAGCCAATGCTGCAAGTTGCCCTCAACCTGCTGTTCGGAGTTCTGTAGATTGTAGTCTTAATTAAATATTGCATGAGACAAATTGAATGGATTTGTTCCTAGCCTCTGTTGATCAGATTAATCAGAGTGGCTGATGGAGTGGTGTACTCATGTGTAAATTTGCCAGAAAGCAAAACAGCAAAGTGCAGGTAGGTTCACTAGTAGACCATTAGGGGAAAAAAAAAGCAAACAAAAATCTTCAAGTTCTTTAAGCTCAGGGTTCCTCACTTGTGATGCAAAACCATATGCAAAACTCACTTGAGTCCCTCTTCATTGCTTCCTTGAGACTTGGTGTAGGAGAGGAATTAACTCAAATATGATACTCATTCTTCTTGATGTGCTGTGAGTAATGAATGCCTTTTTTAAGAACCGAGAATCTTTTGTCTTCTGCTAGCATCTATGAAACAATGGCAAGATAACTTACTACCTTGTAAGTGGGATCCTTCATAGTTATTGACACAAGGATGTGGGGAAAATCCTAAAATTGTGTACCAGCAGACACTAATGAGCTGAACCGTATTTCAAATGAACAATATTACTACAGTTAAGGGATCGGGGGAAGAACTACCCCAAGTAACTTTACAGCACAATATTTGGACTAAGTCTTCAGGCTAAAGGCAAAAAGAATTTTATTATTTTGTTTTTCTTTTCACAGAGAGATAGATTGGCATTTCTGAAACTACTTTCTCTGTATTTTATGATTGAGCAAACAAATAAATATATTAAGGATAATGAGAGCCAGATTTCTGACTGTCAAAATAAAGAGTTAAAAATTAAATGTAAAGTTGTTGAAATGGAGAGTGTGAACTCATGGGTTTTAATAGATAGATAGATAGATAGATATGAGTACTTATGTATGTGGTTATATAGATATTTATGCACATGTATGTGTGTTGTATATATTGGGCTGGCCAAAAAGTTTGTTCAGGTTTTTCTCAACGTCTTATGGAGAAACTCGAACGAACTTTTTGGCCAACCCAATATATAGATGTCTTTTATTTCACAGCCCAATCCAATGAGAGGACCAGGACACAGTGATATCCCAATAGCAGAAAACATACCTAGCACCCAGACCTTGGTTTCTAAATGTACTTCTCCCAATTAAGACACAGGTATCCATGGTGTAATAACTAACACCAATTAATGCACATTGTCACAAATAGGAAGATTTTCTTCATTTTTATGGCTGAATTATATATTATACATATTATATACATATGTGTGTATATATATATTCCATTATGTGGAATATATCACACGTATATCACATTTTTTAAAATCTATTGATCCATCGATGAACACTTAGGTTGTGTCTTGGCTATTGTAAATAATGCAGCTGTGAACATAGAGCTGCATATACCTTTTTGAGTTAGTGTTTTCATTTTCTTTGGTTAGATACCCAGAAGTGGAATTGCTGAATCACAGAGTAGTTGTATTTTTAATTTTTTTGAAGAACTTCCATGCTGTTTTCTATAGTGGCTGCACCAATTTGCATTCCTTCTAACAGTGCATAATGGTTCCCTTTTTTCCACATCTTCACCAACACTTGTTCTTTCTTGTCTTTTTGCTAATAGCCATTCTCACACGTGTGAGATAATATGTCACTGTGGTTTTGATTTGCATTTCCTTCATAATTAGTGATGTTGAGTACCTTTTCATGTACTTTTTTTTTTTAACATCTTTATTGGAGTATAATTGCTTTACAATGGTGTGTTAGTTTCTGCTGTATAACAAAGCGAATCAGCTACATGTGTTCATATATCTCCATATCCCCTCCCTCTTGCGTCACCCTCCCTCCCTCATCTTGCATGCTGGTCTCCTCCTCCTTGTCTCAGTGAGTCTGTCAGCTCAATCTGCTGGTGCTTAAATCTCTCAGATCTACTTTTCTGCTGCCTGCCTAATACATCAGTACTTAGAGTTGGCTTTAGTTATCTATCCTCTAGTTAGTAAACTGATGAAATTATGGAGATCATTTTCCTCGTTTTCTTTCTCTTTGGGATCCCCATCCTGTATTCCCAGCTGTCCATTGTTTAAATCCCTTGTTTCACATACTTTGTCCATTTTAGCTTGTTGTTCAAAGTTAGCAGGTAAATCCAGTCCCTGTTATTCTCTTCTGACCATGTTGGTCAGAAGAGAAAGTATGGTACAACTACATTCAAAAACTTTTTCTCAGCTAAGCTAAATTTATTGAAACGCTATGACCCAGTAATTTTACTCCTAGGTATTTTCTTAAGATAAATGAAAACATACACTCACAAAAAGACACGTAGGAGGATTTTCATGACAGCTTCATCCATAGTAACCAAAAACTGAAAACAATTCAAATTCCAATTTCATGTTTATACATGAAAATGTATAAACAAATTGTAGCATATTCATACAAGAAATATTACTCAAAAATAAAGAGGAATAACATAACTGATAATCACAACAACATAGATGACTCTCACAGGTATTACGCTCCCTTAAGCAGTAAGTAAAATGCTACCTACACTATGATGAATTCACGTGAAGTTCAAAAGCAGACAAAACCAACTTATGGTGAAAAATGCCGGAAACTGATTGCCTCTGAAAGTGCAAATTAATTGAAAAGGGAAACGAGGCATTGTTCTTATGAGATCAAGTATCCTCTATCCTTACAGAGGTGTGGGCTATGAATTCATGAATTTTACAAAACTCATCAACTGTTTAGTTTAAAATGTGTGTATTTTATTTGATATAAACTTTCCCTAAAAAGAACTTCAAACCAATTTAAAATTTGGGGCATTAGAATTGTTTTTCACAGTGAGATGAGTTGGCAATTCTGAAATTAATCTCTGTAACTTCTGTATAATTGTATATATTCTAAGCTTGGGAATATTGTTAAATATATTGAGGGTAATAGGAGCGAGGTCTCTCATTGTGGAAAGTTGTAAATATGGAGAGGAAGATTAAACTCTACCCTGTGGTATTAGATTATAGTTGGAGGTATCAGAGTAAATCCACTGTTTTTAATACAAGTACAGAAAAGAATAGATACAAGTATATATCAGTATTACTGACAAAGACCCAGCACCCATCTTGGCTTCTAAACATGATTTTCCTCTAAAAGGAAACATATTTCCTTGGAATAAATAATTTCATGGCTAGAGTGTGGAACGTATACAATGACTCTAGAACATTTTACTGAGACAGAAACCCAGGAAGTGCTCAAAGAATGATGGAGATATGTGAAAAGCAGTTAGAATACAGCTTTATGAGGCTTCTACTGGTCAAATCTCAGACAATTTGATCAGCACAATAAATATTGATAGCAATGTATTACTACAGCATGTAGTGTGCTGGTAAACTGGCTCTCCAAAAAGAAAGGAAGAAAAAAAAGCCCTGATTGGCAGTATTTGCTGATTTCTACAATGTGTATATTCACACTGTGGATCATCTCAAACCACCAACATTATGCCACTGAACACAGATTTGTGGCTTAAAATTCTCATGAGTGTGAGCTGGCCACAGAACACCACTAATTATAACCATGGAATTCAGTAAGGATACATATATTTACACTTTTATCAATACATAGATGATTAAATCATTTAATGGAGGAGAAGGGAAAGGTCTTTGTTAAAAGTTTAACTAATAAATATAGAAAAAATGATGGAGTAGAAAACAATCAATGGATGCAGGAGCTGGTGAGGGAGGATTTAATGAGGAGCTGTAAATGTGCACGATCTTAAAGAATCATTCTACAAATTATGTGTTCATTACAAAGTGAAAAATAATGACTTCATAATAGAAAGACCTGATAGATACCACTTTAACCAAGTAATCAATGTTAAGATCTGCAGAACTGGGTCAAACTGAAAGCATATGTCTCTGGTTAGGATGCTCTAGGGAGGACCAGGATCTCTCATCTGTCATGCCTTCTGTATCAGTTTGAGATCTCCAGAAAAACAGAACCAATGGGATATATTTACCTATAGAGATTTATTCTAAGGAATTGGTTCATGCAGTTGTGGGAATGGCAAGTCCAAAATCTACAGGATAGGCTGGCAAGCTGGAAACTCAGGCAGGATTTCTACATAGCAGTTCTGAGGCAGAATTCCTTCTTCCCAGTAAACCAGAGTTTTGCTCTTAATGCCTTTGATTGATAAGTCCATCATATTATCTTGGGTAATAGCCTTTATTTAAACTTAACTGAGTGTAGGTGTCAATCACATCTACAAAATACATTCATAGCAACATCTAGATTAGTGTTTAACCAAACAACTGTGTACCATAGCCAAGCCAAGAGGACACATAAAATTTAACCATCGCATCTGTCAAAAACTCACAATCTGAGCCCAATCATGAAAAACTAAATACAAATGGAGATATTTCATCAAATAACAGGACTGTAGCCTCCAAAATATATCAGGTAAAGGACAGAAAAGAAGAAAGGCTAAGGAACTGATTTCAATTATGTAGACCAAAGACACATGAAAATTAAATTTCAAGTGGGATCTTGATTTCACATGGTACTGGATGAAGAACATTGCTGGGACGATTTGTGAAATTATATTACAGACTGTGGATAAGACAATTTTCTTATTTGATAATTTTGTTGTAGTCATATAAGATAAAGTCCTCATTCCTAGGAAGTCCATACTGAAATATTAGAGGTAGGGTGCACACTGTCTCCCTACCTCTACTATTTTTTATTTATTATTTATATAATATGTTTCATTCTCTTCACTAGGTAGAATAATGGTCTCCAAATGATGTCTGAATCCCAGCATCTGTGAATATGTTTCCTTACATGATAAAAAAGGACACTGTGCATGTGATTGAGTTAAGGATCTTGAGATAAGGAGATTGTCCCGGATTATTACAGTGAGCCCAGTGTAATCACAAGGGTCTTATAAGTTTAAGAAGTAGGCAAGGGAATCAGAATCGGAGAAGGAGAGGTAAGGGCAGATGTAGAGTTCAGAGTAACGCAATGACTAGCTTTAAAGGTGGAAGGGGACCACAAGCCATGGAGTACAGGCAGCCTCTACAGGCTGAAAGAATTATGGCAGCCTGTAGAAGCCAAAGAAGGCAAGGGCCAGATTCTCCCAAGACCCTCAAGGAGACCCTGCTGACACACTGATTTTACCTTCAGGAGACCCATTCTGTCTGTACCTTGGAACTCCAGAACTATAAGATAGTAAATCTGTGTTGTTTTAAAGAACTGACTTTATGGTAATGTGTTATGGTAGCAATAGAAAACTAATACATCCACAAACGATTCAGAAAAAGTAAGCATTTCTTTGAAACTATATACAGAGTTGATGTGAAATAAAGCAAACATAAAACATTAGCAAATTTTGGTTGAGTCTCGAGGAGTTCTTTGTATTACTCTTGCAAATTTTCTTTAAGTTTGAAGTAATATTAAAATGAAAGGCGACAAGAAAGTCATCGGCTTTTAAAAATGGTGAAATATTTACAATTAAATGTCTGTATTTGCTTCAAATAAGATAAGGAAGAGGGAAGTGTGTGGGGTATGAATAGGACAGTGTTTACTGTAGATGAATGCTTGTTAGAAATGGTCAATGTGGAAAAGAGTTTGAGTGGACTCTTTTGTCTGCTTCTGCATGTGTTTCAAATTATTCTTAAAAAGGTAAAAAACAGGACGATGCTATCTAAAAATCTGTGGAAGGGAAAATGATGCAATGCAAACATTTCATGTATCAGTCAGTCAATCTGGGGAGTTAGCAGCCTCAGTTGAAAAAAAATGTTCTAAACGCTAACAGTCTACTGTCATATCAGTTTAATATATTTTATTTACTTGAACAGATAAAGCAGGAAACGAGAGGTTTTTCTCTGAGTATGTCAGCCAGCAGACATTAACCTTTCTCTACTGTCAGTGCTACTCTGCAGTTTCTACAGTTCATTTTGCTTTTTGTTATTATAATTGTAGGCACCACCATGAGTGTTTAAAACACTGTTGAAAATAGCAGTATTTGAAGAAACCGGATGTCACTTAAGATATGAGCCTTGGATAAACATCACATGCTGCTGGCCTTCTTACAAAATGAGTAAGGACTGAGTTTGTTTCTTTTTGGCTGCCAAAGCCACTTTCATTTTTCTAGAGCCTTCTAGTTAGCAGGTAGTTTGAGGAGACCGTTGGGAAGGGACAGAGAGCATGCATTTGGATTACCGTCTTCCTGTGCCTCACCTGTCCCCTTTTTTGAATAAATATATAAAAGCAATAAGGATATATTTACATACAATTAAAAAAGGAAACTAAAGTAGTTCAAATAGGGAACCTAACTTTTTGCCCTTTCCCCCATGAGAGAAACAAATGAGAGCATGCACTTCTTGGCCAGATTCAATGAATTTAAATTTTCCATTAGCATATAACAGGTTTAGGTTATAAATCCCTTTGAGCATGGGAATCAGTGAGGAAAAAAAAACAACACTCTGCAAGCTATGGTTCAAATAAGCTCAGGCTGTTATTTTAGAATATACTGTGCCTGTAAAGAGAAAGATAATACGTTTTATGTGTGTTAGTTTTTCTTAAAATAGCAAGAGTTTTTAAAAAGCCATTTCATCTCTGAGAGATTGAATGACCGTGTTTGATGACAAGCCAGATGGCAGCCGTTCTCCAGATCCGGTGCCAAGAAGCATGACAGGAGCTGCAATCTACCTTCCACGATGAGGCTGGCTGCAGACGCACAGCACAGCTGCGGGCGAGCAGGCTGCTGCCGTAGGTGCAAGCACAGTTGATTTCCTCCCAATTTGGATGGAGCAGGTAAGAGGCTGAATCAGTACCCAGCAATTATAGAATTGGCATGCACTGCCTTGTTTACTCACAGTAATATTCCTACTGGACTTTATTAAAACACCATCTGTTGTCAGGGCAGACAAAGAATCCAAACACAAATACAGAGCAAGACACAGGCGGGGAGTGAAAGTGAGAGCGTGCATGGGTGTGTCAGAGTCACGCTGAAGGATGGGGTTGCATTTCTCAGAGGCCGCCTTTGACCCTAAAGGTTATCATTTAACACGCTATCCCCCCCTGCCAAATATTTTGTGTATTGGTCTGTACTGTCAGCAAGGCCCAAACGGTTTGTGGTCCAAATGAAGTTGGCTGTGTGTGATTCAGGCTGGAATTCAAGGCAGTGAGTGCATGCATAGGGGTGGAACCCAATCACATTAGCATGACTACACATTAAAACCAAAATGAGGGAAAGTAAAGACGTCCCAGTGAATGATGCTCAGAGTACACTTCTCAGTTAATGTCCGGCATATAGGCTGAGTAATAAAAGGTATGTGCCAATAATAATACCTGCAGGGGACAAGGAAAAGTAACTGTTTTTTAAAATCAGCTGTTTTCTCTCACTTTTTAAAATCCTGCAGATGGGGATCAGATATTTCTAATACACAGCTGGTCTCTACAAATGGCCAAGTGTAATTTTTCATACACCCGCATACAATTGCAGGTGAAATTAATTAGTCAGAATTCCTCATTGGATAATATACTAATAAAAATGTGATGCAAGTAATTAAATATGCAAATATGAGAAAGACAGCATTAACACTCTGATGTGTCATTCAGTTTCACAAGAAGACATCTGTCTATTTGGATATTGCGTGCAAAAAACCCCCCACAAAACCTTAAAATAAAAGTGAAAACAAGTGCCAATTCATGTGGCAAAATGAAAGCTGCAGAAAAAAATGATTCGAAAACAAACACTGACTACCTTCTGGGTAAAAGAGTTGGCTCATTTGAAAATATATATTCAAATATTATGGAGCATTTTGGGGAAAGCCAAAGGGAGAAAGCTCATGGAGTGTATGATGTCATAGTCTGCTTTGCCTGACACTGAAACCCCTGATATTCTTGCCAGGATATGAGCAGTCATTTTAATTTACAGAAATGCTATTTACCGCTTTGCAAGCCGTACCAATATTTACAGAGAATTCAATGAATGAATGAAAAGAAACAGCTGCGACTCCTTCCACCTCATTGCCCACTTCATCTCTAACTCTCCTCCTCGGTACTGTCTTACTTAGATAGTCATTTGTTGAGCAATGGATTGGATTGGCAGCATTCAACCCACCAATGCCCGTTTGTTAAATACTTCACAATTCCTATTGTGAAATTTCCCTTTCCTGAGTGTGTTCTACAGAGAATATGATGATTGACTATATTCTAGATTTATGTTTTTAATAGGCTTTAAAAATGTGTGAATATGCCAGTTATGTATTATTTTCCTAACACTGCATTTAAGATGGTTTTAAGCCTATTCTAAATATCATGGCTTTATATTAATGATATTTTGCTCTTTGGTAATAGATGTATGCCACAGTGTCAGTTACTGTAGAGGATGTTTAAAAAAATACAAAAAGCTGCAATTCTCACCTTCTGGGAGCTTAAAATTTAGTTGGGGAGATAAGACATATGCTGAAACAATAGAAAACAATATCAAGTTACATATGAGGAACAGGCTATATAAATATTTGAAGACCAAAGTTTACCAAGAAAGAATGAATTAGTGAATTGATTGTAACAACTGTGAAATATGATTAAGAAAATGTTGCAAAACCTAAGTGCCCTTGTTGTAAATTTGCACCTGCTTTGTGGGAAGAATTTTGTTTAGGTCCTACACCAGTAACTGGATCAAACCAAGTGAGGCTTCATATTTGATGGTTACCATGACCTAAGCTAGAGCAGGTGAGCTCTTTACCAGGACAGTAGAATGATAGATGTTGAGCTTGAGCCATTCTTGAAAGGAGGGAGTCTAAGGTCAAAGACAAAATAAGTGTCTCTAGCGTCAGGTCTAAGGATGAGATCTAACCACACACAGAATGAAAGTGTTGTGGGGTCAGAAGGCATGAAGAGCTGAAGTAGGTTAAGAGATTGGCATGTGAGTGCACAGAGAACAGAGGCCAGGACAATTACGGGGTTGTCAGAGCCTTGACTTTAGGTGGTACACGGTAGGGACCCACACATAGGTTTTCCAGGAAGGGAGGAAAGAAGAGAGAGAAATATGTTGCTATTTTACCCCATGGTATACATTTAATGAAGTTTTCTCTTTCATCCTGATAGAAATTGATCTTACTTAAAATAAAAGCATGGACTCACCGTCTTTGAATTATATCACTATTTACTTCACTAGCATAAGAAGTTGACAAATAAACAGCTATCTACATGGAATGATTAGAAAGGCTGAAAGAGATCTTTTTGATAAAATGTTACAAAAGAATATTTCCACAAGATAACATTTAACCTGTCCCTCACTCTCCTTCTCCCCAGTGCTCACTCTTTCTAATGCTTCTGTCTTGAAAAAATCCAATAGGAACAGCTTCTGGTTTAGGGATCATGCTCGGAGAAGAACAAGGAAACTTCCCTCATCCTTTTGCCACTATAGTTCTTCCTTCCATCTACTTTGCCAAGTGTGCCCCACCCCCTTCGTTGGAGTTGGTGTCTTCACACATAGACCTTTGGCTTTTGACATTCATTCATAACAAAGGCTCATTCCTTTGCTCACCAGAAGGATTTAGTTTGAAAACTTCAGAGTCTAAAGGGAACACTAGAACAAAACATATTCATTAAAACGTCTGCTGTTTTATGGCAAACAGCTATGCAAACAATCTGGCGTGTTTTCTCTGGGGTCTTCTCTCTAATCTCAATAATTCTTTCCTTACATACATGTGCACAGGAGCACACATGTGCATGCCTATGCACACATACACACATGCTGCCCTGAGATTTGTAGCCTTTGGTCAAAAGCAAAACAGAACCCAGGAACCCAGGCTGTCTCTGGTCTACAACTGTGCTGTCAAGTAGCTCAAATGGTGTGGAGATGACAGCCTTACGCTGTTGCCACCCACATTCCCCTGTCACTGGCTGGCTCCCCTGGGTGGGAAGTTTTGGAAACAATGGAATAAAAATATCTCAAGGCTTGTATTTACACCACAGAGTAAAAGTTGAGAGCGTGTCTAAAGCAGCTCTTTATGTCTCTTTGTCTCTTGGAGTGCTGAAGGAAATCTCTCTCTATAATGCTGGATGCAGGAGGACCTTGGCCTTATACAATTATGCGAGTTGTGACAGTAACAAGGCCACTGGAGGCTTTCCACAGGCACTCCCTGTTGTATTGATATGCCAAGAGTCCCTAAACGCAAGTAAAACCTTCCTTTCTTTCGGTCTTTTTCCAGTGGTAGTGATAAGTAGAGCAAGGGCTTCCACGGTTCTCTTGATAGAAAGACACTGAACTGAAACATCTCTGATGTGGGGATCATTAGTGAATTCTAACACTTCAGCACAGAAGCCAGGACTCTCAGGGGTTAGTCCAGCTGTCACAAAGGCAGCGTTTCCAGGAACCTCCTTTTTGAATAGTTGCTCAGAATTGGTAACCTCTAAGAGTATTCTTCAGAGTTACAGAGTATTAGAATATGTGTTTATATTCAGGAGACATAAAGCTAAAACTCTATTCCTGGCATTGCCAAATTACCCTAGTAGGGAATATACTTTCATTGTCTACCTTATCTGTTATATGTATGATAAAAGTAAAGGAATAGTCTTGCTCACGGGGATGGAGTCGAGACATAAGTCTCTTTACATCTTGAATTATTAGAGAGAATTAAGAACTCTTGGAGAGGACTGAGAAAACAGCACAAGACAGCACTTTCAAAAAATAGGTATACCGATGGTGAATAAGAAGAACATGACACAGGAAGGATAAAAGTGGGCTGGAAGGAAAAACTTCACTTGGACCATAAAGCAGATCTGAGTATCTTTTGAAACAGTTCATTAATGTGTAATGACACAAGCAACAACCTTAGAGCATGATGTTATCAGGCGAGCAATTACTCATGGTGTTTGGAGACTCCCCGATAAGAAATATGAACCTGAGTTTATGTGCAATGACATGGCTAATCCAGAAGTAAACTGAGTCACTGGGGCAGTCCTGATAGGGAGTCCTCTTCAACATAATAAAACACTTCTTGCCTTGGGTGAGTTATAAAGAAAGCCTGGAATGTTATCTCTAGTCACTTTGAAGTCCGGGATAGAAAACCCAAATATATGAAAGAAACTTCAAATGGAATGTTGTAAATTGGGAAAGAAAACAGAAAAGGGTGCGGAAATGAACCACTGATTATGAAGATGTTATCAAAGAACAGGATTTGGTTTTTTGGATTATGCCAGAACTATTGATTCTTGGCAAGGCTAAAGAATAGCAAAAATAAGGAAGAGAATGACCAGACCAAAAGACTTTTAAACTGAAAATGTAAGTAAGTTTAAGAAAAATATTCTTGAGAAAACTCTAAGGCAAAGAAGTGTGGAGTGGATATTCAGAATTATGTAGAAGCTACAGAAAGCTTCTACATGAATACATAGAGAATAAATAATTAATTGGGCTCGAATTTCAGTGGAAAGGACACTCCAGAATTCAAAAGATAGGACAAGACAGCAGTTAAAATATGGCTACCAAGGGAAAAAATACCTTATTTGAAAAGCAAAATAAATAGACCTGAAAGAAGAGCAAATCCTTTTATCAAGAAATAATGCATATATGAAAAATCCTTTAATGTAGAAAGCACATTAAACAGCAATGGGACAAACATCAAAAGCAATAAGAAAGATTTCGGTATAGTAGTAGACTGCAGGCTGTCTTGTCTGATGGGATTATGGATAAAGTTTCCCAAATATAGATTAAAACCTGTCACAAATGCAAAATATATTTAGAGTCAGAGATTCAACTGCTGGGGTGCTTGTTCATTCTTACTCTTCTAAGAGCAGAACACCTGAGAAAATCTCATCTTGCCTACAGTTCCTTAAGTCAGTAATAAGGGAAATTTTATTCTAAATTTAGTTCTAACCATCTTTTAATAATTTGAAATAATGGGAAACTTGGCAGAAAATGTCCATGTCATTTTCATTTTTAGTTATCAGAAAATAAATTAATGATAAAGATAGTCACAGAAAATTCAGATATGATCAGGTTGGGGTGGAGAAATATGCCATGGGTTTTGGCAAAAGATAAATCTGGTTTTAAGTCTCCTGGGCTCAGCTATTTTCTATCTAAAAGACCTTGACCAAGTCAACACTTTAATTTTTTAATGAGTGGTTTATGTATATCCAGAATACAGTTTTATTACTGTATGTTGCACTAGACCAGAAAATTTGACTTCAGAAGTTCTGTATTTCTTATACCAGTAATGTCAATGAGACAGAATATTACTGTAATAATTCAAAATCTGACAATTAACTATGTCTGCCTATGGGAAGAGGGAAAATGGTCATACTGGGCCAGTTACTAAGCAACCATTTTGTAGCACCCTATCTCACCAGGCTGGGAGGAGAATAAAGAAATAATGCTTTCCTGTGAGACCCTATTAATCCCCTTTAAAGGGACACGTCAAGTTATTTCTTTAACAGCTTGTTGGTAAATGGGGTTTGCATTTCTATGATTCTTCTTCCCATTTTCTGGTATTAAATTTTAACATTTCTTGGGACATAGGCCACTTTGGGAATTATGAAATCTACAAAGAATTAATGAATGAATATATAAAAAGCCTAACAGATACTTGTGCACATATTGTGCCCTTGACAGCCATGCATGGGTCATAAGATAAAACTAAATAGAAAAGCATATTATTACTGTTTTTTTAAATGTTCTTCACTCATAGTCTAAAAATATTTATCTATTAAAATATAAAGCATATATCAAAAGCCAGGGAAAATATGAATGTTTACTAAAAAAAAAGACACATAAAAATATTCCAAAAACTATTATTGGAAGGAATATTGCAATTGCCAAGACCTAATGGGGATATGGCGGTCATCCAGAACAGCATATTATTTTTGCCCGATTCTGTTTGAAAAGTAAATTAGACCTATGATTTCAGAAAAAATGACTACAATTCATACGTTAGGGTCAACATGTATTTTATAAGCCTAAAGAAAAAAATATCTCTGCTTTGGAAGATCTACAGCTGTTTTTCTTGAATATTAATCTACAACTACTTCATCAGAATTACCCAGGGAACTTTTTGAAATGTGGATTCTGGACTTTTTACCATATCTACTGAATCAGATTCTCTATGGTGATGTCTGTGAATGTATGCTTTTTAACAATCATCCTAGGTGATTCTTAGACTAAAATTTTGAGAACCACTTTAAATGTCTTCATAAGAATTTTCTGATATCTACCTAAAGCTTCAATCCTACAATGATGTGAAATTTCACTTTGTTAAATGACGTGTATTTCCAACCTGGATTGCCCTATTTTTTGGTACAGATATTTTTTATAGATCTGACTGTATTGTTCATGGGAAGTTAAAAGTGCTACAACCCTAAGGAGTATAAAGCTATGCCTATCTATGATTGTCATCTTGTTTGGTTAATAAGAAATAATAACAATCATATCATCTTGAGAAGTGACATGAATTGTGGTGACCATATTCACCTTGAGAGTTGAGCAGTAGGACCTCCAGAAATTATTTTTTGAGAAAAGCATAATACCCAAAGCTGAGTATTATCCAAAGTTAATTTTTTTTTCATAACCATATGTATGATGTAAGTCCAACAAAACATGAGATGCATCTTTCATTTGATTCTGATTATGTAATGTGTAAATGAATAGAATAGAATGGGATATACTTTTTCTCTTCTATATCACTTTATATTTTTTTCTATTTTTATTGGGGTAAAATTGCTTTACAATGGTGTGTTAGTTTCTGCTTTATAACAAAGTGAATCAACTATACATATACATATATCCCCATATCCCCTCCCTCTTGCATCTCCCTCCCATCCTCCCTATCCCACCCCTCTAGGTGGACACAAAGCCCTGAGTTGATCTCCCTGTGCTATGCAGCTGCTTCCCACTAGCTATCTATTCTTCATTTGGTAGTGTATATATGTATATGCTACTCTCTCACTTCGTCCCAGCTTACACTTCCCCATCCCTGTGTCCTCAAGTCCATTCTCTATGTCTGCATCTTTATTCCTATACTGCCCCTAGGTTCTTCAGCACACATTTATTTTTAGATTCCATGTATATGTGTTAGCATACAGTATTTGTTTTTCTCTTTCTGACTTACTTCACTCTGTATGACAGACTCTAGGTCCATCCACCTCACTACAAATAACTCAATTTCGTTTCTTTTTATAGCTGAGTAATATTCCATTGTATATATGTGCCACATCTTCTTTATCCATTCATCTGTCGATGGACACTTAGGTTGCTTCTATGTCCTGGCTATTGTAAATAGAGCTTCAATGAACATTGTGGTACATGACTCTTTTTGAATTATTGTTTTCTCAGGGTATATGCCCAGTAGTGGGATTGCTGAGTCGTGTGGTAGTTCTATTTTTAGTTTTTTAAGGAGCCTCCATACTGTTCTCCATAGTGGCTGTATCAATTTACATTCCCACCAACAGTGCAAGAGGGTTCCCTTTTCTCCACACCCTCTCCAGCATTTATTGTTTGTAGATTTTTTGATGATGGCCATTCTGACTGGTGTGAGATGATATCTCATTGTAGTTTTGATTTGCATTTCTCTAATGATTAGTGATGTTGAGCATCCTTTCATGTGTTTGTTGGCAATGTGTAGATCTTCTTTGGAGAAGTGTCTGTTTAGGGCTTCTGCCCATTTTTGGATTAGGTTGTTTGTTTTTTTGATATTGAGCTGCATGAGCTGCTTGTATATTTTAGAGATAAATCCTTTGTCAGTTGCTTCATTCGCAAATATTTTCTCCCATTCTGAGGGTTGTCTTTTCATCTTGTTTATGGTTTCCTTTGTTGTGCAAAAGCTTTTAAGTTTCATTAGGTCCCATTTGTTTATTTTTGGTTTTATTTCCATTTCTCTGGGAGGTGGGTCAAAAACGATCTTGCTGTGATTTATGTCATAGAGTTGTCTGCCTCTGTTTTCCTCTAAGAGTTTTATAGTGTCTGGCCTTACATTTAGGTTTTTAATCCATTTTGAGTTTATTTTTGTATATGGTGTTAGGGAGTGTTCTAATTTCATTCTTTTACAGGTAGCTGTCCAGTTTTCCCAGCACCACTTATTGAAGAGGCGGTCTTTTCTCCATTGTATATTCTTGCCCCTTATATCACTTTAATTTTTCATGTTTGTATTCTTTCGCTTTTTTCCCAGAGATAGAATAACATGGGGAGGGGAGGTTTGAGAAAAGAGAGCAAACACAATGAAGCTGCCAGCTGTTCCAGAAAGGAATGTTTTTATGGTACAGGAGTCCATTAGGGATTCAACAGAGGCAAGTAAACTCATTATGAGAAGCTAAACAGTCCCCCTCCCCTAAGGATGGTATTCAGTATTGACCTGCTAAAAAGATATACCCCAACCACATTCATTATTACAGAGGTTGGCACTAGCCTGTGTCATGTGCTACCTATATGGGAGCATCAGTGCATCCAAGAACAAGTCCATCACACTGTGCAATGCAAACATGCTGAAGCTGTATAACATTTGTGCCAGAACTTTTGCATCCTTATAAATCATTTCCCAGCTCTTGCTGGGGCAATGAAAAAGAAATTGCTGGCATATAAATGTAAATCATTACATATCCTCTGGAATAGAATAATAATCAAGTTGATTTACCAGATATGCACAGTTCCCTGAGAAAGTCCGAGAGTGAGGAGTGGTTTTAATGGGGTGTAGGGGTTAGCTTTATGGAACCATGTGCGTATAATTCAAATCATAAGCAATCAGCATTATCTGTCACAACTTTCTGGGTAGAAATCGCCATCAATCCCTGGAAATATACTGGAGTGAGAAGAGCGTAGAGAATGAATTACCACCCCATGTCAGTATGATATCTAATATCTTCATGTCCTCTTGTGCCCAAAATAAAAATACTTGATCTATGCCAGCAGAGCAGATACAAGTGGTGTGCTCACTTCTACTCTTCTTATCACTATGTGTTTAAGTACTTCGCTGGAGAGAGTCAAGAGGAAACCATAGGAAAACCTCTCTGACTTGAGATTCATAGGCTTGATAAATGCTGCTGCTAGGCTTAGATGGAAAGAAATATATCTCTAAAAGCAACCACCTTCTCCACAGTTTTGGTGCCTGTGCAAACCTAAATGCTCCTCTTTCCTTCTCCTCTTCCTCCTCCCCCCCTTCTTCCCTTCCCGATGATTCTTCCTCTTCTTTTTCTCCTTCTCTTCCTCCTTCTCCTGTTTCTCTCCAGGACTGTGCTTTATGTTCGATTCAATCCTAATGATGAACAGGTAGATAATTCAAGAACATGAAACATTGGCCACCTTCAGTATTAGGATAGCTCTGTCCATAACACAGTGACAGATGCTGTCATTCCAGAAAGCTCTAATCTGAACACTAATTCCATCAACTAAGTAACAGGGGAACTACAAAATCCTCAATATCCTAGAAATTATAAGTTTGGGCTCTTCATTTGACAAGCAGCATTGGAGTGGTAGACGCCAACTTATAAAGTTTGTCCACACTAGCTAGTGGAAATTCTAATTGATCCCCTTTCCAGAAAAAGAAGGATATTATTATTATAGACCAATGAACAAAATTATTTTATGGATAAAAAAGCAATCTGACAGATGCAATCTTATAAACAGGACAAAATGTTTACAACTGTGCTCAGAAATCTACATTTTATACTCCCTTCCTAGAAATACATATATTTACTTATTTGTTTCCTGAAATTCAGTCATCAATTCAACAAAGCAGTAAAAATAATTCATAGGGTTTATAGATGTTTGAAAGGCCTGTGACCAATTCACCCCCAAACTCAACTATCTTATTTGTATCACCTTTAACAGGTTTGGTGAATTCACTTTTTAAAAAATCTTTTCTCCTAATTATATTCTCTGACATTTTTAGTAACACTCATGGATTTTATCTATCTATCTATCTATCTATCTGTATATATACATATACATATATAAATGTACCCATGAACATATAAACATTTATAAGTTTTTATTACCTTTATTATTATTATTATTATTAAACACTCTTAAATACAATTCCATTATTAGACTTGCGAATCATTTGTTAGAATAGTTAACACCTAACATTGTTGTTGTTTCCATGCCGAGATACAAGCATACGGTATCATTGTCCATTAACATTTATTTCTGTGTAATTAGATTATGTGTAATTAGATAAAGTGGCATACTTCCTGAAAGCAATTAATTAAACTTTTTGAAGAGTAGGATATTTATTATTTCTGGTCATGGCTCTAAAAATATCTGCTGAGGTGGTTTTATAGGCAAATAAATCTTAAAGTCTTTCTCTTAGGACAGCTTCTGTGGTATGTGGCAAATGTTATAATAACCCCACTTTCCACAATTTATCATGAGGAAAATTCCAAAAACCTTAAAATAGTCCGTGAAAAAGACATTCACTGCAGTATTGTTTTTGGTAATGAAAATTTTGAAACTGTCTCAACACCAGATGGAAATAATTATGACTTATCATATTCAATAAATATACACCGTCTGAAAGAGTTTCACAATACTCCTTTTGAGAACTAGATGGTAACTGGGAAAAGAAAGCTGGTGATACAACTATTAAGAATAAGAGCAACAAGTAAAAGTATATTTTTGCTACATTACACACGCCTATAGTCAAAAACTGCACAAATGGCAGGGAAAGTAGTAGATTCATTATAACTGGTAGTTTTTACAGCTTTGAGCTCCATCATTTAGTCTAATATATATATATATATAATATATACATATACAATAAAAACTACTTAACTATTATATATTACATTATAATATGTAATACATATATATTATGTTATGTATAATACATATAATACATTATATATTATGTAACTTATAATAAAACTATTTTATATATATATATATATAACTATTTCAGAATACCAGGGCATTCATTTTTGCAGTATGTTATGACACTAACATGGCATTTCTTTTTTTTTTTAACTAATTTATTTATTTATGACTGCATAGGTTCTTTGTTGCTGCATGTGGGCTTTCTCTAGTTGTGGCAAGCGGGGGCTACTCTTCGTTGCAGTGGGTGGGCTTCTCTTTGCAGTGGCTTCTCGTTGTGGAGCATGGGCTCTAGGCGTGCGGGCTTCAGTAGTTGTGGCACATGGCCTCAGTAGTTGTGGCATGCAGGCTCAGTAGTTGTGTGTAGCAGGCTCTAGAGTGCAGGCTCAGTAGTGTCACACGGGCTTAGCTGCTCCACAGCATTTGGAATCTTCCCGGACCAGGGATCGAACCCATGTGCCCTGCGTTGGCAGGCGGATTCCTAACCACTGCACTACCAGGGAAGTCACTTATCATGGCATTTCTTTAGTATACTTCAGAGGCCAATATCTTCTTGAGCTCATACAGGTTTTTCCTTCAAATGCAGTTTTAATAGATGAAGTTGTACTTCCTTTTCTTTGTCTGCTCTGGCCTTTATGCTTAGCAGCAGATTCTTTCTGTTTTGGGAGTTCCAACAAATCACTTCGTCTCCTCACCCCCACCCACTTCCGTAGTGATTTCAAGGTATCTGGTAAAAGAAAAGTAACCTCTCTCAGCACATGCTTAGTGCCCATGTTAGCCTTCTCCTTGCTGTATAATAGATTACCGCACACTGAGGGGCTTGAAACACGCACGTTTAGCCCATCACAGTTTCCCCAGGTCTTGAGTTTGGGCCGAGGTTAGGTAGCCTTCGGTCCAGGGTCTCTTCAGGTTGAAATCAAGGTATCCAGTGGTGCTGCCGTCTCACCTGAGGCTTAGAGTCCTCTTTGAAGCCCACTCAGATTGCTTGAAGATTTGTAGTTGTGAGACTGCAGCCCCTCCTTTCTTGTCAGTCATCAGCCTCAGGCCGTTTTCAGCTCCTACCATTCCCTGCCCCATGGCCCTCACTTTGCTCCTTCAAGACCAGCAGGGGAAATTCTCCCTCATCCTCACTAACTGAGTCTTATATAACCTAATGGTGTCATGAGAGAGACTATCCCACCATCTTGCTCATATAAGGTAACCTAATAATCATATTTGCTGAAGGGGAGGGGATTCATGGGGCAAGTATACCAGCAGGTGGGAATCTCGGGGGCTATCTCAGAATTCTGTTTACCACAGTACTCCTTCCTAGGCTGGAAGAAGAACAGAGACCTTAAGAACTTTCTTTTCTTTCTAAGAGAAAGAAATAAATTATTACATAAGTTATAAAATTTATAAGTCAGAAAATTAAATATAGTCTTTTGATTTCTACAGAGCAAACAGGAACAGAAATATAGAATATTTTTTAATAAAGAAGTGTAACATCTTTCTGTGATTTGTGGGAAGGACGGTGTTCCCCTAGTGAAAAACTAATGCCAGATTTCACTTTTATGAAGAATTTTTTAAAATTGACGTGTAGTTGATTTACAGTGTTGGTTAGTTTCTGGTGTGTAGCAAAGTGATTCTGTTTATATACATACGTATAATATATATAAGATATTTTTCATATTATTTTCCATTATGGTTTAGCACAGGTTATTGAATAGAGTTCCCTGTGCTCTGCAGTAGGCCCTTGTGTTTTTTTTTTGTTTTTTGTGTTTTTTTTTTTTTGCATTACGTGGGCCTCTCACTGTTGTGGCCTCTCCCATTGCGGAGCACAGGCTCCGGACGCACAGGCTCACGGGCCCAGCTGCTTCGTGGCATGTGGGATCCTCCCGGACCGGGGCACGAACCCGCGTCCCCTGCATCGGCAGGTGGACTCTCAACCACTGCGCCACCAGGGAAGCCCGGCCCTTGTTGTTTATCCACCCTGTATGTCATAGTTTACATCTGCTCCCCCCAAACTCCCCCTCTAACCCTACCACACTCCCCCACCTTGGCAACCACAAGTCTGTTCTCTACGTCTGTGAGTCTGTTTCTGTTACATAGATAAATTCATTTGTGTCATATTTTAGATTCCACATATAGGTGATATATGATATTTTTCTTTCTCTGTCTGACTTACTTCACTTAATATGATAGTCTCTAGGCCCATCCATGTAGCTGCAAATGGCATTATTTCATTCATTTTTATGGCTGAGTAATATTCCATTGTATATATGTACCACATCTTCTTTATCCAAAGAATATTTTTTATTAAAGACATTAAATTGCTAAGAAGATGATGTCTCATAAAAAAGGAATTGTTATTTTCTGTCTTCAGTATCGTAGGCTGTAATCTGCTTGCATTTCGATATGGGTGAGTGTTCCCGATCAGGTATATTTCCAGGGTAGCGTCTGCAAAATATGGCAGATGTGATAGCAGTTAAGAGTACACCCAAACAAAAATGCATTCTGCGTCCCTTCAGCTGTACTATAATACAGCGTTTGTTAATATTTTTATGCTAGCCCATTTTACTCTTGAAGCATGCCAAGTTCATCAGCCCCATGGGGACACTCATCAAACAGGTAGTTTACCTACTTTCTTCCACTGTGCAGTTGAGGTCAGGAAAGTTGATAGGTTAACTGCGTTTCCTGAGGCTTCATGACTGATCAGTGATGTAACTGGGATTATAATTCAGCCTATTACCCTTCGCTGCTGTGTCCAGAGCCGCCATAAAGGAGAAGTTGAACACTATACTATAAGTTTGAGTTTCGAAAGGAATCTGAAAAAAACTGAAACAATGATATGAACTTCTGGCTTAATTTCCCAATAACATCTTTGGGGGAAATCAGGTCATACCATCAACTTATCCTCCATGAATTTACTGAGTCTTTAGACACAAACACAGATACACATGGATGCTTAATGTTCCCAGCTATCTAGTTTACTATTTTAATCTCCATTTAGGAACATGATTTTGCAAATCTGTTCTAGAATCGACTAAACAGTTTTTCCAAGTTGACTTCTTCCAAAGACAGTAGACCAACATCTGTACCCTTTGAGCTATACAACATCACTTAGGATAATTACTTACCTCTCTGTGGTTTTCTAACAAACACTCTACACATTGAAACACGAAAAGCATCAAACCCTTTCAGCTCATCTCTCTGCTAATGGAAATTTTATCCTGACCCCTGTAAGGACTGACTAACACCAAATACATATTTTGGAAGTTATCGTTTATTCATTTATTTTTGCTGCACTGCATGAAGTTTTCATTGTTTGGCAGGTATTTATATTTTCCAAAAGCAAATTAAATCAGAATTCCATTGGATAAAGGGAAATAAGCATTTCCTTTCAGGAGCTAACCAGTGCTTTCTCAAAATGTTTCTTCTGAGTATGAGTGGTATTCATCTTTTTATTACCATTGTTCTTTTTATGCTGTTGATTTTAGATGGGAGATAACTGTGCTTTTATTTTTTTAATTCTTGGATTTTCCCCTTCCTGCCAGTAAATTCTTTCAAAAAATCTCTAGAGAAATGTCTAATATATTGGCATATAGTGGTAGATCTTGGTATATAATTATTTTCAACCATGATTAAATAACAGCACCAAGTCAAATTGTTATATAGATTAAGGTCATTATGAAATATTGTGTTAAGGAAGATTCTGGAAATGTAGATTAAAAATAAAATATTCAGCTCATCTATACCTAATTAATGGCTTAGGCTGTAGCCTCATCAAGCATCAAAGAGATGAGATAGTCCACAAACTTAGTTAACCATTTCCATCACCCTGAGAGTGTGCTGTATTACAGATTTATCCATCTCTGTCCAGCCTGAGATTTAGGTTCAGTAGATCTGAAAGTTTTCATGATCCTTGTTAATTCTGGACATCATTGGGTTAGATGAATTTTTTCACTGTTTTTGTCTCTGAAGACATCTATGAAGATTTTTATTTCAAATGTTTTTCTTCTTGAGGTATATTTTACAGAAATGGAGAAATTAGAAGAGATTTACCATTATTTGCTATAAGTAAAAGAATCACCAATAGTGTGCAGACCATAATTAGAGATATTATCTATTTAATTTCACTAACATTCCTCAAGAGAGAATAGAAAATCTGCAAACTCTAACTACAGATAACACTTATGCAAGTATGTTTTTAGCCTACCATCTGCCTATCTATCTATCTATCTATCTATAATCTATCTATCTTCTATGTATCTGTCTGTCTATCTATCTATCTACCTGTCTATCTCATCTATTTGCCTAAAGTTTTATTTGGGTTACCTTTCCAATAATGCTACTTAAATAAAGGATATGTAAGCCCATTTTTATAAGCATTTATATTTCTTTGATTTATTGATTTCCTAAAATCAGAAAAATACCATCAGCAATCCATCAATGTGGATTTCTTACCTTGAACACTGTCCAACGTACATTAGTTCCTTTTAATTGTAAAGAGTGCTTGAGTTTGGTAACC
Source organism: Hyperoodon ampullatus (assembly GCF_949752795.1). NCBI lineage: Eukaryota > Metazoa > Chordata > Mammalia > Artiodactyla > Ziphiidae > Hyperoodon > Hyperoodon ampullatus. The sequence continues at coordinate 99,185,979 of NC_136923.1, forward strand.
TTACACAGACTAATTATTTTATCCTAGAACATACAGTTTCAAAAAGAAACACACACACACACACAAACATATAATAGCAGAAATTCTCTCAGCCACCTAAACAGCCTAGTCTTTATAGTGGTGTGATACTTATCTTTGTGAGTGATACAGCTTTGGAAGTGAATCTTCTGAGAAATGAAAACAAGGAAATGGGTAAAAAGTATTTCAGAGGGCATCTTATCTATGCTACCCTAATGCTTCATGCTAAGAAGTATGTATGGAGTAATTATAATTTCTGTTCAGAGTTTTCTTAATTGGCATTACCCAGATATACATAATTGACTGAAAGTCTGACCTTGTGTACACTAGTGAACTTGTTCTCCAGAGAAGAAAACTGATAACAGCCTTCTTTGTCATCAGAGGGTGAAGAAATGTGACAATCTGAGAACTGGTTTTAGGGCCCCATCTGCTAAACCAGAGAGAAATCAAGATTTTACAGTTCTATAAATATTTTAGTGTATCCCATCATTTATGAACTGTGGCAGCTATCATAAAACGTCTCTGACTTTTGTTACAACTGCATATAAGGCCAGAAAATTGCATCTCGTGGTAAACCATAAAAACCTAAGTAAAAGCACCGTTCCTTTCAGTGTATTCTAAAAATATACAACCTCCCTGTCAGTACATGGAAGAGTAGTTACCATCCCAGGATGCCTGTTTCTTTCTCATTTTTTAATCTGATCTTACCCTGGTCTTTTCAAGCCCTTTTGTATTTCAGTATCTTTTTATGTTTCATAAATAATGGCCATCGCCATATAACAGCTGAAATAGATTTTACTCTGGCACAATACACTGTAAGCAAGAGACACTGGACAGTGGTAATGCTGCCACCCAAAAAGCTTTCATTCTTGATTCAGTGTCTAATTGCTCAAGATGGCATTCTCATTTTGTCTCTACTGAGTTTCTTTAGTTCATGATCAGAATAGCTTAATTAAGAAACGGTCAGCAGATTTATAAGAGGCAGCTACTCCTAAGGAACTATAAACAAAAAAAAATACAAATAAAACTGACTTGACAGTGAGATTAAAATAGCAATTTGTAGATTGCTTCATCCCCCTTTTCCATACACTCTTGTTCTCTGACTTTTAAAATTGTTTTATGATGCTTGTCATATTTTAACTCTTAAATATGTTTTGATTCTTCTGATGGCCTCTCAAACATGTAACTGCTGTGATGGATAGAGGATCATGTAACATTTCAAGGAGGGCAAACTATTCATATTGGCATCATTTGATCAGACAGCAGAATGTTTTTCTTATTACTGGACTATGAATTGATAGCCTCACTAAAGTCAACAAGGTAATAGATCCCAGGGTTTGCAGTCATTTGTAGGAATCTGAGAGGTCTCATTGTATTCTGATGTACATGCGATTCTATATGGATTATATCTGGGGATAATGGGCAATAATGTTACCCTTTGCACTTCATTTCTTACACACAAATGAACATATGATTCTAAATGTCTAAATCTGCCTGAACATTTATCATATAAGTCAAATCTTTCTCAGCATATGTTTTAATGTTATTTCCAACCCCCTAAAATCCATCCTTCCACTCTTGTTTTCCTCCCTATAAATAAGCCATTTTCATTTGCAGTGAACAATGCCAGGCTAACCCCTGGGATGGGAATGGGAATTTGAGACAACGTGAAGGTGATTTATGGACCATGAATATAGTTTGGGAACACCAAGATCCATGATGGTCTTCCCTGTGTGCCTGTGTTCTCAGACATAAGTGGTGAAAATGAAGTCATATCCTGGACCTTTCTCCTATACTCTGCAGACCCCAGCTCTGACCTGGGGGAAAAAACATTTAGACACAGACAATCTAAGCAGAGGAAGAATAAACAAAACTCCAGGAACACTCTAGGTACCTGCGGGACCTCTGTAGAAGGATGAGCGCCTTACTGGTGTGGGTCCGAGACCCCTACTGCCCAGTGCTGAAGCTCCTTTCTGGTACTACAGGACTCCACCCAATAGAAACAGGCATTAAAAGATGTCATATACCTGAATCTTTAATGGCAATGACCAGGGGAGGCAATGAAAATTTGTGATCAAGAAACTGGTTGTTTGGAACATTTAACCCAAAGTTTTCAGCATACACTGACCTGTAAACATGCTGTAGAACAAAATGCAAAAGTAAGAGGATAAGGGCTGAAAGCCATAGTGATGAGAAGGACTTATCTTGATTAGTAAAGGTAACACACACATGTGTGTGTTAATTTGTGCTCTTCCCCTCGACACCAGGTCTTGGTGGGGATGGGGTGTACGGGTGTGGTGTCACTGCAAGCTCCCTGTGCGTTCTAGGGAAGGAGTTCTCACCCGCTCCCACACAAGCCAGCAGGAGGGCGTGCGGGAGCATCTCCCTGGTGCCTTCTTCAGTTTGTCACAGTGGAGCTGAACGTTATGTGAGATGTTACCTGTGTTTAGGGTGTGCTGTTGCTCACGTTGTTTCACTAGAATTAAGACCAGTGAGTAGAAACGATAAGGAAGTAGGTTTAAGTTCTGTAAAAATAAAGAGCGTTCCAACCATTAGAGCAGTTGTAGAGTATCACCTACTCTAGAAGAGATTTTAGCAATGGCAAGGAAATTAAACAGGTGACGTCTAGTTTGCCTTTTGACTGGAAATGCTGTGATTCTATGGGAGAAGGTATCCCTAAAGCAGATGTTTTTCTTTAATTGGTAATCTTTAATTCTATTGACAATCACACCTTTAAAAGTGAAAATGAAGTCTTTTAAAGTAAAATGGAGAGGCCTGGTCACAGATAAAGTAACTCAATCCTGTAACCTGGAGTCTTTGTGCGCCTTGTGTGTTTTGGTTCCAGCCTTGTGAACCACACAGAACAGTGGGATCTAGTCATAGACGGTGAATCTAGTAGACTCGAACTATGCATACAAATAAATGTCTGAAAATTTTGAAAGTTAAGACATTCCAAGGCTGCAAGGGAGGGGGGAATTTTTTTTTTTTTTTTTTTTTCGGTACGCGGGCCTCTCACTGTTGTAGCCTCTCCCGTTGCGGAGCACAGTCTCCGGACATGCAGGCTCAGTGGCCATGGCTCACGGGCCTAGCTGCTCCACGGCATGTGGGATCTTCCCGGACCGGGGCACGAACCCGTGTCCCCTGCATCGGCAGGTGGACTCTCAACCACTGTGCCACCAGAGAAGCCCGAGGGGGAACATTTTAATCAAAGTGGACACTGACTTTATTTCTGAGATCCCTTCATACACTGTGACTTTTATCTACATTCTTGGTTGGCTGCAGTTGTCAAATCTGAGTGCCGACAAGACTGGTCTTAAGAGAAAGAGCTCCAAGTTCCATGGCCAAGCTGCCCATGTGCATCGGAAAGCACAAACCCTCCTCTTTCTCGTCAGTTACAAGTTTACTGTGGGCCTGATAGAATGACTGTGGACTGTGGGAATTCATTTCCGAAGCAGGAAGTGAGACCAGGAGGAAGCACAACAAAGCTGATGCGTGTCGTGGTAACTAAATCCATGTCTGGGTTTAATCAGAGGACACTGGTGAGTCATGACTAGCAGAGCAGGGCTCCTCACGGCAGTAATCAGCAGCAGAAGCCCACATCAAAATGCGCGTCCATGCTTGGCTTCCTGCTCTCCATTGTTCCACAGACATTCTTAGACGGAGAGTAGAAGATGCAACAGAGATGGCTGATGCTTCAAGTGCTTGTTTTCACGTTCCACAGCTTTCACAGAAGTGCATGCCTCCAAGCCACAAAGACAGGACGGCACAATAGTATTTACCCAAAGAGCAATGACCTTGATGGCTTTGGACCCACGATATTGACGCTTGTCTGTAGCCTCCTGCTCCAGCAGCTCTGTGATTAGACCTATGGGAGATGCTGTGTTTCCCCCTTGTCCATGCTGGCATCTTGCCTGGCTGAGGGGGCATCCCTCCCTCATGTGTGTTATCTCTCTCCCCAAGATCTCAAGGGGGCTCCAAGGCGACTTGCCTGGGGCTTTGCATTTTGAAAGTCTGCCCCTGGAAAATGTTATCTTTCTGTGGCACATGGGCCTCTGTGGGAAGTGTTCTTCTAAGGAAAGCAAGTAATTCTTATTCATCACAGAATACCGCCTAACATACAGACTATGAAGTGTATTTCAGGCAAATTACTGTACATGGAGTTACAGAAGGAAAGTTAAAGCTAATATTCCAAAATTACAAGCAGGAGACTACATCTAGTGTTACTGTTCTAAGACGACATAAGTGGAGTAGAGGCTAGAAAAGTTGCCATGTTAATTTCTAGGCCATTTTTCTGTTCCGTGAACTAAATCTGTAATTAACATCAATTTATACGGAGCAGATTTTGGTATTTGGAATACTGTCATTTGACAAACAGCCTATTGTCATGTCCTTACTCAAAATGAAGTTTTTGTACCACTTTTGAATTTAGCCATACATTTTAAATTATTTCCCTCATCGCTTCATTTGGGATTTGAAATTTGAATTATTAGAACTCTAAAATCTATTTTAGTGTAGATATATGCTTATAGTTTCCTTTATTTTCCATGTTCATTAATACCTCAGTGGTTTCCTATAATCAGAAAAAAAGCATTGGTGGCTTAGGTAAGTGGTAATTTTATTTAGTATTTCCTAATAATAAAAATTAATACATAACATTTAATAAATGTTTACCCAAGAGAGCCTGTAATTCTATACCGCTGGTATAATGGGATGGGCTAAAGGAGGCATTTCTTTTCTCCACTCTGAGACAAAATGCAGCCCCTCATCATTAATAAAAAAGTTTAAAACAACAAATCTAAAACTCAATTCTTTTTTTTTTTTTTTTTGCGGTACACAGGCCTCTTACTGTTGTGGCCTCTCCCGTTGCGGAGCACAGGCTCCGGACGCACAGGCTCAGCGGGCATGGCTCACGGGACCAGCCGCTCCACAGCATGTGGGATCTTCCCAGACCGGGGCACGAACCCATGTCCCCTGCATCAGCAGGCAGACTCTCAACCACTGCGCCACCAGGGAAGGCCTGGTGGGAAGGCCTTCCCTAGTTTTAGGGAAGCCGTAAAACTCAATTATTGATCAAAATCAAATGTGAGGAGAATTAGCCCTTCAAATGACTGATGATGAGGCACTTAGCAATCCCCAGCTCAATGGGCAGTTTTTGTTCACAATTTAGGGCAGCAGTTCTGTTCTTCTTATGGGACATTCGGTTCTGGAAGAAGAATGCCAATGCAAGTCCTAAGTAAGAGACCGTACTGCTTCTTGTTCTTGTGCAACAAAAGGGATCATCCTGTGGCTTGAGAAGGTTATTCTGAAGAGGTGTCTCCTGGACATTTGAAAGATGGCAACTTTTCTGCTCTATGAACTTTTCATAAGCTCTTTGACATATAGATGTTTGCAGAGCTATTTGTTTTTCCTGGTTATACTACTTCTTGTGTGGATCAACATGTTCACACGAGGAAAGCAACCGGATCACGTAATTGCATCCAGAACAAATACTCCTGTGACGCCCCCCCGAGCTGGCATGAGTTTACAGCATCCAATTTACACTACCTAAAGGAAGACCACCTTACTTCAAAGGGAAATAGAGAATGTTGTACTTTAGATATAGTTCTCAAAACAATACTTGGTGTATCAACAGAAATTAGAGATAGAGAGGGAATATTAAAAAGTTCCCTTTGCCTGTTCCCATTTGCTCTTTACTTTTAGTTCCTTTTTTTCATTGCAGACTTAAGTAACACAATGGGAGATGATCATGATCTCCCATGAAACTATAAATGCTCTGCAAACCCTCGAACAAAAAGGAAAGAAAAGAGTATCAGAGGAAAGGGTTTTAAGTTAAGGAATCGATCTTGCTGTGGTGGAAAAAAATAGTTTTGTGTTCAGGAAACTTCTGTTCTTGTCCATAATGCTGTCAGTGGTCCTTCATGCTCTTCCTAATAGCCCAGTGAAGAATCACTGGGTGGCAGTGAGCACCATTAACCTAATGACTTGGAGTGCTTTGCCCTGGGCCACAATTTCCATTCTTACTTTCTCAGGACATAATTTGGTTTAGCCATGACTTAATTTCTTTAGAGGCTTGAGCCCAGGGGCCTCCACAATAATTTCCATGTCCACAGCACCATGTTGTTGGTAAAAAAAAAAAAATCCAGGGATAACCAATAGACATGCTATATTTTATTAATAAAACTTTAGACCGAGTGTCACTGACGATTTTATTCCACAAATTCTCCCTGCAGTAGGCACTTCTACACTTAATAATTAGATCTGTCATTGAAATATAAAATAAATAAATAGCTAATAACAATTTTGCCATCTCATTTTTGTGTTGGGGGTACAGCGTAAGAACAAAACTTCACAGTCGTAAACATTTACATTTTGAAGTAACTCATAGAAGAGTTTCTTACGTGCCACTAACATGCTGGCAGTAACAATATCTGTGCTTTTATTTTATATTATACTGTTTAAGTTCAACTTGTCTTTTTATCAGTGCCTTGGCCTGAGAGTAAATGATTCCAAATCTGCATTCCCTTAGACGATGCACAGAACATTTGAGAATGGCTTTCACATTCTGACAAACTTGCAATTTTATTTAAACAAATTCTTCTCCTCCCATTCCCTACAGAGCAGCTTTTGTGCCCTTTTGTTTTTTGTAGTGGACATATTGCAGATCTCCAATTACGTCCCAGTGGACCACCCACCACAAGCGGGTTTTGTCCCGCTAGCACAGCAGCACTGCCAGTCTCATGCCTCCTGGAGACTGGAGAGAGGGCTTTGTCTCAGTCCCAGTCTCCACTGGCCCTGCATCTGTGCTTTTCCTGACATAGAACAAGCTAATCAGTTACCCCAAACCACTTAGGAGTAAATACATTGTCTAACAGAATAATCCTTCGGTGGTAAAAGAAAACATCATAATGTTCTTTTGGATAGGAAGTTGACAGCTTCCAGACAAATGTAGAGCTTTGTCAGGATGTGAAATTGTAGTAATGAAACAAGCAACTTACCTTTGAAAAGAAGCAACTAAATACAATAGGGCAGATGATTCCAAGTACTCTCATGAATCTCTGAGTATTTACAGTCAATACCTTAAAGTTAGCACTTCTTTTGTAATCTTCTGAAATCATTTGGTTAGTAAAGCTTCTTGTTAGTAATGCAGCATTTGAAAGCACTATTTATATGTGGCTTGATGTAACATATATCATGGTAAATTGTGGATTGAAAATAAATACATTGTTTTGGGTAAATGATGTAGGTTCTGACTCTTTGCTTTAAATTCTTTTCCCAGGTAAGTCTGGTTTACATGAGTATGATTTCTGGAATGATGTCCTACTCTGTATTCCAATTTCTTCTTGGTACTTTTCCTGCAAAAATAAGGATAATTTCTTAAATTTCAATAAGTCAGATGCTATTTCAATTGGTATGCAAAAGTACTTTGAAAATATACCCCATTGTTATAGTTACCACTTACTATAAAGTTGTAACTTAAATTTTTGAAAAATGAACAGCCCCTAAAATTTTATGGGCTAATGGAATAGCAGAATAAAAAGTAAAAGAATCAAATTGTTTCAACTTATTAGTTTGCCTTCACTAACATTAGACTGAATTGTTCTTTTTTTCATCAGTAGAAATATACATAACCCTGGGTTTGTATTTCAACACAAAAATATGGAAAGAATTTTGGTTTTATGTATGAGAAATATTTTAGCTCTTTCAAATATATATTATTTAGGATGCACCAAAAATATTAGTAGCTTCTTAAAACAATGGGTAACAAAGAACCATAGTTAAAGATAAACATAAAATGTGTTAGCTGACTTCAACCATTCCTGCTTTCCATTATGACTCAAGAAGCAATTTTATTCCTTAGTAATTGGATCATTTTGAATCATACACCCACAATTAGGATGAAAAATATGAGATTATTAAATTCATGCTCTTTTTATGGTTCAGAATTAAGTATTACTATTATGCATAATAGAGACAAACTGATACCCTAATACGCTTCCTCCTACTCCCTTGATTCTACAATCTGCTCACCTCCAACACCGTGTACACACACACACACACACACACACACACACTCCAGGATCAGGATTGTCTGATCAGTTTTTGATCAGAATTGATGAGTTTTTTATCTTGCAGTGTTTGAAGGCATTTATTGTGGGACAATTAAAAAAAAAGCTGGTGTTTTGTAGTTTGGAAAGAACTGATGGTAACAGTATGCCTGCACACATACACGCAAGTCCATTTCCACTATTGGGTTCCATGATTTTATCACCACTTAGGGAACCATCAAAATAAGTTCTTACCCATCCTTTATGTAAAATTGAAATATAACAAATATATGGAAATGTACATGAATCATAACTGTATAGACAGATGGAATATAAAGCCAGCAGCCAGATAAAGAAATAGAATAAACCCAAAGTTTTCCTTACGCTCAATATTTTCCATAAGGGTAGTCATTATCCTGAGTCCTAACACCATAAATTGCTTTTGCCTGATTTTTGAACTTCATATAAATGGAAAATTTCGTAATGTGCACTTTTTGTTTAAAGCATCTTTTGCTCAATCTGTTGTTTGGGGGATCCATCCATGTTGTTGCATATAGCAATCATCAACTCTTTCTCAATGCTCTGACAGTATTCCATTCCATAATAATATAACAATTTATCTGTTCTACTTTGGGGCAGTTTTCATCTTGAGCTAATCAAAATCCTGCTGCCGTGAGATTTTATACAGATGTCCCTGGTTGATTATCAGATAAATATCTAGGAGTGGAATTGCTGAATCATACAGTACTCTATATAATCACTTTTAGTAGATACTGCAAGTGTTCTGCAGAATGGCTGTGCCAATATAGACTCGCATCTTCAGTCCCTGAGAGTTCCAGAAGTCCTCACCAGCACCAATGATCTAATTGCTCATTTTAGCCAGTGTGACATATGTGCAGTGGTATTATGTTGTGTTTTGAAGTGTTTCCTTCAAAGCTAGTAAACTGATGATTTAAACAATATTTTTTGGCAGTTTTTAAAATCGTTTTTATGGTAAAGTGCCCCTTCAAGTACTTTGCCGTCGTTCTGTTGGACTGTGGGGTCTCTTTCCTTTTGACATGTAGGAGTTTGCTATAGAGTCAGAGTATGAGTCCTTTATTGGGGATAAACACTTCAAATATAATCTCCCTCTCTAGAGCTTGCATTTTCCCTCTCTTAATAGTGGCTTATGAGAAAAAATAATTCTTAACTTTAAAGTAATCCAGTGGCTCATATTTTCCCTTCAGAGTTAGGAGTTTCCATGTCTTGTTTGAGAAATCTTTGCTAAATCAAATATCATGAAGACAGTCTTTTATCTTTTCTACTAGAACTTGTATTGCTTTACCTATCACATTAAGATCTAGAATCTACAGTGTATATTTGTGAGATAAGGATTAAGGTGCATCATTTTTCCATATGCTCTCTAATGACTCAGCATTATTAATTAAGAGGACTGTTCTTTTACTACCACACTGAAGTTTTGCTGCCTTTATCGTAAATCACATGACTGGGTATGTGTGGGTCTGTCTCTGGACCTTCTATTCTGTTTCATTGTCTATTTGTCTTTCCATCAGTGCAACATTTTTATTACTGTAACATTTTAACATGGACTCATGTTAGGTCCTGGCAGTCCTCTGGCTTTCTCCTTTTTATTCAAGACTGTCTTAGTTATTCTTGATGCTTTTATTGCTTCATAAATTTTAGAACAAACATTTTAACTTGTACCCGCACATACAAACACCTAAAGCCCTGCAATGTTATATTCTTCCACCCTGTAGGTCTTCTTTAATTTTCTCAATAATGTTTTGAAGTGTTCTATGTAAAGGTCCATCATTTATTTATTATTTTAGCATAACTATGTGATGATTTTTCATGTCATGGTAAATGACATTTTAAAATTTTCATTTTTTCATTTATTAATACCTGTATATAGAAATATTATTCTCTACTTTGACCTTTTATCGTCTGACCTTCTTTTAATCCCCTTATTAGTTTTACTAGTTCATTTGTGGATTATATGTGTACAATCATGTCATCTTTATTTCTTCTTTTCTGATTGGTTTCCTTTCGATCTTCTTTGTTTCCTACATTAGGTAGGACCTCCATGAAAATGTGAATGGAAGTAATAATAGTAGGTATCTGTGTCATGTTTCTGAGCTGACACAAAATATTTCTGTATTGCGTTATTAAACATTATGCTCCATACAGTTTTATTGTCAATACATTTGTCAGTTGAGAGAATTTTTTTTCTATCCCTACTTGTCAAGATTGTTACTGTGAAAGAGGTTTTGCAAACCTTTGGAAATGAGTCAGAAGTTTTGAAAGCTGAATCTTTAAAAAGGTCTCCCTGTGGCTGCAGCCAGATTTTGGCCCCTGGCTTGAGTCCTGAGCTCCCTCTGGTCTTGAGAAAGGGTCAGGAGGTGCCTGTGCTGTGCCCCCTCCCCAGGGGGAGAGCCAAGGTAGGCAGGCTGGCTGCACCTGCAGGAGCTCGAGGCCCAGGGCTCCTCTGCCCACACCTGCGCTTGCCCTGCCCCCGGCTCCCCCTGGAAGAGTCTATGTAGGTGAAGTTCTCTCCTGCATCACTCACTGTCACTTATCATCTGTCTCTCTCATTCTCCAAGGCGCTCACACACCGTCGCCACAAACCATCTTTCCCTCTTGGGACTCAACTCAAGCCCACCCCTTCCGTGGCCTCAGCCCATCCTCAGTATAATGGAAGGTTTGGAGCACATCTGTGTCTCCAAAGGCCCAGTCATTTAGAGCCACAGTCACAATTCTGCATTTTTTAACCATTCTCTACCCGCTATTCTTTAATCGACACATTCTGCATTTAGTAAGTGTATTTAAAAGATGGTGATTATAAGTGGAAAACCAGCTTCCCTCGCTATAACCAGAAGGAAACAATAACAATCAGCATCCTGAAAGCAACACGATAAGTCCTGCCTGAGACACTCTTGCCTTGAAAGGGAGGTCACCTCTCTCCTTGATTAACAATTTTTTGCATCTGTTGTAATGACCATATACATTTTCTTCTTTTTCCTATTAATGTGATAAATTGCCATGGGGTTTCAAATGTTAAGATAAACTTGTCTTCCTAGAAAAAAGAAAAAGGCCTAAATTGGTCATGGTGTATTGACATTTTTGTGTATCTTTGCATTTGACTTTCTAACATTTTAACATTTTTGTATCTATGATAATGAAAGTGATTTTTCTTCATTATAATTTCCTTTTTGGTTTTCATATCGAGGTTATGCTGACCTCATAAAATGCTTTGAAAATTTTCACTTTTGAGTATTTTGAGAATTAACTGTTGAAGTGATCTGGGCTTAGGTTTTGCTTTGTGGAAAGGTCTTTAACTATAGATTCAATTGTTTTCATTGATGTAGAATAATTCAGATTCTCCATTTTTTCTTATTATGTTACTTTTGGAAACTTGCTTCTTATCTAGGAGTTTTTCAATGTGTTCTGAATTTACAAATATACTGATATTAAAGTTTCTCATGAGGTCCTTGGTTTAAAATATTTTCTTGTTTTGTGGTTGCTTATACCTTGATACATAGGTTACTTGAAGTATTTTGCTTCATTTCCAAACTGCTGGACATTTCCTAAAAAATGTTGTTATTGATTTCTAGCTTCCCCTCACTGTGGTCAAAAAAATATATGAATGGTTTTGGTCATCAGAAAGGCCATGAAGTGTACATTACCACACTGTATGTGATCAGTCTTGGTGAGATCCATGTGGTCTTGAAATGTAAACTTTGTTTTCTGTTGGGTACAGTGTTCTAGATGTGTTACTTTCATCAAGTTTGTTATTCATGATCTTCTGTATTCTTACTAATATGTGTCTGTTTCTACAATCAGCCTTTGGCAGGAATTATCCCATTTGATTCACAAATAATCCTATGAGATCAGTATTTAAAGATGAGAAGTCTTATGTACAGAGTTTCATTCAATTGAACAAAAGTACTGAAGCCAATGAATGGCAAAGCTGAGTCTCAGACATAAGTTTCTTTGTCTGCAAAGTTTCACTTCTCTTTCTTCCACATAACACTGCCTCCCTCCATTGCTAAGTAGATGTATTTTAGGGTATCTGTGCAGGCCATGACACATTCTGTTTTTCTGAGAAATGCCTCTCTTTTGTAGGGACTGACATATGGCTGCTGTGTTCTTAATATACTCCTGACCTGTGGGTGATTGGAAAAGAGATGGGCAATACTTGACCAGTGTTAGGCCCCCAAAATCTATCTCTTGGAATATTTTATTTGAGATAAGTTCACACTAATAGTTGGAAGCTATGTCAAGTGAAGGACAGAATGATAGCATAAAGGTCAATACATTTTTGCTACCCAGGTTTGCCCTGGTTTCCATACTTCTTACTGTTTGCATTTCCATTAGCTAATTTATAGTGATTTATTTACTAGCAGCTGGATGCTCTAATCTTTGCTACAACTCTGCCTTCCAGGCATTTGCCAGTTTTTACTTGTGTGCTGTGTTCATATCCAGAATATATAAATAACTTCTATAAGTCAATAACAAAAAGAGACACCAATGGAAATATGGGCAAAAGATTTGATCAGGTGGTGACAAGATGGTCGTATTCAATTTCCAAAAATCTATCAAGCTGGATCCTGTGATTTCTGTACTTTTTTCTGTGTATTATACTTAAATACAAAAATATTCTTTAAAACTTTGTTAGTACCTGATTCACACTGCTGTACACCTGAAACTAACATGTTGTAAATCAACTATACTCCAATAAATTTTTTTTTTAAAACCCAACTTTGTAAGTACTTTCTAATGGACTTAAAATTTATAGAATCATCTAAAATCATATAAACTGGCCCGTTAAAAAATTGTCATCAGAAACATGAAACATAATTCAGTGAAACTTGGAGCTTCCTATACTACCTGCTGGTAAAAATTAATTTGGGAGAGTTATAGGACTTATACTCTATGTTTTATTGTAATTGCACAATTCAGATCTATGGTAGATAAACTCAAAAGTGACCCTCATTGTCTGGTAATTTTTTTTTAGTAATTTCTTTCCTTTGAGTGAGGGCAGGACTTGTGATTCACTTCTACCAAGAGAATATGCCAAAGGCAATGGGATGCAGCTTCTATTATTATGTTACATTTCTTAGACTCCATCTTGCTAGTAGATATGCTCTGAGATTTTCTCCCTTTCTGGCTTTGAAGAAAAAAGTGACCACGTTTTCAGGCCCACATGTCAGAAATCTGCAGGTGGCCTCTGGCCAAAAGCTAGGCCCTCAGTCTTAAAATTGCAAGGAAATGAATTCTTTGAACACTGGACTGAGCTAGTAAGTGGACCCTTCCCCAGTCAAGCCTCCAGGTGAAAACAATCCTAGCCAACACTTCGATTGGAGCCTTTAGAGAACCCAGTTAAGCTATGCTTGGACTTGCAACCCACAGGATATGTGAGACAATAAACGTGTTTTGTTTTAAGCTCCTGCATTTGTGATAATCTGTTATGAAGCAAGGGGAGACTAATGTAAGACCCAACTTAACTTTGCATTTATTGGCTCATTAGTTGTGAGAACTTCAGTGCTTTTTCTTCTCGATTTCTCAATTTTGAGTTAAAAAAGATGATATAATATTTAAAAAATAATTTTTGTTTTCTGCTTAAAGTCTTACTTCCCCCAAAAGTTCACAATAATGATATAATTGTTATTGCTTATGCAATGAAATAACTACTGATGAATTATATAATATATATTTGCCATGAACATAGAAACCAGTTAAAAATCTGAAACCCTAGTACAAAAATTTCTTCATATCCTTGCTTGCCTAAGCAAGAGCTGTTTATCTTCCTCTGCCATGCCTATGTTTGAGCCAAGAGCCACATCCTGGCTTTAGTATTTTCAAATTGCTACATCATGGGTAAATATGGAATGTTGCAGTTAATGTCCTGTATCATGGAAGGAAATTAACTTATGAGTAAATCATTTTTTAAAAGTTTTACTTTTATTGCTGCTGAAAATAGTTGAAAATTCTAAATAAAATTAATATATATATATATGTTAGTTATGAGCCCACATCTGAAATAGAGTTCCTTTAGGTTATGGAGACCTGAACTTAGTCGTATTTCAGGTCTGGCCTTAGATGAACCAAAGCATCTAAACAGCAGTTCTTGGAAATCAAATTTTTCTCCTCTTTAACCATATTTACCTTTATTGAATGCAAGCCCCAAGGACATTAGGTAGAGTTCTGGAGGGAAGTATTGACTCATTCCAGACTTTCCTGTGGGTCTTTCCATTGGCTGATATATATGTACCCCAGGTGCTGCACAGTTGAGTTAATTACACCCATCCATTCATGGCTACCCATCACCATTTGACCATGCAAAGCCCTTTCTATCTTGTTTGAATCACTTTTACCTCTTATTTTCATTCTGCTGTTCTGCTTTCCTTCCCACATGCAACCATTCCGTTGTGTTTGATGTGTATTAAATCACACTCAGTATGTTTCTTCCTTTTTACACTCAGCACCACCACAAGCAATAGTAAGTACTGTGGTGAGTCTGCACACTAATTTCCTTTATGAACCTGTTTGAGAATCTCACTGGTATATATTCTCAGCTACACTATGCTTGAACTTAATTTCTGTGTGTCACTGAACACTATGCAGAGTGATGAGCAGTCCACCCTCACACCAGCGATGCATGAGGGTATGAGGGCCTCATTACCCTCACATTCCTTCTAATATTTGGCATTATCCACTTTCCAATTGTTCTCATCCTAAGAGCTTTAAAGGGATCTCACTGTTTTAATAAGCATATATCGAATGGCAAATGGATTTGGGTATATCTTCATATGCTTATTTGCTTTTTAGGTTTCTTCTTTTCCCTGTTTACATATATTGTGCCCATTTTCCCATTAAGCTTCTCTTTCTTTTTCTGTTGTTTTACAAGAATCTCTTATCTAATCTAAATATTTGTTCTTTGTTGATTTTAAATATTGCCAGTACCTTTCTCAAATCTGTCATTTTTTCCTGTTGCCTTTGTACATGGTGTGCTTTGTTGAGCTGAAATCTTTTAATATAATCAAATTCATTAATTTGCAATAAAAACATAAAAATTATAAAAACTGTGCAAATAATATGTTCCTAAAGAAGAAATTAAGAAAGATCACAGAGAAATCCACTTACAATAGCATGTTTAACACACTGCTTTCTGGTTTTGATTAATCCAAAGAAAACAAATAAGTAAGGATATAAACAACTTAGTGTGACCAATAAGGTATTTATGAGTGTACCAAACTTTACGTCCCAATAACTTATTTATTTTTATTGAAGTATAGTTGATGTACAATGTTATGTAAGTTACCGGTGTACAATATAGTGATTCACAATTTTTACAAGTTATGCTCCATTTATAGTTATTATAAAATATTGACTATATTCTCTGGGTTGTACAATATGTCCTTGTAGCTTATTGTATACATCCAATAATTTATAACATGCCTGCTTTTCAATTGCACATAGAACATTCACAATTGACTGTATTATGTCACAAAGAAAATCTCAATACATTTCGTAAAGTATAAATGGTTCAAATATAATTATCTGTTCAAAGTAACTAAATAAAAAATTAATAATAAAATAAAAATAAAAAGTCCTTAACTTAGATTTTTTTTTAAAAAAAGGTATCAAGTAAATTTTGGGAGGAAAGGGGTTAATTAAATCAATATTGCAGAATTCATAACACTAACCATAATGAAAACTGTATATCAGAACCTATGGGAAATAATTAAAGTAGTGATCAGAGAAAAATCTAAAGCTTCCAAAATTTATATAATTGAAAATTCAATAATAAAAATAAATTTAAAAAAATAAAGTTTCATATAAGATGTTGAGGAAAGAAGATGGAGCAATTTGACCAAAAAACCAAATATTTAGTGTTGGATTATAACCCAAAGAATAAAATAAATGTGCATGAGTAAATATTGGTATGCTAAGTGGACGAATAAACAAATGGAGTATAGAAAGCAAAAAGTAGTAACTTGTTGCAGAAGAAACTTACTGATACCAGCTTAACCAAGTGACCAAGGTTACCACCACCAGTGATAATATATAAGGAGATCAAGTTCTACGCCTAATATAATGCAATGAGAAGGGTATAGCACTGTATGGTATTCTTACCTCAAATCCTTAGTATCAGTTCAGTCATAGGAAACATACATCAGACTAGCCGAAAATGAGGGAAATTTTACAAAATATCTGACGAGTCCTCTTCAAAAATGTCAAAGGTCATGAGAGACAAGAAAATACTCAGAACAATCACAGATTGGAGGAGACTGAGGAAACATGGCAACTAAATAAGTGAATGGGATATGGTATCTTGGATTGAATTCTGGGAAAAAAAAGGAATTTGGTGCAAACCTGGGATACCTCATGTACATTTCTCTGTTTTGATCATTGTATCATGGTTATGTAAAGTGCTAACATTAGGGGGAGGTGGGTGAAAAGCACATAGAAGCTCTGAACTCTTTTTGCAACTCTTCCAAAAGTCTAAAATTATTTCAAAATAAAGGTATTTTTTTTTAATTGAGGAAAAACTTTAGTGTAAAATATGAGTAAAATAACATAGGCGGGGGGCTTTTGAAGAGGGGTGGTACTTTAGTTCTTTCATGTTTACTGGCCTCTTCTGGTTTTCCTTTCTTTTTTTTAGAGGGGGGCATCAATTTTGGTATTTTTACTCTTTCAAGTTTATGAAATTACTTATATTTTCTTATTTTTTATAATACTCTTTTATGTTAAATTTCTGTTATGTCTATAACTATTTTCCCCTTGTCATTCTTTGTTTATTTGCATCTTCTTTTCTATTTTTCTTAAACATCATGGTAGGGATCCACTTCTCTTACTAACCTTTTCAAAGAAGTTTTTGATTTGCCCAGTCTCTGCTGTATTGTTTTTGTTGTTCTTTTATTTCACTGATTTATTTTTCTCTTTATTATCCCCTTTTCTCAGGTTTATTATTTACCTTTAATATTATTGCAATTAAAGGTAAATAATACCATTAATAATATTATTACTACATTTATCATGCCTTTATTACTACCTCTTCTCATGTTTTGGCGGAAGTTTGCTTTTTTTCTAACTTCTTTCAGACTTAGTTGTTTCCTGAGAAATCTTCTATAGATTATTCAAGAGGAACCTTGTAAAAGCAATAATTCTACTGCAGAGTTCAAAATAGGCCCCATTTTTGCTTTCCCAAGTGAAGTGCTAGTTTTCTTATGCAACCTGAGTTCTTGGCTGCCTTTTCAAATGATTGGATGATATCTTTATTCTGCTAGATATATCAACTTATGTGTTATAATACCATCATGGAAGGATCCATTTCTGTCTGTTTTGCAGTAATCTTAAAAAGGAAGGGACAGCTAACTTTCCCTTGTGTATTCCTCCATATCAAACTCCATATGAGATTGTTTTCTGTCTTTTTCTCAGATACAGGTCTTTATTTTTTATTCTTAGACAGTTCTGCCCATCTTGAAGCAGTATTTAGTGTAGATACTGAAAAGCAGGACATGAGTCCTTCCCAGATGTTTTAATATGGAGGTCCCTCCGATATGTCTTTGACATTGATGAACTGCTAGAACTCTATGAAGGAGGAGTAAAAAGTTTAGAAACTACCCCTTGGCAGGCGCTACTTCATCTTCTACCATGAAGAAAGTATTGAAAGATTGAAAGTACTTTTCCCACTCAGCTTCCCCTGAGATCTTTCCCCAATGCCATTATGTATGTAATAAATTTTAAGCAGAAATTAACTTTTAAATAGAAATTTCAATAGTGAAATTTTTACAAAGTGAAACAAACAAGGTTTGAGGCATTAATCACTTAGAAGAATGAATATGAGACACAGAGAAAATGCATATTTCTCTAGAACATTGACGACTAGCTAGAATTGAATTTCCAAGAGCTCTGTTTTGAATCAAGTGAACCTGACTTGTTCTTATTTAACAGCAAAGTGAGAGGATTGAAAGAACAAAAGGACGGCAGGAAGGAAGGAAGAAGGAAAGAGGCCTCAATGTGAAAATGCATCATGTTAATACAATCCCAGCAGAATCTTAATAGTTTTATAACTACAGCAATAGCCACTGATAAAATATTTTAGCAGAATCTGAACATTTCTTTTTTTTTTATTGAAGTACAGTTGATTTACAATGTTGTGTTAGTTTCTGGTGTACAGCAAAGTGATTCAGTTATATATATATTTTTTTCATAATCTTTTCTATTATAGTTTATTACAAGAGATTGAATATAGTTCCCTGTGCTATACAGTAGGACCTTGTTGTTTATCTATTTTCTATATAGTAGTTTGTGCTGCTAATCCCAAATTCCCAATCCATCCCTCCTCCATGCCCCTCCCCCTTGGCAACCACAAGTCTGTTCTCTATGTCTGTCAGTCTGTTTCTGTTTCATGGATAAGTTCATTTATGTCATATTTTAGATTCCACATGTGAGTGATATCATATTATATTTGTCTTTCTCTTTCTGATTACTTCACTTAGTATGGTAATTTCTAGGTCCATCCATGTTCCTGCAATTAGCATGATTTCATTCTTTTTATGGCTGAGTTGTATTCCATTGTGTGTGTGTGTGTGTGTGTGTGTGTATATATATATATATATATATATATATATATATATATATATATACCACATCTTCTTTATCCATTCACCTGTCAATGGACATTTGGGTTGCTTCCATATCTTGGCTGTTGTAAATAGTGCTGCTATGAGCATTGGGGTGCATGAATCTTTTCAAATTATAGTTTTCTCCGGATATATGCCCAGGAGTAGGATTGCAGGCTCATGTGGTATCTCTATTTTTAGTTTTTTAAGGAAACTTCATACTGTTTTCTATAGTGGCTGTACCAGTTTATATTCCTACCAACAGTGTAGGAGGGTTCCCTTTTCTTCACACCCTCTCTAGCATTTATTATTATTTGTAGACTTTTTAATGATGGTCATTCTGACTACTGTGAGGTGATACCTCTTTGTAGTTTTGATTTGCATTTCTCTAACAATTAGCGATATTGAGCATCTTTTCCTATGCCTGTTGGCCATCTGTATGTCTTCTTTGGAGAAATGACTATTTAGGTCTTCGGCCCCTTTTTGATTGGGTTGTTTGTTATTTTGTTATTGAGTTGTATGAGCTATTTGTATATTTTGGAAATTAAGCCCTTGTCAGTTGCATCATTTGCAAATATTTTCTCCCAGTCCATATGTTGCCTTTTCATTTAGTTGATGGTTTCCATTGCTGTACAAAAACTTACAAGTTTGATTAGGTCCCATTTATTTTTGCTTTTACTTCTATTGCCTTGGGAGACAGGCCTGAAAATCATTGATGCGATTTATGTCAGAGAATTTTTTGCCTGTGTTTTCTTCTAGGAGTTTTATGGTGTCATGTCTTATATTTAAGTCTTTAAGCCATTTTGAGTTTATTTTTGTGTTTGGTGTGAGGGTGTGTTCTACCTTCATTAATTTACATGCGGCTGTCCAGTTTTGCCAACACCACTTGCTGAAGAGACTGTCTTTTCTCCGTTGTATATTCTTGCCTCCTTTGTTGACTGTAGGTATGTGGGTTTATTTCTGGGCTCTGAACATTTCATATACATCCACTTCTTCCCCGACAAACCACCCCAAAGATTCTCAATATATTAAAATTAATAATTCTTAAGGGATCCAAATAAATAGCACCTCAACTTTAAATGTACATTAAACTATTTAATGCAAAAGTCCATCTTTTAAAAGGAAAGTGTCCAAAGGCTAGCCCCCAAACCAAGGCACCTTCCTCAATATCTTCAATAGTTCTTGCCATCCTGCATCTTGGAAGTAACACCTATTTTTTTTTAAGTGAGAAAACTGCAACATAACTTGGGATCTGTTCTCTTTCTCTTTTTATTTCTTCTCGTCCCATTCCAGTATATGATCCCACTGTAACATCCATATTTTACCATTTGCCAACATTTACAAATGAACGTGGAAGGGAATTTGCTCAGATTATTCAGGATGACGAGAACTGCTTCTAAATTATGGATTCAAGAATAAGGTTCTTTGAACAGGTAGAAGGAAGAACCTTAGTCTTTCATATAGCAAAGTAAAGGAAGCTTTTATATAACTACATATAAATAGGATAAATCTGTATGGATTTATTAATTCATTCAACAAATATGTGTAAAACTTTATTATATACCAGGTGCTAAGGCATAAAAGCACTCTTAATAAGCAATGAGTCTAGAAGTAAACACTCAGCTATAAATTTTTTCAGGCTTTCAAAGCAAAAATGAGCAAGGTTCAGTGGCTCAGGGAAAGACCAAGAATTATCTTATGAACAACCACATCATATTCTTACATGCTACTTTTATGTACAATAATGCTATATTTAAGCTACTTCAGGGAGGTGTATTAATCACAGTCAAAATTTATCACATGGCAATGCTATGCCAGATATCAGGGTAAGTGCTTCCATTTACAGTATTTTACTTATCCAGACTACAACCAGTGAAATTGATAGTATTACCCCTGCTTATGGGCTGGTGTCATTGAAATTCAGGGAGTGACATCAGCTTGCTGAAGTTCACCTAGGTAATAAAGGATAAAACTAAAATTCAAACCTAGACCTCTAGATCCAAATCACTGGACTTACCTAATTCTGCCCTTTTGTTGCTGCTGCAGCTAATGGATTATTTATTTTTCAAGCCAATTCCAGTCAATTAAAATAAACCAAAAAATGAACCATCAAACAAAAATCCAAGACATCACTGAAAGGGGCTAACCAGTGCCAGGTGAGTGAGGCAAAGCTTTGCTTCCCTCTACAGCTGTCTGATTATTTTATCCCTGCTTAAAAATCATCTTGGGAGGATGTATCAACAGAGCTTCACTCTGTTTCAGTTTACTCATTTGCTAAGTGAAAATAAATTCTCAACTGCTCTGTTGGTAGAAGCTGTGGTCTTTTTTTTGTGTGTGTGACTTTATATTCACTCTTTGGAACCAAGATTAATCAACAGGAAGTTTCCTGGAAAGAAGAGTTACCTGGGAACCCAAAAATACACCTGAACACGTTGAAGGATGTGGCAAAGGAGATGATCCGTTCAACATTTTATAGGAGGAAGATAAAAGATATATTATTCATGAAATTTTAAAAAGCACAAGTTAAAAAAACTAGCCAAGGAATCTAATAGTCAAAAATAATAGTGCTTAATAGAGAGCACTCTGTTAATATGACATGGAAGGTTCCTGGGCTGGGAGGAAGGAATTCAGAGCTAGCACAATAATAATGAACACATCACTCAACCTCTCTTTGCCTCATATTCTTTTCTTTCAATTTTTATTGAAATATAGTTCATTTGCGATGTTAGTTTCAGGTGCACAGCAAAGTGATTCAGTTATACACATATATACAAATATATACATTCTTTTTTTATATTCTCCTCCATTATCAGTTACTACACATACTGAGTATAGTTCCCTGTACTATACAGTAGGTCCTTGATTGGTTATTGATTTTATAAATAGTAATTTTAATCCCAAACTCCTAATGCATCCTCCCCACTTTTGGTAAGCATAAGTTTGTTTTCTATGTCTGTGAGTCTATTTCTGTTTTGTAAAATAAGTTCATTTGTATCATTTTTTTAGATTTCACATATAAGCAAAATCATATGATATTTGTCTTTCTCTGGCTTAGTTCACTTAGTATGATAATCTCTAGGTCCATCTATGTTGCTTCAAATGACATTCTTTCATTCTTTTTATGGCTGAGTAGTATTCCATTGTATATATGTACCACATCTTCTTTTTCCATTGCTCTGTCTATGGATGCTTCCATGTCTTGGCTATTGTAAATAGTGCTGCTATGAACATTGGGGTGCATGTATCTTTTCGAATTATGTTTTTCTCCGAATATATGCCCAGGATTGGGTTTGCAGGATCATATGGTAGCTATATTTTTACTTTTTTAAGGAAACTTCATATTGTTCTCCATAGTGGCTGTACCAATTTACGTTCCCACCAACAGTGCAGGAGGGTTCCCTTTTCTCCACACCCTCTCCAGCATTTATTATTTGTTGACTTTTTGATGTTGGCCATTCTGACTGGTGTGAGGTGATACCTCACTGTAGTTTTGATTTGCATTTCTTTAATAATTAGTGATGTTGAGCATCTTTCCATGTGCTTTTTGGCCATGTGTATGTCTTCTTTGGAGAAATGTCTATTTAGATATTCTGCTCATTTTTTGATTGGGTTGTTTGTTTTCTTGATTTTTTATGGGAACAAAATGATTGGTGTAGGGGGATGAGGTCATCTCTAATTTCATTCAGTGCCAATATTCTCTCTGAAAGTATCAAGAAGAAACCCCCCCCCCACAAAAAAAAATAAAAACAAACCAGCCCTTCAGTAAAGTTAAGCTGCTATAATTTGGAAAACCCAAAGTGATTACTGAAAGCTGTGTTACTCAGGATGTTCCATAAAAACCACATTGGACGCTGAAACAAACAAGTAAAAAATGTGCAAATGGCCAAAACAGAAAGGTGAGAACAAATGACATAATTGTGTAAAAGTGCTTTTAAAAAAGATAAGGCAAGTATGCATAAAGCAAGAAATTTTTTGAATTGTTCTGTGTTAGCTTAAATTGGAAAAGGAGGGAACTTTGTTTCTTGATAGAAAAGAAAACCATTTCAAGGTTCAAGAAATGATCAGACCCAGCAATTGTCTAGAGTAACTCTGGAGAGCAATAGAAAGATTGGAAGAGATATTTGAACAGATAGAACCATGATGAAAGGGTTTACAGATAAAATGTAAACATTTACAGCAGTTTGCTACACAGGGCATTTAGCCAATTGTTTGGGGTTTAGAAAAGCATAAAAACATGGAGTTACATACATAGCAAAATATGACTGGGGTTGAAATCTACCTTTCAGAGGGATGAACAAGAAATACAAAGCATGGCCTCTAATCACATACTTTTCAGTTTACTAAAGAGTTTTGTGGAAGAGATTATGATAAACTAACTAATAAATTAACAACTATTTAGAGTAATAGATATGCTTAAAATATTAGGGAGCCTCTGATGAAGCTTTGTTAGGTGAAAAGGAGAAAACCAGGAAGTTATTTTTCAGACAAAGGTTCCCTTGTATCATCTTTGTTTCCATAGTGTCTATAACTGTGAATAAAGAAAACATACAGTAATTTTCAATTTTGGATATATATTTACCTTGTATATTTGAAACAAATTAATATTGAATTAAATTTAATAAGGAGAGGTACAGCAGATAGTAGAAAATATATATGCCTTTGAGTCAGGTTGACCTAGGTTCAAATTCTAATCCAGATATTTACCAGCTAAATGACCTTGTACAAGGAACAATCTCTCTGAGCCTCAGTTTCCTCTTCTATAAAATGATGGAGATCATTGTTATTCATACCTAAGGAAGCTTTGATGAAAATAGTGATCATCTTTACCAACAATATGAAGAAAAATATTAGTCTTGTACCCAGGGGACTACAAAATTTCTGATCATTTTCTAAGTCAATAGTTCCTTTGTCAATAATTTTTTGGGAATTTTTTTTTTTAACTTTTACTAACCCTGTACTTTTCCAGCCAATGAACAACAAAGCCTGATAAATAGTTTACTTTTTGGGGAAAAAAAAAAGTTGTACAAAATGTATGTACTGTTATATGTGGCGTATTTTATAGTTCTCATAACTCCTTAATTACCTTTTAGCTAGAGAATCACAGTGGAAAAAAGCTGAATTGAAATTACACATTCATGAACCGTTTTATAATTTGAATAATAATGGCCTGTAGCTGGAGCAACACAACACTATTCACTGGCAATTGGTAACAGCGAAACTTCTTATGTCTGTGGCTTCAGTACTTGGAATTGTTAGACCGTTTTATGCATGACCATTTTATAAACAAAACGAATATTTTTCCTCCGTATTTAAAGTAATTTTTTCCCAGGGTGTGTGATTCCACTGGTAGAATGAACTCAATGGCGATACTGAATGAGTTGGTTTTCCTTCAGTATATGATGGCAACACTTAAGCACAGAGACTCATTTATAAGTGCACAAATAAGGATTTTGTGTTACTGAAACATTTTATAGATTTCCACATTAGAAGCCCTTGATGAGATGGAATAAACATTGGTAAAGTAGTTGGACAGCCTGGGATGCAGCCTTGAATCAGCCCCTGCTGGCCATGACACCCTACATTAGCCATGTAACCACTTTTGGCGTTAGACTCTTCTTTCCTGACAAGGTCGTGTGGACTCTGTGACCTCTAAGGGTTTCATCAGGCCTCGTGTAATCTGATTCATGATAGGCCCCCACTGGCCGGAAAGAGTTAGCTTTTCTCTTTAAACCCTGCCTCTAGTATTTCAATCACAAATGTCCTTGCCTTAACCAGTGTGATGGTTACATGAGTGTTTGTTTTATAATTATTCACTACAACCTTACATTTATGTTTAATGTGCTTTCTGTGTATATATGTTATAAATCAATCTTTACATGTTTATAAAGGCAAAATAAGTGAAGGAATGTGACAATTAAAATACGTTTTTTTCCCTATAGGGCATACATATTTTTTGTGTGTGTGTGTGTGTGTTTTTTTTTTTTTTTTTAGCTAATTGGGCCTCTCACTGTTGTGGCCTCTCCCGTTGTGGAGCACAGGCTCTGGATGCGCAGGCTCAGCGGCCATGGCTCACGGGCCTAGCCGCTCTGTGGCATGTGGGATCTTCCCGGACTGGGGCACGAACCCGTGTCCCCTGCATCGGCAGGCGGACTCTCAACCACTGCACCACCAGGGAAGCCCCAAAATACATATTTTTTAAATTGTTTTTTAATCTGATGTCCCTTGGAAAGTCTTGTGATGTTCTTTATTGTTTTCCTAAACTATTCTCCCCAAACCTAATAACAAATGCATCATTGGTTTACTATAAACTATTTAGACACAGAGATTTGGAAAGAAGTTCCATCTTCTTGAAAATCATTGTTATCACCAATATATGTTGTCTAAAGCGCAGAATCTTACAGCTTGTCCAGCTCGTCTGCTCATTCATACTTGTTGTGATTGAAATGTGTTTATTCTTATGCCTTTCCCTGTGCATAGCAACACTCTTTCTCTTTGTGTTGGAAATAAGATAATCAAAAAGGCTTTTGTCGTCCCCCTTAATGTAGGAGCAGTTTAGATTATTTTCTTCTGGGTGTCTTCTTTTTGGTTGTTCCTTTGTTCCATTTGGCTATGGTCACAAATCTATTTGGATGCATATAATATTGGACCAAATCTTCCAAACACTCGAAAATCACCCAAATGCTCGTGAACTTTGACCACTTTTGTCTTCACCACATGGTTTCCCAACAAATGTAGGTGTAGCCTCAATTACAGAGACTTTTGTCCTTATTGAGAAGACTGGAGGCCATTGGGGAAAAGTAGGGTCTAAGAAATATTATGATTTGTGGAAAACAGGCAGAACTGGAAGGGGTTATGTGAAATATCAAATAATGATATTTGAGGGTTTTTTTTACATTTTGCTAGCAAATTATATGACTGTGACTTAGAAGTGGGCAATTTCTCTGTTCTTTCTACCATTTCCCTTTCCCCTTCCACCTCCAAGCTCCTTTCCTTATATCTTTTTTTTCTTTCACTAAACATTAAGCTCATTGATTACCAGGATGGCACAAAGTGACCTAATGATGGGTCAGTCTTAATGAGAAAAGCAAGCGGCTGCCTGTGATGTGGCCTGGTTTGGCCACCCCCCACTGCGTCCCGGCATGTCAGACTTAGTCCTTTTTAAGAGAGGAGAGCATGGAAAATCAACAGAGACCCGCCCGGTGCCTCTTCACAGAATGGACATGGGCATGGCTATTTAGCCTGTAAAAGAGGGTGCATTTGCACAAATGGGAGTGAACATAAGGAGTCCTTCAGAAAAGAACGGGACCTTGGCAAATTTATAGACTCCCCTGAAAGAAAGTGATTACAGATCATTATCCAATTGAGGCAGATTGATGGGCTGGGGTCAAAGTAATATTGCAGATCTCACCGAGGGGACAATGGCTGCTTGTCACAGTGAAAGAAAAAGAGAAGGGGGAACAGCCACACAGAGAGGCGAGGCTTAAGCTTTACCAACTGCTATGAAAGGGCCTGGGTGTATATGTCGTTACTTTTCTTGAGCACCATGTTTTATTTTATATTACAAAGGGCATGCCATTGAGATCAAATTGGGCATTCAAACGTACCCCAATAAAGAACATACTAATGGCCTTAAATATAGACCGCAGCGCTCACTTTTTTTTTCTTCCAAAAGGCAATAAAGCAACATAGATGGCAAAGAGGTTGGACCACATAAAAAAGATTAGTTCCTTCACTCTCTCTCTCTTAAATGGAACTATTTCATAAAATATGAATATGCAAAAAGAAATAATAATAGAAGGTCTTAATGTTTATTAGTGATACACCCTTTAGCTGACAGCCAGGGGATGAACAGATCTGACTTTGAAACTCGGCAACATCTGGTCAAGCAAAACATGGCAGCCCTGAAATGGAATAAAACAGGACTAAATGTGTTCCCACTGCTTCCTTTGTATTGATTCCTGAGTGTTTAAAAGTACTTTGCATTCATGCGTTTTACAAAATGCAATACAAAGGCAAAAGAATAGCAAGCACACTCATGTGCATTTGCCTTTCATTTTGCAATAGGTTTTTGGTATCTAGAGATTTAGAAGTATCAGGCACACATTTTTTCAGAGGAGATCCGATTTTTGTCTACTTTGTTGTGGTCCAGAGAGTATTAGCAAGTAAAAAAGAACAAATTTATATTCTGAACATATTTTACCAGGAAGAAGCATAGTCAGTTTTTTTCCACATATAGACTATTCTTAAACGATAAAATTATTTGATTTCTCTAAGATATAACCAGCTAGAATTTAAGGATAGATAGATGATAGAGACATAGATAAAATTGGGGGAAAAGAAAAGAAGGAAAGAAACACTCATTTTGGGAATGTGGAATTTTTTAGCTTTTTCCTTCATGATAAAATTATAGTTACGAATTCTATCACCTATATCATCTTTTCATATTAAGGGAAGAAGGCTAAGATATAACAAACGGGAATATTATTATCCTTTTGTGTTTTATAAGTATATAAATAGCTTCCCGCCTTCACCATTAGATATCACAGATGTATTTCAAATTCTTGTGAAATATTGAGGACACTCACAAATGAAGATTTCCTTCTCAGCACTGCTCCTTTTTATTTTTTGTTTCCCCTGATCACAGGGTCTTCACTGTTTCCTAATGAGCTCTTAATGAGCTGTCAATTGCTTATGCAAATAGAGAAGGAAACAGACACTGAGGGGTTGCTAGATATTCCGTTAAAAGCTGACACTGCCTGACCTCTCACAGTTATTAAGAATGTAAACTGTTCCAACTTAATAAGTAGCCTTGACTGCCCTTTTCTTTTACTTCTCTACTTTCTTTAAGTATGCCATTTGAAAGACTCAGAGATAGCTTCACTTTACTTCTAGACTACTAGCTTTATGTTTGAAAATACTGAGTGCGTAGTTAAGGTTTCATGTTGAATGTTCTGTACAGATCTTAGGTTGAAAGAAAAAACAGTGAAAATTGTTTGATCTTATTTGTGACACGTTATGCTAAAAGACTAAGAGTATATATGCCAAAATGATAACAGCAGTTATCTCTGGGGGGAGAGAAATAGAAATAGAAGCTGTTAGCAGGGCTTTTTATTTTCAAATGTGTACATATTGCTTGGATAAATTAAAAGGAAATTAAAGATATAATTAAAAACATTTCCTTGTCCCTGAAAATGATTTTCTGAAAATATCTGGGATTCATGAACATTTACAAAGAAATTGAATTTTTAAGTTTATTTTTGTTGTATATTTTACTCCAGTTTTATCTCAAAGTCACCAATGTGTAAATCTATGTTATCTTTTTTCCTAAATGTGCTGCATTCATGCACATACTGAGACTCAAAGGGATTCTAAGTAACTCCTGAGGAACTAGAGATCCTCAGCGGAGATTGGAAGGGTCCCATGCAATGCTGGTTACTGTACTGCAGATAGGACACTTCATAACTGGTGTTTTGAGGCCTCCATGTCTGATACAGAACAAGTTAATTGAGGCCAGTGATTGAGCTGAGCATCCTGAGTTAGAGAATTTGGGGGGAGTGTTTGACAGCCATTGTGCTAATTAACTTGCTATTGCTTTACACCTAGATAAGGATTGGGCTGGCTTCATAGGTGTCCCAAATTCCTTTCTGCAATACTGGCTCTGGGCCTGAATTTATTGGCAGTTGGGAATTATAGACCCAGAATGTGGCATCCTTTCCAGAATGTCCAGACAACTAGAGTTGTCAGGAGGCACTGATTTCATTAAGTATCTGAAGGGAGAAAAGTTCTGAGGAGATAAAGGGCTAGAAGAGATGGTAAGTGGGAGTTCACAAGTGTAAATGGATCCACTTTTCCATTTACCTGGGATGGATCCAGCCTTGGAACCAGGGACACATAATATGCTTGATACTCCTTCAGGAAAAAAAATATACCTGACAATATGCAACTGTCAGGCATGTTCATTATGATTGTAACTCACATGGACCTGATTGCTCTTTTCCCTATATTATGAAATGGTAACTTAGAAAATAACTGAGCCAGTGTTGATGCCTGAAACCTGTTAGGGTTCTACGCTGTATCCAGTAGGAGGTAAGCGCACTTCAGGTATCTTGGCACAAAAAGACTGGCACATTTCTTTATAGCCTTGTATCATCTTGGCAAGATTACCTTCTTTCTGTAGGGGGCCTTTTATGCACTGTGAGGTTCTGTAGTAAATGCAGAAATTATGAGACTTTCTGTGAAAGACAGGCTAAATTCAGACATGAGCACACAAGGTTTTCCTACATCTCTCTTTCACAGTAATGTCCTTTCCTTGATGAATTTGCATCTGTGGATCAAAGAGACTGAAGACAGAAAACCTCATTCTACTTTAGACATGCAGAAACTGTGTAAGTCCTTCATTCATGTCAGACAATGAACGAACAGGCATATGCCTAGGGCTTTGAATTTCCCAAAATGCATATTGGTAAAGATTTTTCCTAAATCCCCCAAATTCAATGTAAACATGGCAAAAATGATTTTAAAAAGCAGTCACTCGAAACTCAACATTATGAAAACAACCAACCTGATTGAAAAATGGGCCAAAGACCTGAACAGATACCATATGCTTATATGAAAAGGTGCTCCCCATCATATGTCATCAGGGAAACAAAAATTAAAGCAACAATCAGAAAACACTGCACACTCTTAGAATGGCCACAATCCAGAACGTTGATAGTATCAAATGCTGGTGAGGATGTGGAGCAGCAGGAACTCTCGTTCCCTGTCGGAGAGGATGCAAAGTGGTGCGGCCCCTTTGGAGGACGGTGCTTTCTTACAAAGCTAAACATAGTCTTACTATGCAGTCCAGCAATCACATTCCTTTGGTATTTACCCAAAGGAGTTGAAAACTTATACTGACACAAATCCTGCATGCAGATGTCTATAGCAGCTTTATGCATAATTGCCAAAACCTGGAAGCAACCATATGGCCTTCAGTAGGTTAGTGAATAAATAAGCGTTGGTACATGCAATAGAATATTATACAGTCTAAAAAGAAATGAGCTATCAAGCCATGAAAAGATATGGAGGCAACTTAAATGCATTTTACTGAGTGAAAGAAAATCTGAAAAGGCTACATACTATATGATTCCAACTATATGACATTCTGGAAAACACACGACCATGGAGACAGTAAAAAGATCATTAGTGAACAGCAGAAGGGCAGCAGGAGGAGGGATGACTAGGCAGAGCACAGAGGGTTTTGTTTGTTTGTTTGTTTGGTTTTTTTGTGGGGTTTTTTTTGCGGTACGTGGGCCTCTCACTGCTGTGGCCTCTCCCGTTGCGGAGCACAGGCTATGGATGCGCAGGCTCAGCGGCCATGGCTCACGGGCCCAGCCGCTCCGCGGCATGTGGGATCCTCCCGGACCGGGGCATGAACCCGTGTCCCCTGCATCGGCAGGCGGACTTTCAACCACTGTGCCACCAGGGAAGCCCCACAGAGGTTTTTTAGGGCAGTGAAAATACTCTGTAGGTACTCAGTGTGGTAATGTAATGATGGATGCATGGCACTATATATTTGTCCAGACTCATAGAATGTACAACTTCAAGGGTGAACCCTAAGGTCAACTACAGACTGGGTGATAATTATGATTCACTGTAGGCTCTTGCATTGTAAGAGATGCACCACTCTTGTGGGGATGTTGCTGGTGGAGGAGGCTGAGCATGTGTGGAGGTACAAGATACACGGGAGATCTCTGCCTCCCTTTCATTGCTCTGTGAACACAAAACTGCTCTAAAAAAAAATAACATCTTAAAAAAAAGCAGCCATTCAATGTTAGGCGGAATTCAACATCTTGACCTTCTAGTTAACCAAGGATCCTACCCCACAGGCGAGGTATAAAAACAAGCATAATCAAAATGTAGATAAAATTACTGACTTGAATATCTTTCTACTTTACTTTTCTCTTGTAAAAGATACTTATTTAAAATAGACTGCTGTATTCAAATGTACACTATGACAGAGAATACTTATGGCTAACACGATGTTCTCTAGAAATAAGCTGTATGTGAGTAACAAAATATTTTGAGAAGATTGTAGCTAAATTCTTAGACACAGATTTACATACTATGTGTGTGTTCAACTCAGTTAAGGTAAGGTTTTATACTGCTTTCATACTGCTTTCTTTAGAAAGAGTACCTGTTTTTATAAAGCAAAAAATGTATTTATTTATATAGATATTCTGTAAAGAAATCAGGAAAACTTTTGGGAGGCTGTGATTGCTTGTGACAAAGTGGATAAAAAGTTATAATTATTATCAATCTGATGTATTCCTATAGCTAATCTGGGTCATGCCAGTCTGTAAAGGATATTTGGGACCTGAATGATTTACTTCATATTTCTTCAATTACCCACAATTGCCTAAAATACTGTTTAGAATGCCTTATAGAATTTTGGGAAAATGGAAGAAAGTGATGAATCCCTATATACTTAGATATATTAATCTGAATTAAATTAGGATAAATAGCAAATTATTTTCATTTTATAGTTTGTTTATATTATATTTTTTATCAAAATAGATTGTCTCCCCTACTCAAAGTATTTTAGGAAAATCCCAGCCAGTTAAAATTAAATACCTCCCTAAACTGACACTTTCTTCCACTTTAGCCGACACTTATAAATTTAGAGGATTATTATAGTATTGTGGTTAATTCTTACAAGTGTCCAAGAATCTTTATAATCATAACAGCTATATTTTAAAGTTATTATTTTCAATGCTATTTTGATACATCTCATTTAATCCTTATAGAACACTATAGACAACTTTTAGGCTAAGCAATTTCTCAGTGAAATACAGATTCTAAAGGGAAAATAAAAACATAATACTATACCACCTTCCTCAAAGCCTACTTGAGTCTGCTGGATAACAATCCACACACTCTTGAATAGAACTGGACACATTCATTTATGGGATGCCTTCTAGATTTCTAAATGTAAAGGTGTTTATAGGACCTCACAGTCGCCCACAATAGTCCTGTCATGTTGTAACCATTAGGCTTCCCAGTGGTCTCTAGGGTGAAAATGAAGGACAACAGTCCCACCTCTGGGCTCTTTTTTGCATTGTATTAGGTGAAATCAAAAAAATGTAATGAAGACAGAGAGCCAATCTGCATTTTTGGACTCAGAGCTTAGCCCCTCTTAATAAGTACTAGGTAGATTTGTTCAGGCCAAATCTGACCTTGTTGAAGCCAATGGAAAGCTAATGCATTTTTATTAGTCTAATAAAGCACTTCTTGAATATTAACTGTGTATATAGCACTGGTAACAATTTTAATGAAACTTAACAACCATGCACACTATTCGGTCTAAAAGAATTCAGGTAACTTCCAAGAAGTGAAAAACTTATTCCACAGAGGTAGTCTGGCACATTGAAAGATGTGGTTCACTAGTTAGTGATAGAACAAAGTAGAATTTCTCCGACTTAATCTCCACATAATATGGGGCAATTTTACCAATGTGTAATTCTGCCCCAATTCTCCTCATCGTGAAATAACAGTATCTCTTCACAGCTGTGGCATATTTATTTTTACATCTTCACCAGTGTCTGTATCTTTTCCTAAAATTGGCCGAAACATTTTTCTTTCCCCCCAAAATTAATCTTCACAATAGAACATCAATTTTACTCATGCAGTACATTATATTTTTCAGCCATGAAAACTGTTTCACTTCTTTCTAAAGTCTTACATTAAACCTCAAAGTATAACCACAAAATCTTTCCCGATTTTGCAACACTACCAAACTTAAATTTTCCCCCAGTTTTGCCAGAAAATAAAATTTGTTTTGTACCAGAATTGTTTTCTCTAAGAAAGAAGTCTCCGCAGAGGTTAAGAAAAAAATAACGAACCAATTGTACTGCATAAAAGACCTCATAACACAAGCAATATGTTAAAAACTGCACGTATCAAAGATGTGTCAATTTATTGTGAAAAATTGATTATGCCAGATGCCATCACAAGGTAGCAGACTGTTGTTTAAAAATGAACAAATTGACTCCACTTGGATCAGACTAAATGCATTAACCATCCTGTGCCAGAAAGGCTTTGCTATAAACCCACCCTTAAGAGGCCATTCTCCTTGAGTTACTTCCCCTTAAAGATGGTGGGTTTGACCAAATCTAAATAGGATGGTCTGGGTCCACCTGTGATTCCAGCAATAGTTTAAGAAAGGCACTATGAGTACAGTCTTGCAAAGGGAACACAGTGTAAAAACTGCTCTATTTCTCTCTTTAGTAGCCTAAATGGATAAAGATAGGATGAATAAAATACCCTTGGGGATAAATTTTTTTCCTAATTACAAGTATCCATTTCAGCATAATTTTATCATTATCGTGAATATCCATTTATATCACAATACAGTGCCTTCCTTTGTACAGTGGGTGGTAACTTTCAAAGTACTTTCATGTAAATTCTCCCATTTGATATTCACTGCTAATCAATAAACTAAGAATTCAATTTTTTTATTCCAGGTTATATAGCAGTAAATGAAAAACCCAATACTAGAGGTTAGGTATCTAAACTCTAAAGACATCATCTTATTCTGTTGTGGTATGTGGGTATTTTTAAGATATTTTCCTAGATTTCAGTTGTCTGATATGCCTAATAATCACTCTATTTCATTAGAAAAAGTCCTCTCACTTTTGTCTATTAAAAACAGGATTTTCGTGCTTATGTTGTTAGAATTACACAGAAAATGATGTGCCCAAATTGAGCTGGAAAGACCAGTTTGAATGCTCTGTTTGTTCTATGATTTTTGCTCATGGTGAGCAGGACTGATATTTTAAATCCATTATTGAAGTAGCTTTAGTCTTCACATA
The DNA here is from genome assembly GCF_949752795.1 of Hyperoodon ampullatus. Lineage (NCBI taxonomy): Eukaryota > Metazoa > Chordata > Mammalia > Artiodactyla > Ziphiidae > Hyperoodon > Hyperoodon ampullatus. The sequence continues at coordinate 99,219,519 of NC_136923.1, forward strand.
GTAGCAAATGCATGAGTTAAATGGCTTTCCTAGGTATTGCTAAAGAATGACGGTTGGGAAAGATATTGGACAAAATGGCAAAGCTTCCCAAATAACATTAAATTAACTAATAACACCTCATATTCATCACTGTCACTAACATAAGATAAAAAGCAAGTGTTTCAATAAATACTATCAATAAAAGTGATTGTGTCATTCAGTGAACGTTTTTGGCAAGCATGGGCACCTGGTGACATAACAGTGATTTGTATCCAGGGCTCCGTTCAGCTGACAGGGAAGGTGACTTCCAGTGTAGTAACCGCACCCGTGCACCCACTACCCTGATTCACTCTTCCCCCTTGACTTCTGCAGAATAGATGTGAAATTGAAAGAAACTATGATTTGTTATGATTCCAAAGCTTATGGTAACATAATAGAGGAATTGAAGAAATGCAGAGCACGAAGTGACATTAAACTTCGTTTAGCCGAAACTCCATCTTGCAGGCGAAGAAATGACAATAGATATGACCTGTCTAAAAATCACAGTTAGTGGGCAGCAGAGTCTTTCTTGAAACTGTCTCTTGAACAGAGTACTACATTCTTAAATTTTCATTGTGTTTACCTATTGATAAAGTCCTATTGATCCTAAAAACTGAAAGAGAAAGAGAGCGTAAGGGAGGACCTGCCGCAAACAGGACAGGGGTGAAGGAAATTAGTCACTTACTCACTTTTATTCTGAGCTTTCTCTAGATTAGTAGACTTTGTATGGTTTATCGAGCTTACTATATTTACACAGTTCTCTGAAAACTGGTAGATAATAAGTACACTGTACTCAGCAAATCATATTATACACGTAGTATAGCATAAGTAATCATTGAATGTCTCCCTCTAGGAAATGCTTTACCGCAAACTTAGGAATCGTAATAAGTCGCGGATGAGTCAGTGTTTCAGTAGGCCTGGTTGCTCCTTTGCTTGACTAAGGATGTAAGCCTCAACCTTCCAGAGAGACAGAGGGCCTCAGACTGTGATACCCTCACTGCTCTGCTTCTCTCTGTAGCCTTCAGCAATGCTGACATCGTGCATTTGGACCCTAACTAATTGGGCTGCATTTTCTGTGATGCTGAGAAGCCCTCTTTGCCCTTTAGCACATCTTTGAGTTGTACCACCCCTGGTTAATAATTGTATCATATCCCTCAAACATATTTGTTTGCATCAGGAAGAATGCCCGGTTTCTTCATTCATTTGACATTTGGTCACATAATTCACAGGGAGGTGGGCTGAGTCACCTCTTAGGAGTAGATAGGAGGTGAAAACTACTCTGCATTATAAGGTACAGTGTTATGGATCTGATGAAAATGTTCCAAAAATCCACCTTTAGATTTTGTTTGATTAGCAACTGGAAAACAAACAACAAAACAAGCTAAATTATTTAGCTCTTTTGCATAAAGACAATTTCTACGTAATGGACAGTTGATGCATTATGACCCTTCTATTGATGCTGGGCAGGTCATTCTTTAAGCTCCCAATTAATCTTCCCTGCTAGTGACTTCTGCTTTCTAATGCAAGTTCTTTAAGTGTTTTAGGATAGACAAATGGCAGCTGATAACTGCCATTGGCACCATGAGTTAAAGAAAACCATTTGCTAATAATTATATTTGTACACAAGAAAAATAAATTAAAGCTGATTTTTTCTTTTAAAATCTTGACATCAAGAATTATTTTTTTTAGTATAATAATGCTATCCAGACTTGAGATGCTTTCTTTTGCCTGAGCTTTGTGAGAGGAAAAAAGTTGGGAGGGTAAGGATATATCTTTAATATCCTAAAGGAAACGTAGTCTAAGTCACTCACCCAAATTCTATTGACCATAAAGACTTCACCAGGCCATTTCATTAGTTTATTAGGTAAAATTAAATAAAAAGGAACCTTAAATGAATTATAACCAGCTTGTGGAATAACAAATATATTGTGTATGAGAAAATTAGCTCCATGTGACATGCACGGCCACCATATGTAAAACGCCTATTATTTGTCCTGTCTCTTTGAAAATCATTTTATTGGAATGTATCAGCTAAACTAAAACACATGACCACCCTTCTTGGGACATGAAAGAAACCACTGGAGAAAAGTTCCTGCCCAACCCCACTCCCGACATGTGAGTGCTCTGGGAAAGCAGCCTGAAGGAGATCTTTTCTTCTCTTTTCTTTTCTTTTCTTTTTTTTTTTCATCAGAGTCCACGTACCAGCAAGTGCATCACATGCACCCTCGGCCATTAGCTGCCTCTGTCTAAAAGAATTTGGTCAACATTTAGGAATTCACTTAATGAAAGACTGGCCTATTAAAAGCTCTGTTGGCCAGAGGAGTGGATTGTGTTTTTCTTTCCAACTTCCTGGATCACTGTAAGTGATGCTCGGCAGGCCCTTCATGTGATACAGCCCAGGCCCTGGACGACAAGACAGCATTGTGATGTTAGAACCACACCTCTTGGTTGTGGATCCCAGGCTTAATTTCCAAGTGGCCCTTTATGTTGCACACTGCAGCAGTAGATGGCACGTTTTATTTAACGCACAATGCGAAGTTGCTCCCAGAAAGCGCTCTCAGGTGGTCTTCTGTGAAAGGGGTGCAGCTGTGGTACAGCAAGGTGTCCAGGTCACCAACGAGGATCCTCATCCGAGGTAGTGTACCATGAATATTTGTTAAAGACTACCTCCTGCAGGCAAATGCTAAATGACTAGTGCCCAAACTTGTTTTTGAGCATTGGTTATATGGAAAGAGGAATCCAACATAAAAGAAGCACTTTGACCAAAGAAGTAATGTCAAATTATGTTACTGAGTGTTTACATAGTATTGAGTGTGGCATGAGAATTTGATATTATCACATTTTACACAGAAAATGCATTCAATAGATAATTGCTTACTTGTTGCTTATTAACATCAATCACAGATTGAAATGGTGGGCCCTGGACTGTAATTTAGAAGGCCAGAGAGGACATTTACTGAGTATACTTCTCTGCAGTAATCACTGAGTGATGTTTATTTTTTAAAACAAATATTCTCATTTATTTATAGTTAATAAAAATGATTTAGGTTCTAATTGGTCTTCGTCATTAAAAATCTGTGTGATTGAGTAAGTAATATCACTTCCCTTGAATCTTTGATTTTCACCTAAAAAATGAGGAGACTGTTTTAGATCATCTTTAAGACCTCAAACTTCCATGGCAAACATTTCTCTCAACTCTATAACTTCTCTCATGGCCATTAAGAATTCCAGGACCTTTCATGTTTGTGTTTTGGGGGCCCTGATTTTAGCTATCATCAGTGCTAGCGTTTTCCACAGTAAACATCTGTGTAAGCTCTTGGAGACACTGCTCTCCATCCAAGAAAGAATAGAAGCCACACTAGTCACGGTCACCACCACCATGACTTCCTTTCCCTCCAGGTCGTTCCCTGTGATCCTGGTCAGCAGGGTTTGGTGGTATTATTTAAGGAGATATTGTTCACCTCATGTGCATTGAATCATCATGAAAGAAGCTTGTGCCTTGGTTTCTTTGGAAGCTGCGATAAAATCATATTTATTTCAAAAGTACCATTGTCGTATTTTTCAGAATACTCTTTTACCAAGCCCCGTCATTCAGATAAAAGATCTTTCTGGAGGTCCCATATAGGGAGGTGGTGTAGTGAACAGAAGTAAGAACTTTAAAAGTAGACCGTCCTCTGTGACTGTGAACAATTTTTTTAATGCCTCATTTTACTTACTGCAACATGAGATAACAATAGTATTTATCCCCTTGGCTTATTGAGCATATTAAATGAAATTATATGCATAAAATTTTTAGAATACTAGGTATAAGTAGACAAATTATAAGTAGCATACATTCAGGTTTGTTGTTATGATTTTAACTATTAGGTTCACTAGTAAGAATATTCTTATTTATGTCACCTTCTACAATAATTTAGGTAGTTTAAAAATAAAAGTACTTGCCAGGCTTCCCTGGTGGTGAAGTGGTTGAGAGTCCGCCTGCCGATGCAGGGGACGCGGGTTCGTGCCCCGGTCCGGGAGGATCCCACATGCCGTGGAGCGGCTGGGCCCGTGAGCCATGGCCGCTGAGCCTGCGCGTCCGGAGCCTGTGCTCCGCAACGGGAGAGGCCACAACAGTGAGAGGCCCGTGTACCGCAAAAAAAAAAAAAAAAAGTACTTGCCAATGAAAATAGGGAACGCAATTAAAAAGACAACATTCAGGAAAACCTCTCATTATTAAAGCCTGTTTAAAATAAGAAATTAATGCTAATTCTTTTATACAAATTTGTAAAATACAGAGCCTTTTTTTATTTTTATTTTTTAACATCTTTACTGGAGTATAATTGCTTTACAATGGTGTGTTAGTTTCTGCTGTATAAAAAAGTGAATCAGTTATACATATACTTATATCTGCATATCTCCTCCCTCTTATGTCTCCCTCCCACCCTCCCTATCCCACCCCTCTAGCTGGACACAAAGTACCGAGCTGATCTCCCTGTGCTATGCAGCAGCTTCCCACTAGCTATCTATTTTACATTTGGTAGTGTATATATGTCCATGCCACTCTCTCACTTCGTCCCAGCTTACCCTTCCCCCAGCCCATGTACGACCTAAATAGACGTTTCTCCAAAGAAGATATACAGATGGCCAACAAACACATGAAAGGATGCTCAACATCACTAATCATTAAAGAAATGCAACAAAACTACAATGAGGTATCACCTCACACTGGTCAAAATGGCCATCATCAAGAAAATCTACAAACAATAAATGCTGGAGAGGGTGTGGAGAAAAGGGAACCCTCTTGCACTGTTGGTGGGAATGTAAATTGATACAGCCACTATGGAGAATAGTATGGAGGTTCCTTAAAAAACTAAAAGTAGAACTACTATACAACCCAGCAATCCCACTACTGGGCAGAGCCTTTCTTTTTGCTGAACTGAATTGCTCCTACTAGAACAGGAAAACCCTAAGTTACAATTTCTCAGTGAATTAATATACATACATACAATTATTATTTGTAAAAATAATATCTTTATTGATGGAGTCAGTTTATCCATCTACAATGTATAGATTATCTAAACACTAACTAGTAATTAACATGACTTGCTAAAATATGGCACATATTTCAGCAAAATCTTGATATTTTTCTTTTGTTACATGTAGCTGTCAAATCTGTTTTCAGGTTTTAGTAGTTTAATTTCTTTTAATGTTTCCATGGAAATAGCATTAACAAGATGATAGATTAGAGGCAATAACATGATACCCCTGACATGCAGTGGAATTTATCTTCATCACATATCTGATAATATCCTCTTATTGTGTAATGAACCCTGCTATTTGTATCTATCATACTTTTACTCATTCATCTTCTTAGCTCCTAAAGATAGAAGTTATCCAGAGTCTCTGTTACGATGCAAATTCATACTCCTCTATGTGTCCTTCGTTATTTGTGGTCATCTCATAAATTGGCTCTTTATATTCCAGTTTCAGTGGCACGAGTTGGAATGCACAAGATAATATAGAAACATTTTAGATATCAGTAATCCCAGCTGCAGAAGAAATTATTGTAATTAATCTCTTTGGCATGTCTGCAAAATGTCAAGAACTGCCAACACCTTTCTACTAAAAGCATGAACTAGGTGGAAACCTGAGAGAAGTGTGGGAATGGGATGAAAGCTCTGCTGTCTACTTTGATACACGACAGGTTTCTGAGATAGGGATCCACATCAAAAGCTCTCCTTTCCCCTTTCTCTTTCCTTTTGTCTTTAATCATTCACTATATTTATTCTAGCCTTGATCGTGGCTGGCAGAAATGGAGAAGAAAGCAAGAAGTAGACGTGCTTGCTTTCTGGAATTTAAGAGATAGGAATTATAATTCTAAATTTGTCCCTAGCTAACATAGGTTTATTGTCTATGTCCTTTACCCTCAGTGACACACTGTTTCTCCATCTTTCACTGAAAGAATAAAACTAGAGTCAGACATACATGGGGGACTTACTGTGCTACAAGAGATATGCAAGTCTCTTGGTATAAATTAGTCAAAATACCTGACTCCCAGCCTTCATAGAGCCTACATTCTGGATGGGGAACCAGATAGAGAAGTCATTTTTTACTCATCATTATCAGTTAAGTCAAATTAATTTCATACCAGTTCAACAAAGACCAACTGTTGACCTATGATGTGCCATCAAAGAGCTCACAGTATACCAGGGGTAACTTAGACTTAAGAAAATGATTGCATTAAGGTATATGAAGTACTGTAAGCATTGGAACAGCCATCTCCTCTGATAAAGGAATGTCTAATAAAGGAATGGCTAATTTTGTTGGTGTTGGTGGTGGATCAACAGGAGATTACCAGAGGTATGAATATGTGTTTCATACTGAATAGCAGAATAGCAGAGAGTGAGAGGAAGGTAAAAGCATGTACAAGGAGTGAGGAGGTTAGAAAAGCTTTCAGAACAGGTGCAGGTACAGTGAGATAAGGGGCAGAAAGAAGATTGGACAAGTTTTGTTGAGAAAATAGCCTAAACAAGTCCTCTACTTCAGTATCCTAAGAATGGATCTGATTTCTATAGCTTATGCGGTAGCAAATTGGTAATGGGATTACTAATAACATACTACAGAAAGGACGAGATCTGAGAAAAAAGATGGTGACACATTGAGGTTAAAAAAATACTGCAGGAAATCCAAAGATTGTGTAGGAACAGAATGGCAGCTCGAGTCTAGATCTTCCCAATTTTTTTTTTCTAAAAAGCATATAAAGCAAAATAGAGAAAAAGAACAATAATAGCAAGTCATTCACTCAAAATAAAATCACAGTGATTAAAAAAAAAAAAACATTCTGCAAACTCTAAATTGTCTGCATATGTGGCTCAAAGTTCCCGAGATAAACAAAACCTGCACGCGCGCACACACACACACACACACACACACACAAAAGGAGAAAAGGAGTTGCTACAGAGAAGAGGAGGATGTGTGCAGAGGGGGCACAACAGGGTCAGATTCCACAAATCAAGTAAAAATTCATACCCAGAAGGATCAGGCTCCCCTGAGGGGGACTGCCATGAACTAGACTGAAATAGAACATGGAGCAATAACTAGGGGGAAAAAAACAAAAAAACAACAATGCTGCAAAAAGGTACATTGATGGGGAATAGGTGAGAGAACAGAGTTGACCAAGGGTGGCAAAACCTTGGAAACACAGGCTGTATCATATAACTTCATGGAAATTAAATGGGAGCCATAGATGAAATGGATATTTTTTGAGGAAAATGCAATTTACAAAACTGACTTCAGAAGACTTAGAAAGTTTAAACAGGCCAATTTCCTCTAGAAGATAACAGAGAAAGTTTACAAACCTACCTCCTTCCTTCCCCCACCAAAAATCACAAGGACCAGATTTTACTGTGATATAAGTTCATTCTAATTATGAAAGGGTACTCAGTTTTTAGAGAATTTATTAATGTATTGTATCAAAACATCTAAGAATAATAATTATAATCAACTCCATAGATGCTGTAGGGCACAATGTCTGTGTTCTGCTCATATCCCTTCAGATTTCTTTTTACCATTTCTGAGCACCCTACTCACCCCTAGGGGCGTTTTCGACAGCTAAGAAATGGTGTTGATCTTCACACTGCTGTCCTTGGGCTGCTAAGTCATTTTGAACAGATACACAGAAAACTGAAAGTCCTGTGAGTTCTTTTTACTCCCCTCTCCCAACCATGATCCCTATGGCTATTCACCAGTGATTGTAAAGTTTGGGGTCTGAAAGTCAGTTTCCTGTTCAGATTGGGACAACTCTGAGATGTAATTTACATTCCAGAGTTACCCTGCAAGAAACAGCTGAAGCCTACCCTCTGCAGGGCTCTTCCCTGCAATTACACTTGGTTTGCTTTGTCCCCTTTCTCTGCCCTGCTTTCCCCACTCCCTTACCAGTCTCTCCTGGGAGCATTTCCTTAATAAATGACTTGCTCATACATACCATCCTTAAGTGCAGCTTCAGGAGAACTTCATCAAAGCAGATGCTGAAAGTGCATACAACATTTCTTGCTTGATTTTTTTTAAGTCAATAAAATAGAAACAAAAGGAAAGTCTCTTATCTGTATAAAATATAACTATCTCAGTCAAAAGCCAGCCTCATACTTAACAGGAAGTAGCCATTTCTGCTAAAGGCAGGAATTGGACAATGGTATTTATTATCACTGATATTATGTAATAAATAGTGTACTGAAAGTATTAGCCAATAGCATTATACAAGAGAACAGAATTAGTGATATATAAATTAGAAAGGAGAAGATAAAACAGCTGCTATTCACAGATGATCTCTTTGATCTGAAAAACCCAACAGAATCAACTGAAAACTTACTGTAAATAGCAAGAGAATTTCCAAAATTAAATAAAGAACTACACAGAAATATTATATATAGATCAACAGCATTTTATTATACAAACCGCTAGTTTAAATATACATGTATGTACACACACGCATGCACAGAGGATGAGATAAAAAAAGAGGCAATGAAAGGGATGAAATACCTAGGAATAAACTTTATAAGAAATCTGTCAAATCTATGTAAAGAAGAACACTCAAACTCTACTGAAAGACCCATAAATAAATTGTACAAATAGAATGTTCTTAAAGACTCAATATCATAAAGATGTTAAGTCTCTTTAGACTAACTTAGAAAAGCAATGTGTCTCCAATAAATATACCAATAAAGACCAAATGGAAAGGAAACGGGCAAGATTAGCAGGAAAAATCCTGAAAATGAAGCACTTTGAGAATGGAGCAGCCTTACCAGGTGCTCAAGAACCAAGAATCCTCAACAATTGTGTGCTACTAATGCAGGAGTAGGCAGAGAGACCAGTGAGACTAAATAGAAACTCCAGGAATAGACCGATGCACACAGATCAATGCAACATTCAATAGAGGAAGGATCTCAAATTAGTGGGGTACAGATGAAAATTTAAATAATTGGTGTTGGGGGACTTCCCTGCTGGCCCAGTGGTTAAGAATCCACCTGCCAATGTAGGGGACACGGGTTCGAGCCCTGGTCTGGGAAGATCCCACATGCTGCAGAGCAACTAAGCCCGTGTGCCACAACTGCTGAGCCTGTGCTCCTAGAGCCCGTGCTCCACAGCAAGAGAAGCCACCGCAGTGAGAAACCTGTGCACCGCAACAAAGAGTAGCCCCAGCTCGCCGCAACTAGAGAAAGCCCGCATGCAGCAATGAAGACCCAACGCAGCCAAAAATAAATAAATAAAAAATTTATATAAATAATTGGTGCTGGGAAAAGTAGGTAATAATTTGGGGAAGGCAAGATAAAATTAGAATCTTATCTCACTGCATGAACAGGATAATCTCCAAATGAATCAAAATTTAAAATGTAGAAAATGAAACAATACAGGTATTAGAAGAAGGCATAAGTGAATTCTTTCATTACCTGGATGTACAAAAGATCCAACTACATTTTTAAATGCTTTGACATGATAAAGTAAAAAAGGAAGGTAAACTATAAATCATTTCAGAATTAAATGTAAGATGGGAAATATTTGCAAAAATATTGGTAGAGTTCTAGTCCTTCTAGTAAATAAAGAAAATTCTTGGAAATCTAGAACAAACAAACAAAAAACCCAACTCAATAGACCTGAAAAGAGAACTCACAAAAATAACAAATATTAAGTAGCCCTTAAACACATGGAAAGAAGGCCAAATTTACTAAAAAAAAAAAAAAGAGATAAATACAAATTGACAGAACAAGGGAGATCTTTGTGGTAATGAAATATTTCAGTATCTTCATTGTGGTGCTAGTTATACAAATCTATGGAATAAAATGTCATAGAGCTATGTGCACATGTATTACCAGTGTCAACTTCCTGGCTTTGATATTGTACTTACATAACATAACAAATTATGTAAGATATAACACTGGTCTATATGAAGATGACAGTTCTCAAATTGAGCTACAGATTCAGTGCAGTCATCATAAAAATCACAGCTGACTTTTTGGCAGAAATTGACAAGCTGATCCTAAAATTCATACGGAAATTCAAGGGACCCAATAGGACCAAAACTTGAAATAGAAAAATGAAGTAGGTAAACTCATATTTCCCAATTTCAAAACTTCCTACAAAGTTACACTAAGCAAGCCAGTGTAATACTTCCTTAAGAATAAACATATAGATGGATGGAATAGAATTGAGAGTCCAGAAATAAGCTCTCATATTTATGACCAGTTGATTTTCAATGGAGTTCCAATGCAGTTCAGTGGGAGAAAAAACACATTTTTCAACAAATCACTAAATCTTTTTGACACATTAGATCGTGATTTCTTAGATATGATACCAAAAACACAAGTGACAAAAGAAAAAATAGATAAATGGTACTTCATCCAAATTAAAAACTTCTGTGCTTCAAATGACACTACCACAAATGTAAAAAGGTACTCACACAATAAGAAAATGTATTTGTAATCACGTAAATGATGAAGACTTTTGTCAAGAATATACTAAGAACTCTTACAACTCAATAAGAAAAATAGCCCACGTAAGAAAAGGGCGAATGGCTGGAATAGATATTTCTCAAAAGAAGTTATAGAAATGCCCAAAAGGTACATAAAAGGTGTTCAACGTCAATAATCAACAGGGAAATGCAAATCAAAACCACAATGAGATACCACTTCACACTCATTTACATGGCTGTAATAAAAACCCAGAAAAAAATAAGTGTTGGTGAGAGGATGTGGAGAAATTGGAACCTTCCTACATTGTTAGTGGGGACCTAAAATTGTTCAGCCACTTTGGAAATCAGTTTGGTAGTTCCTCAAAATAGGAAATATAGAGTTTCCACATGAATCAGAAATTCTGCTCTTGGAATATGCCCAAACAAAATGAAAACATATTTCCATGCAAAAACGTGTACAAAAATGCCCATAGCAGTATTAATCTTAATAGCCCAAAAGTAGAAACAATCTAAACATCAATCGATGAATGGATGAACAAATATGGTATATCTCTACAATAGAATAGTACTCAGCAATAAAAAAGGATGAAATAATGGTACGTGCTACAACATGGATGAATCTTGAAAGCATTATGCTAGGTGAACAAAAGACCACATATATGTTTCCATGTACATGAAATAGCAGAACAGGCAAATATGTAGACACAGAAATTAGATTGGTGGTTGCCTGGAGTTGAGGATAGAAATGGGTGGTAATGGAGAACAACTACAAATAAGTTCAGGGTTTCTTTTTGGGGTGATGAGGATGTTCTAGGAAAGTTTTAATTAAAATTAATTGGAAAAAGATATATAAATAGATCCTTATACATTTATGCATCCCTATTGGCATAAAAATCACTTAATTTATTTGTTGTTTGTTTTTTTAACATCTTTATTTGAGTATAATTGATTTACAATGGTGTGTTAGTTTCTGCTTAATTTACTTTTGAAGAGTACACTACTTGTCAAGTGAGGCATGATAATAGTAGGTATTTTTGCTTTCGTTTTCATTATGATAATTCATTGCCAAACAGAATTTTCTATACACTACAACATGTATTGATGTATCCCTTTCTCTCTGGTGGCTGTGTATATGAAACTGTTTTTCAAGGTTTCCTGGGCTCGCAACCAGATCCTTAAGTATTCATCATCAGATCATTAGTGGAATTCATTAGTGCCCTAGTTTCCAGGTCCTATGTGTTCCTTACTACAGTTAATCCCAAGCTTGACCGTGTTCCTGACACTTACTAATTGTTCTGAAATTATTCTTTAGCAAGAGCAACTAACCCAATGGTACTGTGTAATGCTGAATTTGTCAATTTATGTTGTAAAAGATATTAACATATAGAGAATAAAAAAGGTTTTTTTTTTTTTAATTGAAGTATAGTTGACTTACAGTGTTGTGTTAGTTTCAGGTGAACAGAAAAGTGATTCAGTTATATATATATACTTTTTCAGATTTTTTTCCATTATAGGTTATTACAAGATATTGAATATAGCTCCCTGTGCTATACTGTAGGTTCTATCTATCTTATATATGGTAGTGTATACCTGTTAATCCCAGACTCCTAATTTGTCCCTCCACTCCCCTGCTTCCCTCTTTGGTAACCATAAGTTTGTTTTCTATATCTGCGAGTCTATTTCTGTTTTGTGAATAAGTTCATTTGTATCATTTTTTTAGATTCCATGTATAAGTGATATCATATGATATTTGTCTTTTTCTGTCTGACTTACATCACTTAGTATGATATTCTCTAGGTCCATTCTTACTGCTGCAAATGACATTATTTCATTCTTTTGTGTGACTGAGTAATATTCCATTGTATTATATATATGTACCACATCTTTTTTATCCATTCATCTGCCGATGGACACTTAGGTTGCTTCCATGTCTTGGCTATTGTAAATAGTGCTGCTATGAACATTAGGGTGCATGTATTTTTTTTCAAATTAGAGTTTTCATCTTTTTTTGATATATGTCCAACAGTAGGATTGTTGGATCTAGAAAAGGGTTTTTGTTCAAATAAATATATGACACTTTCTTGGGCACCACCTTCTCCTTAGATGAAATTCTTAAAACCTGACAAGAAAGTCCAACTCTCCTGGTGTTCATACTGACACTAAAAAGACTGGAAGAAGTTTATGGTTGGAGATTACTGAGAAATATGTTGCTATTAAAATACCTCTTAAACAGTGTACAAGTGACTGAACATACATAAAGTGATTGGAAGAACTAAAGTCATCATCCAAACAATGAAAGCTCTAAAGTTTACCTTTGAAGAAAAGATATATTTTAGGATTTTATTATTCATATTCTTAGTATAGAGTTTTTAAGTTGCCAACATACTGGATCTGCTCTCCATTTCCCTTTACTATACTATATAGCTAAAAGAACCTGCTGTTCTGGTTTTTCTGAAATTGTAGAGGTAGCCTGAATCTCAAATCAACTAAATAAAGCCTTTTCTTTTTGCAGAAACTTTTTTTTTTAAAGCAGACCACTTCCAAAATGGATCAAAAAGTCCAAGAATTGTAAAAGTATGTTTTTAGAAATTAGAAATAGTTGGTTGATAAGATTTTTTAAAAAACACAATTGTTTGTGGTTGACTGTTTTCTTTATATAGATGACAAATCGGTGGATGAAGAATTTACTGCTTTTAGAAATGAAACAGATTTAAAAATTGAATCATCTCTTTTTTTTTCCTTACCAAGGAGCTACACCAGGGTTATGTTTTTTTTCCTTACCAAGGAACCACACCAGGGTTATGTTTTCTGTTGTGTCACCATCTAACCATCCCTGGAGAAATTAACGGCACCCCTCCATTGTGGTTGCCCCAGGACAACTTACCAAGGAAATCCCAAATGCAGCCAGAGCCCTAAGAGCCATTTCCAGAACTCAGGTATGAGAAGTATCTTCACTGAAGCCCAGCGGCCACCTCCCCGAGGGCTTTCACCTTTAGTCTGGGCATGTGACCTTCCTTACTACAGAAAAAAGGGAGCACCAGATAGTGAATCATAAATATTCATAATTGATTGAGGGAGAAACTATAGCTATAGAATGCATTTTTTTTTTTTAAGCAAAGCCTAAAGAAATCCAGCATCAGTGGCATGGAACCAGTTTTTGAATTGAGCCCTGAGAACTCATTGTATTTGCATTCATGTAAACACCTACATTTTTTTGTTAACTGAACTGATTTAACTGCTAATTAAAACTAGTCAGTCAGCACAATGCAAAATTAATTAAACCATTTAGTAAATAGATGCAAATGAGGCAAAGCAATGTATTGGACACTTATCAAAGTAAGTGCAACAGTTACTTGTCATCAGGCAATATAGTTCTTAGGGTAAGTGCCTTCCTTAGGGAGCAATGTGAAGGAATAAAAACCATCCTGTTGATTGTATGATCTTCTATTAAGCAAATGTGCTAGAAATCAGCTAATTTTTCAAATGGAAAAACTAGGGTTTCATAGTTGTTAAATAATCATTAAGAAAATTTGTTAAATTTTCAGTAAAATTTGTCATTTTTATGAAGGCAAAATTTTACACTACATAATATAGGATTATTGCTTATATCACCTAAAGAAAGAAGTCAATCAGATATTTCAATCCTCCGTCTTTCAACTCTAAACAGTCTTTTATCTAATAATAGTCTTCTACGAGGTGACCACTTTCTTTGTGAATAAATGTATCATTTTGGCACTCTGGGCATTCTTCATTTTCTTTTTTTTTTTTTTTTTTTTTTTTTTTGCGTTACGCGGGCCTCTCACTGCTGTGGCCTCTCCCGTTGCGGAGCACAGGCTCCGGACGCGCAGGCTCAGCAGCCATGGCTCACGGGCACAGCCGCTCCGCGGCATATGGGATCCTCCCAGACCGGGGCACGAACCCGTATCCCCTGCATCGGCAGGCGGACTCTCAACCACTGCGCCACCAGGGAGGCCCTCTTCATTTTCTTAACTTTTTTTTTTTTTTCATTTGACTTTGGATTATTTTCTTCTTTCAGTAGCTTCCCTCAAAGCATCTACATATCAGCCAAGGGCCTCAAAGCATCTAGACATCAGTCAAGGGGAAAAAGAACATTTAACCCTTAAAGCTCAAAAATATGAAGGGAGAGAAATTTCATTTATCTTTCTTTTTATTTATGAATGCTGTTCCTATAGACATTCCTTGCATGTCACCTTCTGTCACCTCACATACTTACGGTAATTATACATCAGTGGTTTGGGAAGCCATCTGCTGCTGTGGGTATGATTTGTATTCACAACTGAGATAATAATAAACTAGTACTGCTGAACTGACATATATTACCCTACATTCTTCAAAGATAAAATACACACACACACACACACACATACACACACGTGGTACTCTGTTTTGAGTACTATACCATCACTAACATATTTCATATGCTTCAAAACATTTTCTGATTGTTTTTCAAAAATAATACTGAATAGGATTTATCATAACCAAAACAAAATGACCCTTTTTTAGATAAATTAATCTGGATTTAGGTTCAACAGTTTATGTTTTGTACACTTTTGATAGGATCTCTTGGATCGGTCAGAGAAGCTTCTAAATACACGTCCATAAAACTGGAGTTAAAATAGGCAGATCTTAGGGAAACCATGGAAAAAAGAACCAGACTCACTGTAATCAACACAGTAATGCTGAAAGAAGGAATTTTGAATCAATAAGTTAAAAAGTTTATCAAGAACCAACTCATTTCGTGAATATGAAACCTTGTATGTGGTTTCCCTTAGCCAGAGAGGAAAATACGCTTTGATAAGTCACAGCTAAACCATTCGCAGATTTCCTCGCTGCAGATTTTGTCCTCTGCAAGTGGTTTCCTTTCAGACCGTGAGATGGATGTTAAGCCTTCCAACTATCCAAAATAAACCTCGGCCCTGAAGTTTAATCTCTCATCTTCTACCATATAGACAGGTACCTTGGCTTTTAACATACCTGATTTATATCTTGAGAACAAGCCCAGAAATGTGGATTTATAGTAAGCCATAGGAACCTATAGTGACGTTTATTCCATGTACACAATAACTCCTAATTCTGGAAATCTGGTTGGAGTTGGGTATGGGGAAGGTGGGGTCTATTATACTCCTCCAAATATATATCTAACACATCACTGAGGGCACAAGGGCCAAAGGCCCTTAAATATGCTTTAAAAGTGCCATATATTGGAGAAATAAGCCTGATCTCTTTTCTAGTCTAAGAAAGTATTATGTTGATTGAAGTTAAGTTTTTCCACAATAAACCTAATGAGGACAGACCTAAAATAATAATCCTCAAAGAAAGTGGACAATTGATAAATTTTAAGTTCTCGAATTGTACAATTAAAGAAGCACTCTATGGTGTATGTGTAGACAGTCATCTCAGTGGCTCCATCCTAAATGTACTCTGTAAGTTATCAGCTTCCCTTTCCCTGTAGAACTATTTATCCATTCAAGGAATGGGATTCAGCATTGGAAGAAGTTAACTACTTCCATGAAGCATGTTCCTGACCTTACAGATTGTGGTTTGAAATGGACTTTCTTAATCCAGAGTGAAATTTTTCTCAGAGTGATAGTTCTTTTTCTTTTGCAAGTGGCAGAAAACTAACTCAAACTCTACCTCAAGAAAAAAGAAAAAAAAAAAAAGAATGCATTGGTTTACTAACTAAAGAATACGGAAGCTTCCGTGCTGGATTGAAGCTCAAATAACATAGCCAGGTGTTTATTTCCTTCCTCCTCCTCCTCTTCTTCTTCCCCTCCCCCTCCCCTCCTTCTTCTTCTCTCTCTCTCTCTCTTTCTCCCTCCTTTCCTTACCTCTCTCTAGCTCTTTCAGCTCTCCTGTCCTCTTTTTAAATCAGGATCTCTTTTTTATAATTCCAAAGCTCATAAGCCCCTCAATGGCCATAATCTCCAAAAGAAGGACATCTGTCTCTCCAGCATCAGTGCCAATCCCCTCAAGAGTCTTTTAACCAAGAATCCTGGGTAATGTGCCCATCTGTGTGCTGAGGATGACAGGGCCCCTGGATTGACAGAACACCTCCTTGCCAGGTGGGGAGGGGAAATTTCTCAAGCCTGGTGAAGAAGAAAGGAAGCCAGGTAAGAATAAAACAATAGATGTTCACTGCACAAGGATTTTGATAATCAAGGAATCAAAGCATTAAAGAAATGAAGAATCTGGAGTTAATTCAATGCAGAGAACATAAGAGAAAGAAAAGGACTTGGATTTAGATTTTGGTTTTGAGTTATTGCATTGTTAATTGTAACAACAATATTTTTGTCCTCTCTGAGTCTTTGTTTCCTTAGGTTATAAATGGCAACTTTAGTAAATCCGATTCTCACTCTATGACAGTATATCTGATGTGGGCAAAAAGATAGAGTGAGCACCTGCGTGCTGCTCTATTCATGCTGCCTGTTCATACTCTATTCAAACTCTTGCACTTTTTACAAACTGGTGTTCTTATAAGAAGAGATTAAGACACCAACACAAAAAGAGAGAAGACCATGTGAAGACACAGGGAGAAGACTGCTGTCTGCATGCTAAGGAGAGAGGCCTCAAGAGAAACTACCCCTGCCAACATCTTAATCTCTGACTTCCAGCCTCCAGAACTGTGAGAAAATAAATTTCTGTTTTTTAAGCCACCAGTCTGTGGTAATCATTACAGCAACTCTGGCAAACCAACACAGGCAGTAACTTTAACAGTGAGAAATTATTTTTAAACTTAGAAAAATTTCTTGTAATGCATGTCATGGAAAGTTTGGATAAATACTCTGTTAGTTCTGTTACAAAATAGGAAGCGTTTTGGATCATATGAGAAGAGTATATATGTGAAATGATCACCACAAACTATCACATCTCAAGCAACCATGAAGTAAACTTAGGAAGTCAATATTGACTACAAAAAGCTAGTTCCTCATTAGTGATGTATTATGGGTATATTTGTGCCTAGCTAATGGCATTCCATCTACATTAACTTGTATGAGTCATCCAAAGAAGGTGTTGGGCTGCATAAGTTCTCTGGATGAATCTGAAGCAAGTGGATGAACAAGTCCTAAATCCTTGCCTCACTGTGGGCTAGAGAATGAATATAAAAACAGCATTTTAACTTGAGTAATAGGTTCCTTTTCTCATCTTTTTCCTTTTCCCTGTCTATAGTCCTTTGCTCTTTTTGCATGTAAAGTGTCAGATAATTTCACAGTTGCATCCAGAGTATCCTTTTTTTATAGATTAGTGAACAATGCATATATTTTACTATTCCCTCCCTTCTAAGAGAATTTGATCTTCCTACTCTTTAATCTCAGAGAAATGTGTTTCTAGAACAAATTCACCATGGTGATACTAAAAAATTAACATAGCACTACTACAATTTTGGTCTACAGCCAACAGAGAAAAAGCAGTGCAATATGGAATTGGAATATAAATGTTTCTGTTCTGGATAATGACTGTGTTGTCAGTAAATTATCTTCCACACCCATGGCATTTTTTTATATAGGTGGGGAAACCAACTTGAAAGACTTCAGATGCCTTATTAAAGTTCTCTTAATTAAAAGCATTCAAAAAGAGAGAGAGAGAGAGAGAGAGAGAGAGAGAGAGAGAGAGAGAGAGAGAGAGATGATGTTTGGAGAAGTTCCAAGTTCTAACAAATCAGAAAAAAACTGTGAAGTAGTTGAGCAGCACTGACCACACATACAGGTACATAGACGCAGAAAGAGTTAGGTAAAGACTAGCCATACTTCATTCCAAAAAGAGAGTGCTTATGGAATTATTTGGAAAGGGTAGATTTTTAAAGATGGTATTTTAAAGTAATCATACAATTATGTTTATATAAGTGTATTTCCATGAGGAAAGTTTGAATCGTCTATGAAATAAGATATACAATGCTGAGGTATATACTTAAAATGAGCGTTGATCATGTAGACTATTGATTTGAAACTGGTAAGTCATGGAATGAAAACCACAGGGGGTGAAATGTAGGAATTTAAGCTGCTTCTGAGTGTGGGATACTGAGGTGACCAAGCAACAGTTTAAAAATCCAACTGCATTTACATTTTAAGTGTTCAAAGCAGAACTTTCATTTGGTTTGGTTGGTTTACTTTGGTTGGGTTAAATTTTGTTAGCAAAATTGACTGGTAGGTAGGCATAGTTTTACATAAACAGACTGTGCATTCCTACCCACTAATTCTGGGGCTTCTGCCCTCAGAAGCCAAGACCCAAACGTCTTGGTCTTTGTTCCTCTGAAGAAGGGTGGCACCTTCTCATCCCTAAGCGTATGTGTAGCTCCTTAGGCAACCTTGGCTGTTAGAGTGGGGGAGGGAGGAATCAGACAGCCAGACTCCCTGCCAGGTGCTCTCTGCTGGACAGACCTTTCAGAGACGAGCCCAGACTACACCCTCCCCTGCCATGCACACAGAATAAGAACCTACCGAATGTACAGCTTAAGGGATTTCCTGAAAGCCTTTATACTGCAAAATACCCCTCCCACGTTGACTGAAACCCATGGCTTCATCCACTTTCTGAAATCCTTCGTGGATGGGCTACCAAACATGCAAAGGATGTAGTCTGAATTGCGGAAAGGAGGATATGACCTAAGAACCCCAAATGCTGGTACTAGGAAAGGAAAAGTCTGATAAACTAAGTTTTGCCTCTGGGCTTCAGAACAAACGGACAACTGATCGAACTGAATTCCTAGGTTTGGATTGGTAGGGAAGAAAAAGTAATTTTCCTTTTACCCTGCTGAGTTCTTAGCTGAGACCACTGTAATAAAAGACAGATTAACAAGAGAAAAGGAACCAGGAGTTTATTCACATGTATACCTCATATATACATGGAAAATACCCAGGGAAGAATGAGTTACTCCTTGAGGTGGCTTAAAATTCAGGCTTAAATACCATCTTAATAGGGGATGTAGTCCTCTTAGTGGAGAGTGGATGATTTTTAGGAGAGATGAATGGGCCCTTAGAGGAATAGGTGGGAGGTGTGACAGTCTGTGACAAAGTGGGTGTGGTGTGGATGTCTAGTGTTCTCTCTTATGACAAAAGTCAGTCTTCCCTGGTTGATGAAGCTCCTGGGGAAGGGATCTATGACAAATGAATTTTGGGGGGGAGGATCTATCTTTAGCCAGATAAGGGGAGTTCAGAGAAAGCTTCTCCCTGCATTTGCTGGTTTTTTCAAGTGCCTAGAGCTCAAAATATACCATAGTAGCATATTTTGGGGTGGCCTATTCTGTTGCCCATTAGGGTCAACATGAATAAGGGAACACCTGCAAGTTCCTTTTTATAGATATATTCATTTACTTTATTTTCTTAATTTTGATTTATCTTTTGGTTAATTGGAACATGTATTCAGATAATATTTTCTGATGAAAGGCTACCTTACAGTTGTACACTGTTGGTGATTTATGAACAATATTTACAGTGACTCTATATAAATAGGTGTAACCATTATTATACTGGTCCATCTGTGACAGATTTGAAATTTTAGAGTCCAGAAATCTCTGGAAATCCAAAGTACTCTCTCTTATCATTCATTTGGTTGTAAAACTTGACCTAAGCTGACATGAGACCATTTATGTTCCTTTTTGTATCCCACTGAATATTCATACATTTCACAGCAGAAATAATTAATGTGTGTGTTTTAAAAGGCATTTACACTGTCAGTTTAGCATTTAGCTCAGACATAACAGCTATTTCATGATGTAAATACACATACATACTAAGAAGTTCATGTACTCAACAAAAAGATCATTTTTTTCTGTTACCCCAACTTAACACATATAGGTTAGGACCCCAGACTCTGAGTCTTAGTAAAATATGCACTATAGTAACCTAGGGTTATACTGTTAAATGTTTTCAGGGTCATCCACATCTGGACTATAAGAGCAATAGCTTCCTAGTAGGTCTTCCTGTTTCTACTCCTGTCTCCCAAGCACAAGTTTATTTTCCAACTAACAGTCATGTGCTTTTAAAATCAAATAAGTCTCCTTACTTTTCTACTCTCAACTCCACACTTAACAATGAATCTAAAAGTCTTGTCTGTGGACTACAAGGCCCTTCGTGAGCTGCCCTGGCTTCCTCTCCTCTCTCTTCTCTCATCCCAGCTCTGTGGTTCATGTTGCACCAGTCTCACTGCCCTTCTTGCTGATGCTCACACCATCCCAGGCACATCCTCTTCCTGGGGCATCTTCACTTGCTGGTGCCTCTGTATGGGAAGCTCTTCCCCTGTATATTAAGGTGGCTTTCTCACTCTCTTTTTTGAATCACCACTGGAATTTCACCTCCTTAGGTAGCCTTCCCTAATCCACCTGAAATAGCCCAGCCTGCCTCCTCTTGGAGCCTTCATCCCCTGTATACCGCTTTCTTTATCACTTGTCACTACCTGCCAGCATGTATATATGTATATACCAACTTTTTTAGTGTTTCATTTCTTTAACTAGGAAATTAACTTCATGAGGGTAGAAAATGTCTCTTTGTTCAACTCTGTACCCTTAGAGCCCATAATAGTGCCTGGAAAATACAAGGTATTACATAAATGGATATATGAACTTCATTTGTAATATTTTGTTTTACTTTTTATGTTTATTTCTATGTGTTTAATATTTATTATTTTATTTATCAACACTAGCTATTGATTTTATTTGAACAGTAGAGTACAGAGTTTTTCCTAAGTCAAAATTAATTCCCTTCTCAAACTCTATTCAACCCTGTCACATTATCAAAACTGTCACAAAATTTAGGGAAATCAAAATTAAACAATACTACATTGTATCATTTTAATTCAAAGGCATAATGTTTTGGAAAGGGTTTAAAGAGCCAAAGCAAGAGCAGAAGTTCTCACTCAAAGCTATTTTCTGCAAAGAGAATTAGTTACCACCGTTAGCTTTATTCTTTGAGATTATTTTGTTAAGTTTTGTATAAATACTCCTAAAAAGTCTAAAATCATGCAATCACTGTTCCTTAAATATTTTTAGCAAGCTATCATTTACTGTGAATCTACAAATCTATAATAAATTATTATCTTCCTTGTAAGTGACCTTTGCCAATAGTGCTCAGCTTACCTTAATACTGAGGCACAAGGCAACATGAAATCTCAAACTTAGGTGCATCCTATCTCACAGAAGTTTCTGTCTTACACCCATGGTAAAATTCCCGACAACACAAACAATAACAAAGTGATAACAAGTGCTGTGCTTAAGAAAAAGGATAAATTTTTGTAATAGATAAAACTTCTAGCTAAGCCATTTAAAATATGTTTTTTCCATTACATACTAAGCCAGATGGGTAAACAAAGCTGGAGAAATAACTTACATGTGACAATTGCAGACACAGGTGACTCACTTTTTTCACAAGTGAGTATAAATGCATTGTAGGTCAAGGTTTAGCATGTTCGTGCATGTCAATAAAAACATCAAGTGCAGTTTCTTTGCTTCTTTGTTCAGAGACACTTAGAGCTCTTTGCCAAAAAGAGGGTGGGGAGTTTTTCATGATTCCCTTAAAAAATACATAAAACTGGAAGTAAAACACAGAGGACATGGCTGGGAGTCTACACAGATGAGAGAAGAGACACAATTAAACTGATACTTCACTTGTGAAATCAGTCACTGCCAAAAGTCTACAGGGATAGTTTATAAATATTATTCTTTGACTTAGTTCTCCGCTGAATATCCTAGCATGGGTAAAAACCTTTGTCAGTCCTCATCCTAAATTCCAAGTTGGGTCCTAAAGCAGTTGGACATTGGAGTATAAAGGAAGGCATTTAACTGTAGAGAAAGCCCTGAGGCTTAAGCCTTGAGGCTGTAAGACAAAACAAAATAAAGCAAAGCAAACAAGGAATAAACCATAGGGATGCCCTGAATAGTTCAAATGCAGGAAACACTTCTTTGCTTCAGTGATATAACAAGTGTATGGAGCATGTTGTGAATGTTAGAATTAGATCTAATAAGATTAAAGGGAGTGTATAAAAGGAAGAAAGAAGAATCTGGGGAAAAGCTTAAAGGGATTTACCATAGGGTCATTCACATGCCTTAAGAGCTTTACAGATACCTCTCCTGTTCCAGCAGCTCCATCTGGGATATTTTATCTTCATTTAGTTCACAGTGAACCAGAAAGGAGGTTATCAAAGACAAGGATGTCATAAAAGTCCATCAGGATTTCCTCTGTTTCTCAGAGAGCATGTTAGCATTGCCTTTAAAAAATGGAAGAAAACGTGCTCTACAGTTTTGGGGGGAGGAAGCCACAATGCTTTATTCTTGCCCTTGTCTAAATTCTGAAACTCCTAGAAAAATATCATCTTTATAGTTGAATGAAGTTTTAACCCTGTGATATCTAAAAACAAATAATAAAAATACAATTGAAATAAAGCATGGCAAAGCAGGGTTATGTTCAACAGTCTCTACCACTGGCCATTCACAGAAATTGTGATTAATTTGGTGTTTCTACAAGGTAGAATGGAGAGATAATTAAGTACAAGGAGCATCAGATAGTGTTCTCTATGTATTTTCACTTTAATATTAGAACTGGGGCTTCCCTGGTGGCGCAGTGGTTGAGAGTCCGCCTGCCGATGCAGGGGACACGGGTTCGTGCCCCGGTCTGGGAAGATTCCACGTGCCTCGGAGCGGCTGGGCCCGTGAGCCATGGCCGCTGAGCCTGCGTGTCCGGAGCCTGTGCTCCGCAACGGGAGAGGCCACAACAGTGAGAGGCCTGCGGACCGCAAAAAAAAAATATATATATATATATATATTAGAACTGAATCAGTCCTAGACTTACGGCTGCCCTGGACCACACTAAAATATCCTAACAGAAAAATCTAACTGATTCCAAGTAATTTAACTATATGCAAGAACAAATTTCAACATTATTTAAAGGACTGAAACAAAATCAAGCTTGAAACCATGTAATATTCATAGCGCCTGGAATCCAATTAAAAACTCACCAGCATTCAAAGAAGCAGGAAAGTATGATCCCATAGCAGGAGAAAAGTTAATAGAAATACACTTAGAAATGACAGATGTTTGAATGAGAAGACAAAGACAATAACACAATTATAAATATGTGCCATAAAGCCAAGAAGTTCTGTAAATACATGATTATATGAGGAGATAGAAGATATTTTAAAAACCCACATGAAAGTTCAGGATATTGAAAGATACTATCTGACATTTAAAAATGCATTATATGAGACTAACAGCAGATTATACATTGCAGAAGAAAATATCAATGTAGTTAAAGACACTGTAATAGAAACTATCCAAAATGATGGAAATTCCCTGGTGGTCCAGTGGTTAGGACTCCTCACTTCCATTGCAGGGAGCACAGGTTCAATACTTGGTCAGGGAACTAAGATCCTGCAAGCTGCACGGTGTGGCCAAAAATATAAATACATTAAAAAAATAAAATCATGTCACTGAAGTCCTATTATGATGGAATGGAGAAGAGAGGGGACAAAAAAATTAAAAATTGAAGAAATAAAATTTTTCAAATTTTATAAAAGCTTTAAACCAATATATTAAAGAAGCTGAAGGAGCTATGAAAGGAAGAACCTAAAGAAAGACACATGAAAAGATCTCATAACCAAACTCTGAAAAGCAATGATAAAGAGAAAAAGGCCCATTATATAGAGGAGCAAACATTAGAATGACATCAGACTTTCTCATCAGATACTATGCAAAGATAAAACAGTGGAGTGATATCTTTAAAGCACCAATAGTGGAAAAAATAAATCCATAACCACAACACCTGTTTACCCAGAAGTTTATACTCAGAGAAAATAACGTTCAAAAATAAAGGTGAAATAAAGAATCATTGACACACATACAAAACTAAGAACATTAACCAGTAAAATACCTATACTACAGTAAATGCTGAAGAAATGTCTTCCAGGAGAAAGAACATGATCAGGTGGAAATTTGGATCTAAAAAAATAAAGAGTGCAGCGAATGGTAAATATTTGAATAAATATAAATTATATATTTCTCAATATTTACTCTCTTTAAACAATAATTCACTACTGAAAGAATGATTAAAGTTTATAACATGTAGATTTAAATTTCACAGCAATAAAGCACAAAGAACAAAAGGCAAGAGGAGTAGAAGTCTACTGTTGTGTGTTCTTGTACTATATGTGAAGTGGTATAAAGCTATTTAAAGATAGATTGTGATAAGTCAAAGATACATATTGAAATATCAAAGCAAGCACACAGACATAAGAAGTAGTGGTATTTATTCAATAATGGAGATAAAATGAATCATAAAACAATACTCAATTATTTGAAAATAAGACAGTAAAAACCTAACTGTGGAACAAAGAGCAACTAGAACAACTCCAAAAAAAGAAGAAAAAAAAAAAAAAAGCAAATATTAGATTTAAACCTAAATCATATTGATGATTGAATTAAACATAAATGGCCTAAACACCCTTTTTAAAAGGCAAAGATTGTCAGAATTAATAAAAATGCACAACCCAACTCTAAGAAAGCTGCTTAACTAAAGCAACACACTTTAAATATAAAGACACAGATTGGTTTAAAATGAAAGTATTGAAAAAATGTATATACTAAACAACACTAGCCAAAAGAAACTGTAGTTGCTATATTAAGATCTAATAAAATATTTTTATTCTGATTAAAAAGAAATAGCTAAGAAAAACCTTTTAGAATGAAAACTTTTCACCAATCAGAAAATATTTTCTCATGTTTTTTAGAGAAATTTGCCAGAACATTTCCCTTCCTTAGTAGAAACATTCCATTTGAGATTCCATATATTTGGATTTATTCTCTCCATGGCCTCCATCCCTTGATAGCTGTAATTTAGACATTCAGACTCTAATGAGGGTACTTTTCACTCAGCACACTAGAGCACCACTGTTGATTCGTTGCCCTAAACTAGAGGCCTGCAATTGAGACTTACGACCAGGAAGTGATGAAGTCACTGGGGGGAATCTGGCCCTGGTTTCTATCAGCATAACACTTGGTCACAGAAATAGACATATTAAAAAATTAATATTTATATAGAAAAAAACTCACTTAAGACAATTATCTAAGATAATCATGTGGATATGCAAGCAATTTTTAAATAATTGTGTTTAAGAGATTATGAAGTTGTTTAAACAAAACCCTCTGGAAAAAAATGGCAAGGTTTAAAGCCTCCTTTTAACTTCAAAAACCTGAAACAAAATGAAAAGGAAAAAAGGAATTAAAAACCCCATCCTGCAGAGAGACAGATGCAGAAATGAGGTTATTATCTCAAGTACTGGGTGGTTTTTAGCCAACAACAGAAGCATTAGTATGGGATCTTACAGAACAGGCACACATGTCATCACCGTTAAGTAAAGTAATTACAGATTTGGCACCAGCAAAGGTTTTTTATTTGCCAAAATGTGGTGGCTCAAGTAGCAAATTATTACCACCACTTTGAGCAGGTCTGATCATCCATCAGTTATTAATTCCCTTGGCACACCACTGCATAATATGGTTGTTTCTGGGCAAATGAGCCACTGTGGCTCCAGTTAAATGAAACTCACTTCTGCAGTCTGATCTTTCCTCAAAACTGCAATTTGACTGTGAAATACAGTGACTTATATGATCATTTTCATGACTGTCATACTCAAATATGTTTCTGGGGAGAATGTTTCTGACTGTCTTCCATAATTGAAAGGGTTGGAATTATTTTCAGAAGTCATGTTATAGATATAAAGAAAATAATTACCCATGGCATTATAATTTCTTCTTTATTGGTGTTTGCCCTGTGATGATTTCAGTGCTCAGATACACAGAATTTCTTTCATTATTCAAAACTTTCATGTTGAATGTATTATACTAAATCCTTAAAATACATAATCGCTAAGGTTTTGTCTTAGATGATGTTCTTTTGGCACTCTTCTTTGACTAAAATCAAACTGATACAACATTCATCATTGCCTAAACTATATGTTACACTAATTTGTTTATTTGCTTGTTTTTGTTTGCTTTTTTATTTCTTTGTCTTCCCCTCTGGATTGTAATCTCCATGAGGATGGGGCTTTATCTGTCTGTTCATCAGTGTATTACCAGTCCTGAGAATAGTGTCTGGATTATAGTAACTCTCACTAAATATATATCTAATGAATGAATAAAGCTTTCCAGATGCTTCCAGAAAACATATAATAGTTGATGATTTTATTTTTTTTCTGAAGATAAAGAAAAGCAATTTGTATAGCTACCCCAGAATTTAGAAAAAAATAAAGGTACCGTTCCTCTTCTATGATGATACGTAAATAAATATATCAATTAAAAAGCATACTGTTTATTTTTCAAAATTGCTTTGCTGACTCCATGGCTAATTCAGGCAGGTACTAAGAAGTCTACTATGATTTAAAATCTCAAGGAATGGTTTGCAAAAGTAAAACAAATGTTTACGTATTTATTTAATGGTATACGTTCTATAAAGAGATCCCATCTTATTACTATGGTAATAAATTGGAAGCCACTAATTACCTTTTTAAGTCTATGGTTATATGCAGTTCACATATTGCTTAATGAAATTTCTCCATGTCAAAGAAAATAATGAATCCAAAAATTTTTTCCTCACTTCCTTATATGAAAATATCAAAGCATTAAAAAAAAACACCTAATTCTCAATAAGTTGTAGAAATGGACAGAAACAGTAATCCCGCTATTGTTTTAGAGTAAATGTCTCATGCTGACATCACAGTCTAGGTATGTTTGATGTCATTACGCACAATATTCTACACATGCTTAATCTTAGCTCTCAAACAAGCATATGAAGAACAGCCAAGAAACAGGTGCATCACACTCTTCCAGCACAAGCTTGTCAGTTTGGATGCAAATAATTTTATGGTGCAAGAATCTAATCTGCTAATAGACTGCTTATATTTATGTCATAATCAGTTTTCCAACTAGCCCAAACAAATCTATTTTCACCCAAGGGATTTTCCTGAGAGTTCACTTAAAGATTTATAAGAACTTAGGATTTGGGGGAAGAAAATACAAGGGAAATTGATTCCTTGCTCATTTCTGTAAAGGATAAATTCAGGGCTCCTGTTTGGAGTGGATGCCAAGTTCTGTAGTGCTTTCTTTTCACTCTCTTTTAAAATTCACTCTCTGCCTTCCTTGTCTCTTCCTACAATCAAAAAGGATAAATTTAGAGAAGTTCATGTCAAGGCTGAATCATGTGAAAAGGGATAAGAGAAGCAGGACTATCACACTTCACCCATGAGTAGCAACAATAATTACCATCAGAAAACAATCTAGACACAGAATTTTCCCTATAAAAAGTATAATGTATTCGAATATTTATGGTCTAAAAGACTACGAAGAACTAGTAAAAGTTTTAATTTTCCATATTCCTAACACATTATACTTCAATATTTTCAAAGCATTATAACTAAACAATTTTTCAAATTTTAGTTAAGTTATGTAAAATGGGACAAAGTAATTATATGTATTTTAAATAATTTACATTTTTTCTAATGGCTGTTATAAAGATTAAACACATCTTGAAAATTCTAACCTAGCACTAATTTTATGCACAATAGAATGAATGTATTAATATTAATATCAATATTTTATTAAATAAATATACATAAGTGGTTCTATCTTGGTTTCTATCTTTAAAATCAACAACTAATGATTAAGATTAGAGCCACATGTCCTAGGAAAGGTGATAAATTGCATTCTAAGGTCAAAGTAATTTTACTCTTTGGAGTGAATAATTCTATTTTTTTCTACTCTGTATGTTTTTAGGTGAGCAAATTTTGAATCCAGTTCAAATGGAGGTGTTCACTATGATAAAATCCTCCTGCATAGCCCTCATATTGAATTATAAGAAGGTTCAAATTGATGGCTTCTTTTGGTATACGAAGGAGGGGAGAAAGGGAGGAAATGGAAAAGGAAGGAGGATAAGAGGGAGGGATAAAAGAGTGATAATGTGGTGGACATTGAGACTTGCCATCTGAATCCTTTGAAGGGTGATTTGTTGCCCCAGCTGTTTGGTCTTCCAGGATTTGCCTCCACTACAGAGAGCAAACTTGCCCAGGTCCCGTACTTCCTAGGACTAGGACAGCCTACGTTCAATCATGGATCCAGGCAGAATTATGAAGGCCCAACCCCTTAAATCCAATATGGGTTAAGTTGGGTGCCATATATATATATGCACACACACACACATATAAAATTGGGTTGGCCAAAACGTTTGTTTGGGTTTTCCATAAAAACTTATGGAAAACCCGAACAAACGTTTTGGCCAAAACCCAATGTATTCCAGAGATCTCCCGGGGTTGGCTTAGGCTGTTTTTGAACCTGCATCTCTGTTCAGTTTCTCCCTTTTCCCAGTCCTGTTTCCCATCCCACTTCCTTCCACAGGCAATGATCTCTAACAAAGACATTCCAAACTCCTACTTGGCATCTGCCTCCAGAAAACCCAACCTGAGACATTCAGGGAGAGAAAAGGAGAGAACAAAGGAATAAAAGACGGATAAAGAAAAAATAAACTCACATTTGTTGACTACTGAATATATTAGTGGCCAGTAATTGAGTTAATAATCATTTTACAGAAACATTTAAATATTTAACCTTCACGGGAACATTTAATGAGGAAATTATACTTATCCTCATTCTATGCATATAGAAACTGAGACTCAAAGAGACTTAGACTCTGTTTTGAAGTTGTGTAGGTACTGAATTGGACAGCTAAGACTCAAATGCAAGAGGTTTCAAATCCTTTCCACTACACCACAACTTTTTTTGTGCATCTGCTTTTTGTAACACCTGTAAGTTCCTTGAAATACATGATCTCAATTGAATCTCTACATTATATGCATTTTTAAATAGTGAAGCTGGTTACCTGATACCAAGTACTGACAAAAATATTACAAGATCAACATAAGCCAGTCTTATGATCATTGTTTTATATAGTCAACTGTCTCTGAAATTTATCACTATTCATCCTCTGGTGTATTTTATTCCTTCTGCCATTTGCATGTGTTCATCTGAGATGATTCTCCCTCCATCTGTAGAACTCCCCTTATTATTTCATGAAGTGTGGTTTTTCTGGTGACTAATAACCTCAGTTTTTACTTCTTTAAGCATTTATATTTCATTTTCATTTTTGAAGACTATTTTCAATATGATAAAATTCCTTGTTGGTACGTATTTTCCCCTTTACCTTAAAGATGTTATTCCATTGTGATCTAACTTCCATTTTGTTGGTTGAAAATCATTTTTCAGTCTTAGATTTTGCTCCTTTGAAATCAACAAGTAATGGCATTCTATAGGAAAAATTTTAGAGCCTCCAAATAATATTTACCTCTTCCAGATGGGATTAACTTTTCTTGTAGAAAACAGTTACTGTGGGAGCAGGTCATCTGATCCAACAAGGAATTGAGATGAACTGAGTCAGGCTTTAGGTATCTTTGTGGTTTGCCTTTACTCTTAAAGCGTAGTCCTTCAGGATTCCCAGCTAAAAATGTAAGGTTTTCCTTGGTAAACCCTGAATTTAATTTCTTAGCCTCTCAGTAGCTGCTTTATTCATGGAATTTGAGATGCTCAAAATTAGGAATCACCTAATGCCTTGAGGAGAACACTTGGCAGAGAATTTTGGGTTCACTTAATCACATTTTCCTTCCCTCTACGTCTTGACCTCTGAAGTCCTGTCTGCCTTCTTTGCTTTCTGTTACCTTAAAGCTGCCAGCTTTTAAGTTGATTTCTGTGGGATATTTGATCTACTACAAGCTACTCCATTGTAGCCAGAAGATAGTCTCCATTTGTTTTCTCATTAGATCTTGTTAGAACAATGTTTGGCTATTTTGATGCCGCTTTTTATTATATATAGCCATTTTGTATAGAGAGTTAATATTTTATGTCACTGGCTGTACCAGTATTGTTTTTCCTAGCTTATCTAGCTTTGGTTGATGACTACCTGTGTATATCTTTCCACATGAGTTCCTCTAATATTTTCTCAAAACTGCAATCTTTCTCTTACATTCTCTTTCCTTTTATTGCCTCTCTATTTTTTCAAGGAAACTGTCTCTATTCCTAAAAATTTTATTCAAGAAAAATTATGGCAAGTGTAGTTTGAGGTAGAGTAAAAGAAGGGCAAAGGTTCTTAAATTATTATTTACAGTTGTAAATGTTTAGACATAAATGGAAATACATTGTAAGCAAAAAGGACTAGTACTCCCCTAAATGGAGGCCAAATTATATGAGATTTTTCTCTCAAGCAAACACACATGAGATAATACCTGGGTGTGTTGTAAGTTATAGTTAGAAGGTTCAGGCCATCATGTTGATCATGAAGAAACTATATTCTTGTAGAAAACTCTGTGTTAAAACAAACTGATCACATATATGAGATACAGTAATTTCGCACTTTTTCTTTCCAGGTGAGACCAACTCTTGTATATATATTTCCAGTTTATATTCAAGCTTTGACTTTCAGATGTTTACATGTTAAAAGTCCTATATACTATGTTTCTTCCCCTTTGAAAGTTTTTTCTTACTCCTACTTCCCTGAAAGTAACATAAATCACCAACTTGTTTGAATAATAAACAAATAAAATGGTATATAATTTATCATTCCCTTCCTGGAAACTTGAATCTTATTACTCTGAATGCAGAGATATAATCTAATATTATCAATACATACTGAGCAACCTCGGCTTTTTCAATCTGTTTGCATTTGTAATGTAATATTTCTTCGGAATTATTCCTTTAAATAGTCCAACTTATCTCTATCTCCATATGGTGACGTGTAGCTCGATATTTTAAAGAAAATGAAATGCTGGATGAGTCTCTGCTAGCATTCCTGAGCTCACTAATGCATTTATTTCTTCTACCTCTTTAAAGAGACTATGGCATGTCACAAACTAGTTTCTGCATTATTATATTTCTATAAGTGATAGAAATTAAAGGTTAACATTTGAAAACTATCACATGGCCACCAATCCTAAGCATTTTAAGTCAACACTTTTCCTACAAAACAAGATCAAAAAAGGAATTCATAATTAACATTAAAAAGGTGATGCAATGTATCCCTAGTTTGAATATAGGGTTAATAGAATTACAGTCAACTATCTCCACTTCTATCATTTTACTTAATGGTATCATGATTGACATATGAATAAGACCCCAAAATCATTAAGTGAAAATGTTCTGAATTTACATGTGAGAAAATGTGGTTAGATAATATTATACAGCTAGGTATATTTGAAAAGTAGACTTCTTGAAAGGAAAGTGGTGTTCCTGGCTGCTGAGAGACAGAGTGGAAAACCTAGGGCAAAAGAGAGCTCAGTTGGATTTAACAGACTCTTTAAGAGCACAGGGTCATATCCAAAAAATCATTGCTAAGACCAGTGTGAAGGAGCTTTTTCCCTATGTTTTCTCCTAGGAGTTTTATGATTTCAGGTATCACATTAAGTCTTTAACCCTTTTCAAGTTAATTTTTGTGTATGGTGTAAGATAAGGGTTCAGTTTCGTTCTTTTGCATATGGATATCCAGTTTTTCCACCACCATTTATTACAGACACCATCCTTTTCCCATTGTTTACTCTTGGTGACCTTATCAAGGATAAGTTGACTGCATATGTGAGTTTACTTCTGGGCTCTGTGTTCTCTTCCATTGGTCTATGTGTCTGTTTTTATGCCACTACCAGGTTGTTTTGATTACTATAGCTTTTAGTATAGTTTGAAATAAAGACATGTGATGCCTTCAGATTTGTTCTTTCTCAAAATTACTTTGGCTATCTGAGCTCTTTCAAGCTACAGTACTAATTTTAGTATTTTTTTTCTTTTTCTGTGAGAAGTGTGATTGAAGCTTTTATAAGGATTGTACTGGATATATAGATCGCTTTGGGTAGTATGAACATTTTAACAATATTAATTTTTCCAACCCATGTACATGGGACATCTTTCTATTTATTTGTGTCTTCTTTAATAACTTTGATTAGTGTCCTACAATTTTCAGTGTACAGATCTAAAAGGACTTTTGAATTATTTCTGTTTGATTTTTATATTTTTCATTTATGTTATTCATTTAATTTGATTTTAATAAATGTCCTTATTCTCTTTTTGTTAAGTTTTATTAACTAATTGCATTTATGTATTGATTTATAATATTTATCTCTCTTGACCTAACTTTCAAATGTAGTAAGGAAAAAGAAAAAGATGAAGACACACCTATGAATATTATTTATTTCTTTTGTAAGGGATATAGAAAGTCTTTCTTCTCTGCCATTTATCTGTTCCAGTCCTACCAACATGAATGTCAACTACAGATTCAGTGATGAACCAAAAGTTGTCAGTGATGAACCAAAAGTCTGGTTCTGTCTTTTAGCTCCAAATTCACCCAGGACAGTAACGAGGCTGCCCTCATGTAATGCTGTAGAAATCTTTTAATGATCAAGGCTTTTCTGTTCCAAAAACCCCAATCTCTTTAGAAATAAATTTAAGATTAAAAATTCCTGGATCTAGCCAAAAGTCCCTAATATAGACCAAGCTGTGCTTACAAATGAAGGAAATAAGATAGAGGTGCCATGGAGGGAGGGGTTCTTTGTGTAATCACACAGATCGAGGCTTAGTAAACAGATAGGCATTTCTGAATTCTGCACTACAATTTTTTTTTTAGAAAAAGGGTCCACAAGATTTTTTTAAATCTCTATAATATAATTAGCCCACCTCTTTTCTGTGAAAATTGTGTCATTTTCCATCAAGACAAATGTGCAGAAGGGATCTCCCTACACTGTTCCTCAATCCTGAGCACTCGGTGGAATTAGTAATGTAGTCAACAGGCGTATTAGGATGGGAGTTATATTTTTGCTGGCTTCTCTGTAAATACAAAGGAAAAAACACTCATTTTGATCAGCTAGGGTTTGACGTAGATTTCCCCAGGAAAAGCCTCTGTCCTTACTCTTCATGTCGATTTTGTGGAGAGTGGCTACTATCCACAGGTGGCTGACTCCACATAGAGTCCTTTTGCCACTCAGGTCGACACACGGCTGAGATGAGAAAACAGACTTGAGATTTTGAGTGGATAGCCGAAGCCTGACCTCTAAACCACATTGCCACTCCACTCCCCAACCAGAAGCTTGCTCCACTGTTTTATTATAAGGTTTGTTGTTGTAGTTGTTGTTGTCATATTTTATCACCATTTTATTTTAGTGTAAAAATCAGGAGGTCTAATTTATATCCTAGATCTTGAAACTAACCACTTTTAGTCTTCTCATTTGTAACATATGGGTCTTAAAGTGGATAACACAAAAATAAAACAAAACAAAAAGTGACTGATAAAATATCCCTTCCAGATCTAAGCTTCTGTTATTGATGATGTGTTCACATCATTCTCATCATTGAATAACATACATGTTGTATGTCTCTTATGAGCAAGAAAATATCTGATGTGCAAAAAAGGCCCCTGCCCTTTGGAGACTCAAAAACAACTATAGAAAACAAAACAAGTCATAAGCAAACCTGTATCTCTTAATATCAGTATGTGTTTTTGAACACTGGTAAAGGAAAGATCTTTGGCTCAAGATACGAAATATAAATGACGAGTCATTTTGCAGAAGCAAGCAAATGACAACTTTTGGTTAACTCAAAATTGCTCATCAATTGCAGTTGGAAAGTATATGGTCTTTCAGGGCTTCTTCCTTTTCCTATTGGTGCTTCCTAGAGTAATAAGATGACTGGGTCTCAGAATGTGGGTTTGCTGCAGGCAGCATCATGCATCAGACATTTTATGGTCCACCTATTTCCTGATCAAAGGAGAAGTTCCAAACCCATTTTCACCAACATTTGCAGATGCTCTCCCCCTCCAAATGTCTTTTTAAGTATCCAGACACAGCAGTCTGGCTCTTTTTCTGGGTAGTGATCTCCTCTTCTGGCTACACGAATAGTTACATGCTCCAATAGATGAGATCTTCCAAAAACTTTACATTTGAAAATAAAAATATCATTTTCTATTTGGATCCACATGGCTTTGAAACGAAGATGATCATTCATGAGAGGTGCGACGAAGCCCTCTATTTTGTTCACAGAGACCAAAGGATGGAGAGGAGGGAGTCTTGGATGAGGTTTCTGGGACCGTTTCAGGAGAGGAGTGCCATTGGCAACTGGAGGAAATATCTTTGTCTCAGTCATTATGCTGCCAGGAGTGCTGGAAACTCAGCTGCGCACAGTGGGAGCCGGGAGCTCTCAGAAGAGGCAGATGGCACGGCATGAGGAAGCTAGGAAGCAGAAGCTTCAACTTTCCTGGAACCATCCTCTCTCCTCCTTTGTCACACGGCTCATGAGATTCTGAGTTTGCTTGTTCTTTCCTGCAGTTGAAAGCACAGAGTAATTGCCAAGAGAGGAGCCCCAAGCCTTCCCCCAGATAGCCTTCCCACCTTGTCCCTCAAGCTCCACAAGAGCAGGGTCAGAGAGAAGCGTCTGTGTGGTTTTTGAAGTCAGTGTCCGGCCAGTTAGCTGAGGGAGCTTCAACTTTGTTAAAGAAAACAGATATTTTCTTCTTTCTCCTGTGTATTTTCTGCTGGTTTAGAATCACACATGCATACACACACTGTTGCCAAGAATAAGGGGGAATTATATTTCCCACCATTTCTAATCATCTTGAGTGGAACC
The DNA here is from genome assembly GCF_949752795.1 of Hyperoodon ampullatus. NCBI lineage: Eukaryota > Metazoa > Chordata > Mammalia > Artiodactyla > Ziphiidae > Hyperoodon > Hyperoodon ampullatus. The sequence continues at coordinate 99,254,618 of NC_136923.1, forward strand.
AATTTATTTTGTGTTGAATGGGGGTGCTCATAAGCGAAAAGGTAGCCCTGGGACTGGATTGAGATATGAAGGGAAATTGAAGCACAGTAAAGCTCCATGCATGATGGTTTGCACCAGATCCATAATCACCACATAAGATATTCTTATGTAGACAGGTGCAGGTAATTAAGCAACACATTGACAATTTTTCAGTCCCTTAGCCATTTCCAGGGGATCTGGGATAATGCCATGCTCTCCAGACAAACCTTTCAAGATGGCATCAGGAGCGAAGAACTTCCACTCCACTGTCCAGTCTCATAAGAGACAATTCAAATTTAATTTTGTCCTTTTAACTGAGAGTAAAATTAATCTATTAATCTATTGGGCTGGCTACCTTCTGAAATACATTCTCTGTAACACATAATGTATCAAATTAAACTTAGAGTTACACAAATAGTTAAGGATTCAAATTTTAAAACTTCTTGGGACATGGAATTTGCAAATAAAAGTATGGTGCACTAATAAACTGACAAAATTAGATGTGAAAAATGATATTGAAAATATAATCATACCCATCCATATATTGTGTACCTTAATTTCATTTAAGCCACCTAGTAATTCTTTTTTTTTTTTTTTTTTTTTTTTTTGCGGTACGCGGGCCTCTCACTGTTGTGGCCTCTCCCATTGCAGAGCACAGGCTCCGGACGCACAGGCTCAGCAGCCGTGGCTCACGGGCCCAGCCGCTCCGCGGCATGTGGGATCCTCCCGGACCGGGGCACGAACCCGCGTCCCCTGCATCGGCAGGCGGACTCTCAACCACTGCGCCACCAGGGAAGCCCCTAGTAATTCTTGAGGTAGGCACTCTCTCTATTTTATAGATGAGGAAGCTTAGAGAGATTAAGAACACTTCTAAGGCCCCGAAGCTAGATGGGGTGATATTTGGGTCTAGGTATATCTCAGTACTAGTTTTGGTTGTTAAGAATAGCTAAATTGCACATCAGTTGGGTAGATTGTGTCTTTAGAAACCAGTTGGGAGGTCATAGCAAATCAATAATTGGGTCTCAACCTACAACAGAATTTTTCCAGTTTTTCATTAACAGTATTAGCCTGATATTGAAGTTATAAAATGATACTGTTACAAGCATATTGATTAATTAAGGCCCTAATAAAGTCTTTATCATTTTATAACTTCAATATCAGGCTAAAGTTTCAGTAAAGAACAAAAATATATTATCTTAGAATCTTGGTTCCTTCTGCAGACTTCTAGTAGGAATTGCCTGAAGGGTATTTGTTATGGGCTGAATTGTGTCCCCCAGAATTGTTATGCTAAAGTCTTAACCCCGACCCCTTCAGAGTATGACTGTATCTGGAGATAGGCCTTTTAAGAGGTTATTAACTTAAAATAAGGCCGTTAAGGTGGACTGTAATCTAATCTGACTGGTATACTTAGGAGAAGAGTAGGTTAGGTCAGAGACACACACTCAGGAAAGACCATGTGAGGGCAGCCTCACATGCAGAGAGAGGCCTCAGAACAAACCAGCCCTATCAACACTTTGATCTTGGACTTCTAGCCTCCAGAACTGTGAGAGAATCAATTTTTGTGGTTTAAGCTGCCTGCTCTTTGGTACTTTGTTATGACAGCCCTTTCAAATTCATTCAGTATTTTATGCCCATATTTATGAAATTCAAAAGCACAAACTCTTACTGACAAACTAGCAAGGATATAATGTAATTTAGAGATAATAAAACAGAAAGATTCTTTTAAAGGATTTTAAATATAAAAATGACCCTAATTAATACATCTTCAAATATTTATTCCCCAGTTATAAACATGAAAGCAAATTCAGCTTTGGCCAATTCCAATGTAGATGGAACAATCAAGGACAGTAGATAATTGTTTTGGACACATGTGGTGATGAGGCCTTTGTTCATTATTATATCTTGTTTGGATCTCTAAAGCCATGTAGTATAAAATAATAGCATACAAAACAGGAAATTAATTGGAAAACCAGGGTTATATTTTGCCTGTGCCAGTATCTTGTTATATGTCATTTGAGAAATTCAGTTAACCTCTTTGGGCCTCGGTTTCTTTACCTCCAAAGTGACGGGGTTGAACTAAATGAGTCTTGAGATTCCTTCTCACATTAGTGTTTATATTTATGACTGAACAAAGCAGCAACTGTGAAAAAGGAATTTCTGAAGAAAAAAATGCATATTTTTCCTGGATAATATAATATAATATAATATAATATAATATAATATAATATAATATTATATTATATTATATTATATTATATTATATTATATTATATTATATTATATTATATACCTTACTCTAGATTCATTCTAGAGAAAATAAATGAAATTGCTATGATGAGGATACTCTCATTTCATAAAAATGAAGAGTAAAAATAGCTTTCAATGAGGAAAAATAAATCATTTGTAGGGGAAAAAAAGATCTAATTTTGAAAGTGTTCAAATACTGAAATAGACTACAAAGCAACATTAAATGACTTTCTTCCTTGGATATCTTTTAAAGTAGTTATTTATTCATTTGTTCTTTTAATAAACATATCAACCACTTACTATATGTCAGGCAGTTTGTTAGCTGCTAGGTATAAATTCGTGAGCAAAAATAGAAACAAACTCCTGCCATGACAGTTCTATAAAAGAGAAAATAGTTATCAAATTAACATAAACACAAAAGAAAAATTACTTGAAGCAAATGTATCTGGGACTGTGAGAACTTGTAACAGGGAACTTGGGATAGAAAGTCTGGGAAGGCTTCCCCGAGGAAGTGGCCTTTGAGCTATTTGAGCTGTTATCTGACAGGAGCACAAAGATACCACTAGTCTCCTTACCACATATAAGCTTCACTTTTTTCTTACCAACAGAATCCTGATTTTTTTTTTCTTTTTACTGGCCATCAGTGTGCTCAGATGAATGACTAACCTCTAGCCTCTGTTGCAACCTGGGGTACCTATGTGACACAATTTCTTGTACATGAGAAATAATCAGAGCACTGTTAATGATTTCTCTGAAAATTTTATGTTTCTAATAGAAGTGCTGCACTTGTATCTTTCCCACTTACTTTTTCTTCCTAACTGGAAGAGAGATGCAACATTTGGAGGTACAACAGCCATTTTGTGACCATGAAGAACAAAGTCAGAGACAGGTTGTCTAGTAGGTCAAATCTGTAAAAGTGCTTTCCCTGGCTGATTCATTGAAATTATCCACACCTTCTGCAATACATACAGCTGGATATTTTCAGTTGGACCACTCTATAGTATGGATGTACTTGTCTGCTTCCACAGGTGTGGTTATTCACTTATCAAGTGTCAGTTATATTTTCTCTTAAGCCTATTGTCAGATGTATTTGGTATTGTAGTTATTTAATTGCATACTATGTAAAACAATAAAACAAGAGTGTCAAAAGAAGTCTTATTTTTTGTTTTATAAAAAGTAAGTTAAATGTTTTAAAAATGCATGATTGAGAGTTACTAAAAATGGCACAATGGGTTTGGGCAAAGCATTATTTAAAAATTAGGAAAAACATCATAAAATCCAAGAAAGACTTTGCACTCAAATTGTTATACAATTACCATACAAGAGTCTTCATGCTCTCCATTGCTCCAATTTAGACGAAAACTGGGAATTATGAAGGACACAACATGAGTGTGGTTTTTGGTCAAAAGGCCACAGGAAAATATGAGAAACTTTAATTAACCAACTGATACTCAGAGAAAGATCATATTGAAAGATGAGTGAAAACAAAATGTGTATTTATATGCTTTAGGTTTAATTGTGAAGCTTAATGTATGTATGTTTTCATTTTCCATGATTTCTTGTCTTAAGTGACTTTTTTCATTAACTAATCAGCTTCTGATGGTGTGATGGAACAAGATATCCAGTGATCTTCTATTAGGCTATGTAAGCAGCATTTACCCCATTTTAAGCCTGAAAATTTTGACACAGACGATGACTAAATCAAATCAGGTCCCTTGGTTCAATACGCTAGTTATTTATGGATGCAAAATATGATTTAAGGTGCTTCTTGCTTCATTTCCATTGTTCGATCCCTCACCATCATTTTGTCTAAGAAAACAGTGATACATCAATCACAACAGAAATTTTGTGAACATTAACTCACATTGGCTATATTCTCTCATTATGTAAGATATTCCCTGAATATAAATTAGGCCCATGAGGAAATGTGCCAAAAGGATATCATTTAGTGTCCTAAACGAATAATTTATACAGCCATACAAACACAGAGTTGCTCCCATGCACCGAATGTCACCCTAAAGGACTGGAACAGTGAATTCGCTTCCAAAATGCCAAACTGATATAAACTAGTTTCCTTATTTGATACATACTTTATACAGGAAAACAAAATGGCAACTTGCCAAACAAACGAACAAACAAACAAAAGCCCCAAACCTGCCTGATCATACAGGTCCTTAACAGCTGAGTTTTGGCAATTTAGTACAAGGGCTGTTGCCTCACAGCTGCAGAGCAATGCCATAGTCTATGAATTCAACTTCAGCTGCAAAATGGCTGCCACTCACGATGCCTGTGTAGAAGTCCTTCCCATCGTGGTTTACTGTGCTAATGTTGGGTCCAGGGACCATCAGATAATTCATTTGCCTACAGTTGCCTGAAAATTTTGCACCACTCCAGGTACTGTCACGTAATCAGATGGAATACACCTGGCCAAGGCAGATTTCTGCCATGTTATGCTCACAACATGCTGGTGGAATATATTCATCTTCTGAGTGAATCTGTGGAAGATGTTGACAGTGTTGTGCGTGTGCTTTTTAATCCAGATATGACTGTGCTCCTCTGGGCAGCTCCAGTCCTCTAATAGCAGTAGCCAAATCTATAAAAACTAAATGTACACCATAAAGTTCTAATGAGCAGTAGAGACTTGGGGTCTTGCTGTACATAATGCTGAATGCTAGTGTGTGTCCACACATGGGTTTGTATTAGAAAGAATTTTCCACATTTTTGTCCCTTTTTCTAAACACGCGGCCATCCTCTGTGTATTGCCATGCCAACACATGAACTGATAATAATATGGGTCTTTAAAAGGAGAATTTTTTTAAACTTACATATTGTAAATTAACACTTGCAGATGGTGTAAATACAAACTGTAGTTCTAACTATGAGTGATTACATTTAGGTTCCATGTGAAACTTTGTACAATGGCCACATAAAATTATGTGGAAAACTTTTAGTCAGTGTCCTTCCTGGAATTTATATGCTGAGAAATTTCATTTTCGCTTGAAGCTCACATAGAAAGTGGTCTAAACATAAGTGTCTTAAAATCTTTGAGGCTGAAGAATATGAATTAGTAAGATCTATTTCTTGCAGAAATAACTTTTTTTTTTTTTTTTTTTTTTTTTTTTTTTTTTTTTTTGCGGTATGCGGGCCTCTCTCTGTTGTGGCCTCTCCCGCTGCAGAGCACAGGCTCTGGACACACAGGCCCAGGGGCCATGGCTCACGGGGACCAGCGGCTCCGCGGCATGTGGGATCCTCCCGGACTAGGGCACGAACCCGTGTCCCCCGCATCGGCAGGCGGACTCTCAACCACTGCGCCACCAGGGAAGCCCAGAAATAACTTTTTAAATGTAATTGTGGATTTATACACATCATACTTAACATTTATCCCTAACATTTTATTTTATTTTTTGACTGTAATGTTTTTATTTTTAAATTTTTTATTGAACTATAGTTAATTTACAGTTATGTCACTAACATTTTTAGACTCATAAATTGAATCAGTATCCTTGTAGTATATTTGTATAGACATCTTAGATATATAGATAAATAGATATGGATATAAACAGTCCAATTACCTGAGTAGTACAAGTTTTTATTATGTCCAAAAGAATATAGACATTATCAAACACTGCTGTGTCAGTGGAATTTGGTACAATATTTTTTTGGAGGAAATATGTATTAAAACCAATATGATTGTACAAGTATAGTTTTCTCATGCCCAAGAACCACATATGAAAGAAGACAACATAAAAACCTTTGCAAAGAAAATAGTTCATACGTCATGAAACAATTTTTTAAAATGTAGTGTCATTATAATGCTCTAACACAAAAAAAATTACCAAGCAAATTTTTAAGATAATTTTTTGAGAGTGCAAACTTACAAATAGCAATTAGTATTTTCTTATTTGGATCAAATTTTCTCCCAATTTCGTTTGAACGTATAAAAATGCCTTTCAATGGGAAGAATAGCTGGACTACCTATCACACAATGTGTCTTATAGCCAGTCTTTCATATTTAACTGGTTTTCAACATTTTAAAATCAATTATAATCATGGATTTGATGTTTCTGTACCATTCTCGATATGTAGATATGTTTAGCCAAATTTCCTTTGACCATGCTCATGAAAAATTTTAAAAGAAATGTGAAGTCTGTTTAGACTTTTACATCATAAAATGATGTAAAATAAATCATAAAATAATTAGTGAGGGAAAATGAGAGTTTCTTAAACCAAAAAATATCCATTCTCAACTGTCGTCCATTTTTTTCATCCCTGTATAAACAAATGAACACATTCATATACAGCTCATTTTTCCATTACCTTTTTTTGAAAAAAAATCTTCATTGGAGTATAAGTGCTTTACAATGGTGTATTAGTTTCTGCTGTAAACATTACCTTTTTAATAGTCGTTTCTTTAAAAAATTATTTAGCTGACATAGTCCTATGTCCTATGAAATAGCTTTTTTCTTTTCCAACAACTAGGACATTTAGCAGACATAGTCCTATGTCCTATGAAATAGCTTTTTTCTTTTCCAACAACTAACATTTATTCATTTAACCAATTTATCATAAAGAGATACTGAGCTATATATAGTCCTATTAGTCACACAAAATATAAAAGAAGGAATCATGGTTCTATTATGAGGATCTTCAAATGGTTAAAAATGGAGAAGGTATTCAGAGACGCAACAAATGATTTCTTCACTTCTCCACCAACTATGGAGTCTCTTCACCATGACTCAAACACTGACTCCTTCTGTGCTATGAGCAGCACCTCAACAATCCTAATCACAAATCTAACACCACTGTTAGCTTATGCATACGCACGTGTGTACATGCGTGCATATATGCATTGTGTGTTTAGATCACTTGTGCATATATGTACATTTATTGATAAATTACTCTTTGCTAGCTAGACATTTTATTAAGTGTTGTCCTATACCATATCCCTTTTAATCATTACACAACATACAAGAAAATCATAGCTCACAATAGCTAAGTATTTGGCAAACGCTGGATTTTGAACTTAGGTCAAATTTCAAGACTATGGTTTAGTGTCTATGCTACAGTAAATAATGGTCGATTACACACAGTTTGCTTTATAAATAAATATTCACATAAAAGAAAACATTCACTCGCAAGAAACAACTGTCATGTCTATGGAGGAGTAAGAAGAAGGAAGCTGCATTTAAATTATCTTTAGTAATGCTACGATTGAGAGACTTTATAACATTTAACAAGAGAGTAGGATTGGCCAGTTTTATAATTTTATCTCTATTGCCAACATATGAGATCATGTATCCTACAAGCTCTGATGATGACAATTAAGGCTAGGTGGGAAAATATCCACGATGGCTCTAAGTTTTCTTTTCCATCTGGCTCTAAAAATCTAAGAGCTCAAAGGCTGTTTTGGAGCTTCTGAGCAGCACAGTAAAGAAATTATTTAGAAAAGGCAGAAAAAACATAAGTATTTTATGCAAAATATTTTCTACTGTCTATAAAGTAAGAAACACCATGGAGATGTACAAGGCAGATTATGCTCAAATAAACACACAATAGCAGAACAGGAGGAATTGGTCATTCTCCTTAATACAATGGCAGAGTTGAGACATAGATACTCCCATCTTTTCTGACCCTTAAACCACCTTTACCCTTTAAAAGAACTTCTTAAGCAGAACATATTTTGTTTGGAAGCAAACCTTGAGGAGAAATGACTGTTTAGAAAGCCCTGATTGGATGAAGCCTTGGGATGGTTCGCCACAGTGAGTGGATTTACAGGCTCTAGTGACAGACATTCACACTATATATTCTTTCCACTACCACATACATGATGTCTACAGAGAATTACAAGTTCATTTTAACAAAAGAAAGAACTCATACTCTTTTAATCACATTAATATTGGCCTTTATTCATGCTAGACTATGCCTCCCAGGAAAAGCTTTTGTATCTATCAGATCTTAAATGACCATCAGATGAGGAAAGAGGATGGAAAGTCAGAATCAGTGGATCTCTTTTTATTAAGAATATCAGTAAATATTCAAAGCGAATGAGTTCACATTAGGCAGAAGGCCTAATTCCAAGTGTTCATGTTCACCAAAGTCCCAAAGAAATATTTCCTCTCAAATTTTGGGAAGAATGTTTTAACAGACCATGACACTTCTGACTGTGTGTTTATATTTATGATCACCACTGTTTTCTTTTAACTGTACTCTTGTTCAAAAAATGTATAAGCATCAGGGCAAAAATCATCAAATGTCTTCAAAGTTATTTTGACTTATGATCAGACTCTTATGGGAAATTTTAATTTTTACCCAAATTAGTTTTCCTCCTACTAATGAGTTGGCTCTCTCTGCAGATCTTTTAAAGAATGGAACTGTTATGTGGTTCATTAGAGGAATGTGTGGTTACATAAAAAGCTTTTAGGGGACGGTGTTATAATTGGAAGAGTATATATTCACATGGAAATTTTTTCCTAGATTAAAATTTTTAAAAGCTGGAAGATTGGCAATTCAAAATTTTATCTCTTGGTTTCTTAGAAAAGCTCCTTTATTTTCAAATCCACAAGCCAACACAAGTAGAATGAATCTATTTATTGCCTGGATGGCACAATCAAAATAACAGTGAACTCTGTTTTTGCCAATTGCATGTGGAAAAACAATTGATATTGTGTAAAATATTAAAATATTGAAAAGAAGCTTTAAATAGAGAAAATATGTGTTAGAATTGAGAAAGGACCAATCCCTAAAATGAGACTGATTGAAATTCTGAGTTTGTGAATTTTATCATGAAGTTGTATTGAATCCATAATAGACTCTTCTTTAAATCCTTTGAATTCTTGCATGTCACTGTCTTCAAATGTGTAATGTTAACCTATGCAAGACATAATAATGGCATTAATTTTTAATTGCATTAGGTACAAGCACATTAGCCCATTTGTTCTCCTCAAGTGTCCTTTGATGTACACAGGTTATAATAAAATTTTAAAAGTAAGGAAACTGAGAACCAGAAATGAAAAGGAATTTCCCAGTGAAGCATACAGAAAGTGGCAGAGCTAGGCAGAAACCAAGATAGCCTGACACTGAAGCCCAGTGTCCTTCTAGTTAAATCATATTGCAGAACTGTTAAGATCTAATCTTGCTTATTGAGTAATGAAACTATTATCCCATACTATAAGCCTAGTACCAGCCATCAGTTGTTATCTTTATCAGTTGTTATCATGGGTTATTGGTATCTCCTTTAGTTAGCAGTTGTTGTCAGTTATCTACTTTAATAAGAAAACATGAGAATACAGTTATTGAAAAAATGCATAGATAAGTGTAAAAATACTAATATTTGTCAGTTGTTTCAATATTTTCCATCAAACTTAGAAAGTTAATTTAAATAGTCTTCCAAGGTAGCATACTAAGAACTATTTGGAAAGTAGTAACAATGTAAATTTACCTTTTATTCTTTGTCTCAAATTATTCTCTGATAAAGTAAAATATAACTCAGTGACCAAAAGGGATAAGCAGTAGCAGCAGCACAAGAGCAAAAGTTCGGAATTACACATGGATTTAATAATCAAACTTGAATAATGAAAATCTGAAAATGCATAAGAATGTCTACAATTTGTAATTGCCATTCAGTTCCTTCAAGAAGTAATTCTCATTAGCACAGTAACTTTATTTTAGAATATTTGAAGTAACATTGTAAAACTGTGTGTATGGAAGGAAGAAGGAATACAGATAATCAGAGGTCAGTATGGAAGAAGACATATAAAATGATGGAATCCAAATAAAATAAACAAGCCATCAAAACAAGAATCCAGCACCTCCCACCTGATAAAACACCATTGTTTTGGGTCTAGCATCATGCCAAGTTTTTGTATCACATTTAATGTTCCCGTAGAAACTCAATACATTGAAGAATAAAGGAACTTTGAACAAGGGGATAAACAAGATTCTAAAATACTGACAGGGGCGTCCCTGGTGCTGCAGTGGTTGAGAATCCACCTGCCAATGCAGGGGACATGGGTTCGATCCCTGGTCTGAGAAGATCCCACATGCCACAAAGCAACTAAGCCCATGAGCCACAGCTACTGAGCCTGTGCTCTAGAGCCCGTGAGCCACAACTACTGAGCCTGCGAGCCACAACTACTGAAGCCCGTGCACCTAGAGCCCATGCTCTGCAACAAGAGAAGCCACTTCAATGAGAAGCCCGTGCACCACAACGAAGAGTAGACCCTGCTCACCACAACTAGAGAAAGCCCATGCGCAGCAATGAAGACCCAACACAGCCCAAAATAAATAAAATAAATTTTAAAAATAAATAAATAAAATACTGACAAGGCCAGAATAAAGTCATATCTTGATATCTTACAAGTTCAGACTCAGTACTACATATCAAAGTGATTTGGCATTTTTTAACTAATTAGTTTAGTTGATTGGCCATTTGGGGGAGAATTGTTTATTTCTGTTTTCTCATATATCATCTCATCTTCTCCTAAAACAGAGAATTTTCAGAATTCCACAATTGGCAATAAGCTGAAAACTTTTTATTTTGTTTTTGCTTATGACAGTGCTACCCCCTCTTAGGAGGCAGAGAGCCATACCTACATGTCATTCATACTTACAGTGTCACTTGGCAAAATCCATCAGTCTCTTAGTAAGAGGCAGGAAACCTCTTGCCCAGGGTCCACTGATACAATAATACAAGAGGGAATGCTAAGAAAGCATCATTTTTGACGTTCAGGCACAAACACATACCTACAACTTGGGCTTGTTTAGGAAAACTGAGAACCACCCCTGCCCCACCATGAGGCTTTCACTGAGTAACAAATAACAGGAATTTACCATTTGTGGAGAGACAAGAGAACCTTTCTTAGGATTCTCTTAGGGGACCTACACTTAGGAATGTGTAGGGCCTACTGAAAGCTACATGTAGGGGAGGAATTTTTAGAAAAGCCCTTTGGCACTCCAGCTCTTACAGTAAGCACAAGGCAATGGCAGTGCTCCCCAGGAAGTATCTGAGCCTGTGGTGCACTGAAAGTAACAAGAATAGCAGAACCCCAACTCAGCCCAGCAGCTGACCCTATTGACTCCATCCTATACAATAATGGTCTTATGGGGGAAGAGTCATACCTATTTCCAGGCATAAATAGGCTTTAGCCTCTGCGCTGCTCTTCTACCAAAATGTCTGGCATTCAATCAAAAATTACAAGGCACCAAAAAAAGTGAGAATAAAAGAAAGACCCATTGACAAAAGATGAAAACATCAACCAAACTGGATTCAGAGGTGAGAACTATCATAAGGGTTTTTAAGTGACTCTATTAATATGAAAAAGCATCCTGCAGAAAAGGTAAATAGCATTGTATTAGTAAGCATTCTCTAGAATAGCAAACAATAGGAAATATCTATATCTATATTTATATCTATATCTATATCATCTATATCTGTATCTATATCATCTGTATTTATATCTGTACCTATATCTGCATCTATATCTATATCATCTATATTTGTATCTGTATCTATATCATCTATATCTATATCTCCTAAGGACTGGCTCACACAGTTGCAGGACTGGCAAGTCCAGAATCTGCAGGGCAGGCTGGCGGGCTGACATTCTGGTAGGAGTTAATGTTGCAATCTTGAGTCCAAAGGTATCTGGAGACACACTCTCTTCCTCTTCACGGGACCTCAGTCTTCTCTCAGAAGGCCTTCAACTAGTTGCATGTGACCCACCCATATTATGGAGGATGATCTACTTTCCTAAAAGTGTACTGATTTAAATGTTAGTCACATTTAAAAATTATATTCACAGCAACATTTACACTAGTGTTTGACCAAACTACTGGGTACCTAGACAAGATGACACATAAAATTAACCATCACAACTAGTAAACTTGATAATTTACTAGAGGATGAGTGTGGACTAGCATGAAAATGAAAAACTCCTGAGGCTGTAATCACAGGGGGTCTCCATCCTTTCCTGGGCTCTCACTTCAGAAACTCCACCAGTTTCTTACTCTGGTGATCATGAGTAAGATGATCATGGAGTAAGATCAGTTTCTTACTCTCATGGTCCTGGCAAGAGGAAGTGAAAAGTAGCCATTGTGAATCCCTGCCAGAACCTTCTGCATAATAAAATCTTACTCTCCATGAAACTAATTCACTGGATGACAATGCCTAGTTCTTATCCCACCTGGGAGAAGAGAATTCCTCCCCACTCTAGCCCACAGCACCTTCCTACCTCATCTAAGGGGGGGAAATATTTTTTTAATTAAAAATAAAAAACAAAGCTAGTTAACAAGCAACTGAACTTCAAGGAAGTGGATTGGGACTGTTGCAGCCAAGGGAGTAGGGAGCAGAGGGAGGGGGAAAAAGCTATAACCCTAGAGGAGGGACAGGAACACTTGTGAAAGCCATACCTCTGAGACACAGTCCCACTGAAAGACTAAAACTTAATCAGAAGATGAGGGAACTTTTTTCCTTTCCCTCATGCTACCACCACGCCAAGACTCCAGCATAATAACAACAGTGGATTACAGCTGACAGGGCTGCAAGACAGACTCTCTGTAAGGAACAGTTTAATAAGAAGTCCCAAAACCAAGAAAAGAGACAAAAACGAGGATGCCAGAGGAGTTTGAAGCCACAGGTAATTACAATACAAGCATTAAACACAGCCCAACTGCTAGCTAGATTAACATAAATACTCACACTGAGGGCTTCTGACCTCAGAACCTATCATACAACATAAGTGACTTCCAACAAAATATTCCAAGGCATACGAGAGGCAAGGAAAACGTGGTCTGAAGAGACAGAGCAATCATCAGAACTGCACTCAAATATGACACAGATGTTGGAATTATCAGACAAAGAAGTTAAAATAACTACGGTCAACATATTAAGGGGTCTAATGGAACAAGTAGACCACATGAAAGACCAAATGGGTAATGTCAGCGGCAAGATGGACATTATTAAACAACAACAACAAAAAATTCAAAGGTAACACTAGAAATAAAAAGCACAGTAACAGGCATGAAGAAGGCCTTGGATGGCTCATCGGAGGATTTGACACAGCTAGGGGGAGGAAATCAGGGAAATTGAAAATGAGTCAAAAAAATTCCCAAACTTAAACACAAAGAAGAGAAAGAAAGAAGAAAGAACAGAACACCTCAGAACTGTGGAATAATATCAAGCAGTATAAAACACACATAATTAGAAAAATAGAAGGAGAAGAAAGAGTGAATGGGAGAGAAGAAATATTTGAAGTACTAATGACTGAAAAATACCTTAAATTAAGACAGACACCAAACCACAAATCCTGGAAGCCAAGACAACACCAAGATGTATCATATTTAAATGAAAGAAAATCAAAGACAGAGAAAATTTTGAAGAAAACCAGAGGAGTGAAAAACCACCTTTACCTATAGAGAAACAAGAATAAGAATTTAGCTGATTTCTCAAGAGAAACCATGTAAGCAAGAAGAGAGTAGATGGAATCTTCAAATTGTTCAAGAAAATAATTGCCAGTCTAGAATTACACATATAATGAAGTTTAACCTTAAAAAATTAAAAAGAAATAAAGATTTTCTTAGACAAACCAAAATTGAAGAAATTCATTTCCAGCAGACTTGCATTACAGGGAATGTTAAGAAAAGCTCTTCAGTCATAGAAAAAATGGGGTAGGTCAGAAACTTGTATTTATACAAAAAGAAGAAGGCAGAGAAGGACTAAACGGAAATAATAAGGTACCTGTACTATACCTAAAGCAACATAGTTGTATTTGAAGGTAGACTCAGGTTATTTTAAAAGGTATATTGTAAACTTAAGGACAACAACTAAAAAATATTTTTTAAGATTTAACCAAATGCAATGAAAAAGAATGCATCACAGAACCAAAGAGCTTAGGGAAAGACAGGAATGGTGAATACAAAGGAAAACACAGGTAGCTACACCTATTACACAAACTGCTGACAACCCAAGTTAAAAGCTTGAAGTCAGCCAGAGAGAAAGATTCATTATATGCTGAGAAAGAAAGATAAAAATGACACGAGACTTCTTGACAGAAACTGCAAACAAGCAGACCATGGAGAGACATCTGTAAAGTACTTGAAGAAAATTATCACCTAGAATTCTATACCCTTCAAAAATATCTTGCGGGCCTCCCTGGTGGCGCAGTGGTTGAGAGTCCGCCTGCCGATGCAGGGGATACGGGTTCGTGCCCCGGTCTGGGAGGATCCCATATGCCGCGGAGTGGCTGGGCCCGTGGGCCATGGCTGCTGGGCCTGCGCGTCCGGAGCCTGTGCTCCGCAGCGGGAGAGGCCGCAGCAGTGAGAGGCCCGCGTACCACAAAAAAAAAAAAAAAAAAAAAAAAAAATATCTTGCAAAAAATAATATCTATACTTTTTTGGACAAACCAAAGCTGAAAGAATTTATTATCAGCAGTTCTGCAGTACAAGAAAGATTAAAATATGTTGTTTCGCTAGAAGGAAAATAATATCAAATAGAAAGCTGGATCTGCAGAAAGGAATTGAAGATATCTAGAAATTGTAAAATTATGGTTAAATATAAAAGCCAATGTTTAGTTACTTTTACTCTTTTTAAAATATTATTGTCTAAAAAATAGAGTAGCAAGAAAAATAGTAGCCATGTACACTGAAGTTTAAAACATATTAGAAGTAAAATATATAATCATAACAAAAATGATGCCGGGGAAAATGAAAGGACACTGTTGTAGGATTCTTAAACTATAACAGTGTTTGCTCTTATTAGTATTTGATAGCAGCCTCTGATAAGTTAAAATGTATATTTTAAACTCCAGAGCAATTGTGAAATAATAAAATAAAGACCTATAGCAAGTAAACCACAGTGGAGATAAAAATAGAACCATAAAGATATTCTAATATTACAAAAGAAGAAAAGGAAGAAATAATACCAAAAAGTACGTAGTAAGATGGTAAACTTAAGCCATGCATATATCAAAATTATGTTAAATATATATGATCTAAGCATTCCAATTAAAGGCAAAAAGTATCAGATTGTATAAAAGCAGGAGCCAACCATGAACTGTTATTTTAAACATATATTTTAAATTCATAGATATGATTAAAAAAAGATGGTAAAATAGCATTTACTAAGGATTATTATAGGTCTTCTCATTTATTTACTGACAAAATTAAAATGATTCTATTATCCATGTTTTTGATCAATAATCTGTGATGCTTTTGAAGTGATTAAATAACATTTAATCAAGTTATGGTTTTTAACATCAAATAAGATTTGTTAAGTGTCCTTTACTTACATCATTAGTAGAAAAATATCTCTCTTCAGACTTTCAAGTAAGAGAACCCAAACAGGTTTTATTTAGTTCACACACATTCATAAATAAAAAATAAGTCCTTGAATTCCCAAAGACTTAGGGATATAAAATGGTAAACTGCACCCTAAGATAGGATGCACATGAGCACAAAGGTTTTCATACGATAAGAAGCTATTATTTTCCTAATGTGAGAAAAATAGCAATAACAGCCATCAAGAGTACCTTACCTTTATTTGTATCTGATGATATTATCCTATTGTTCAGTGTCTTTCATCAGGGCTATTGATGTACCGTTAATTAAGCTATGCACTTAAACTTCAGGTTGGGAATCCATAGGTGTATTCTTGGCAAAAATCTTGGGGATGTATGCCTGGCCATGACCTGAAGGGTTGCTAAGTAAGTGTCACAATAGTTTAAAACTGCTAAGAAGAGTGATGTATAAACAAAACCCAAGTTCCAGTCATTATTATTAATAATTATAATTGTCATCATGTCTGCCTCGAAGACCCATTAAATTCCATGTGAGCAAAATATCTTTCCTAGAACCCCTTCCTCTTCTGTGTTGGTGACAGCACTCTTTACCCTGTTCCCCACACTAGCAAATTCCCCAATTCCTTTTCTTTCAGGTCCCTAGTCTAATCTCTCATCAAGTTCTGTAGACCTGATTTTGTGTTTATATTAGTATTATCCTCTTCCTTGCTACTACTATTTACCCCAGTATTTGTCACCAAAGTATTGCAACATTTTTCTAATAGGTTCTTTTTGTTGCTGTTGTTAACTCTGCCCTCTCCACAGCTGCCTGAATAAATGGTATTATATCACCCTTTTGCCTAAAATCCTTCCAAGTTTCCCCAGGATCTACAGGAGAAGCACTAGCCAGTTACCTTGGTCCATGAGGTCCTGCATGATGTAACCCCTGTCTTTCTCTCCAGCTTCATCTCCAGCCACTCCCTGGCACAAACATATGTTTCAGAAACACTCACTACTTGTGTCCGCACACACACACACACACACACACACTTGCATCACCATTTCTTGCCTTTGTGGCTTTGCATTCTGACCCCACTCCCTGGAATAAATAATCAACCAGCACTCATTGTTTAGAACTCAGTTTAAGGTTACTGCTTCCAGAAGGCACAAGCCATCTTCTCTCCCTGTCCCCTCTCTGCCGTCACAATGCACGTATTTATCAAGCATTGTAATTAACCAGTTTACACCTTTCCTTCTTATTAGAAGGTAAACACATTTAGGGCTGAAACTATGTCTTCATCTTTTTTACCAACAGCGCTTATCTCAGTGCCTGACACATAGTAAACACTCAATAACTGTTAAATATTTGAATTTATGGGAAGTAAGATTTTCATTACTTAGGCAAGTGCATGGGATAACAGCCATATTGTTTTCATTACGTCAGTTTAAAAACATATCTGCAAATTCTTTGAAATTCCTTACAGAGAAATGTGGCCTCTTCCTCCACTTCGTGAAACTGGGCAGGGTTTTGTCACTGTTTCAATCAACAGAGTACAGCAGAAGTGATGCTCTGTGACTTGCAATGCTGAGGAACCAAGACACAACTTCCTGCTTCCTGGCATGCTTGTTCTTGAAGTCTTTACTGGCCAAGTAAGCAGTTTGACAGCCCTGAGGCTACCATGCTATTGGGGAAGCCAAATATAGCCCATGTGGAGACCATATGGATGGGTTCTGAGACTATGTAAAGAGATGGAAAGATGCTCAGACAGTCTCCAGCCATCCCAATCCCACCTCCATCACCTCTGTTCCAGCCACAGCTGCTCTGGCTGGTCCGTTCTAATACCACTTCTGAAACGTCTGACTTATAGAGATCGTGATAGATAAGAATGATTGTTGCTGTTTTAGGCCGGCCACTACATTTTTAGATGATTGGCTATACAGCAATAGAAAACTGGAACACTCTTTTTAAAGAGTAATTAAACATAATGGATTATAAAATTTAGAATTAATTAAATATTCTTTTTAAATGAAATACTATTTAAAAATCAAATGAAAATACAGGCATACCTCAGAGATATTGCCGGTTTGGTTTCAGACCACTGCAATAAAGGGAGTATCACAATAAAGCGAGTCACAAATTTTTTGGTTTCTCAGTGCACATAAAAGTTATGTTTACACTCTACCATAGTCCATTAGGTGTTCAATACCATTATGTCTTAAAAAACAATGGACACACCTTAATTAATACTTTGTGGCTGGGCTTCCCTGTTGGCGCAGTGGTTGAGAGTCCGCCTGCAGATGCAGGGGAAATGGGTTCGTGCCCCGGTCCGGGAAGATCCCACATTCTGCGGAGCGGCTGGGCCCGTGGGCCATGGCCTCTGAGCCTGCGCGTCCGGAGCCTGTGCTCCGCAACGGGAGAGGCCACAGCAGTGAGAGGCCCGCGTACCGCAAAAAAAAAAAAAAAAAAAAAAAAAAAAAAAAAAAAAATACTTTGTGGCTAAAAAGTGCTAACCATTTTCTGAGCCTTCAGAGAGTCACAGCAGTAACATTAAAGATCACTGATCACCATAAAACAAATATAATAATAATGAAAATGTTTGAAATATTGCACGAATTACCAAAAGATGAAGCAGATGCAAAGTGAGCAAATGCTTCTGGGAAACTGAGGCCAATAGACTTGCTCTTCACAGGGTCACCGCAAACCTTCAATCTGTAAAAAAACACAGTATCTGCAAAGCTCAATAAAGCAGAGGGCAGTAAAACAAGGTCTGCCTGTAATTCTACAGACTTTAGAAAGAGAATTGTAAGAACTACATAGAAAGAATGTTGAGCCCAACAGAGATTAGACATTGAAAGAGTGTTTAAGTAGATCAGAAAAAATAGAGAGAAAAAATATATACATTGTTGCATTTACAGACATCTGGGGAAGCTCGCATTTAATTTAAAAAAAAAGATTATTAACAAAACAAGAGCATTTATCAACGTTGGTTTTGAAGGAATAAAGAAGCCATATTTTCGTCCATGTTTTTCTTATTATAGTCCACTGGAATAGTCTACTTCTTAAGTAATTGGCCACACAGTCTTCTGACTTGATTTATTATTCTGTCAAGTAGAGTTCTGTGATTCTTGAAAGCACTTTAGAAATCGCTCGAGGTTTTAAAATTCATAAAAATAAATGAATTAAGAACTAAGGATGAAGTGAAGTTCCTTTTGTACTTCACTTTCTGTATGATGATACCACTAGAAAAGCTATACAGTTATATAATTATTTACATCCATATGGTCCACTGTGTTGCACAAAGTGATTTCATATATATTTGCTTTGTGTTTCTCATCCAGCCTTGCAGAAGTGGGAATTATTTCTATAGTGCAAATGAGATAACCAAAGCTAAGTGAATAATTACCCCATGCCTCTTCCCCCTACTTCTAGTGGAATTGAATGTGCTTTAAATCAGCAAATGTTGTTATTTATTACATATAAAACAGTGAGCTGAGTACTGCAGTATATGTAAAAGTGTATAAAACCCATTTTCTGTTTTCGTGGAGTTTACACTCTAACAGTGGGAGGCAGGGTGAAAAAATTAGCAAAAAATCTATATTAACGCAAACTCTCAGGATTTTGGAGTTGAGGAAAGTCTCGTGCATTTGAAAGGCTCATAAAAAGCTATACTTAAATTGGCCTTTAAAATAGGTCATCTTATTTTCCTTAATAAAAATAAAACAGAAAAGTACAAAGGGTAATGCCCTTTTGTCCAAGTGTATAAAATTTTGTCTCATGAGGAGACCCAAGGAAGTAGAGTGGATTAGTAATTCTTAGGTCAGAGACAAACACTGACCACTGGCCACATGGAAATCCTAGAATCTGATTCTTGGTTTGGTGCTCCAAGGATCAACAAGAGGGACGAGTCAGGCACATAAAGTACCAGGAGGGCATCAGATTGCAGCTGGAAATCTTCTTGCTGTTCAGCCTGCCATCTTGTCATCATCTCTCCCAGTTTGGTCAGTTGTACATATGCCTTGAGAATTAATGTAAATATTCAAGGCTAGAATCTAGGTTTACATTGATAATCTTTCTTCTGATTTTGTGTTTTTCAGCTTCAGAAGACAAAGGAACTCCAGGGAGTGGCCTGCTGGCTGTGTCTGCATCTCTTGAAAATTGATTGACATCTAGAATCCAGGTGAGTTTCTTCCTTTGAATAAATCACCCTCTTTCCCATATATTATGACCAGAACTGTCAGTGGTCTCCAAGTCCAGCTAGTTAGAAATGGGGCTTTTGAAGCCAAAGTCACAGGTTCACTTTCGTCAAGGACCAGTTAGCTCCAGCCCGCTTCATCCCCGACGTCTGAACCCACAATTGGGCTAGTCATTCCCCAGCCTCGAAGGG
This sequence comes from Hyperoodon ampullatus, assembly GCF_949752795.1. Taxonomy (NCBI): domain Eukaryota; kingdom Metazoa; phylum Chordata; class Mammalia; order Artiodactyla; family Ziphiidae; genus Hyperoodon; species Hyperoodon ampullatus. The sequence continues at coordinate 99,274,539 of NC_136923.1, forward strand.
GAACTTGATACAACAGTGTGAATGGGCACATCCATCACACCTGTAGACAGATGCAGATAAGCTAGAAGTCATACCCACGTGACTCGGTAACAGTGCCTCAATCACAGATTCATAGAGCAGGGTCTGAGCCCCACAATGAACTGATTATGTAACCTTGGATGAATTCATTCAACTCTCTGAATCTTCAGAAGGAACAAATGTCAACTGGTCTCTGGTCATCTGCACCGACACTTCAATGTCACATTTGCAAAACCACAGTTATTTCCTTCCCAGCATCTCGATCTAATCCCATTCTCACACTTCCTAAATGAGTGTCCAGGACTCCTCTCAATTCTGTCACCCTAGTCAGGAATCTAAGGGTTTTCCTAGTTTCTTCCCCTTGTCTTTGTGTTTAATGAATTTTGAAAAATGGTCTCCTAAAAATGTTTTATATATCCCCCCATCTCATCCCTATTCCCTCATCCTTGGTCCATCCTTTCTATTTCTGGTTTGAATCACTGGAATCAACCCTCACTGTGCCCCTTCCTCTCATCTCATCCCTCCTTATCCTAATCCTGCCTTCCCTCATGTGACCAGCAGAGCGCTGCCTCTCAGATGCATATCTCATTATGTAACCATGAGGCTCAATATTTTCCGTTATTCTGCCGGCAGCTTCATGTTCCACGTCAAACTCTGCCCCTCACGGTGTTCTCTGTCCAATATTTGCACTTGTTTTTTGCCATTGCCTCTGCTCTTCCCTCTATGTGGAAAGCCCTCCTCCCTCCAGGCCACCTGGGAGACTGCTTCACCCCAGGTCTCAGTTTACGTGTCCCCATGTTCAAGGCTTTCTACACTCGCTGGGTAAACTAAGGGGTTTTGGGGTTGGTTGGGTTTTTTTCCCCAAGAAAACAAACCTTGTGAAAATTATTTATAATTTTGTAATTGTTTCTCCTGTTTTTCCCAACACATTCTAAAATCATGACGAAGACAGATTACCTCTAGATCACTATATTCCCCCGTATTTAGAATAGTGTCTGGCACAGAGTGACCACTAAGTAGGTAGGTCTAACAAACATGTGAAAGTGTGGATGCTAAACGGAAAAACGTTTAGTCTAATGGCACCTGATGATTTGGCTGTACCTTTGGGCTGCAAGAGCCATAGAGGGTGGACATTCAGCAAGGCCAATCTAGAGCTATAGAGAAATGGAGGGTGGACATGAGCTAGAAAGTTACAGGACACTGGGGGCTGAGTGGGAGAAGGGCCAAAATAGGAGCCCTCAGAATCAGGATGGGGGGTGGAGCTCAGAAAAAAACACTTTGAGGTTGTTTCCTGTGGAGTTCTGTTCTGTTTGATCATCTGCTAATACTCCCCATAAATCCATAAATCAGGAATGTGTGGGCACTTGGGTGTGCATGGGGGGGGCGGATTATGTGTGTGTCTGAGAGAAAGAGAGGAGACAGAGACAGAGAAATACAGAGATAGAGATGAGAGAGAGAGAGAGAATGAGAGAATCTTAGGTGTACCTTTGAAAATAAGTAGGGCTTTGTTTCATGATGGGTGGATGGGCTATAGCACCCAGACCATAATTTCACAGTTAGGTATCCAAGCAGCAGAGGAAACCCAGTGAATTCCTTGAGAAACCTTGGACATAGACTTTGGAATTAAGGGTTTGAGTCAGTCTTGGCTTAGTATTGAAGAGTAAGACTGCTTCTCATGTAGTCTCTGAGTGACAGTAGGAATGGAAACTTCATGCTTAATGTCAATTTTGTATTCTAATAAACACAACCTCCAACTCTGCTCTATCTTTTAATCTCCAAAGTCTGAACCACTCCCTGTTATAAATTAGGGCAGTTCATCCACCCTCTCAGTTTCTGGGGGGTTGAATAATATTCTGCGGGTCTGAATATCTGAATATTTCTACCTGAACCCATGAAGCAATCATAAAAACATATCTCTTCATGGATTAAGCCACTTCCTGGTACCTTCATGCAGTGTAAGTAATACAACAGTCTTGTCTCTCATTGAAAGTCAGTCGTGTGTTCCTACATCCTTGGGAATCACTTCCCTGGAGAACACACCTCACAGAGCATAACTCCACATTACCTTTGAGACCTGCTTTCAAGGGTTCTTTTCCTGAAGCCCACCCAGGTTTTCATTAGCTCACATGACTTGTTGCCCTGTACTTGTATCAGAATTCTTGGGGAGCTTTATTAGCCATTATACTGCTTCACTGCATGGACCAGGTACCTCCATCATTAAGCTGAAAGAAACAATAAGCACTGCACTCCTGGGCACAGCTTGGGCAGAAGGGCATTGTAAGCTGGGCGATGGCTTAATGGTCCACAAGGTGCAGAGGCTCTGCCAACTTTAACTGAGCCTCAGCTCTCCTTCCTTTTAGAGTGAAAGGAAAAAAAAAAGTGCAACCCTGCCTCATCATTTAGGCATTCATTTCAGATGTGTTTACTGTAATTGTCTCTTCCCAGACCTCCCTGTTCATTCATACTTCCCCTGCTAGGAAAGGAACATAGTATTTTAGCTATTTTGATATTTTTGAAGCAATTGTATAAACATGGTTGCAAAATCATTTTGTTCTGTTCCCATTCAACTTTCAGAGAATTCACAAATTCGACTTACTGTTTTCTAGTGACATTACCTCTTGATACTGCCCTGCCTTCCTCTCTCCATTCAAAAGAAGTAACAGGATCACCAGATATACCATGTAGTTAGTTCATGGTTATAAATAGGGTTTTCTTTCACCAATAAGAGCTAAACTTGCTTTAATCTAGCATCTGGAAACTAAAAATAAGTCACCCTTTTGCAATTCTCCCAAATACACTGATGTGTCCACAGACTTTGATGTGAGAAGCCATCCACCCATTCTTTTTTTCCCTTGTCCATATGAATTAGATGTATTTTTATTTACTTACTTATCTTAATAAATGTATATAGTGTTGCTGAGAGATGCTCCTAATATTAGTGACCACAAGTCTCTGGAAAATCAGGTATTTCCTTACACAATTCAGTTCTGAGGCTTAATCAACACTTCATATTTATTTAGGGACCTTTATCTTTACCCAGTTTTTCTCATCTCACTGCGCTTCAGTTATGTATCCCAAATCAGACAGTCTCAAACCTGCGTATTTTATTTATTTATATTTTTTAAACCTGCTTATTTTAATTACATCTTCATTTTTTGGCTTCCTCTGGGCCTAGTGCAGCTACATATCCATATTATAAACAAATGCAGAAGAAATTTTGAGTAAATTGAGAGACAGATCATGTTCCTGAATGGGGAGGCTAAAGACTAAGATGTCAGTTTCTCATAAATCTGTTGATAAGTTTGATATCATTCCAAATAAACTTTAAAATATATATATATATATTTGAGAACTTGAGAATTTAAGTTGATCTGCAAATAAAAGGTTTGGTCTAGGTAGGAAGACTCAAGAACTTTGGGGGTAAAAAAAGAGTAATAAAGGGAGGCTTGTTTCTGCCAATAAATATACTACAAAAAATTTTTAAATGAGTAGTACAAGAAAATAATTAATAAAACCTGATAGATATAAAATAGTATGTGATAAAGATAGTCACACAAATAAATGAGAGAATTAAAAAAAAGAGTTAAGTGGTGCTGGGACAATTGGTAATATATTTGGAAAAATAAAATAAAATTAGATCCCCAACTCATATCTTACACTAGCTTAACTTATATATGGAATAAAAAGATTACTGTAAAACTATAAAACATAAAAAAGAAAGAAGGGAATATAAGCAAATGATAAGGTGATTCTTTCTAAGCAAAAGAGAAGTGGAAAACTTCACAATAAAGAAGAAAGAGATTAGACTACAAAATAATTTAGTTGAAACTTATATATGGATAAAAATAGGATAAATAAAATTAAATTTCAAGTTGGGGAATTTAGTTGAGACAAACTTGTTAAAGTATTAATGGTTTCAATATACCATAAGTTAAAATAAATAAGATACTAATCATCTAATTGAGTAAAAAATGGTAAGATAACTTGAAGAGAAGATTCATAATAAAAATACAATAAAATTCTATTTTTCTTGCAATCTAGCCATCAAATAAATGCAAAATAATTAAGATATGTTTGCCTTCAGAATGTGAAAATATGTACATTGTATAAGCTGGCTATGGTGATAAGAGCTCAGTGTTAGTCTCCCACTCTCCCTGTAACAAATTACCACAAGCTTAGTGCCTTGAAAAACAGAAATCTATTTTATTACAGTTCTGGAGAACAGATGTCCAAATCAGTTTCAATGGGCTAAGGTCAAGTTGTCAGCGGGGCCACACTCCCTCCTGAGAGTCTAGGGGAGAATCCATTCTTGCCTCTTCCAGCTTTTGTTGGCTGCCATATTCCTTGGTTTGTGGCCACATCACTCCAATTTCCGCCTCTTTGGTCACAGGGCCGAGAGGTCAAATATCCCTACTTCTCCTTCTTAGAACAATGCTTGTGATTACTTTTAGGACCCACATGGATAATGCAGGATTCTCTTCCCATGTCAAGATCATTAACTTAATCACATGTGTAAAAAAGCATTTTTTTAATGTAAGGCAGTATTGACAGGTTCTAGGGATTAGACTGTGGATATCTTTGAAGTAGGACAATTTTCATCCTACTCACTCACATTCTGCCAGTGAAAACAGAGATAGGGAGGAACTCAGGAAAATAAGTTGGTACACATCACAAGTCTGAAATGACCACACCCTATATATAGTTCCAATACTAAGGTAACAAAAAGTCATTGATGGAAAATTACAGTTCTTACAAATTTATTAAAATTATTTTTTAAAATGGACAATCTGTTTAACAATGGATCCATGTATCTGTAAATAAATAAGTTAAGGTTTAAAATTATGTTGTGAAAAATATATAATCATGTACAATTCATGAGAAAATATTAAAGAAAAAACAGTTAAATAGATATTTCCATCTAAATAAATATATTTTATGTAGTTATTATGGCTATATTTATTTTTATATAATTAACATGTTCATGTACATGAAAATATGATTGCCCCAAAAGTCTAAATGCAGTTTTAAGCTTTAATAACTTCAGAAATAGAAGTGCTGCAGTTTTTGGAAAATTTGAATAATTAGCAGTCAGCCTTTGTAATTTCTATTTTTTCAGAAATTTGTCCATTTCCTCTAAATTATAGTTTTTATAAAATTTTTCATAGTATCCTATTATTTTTTTAAAATTTGTTTAATTTTAGAATAGCCTTAGGTTCACAGAAAGTTTACAAAGATAGTGCAGAAAATTCCCATATATCCTACCCCCAGATTTGATAAAAATTTATAGTTCCCCCTGAGCGAAGTGGTTACAGCAGAACCTAGAATAAAGATGATGACTTCTTGACTTTTAAGTTTTAAAGGTACTATCCAGGTGTGAGATAGAAAATATTTTAAAAGAGAACTTGAGCAGGTTGAACCAATATTTTTTCTTATCCTCCCCAGATTAGGAAAAAGGCCCTTGTGCAGGGGTGAGGGGACTCAAATCTTTTTGAAGAGGGAAGAAGAAAGTCCAAAGTCAGTATGGGGTCTTCAAACACTGTATCTTGCAGACCAATTCCTAGAAGACACCCAATGATCAGTTAACAGTTATTTGCTGAAACCCTCCTCTGTGCTAGGCTCTGGAGATACCAGGTATGAGCAAAAGTAAACCCACCCTTTATCCACAGTTAGAAAATTTCCCTTAGAAAGGGAAACACTGTGGGCGTATGCAGAAGTGGAAGAAGCAACATCTTCCAAAAAACCCAGGGTGAGAGTGAGACCAGGGACCCATAGAAACCTTTCTTCTTCAGAGACAGACAGGGATTGGAAGAAGCTATTTGGTATTTTATTGAGGGGAATGTAATCGTGGTTTCTGTCTTGAGGCTTTTATCTTTTCATTGATGTAAGAGGCAATGGTGTCTGGAAAGAATAAAGTGGGAGCTTTAGTGAACCAGGATGTGCTTTAAAGAGCTCCGCTAGGAAATATTCAAGAGGGATAAATAAATGTGTATAACAGGATGGGAAAAGAAAAGAAAAGAAAAGAAAAATGCCTGGTGGCGTGCCTAAATTTAGGGAGCTTGAAACCACGGGGAAACCAATGCGCTGAGTAATGGGTTTTCTTCTTCATTGGATATTGGACTGAGCCTAATACCTTTAACCACCCAACTTCCGCCACTCCAAAGGCAGGCAACCAAAAGAATATGGTTCTGGCAGTTGCTGTCTAGCCCCAGCCTCAATCTTGAACCCGTTCATCTGGTCCCTCTTCACACTCAGCTTCCACATCTGTCCTGAAGATTTTGGTCTCCTTCTAAAATTCTCAGCTGCTGACCTATAGCTTGCACCTTTGTTCTCCAGGCAAATTTGAAGGCAGTAAGGAGATTGAGTGAACACTGAGATAATTAATAGGGAATATCAGTTATCCAGATTCAGTGGGGGAAAAAATTAAGAGTTATTTCAAAAGAGGACCTACAAATGATGGTAATGGAGTAATTGGGAGAGTTGGAAGGGATGACAGAGAAAGCTAAAGTGAAGGTGGGGAGGTGAAAAAGTTAGTGGGATTAACAGTTTACGGTCAGAGATGAGAATTTCTGACTTTACCATAATGCAGTGGAAACACATTTGCCCTGTGACCAAAATCCAAGGTGTGGCCAATTAGTGTGGGTTGAGAGTCAAGCAAAGGTTAAGGTTGTTAACATTTTGTTTCTGAAGGACTTTAAAACTGGAGTATTGGATAATCAACAACAATTCATATTATCTTATTAGTCTTCCAGCACTACCAAATAATTTTCACAGAAACTTTGTAATAGTAATATTTTTAAAAAACCACAACTGTTCCACGTATATACTACAGATAGGGAAGAGTGTGGAAGGTGGAGAGAGAGATGGAGACAGAGAGAGACTGAGAATGAATTAATATAGTATCAATGTAGTGCAAAGAACAATCAGTATCACACTTTCGGTAAATTAATAATTTAATGTCTCTGTCATTCCTTCCAACTCTCCCGGTTACTCCATTACCATCATTTTTTGTAGGTCCTCTTCTGTCTATCGTTGTAGTATTTGCCATACGCTGGAGTCCGTGTAAAAAATTTCCAGCAATCTTTGGAAAACTGATAATTTTTGTGATCCCTAGATCTAGTGATGAAAACTATAAAAGGATAAGAAACTGGCAAACCCGGAGAAGACCAATGAAAGGTTTCGCTTGTTTGTTCAAAACAGGTGAAATGTTTGTAAATGTAATAGATTTTTAGAGGCAATCCTAGACTTGATAGATGACAAATATTTTAGCTCTTCTTCTCAGAGAAATACAAGGCACAGAAAAGTAAATTACTTTTCCCAAGTGAGAATGAGAACCCAAGAATCTCTCTCATCTTTAGTCAGGAGAATAGAAATCTATTCTGTGAATTCTGGAACTAGTCTTTATTTCAGTTTTACAGGGAAAACCTATTCCTCTCTCCCCACCCTTTCCTGCTTCCTGTGATCACTAAGACTGAGGCCAAATGCCAGAGAAACCTCTATTGTAGGAGGATGGAAATGCAGGAGGTGGTGACAGCAGTTGTGTTTCTTTTCACTTCCTTTCGTCTTTTTTCTTTTCTTTTTTTTTTAAATTTATTTATTTATTTATTTATTTATTTTTGGCTGTGCTGGGTCTTCGTTTCTGTGCGAGGACTCTCTCTAGTTGCGGCAAGCGGGGGCCACTCTTCATCGCAGTGCGCTGGCCTCTCACTATCGCGGCCTCTCTTGTTGCGGAGCACGGGCTCCAGACGCGCAGGCTCGGTAGTTGTGGCTCACGGGTCCAGTCGCTCCGTGGCATATGGGATCCTCCAAGACCAGGACTCAAACCCGTGTCCCCTGCATTAGCAGGCAGATTCTCAATCACCACGCCACCCGGGAAGCCCCTTTTCTTTTCTTTTAAATGGCTTTTTCCTTGATGATTAGCATCCCTAAACTTTCTGCCTATAAAAAACTGGATTCTGGTATCTATGCAGCATAAACATATGATTGTGTTTAAAGGGGGATTATTTGTCGATTTCTTTGCTACCTATACAGCTGGAGGAAGGCTCGGGAAAACCACGTGGGTGTACACGGAAACTCCATTCTTTCATTTGTGAATGCCTGAAACATGCCCAAACAAGCTAGAGAGTGGAACTGGAACCTCCAAGGATCTCCCAGGTACCATAGCAACAAATCACAAGGGTTTCTGTACAATATAGCATGTCAGTGAAGATATGACTGCGAGGCTCCTTTATGTGTAGATGGTTGATAAGATCGACTCCAGCTATTCTGACAATTATGGTATAAGGAGTCTCATGTCAACACAGCTGCCTTATCAACTTTAATGCTTTAATGACTCTGTTGTGGTGAATATGCAATGACTTTAGTAGTTATGATTTGCCGTACTTAGGAACATGTGGATTAAGCAAGGCTGAAATTACACGTGAATCCAATCTTTGAAACACTGAACCTTTGTTGCAATTCCTTCTTTCTCTCTCTTGAAGTAACATTGATTATTAATAGCTGATTATTAAACTAATTAAAATTTATTTAGAGAAGCAGAAATATATCAAATAGAGCAAAGAGAAAATTAAAACTCATTCTTAATTTTACCATGAAAATATAATCATAAAATATAACCAACTTTAAGCAGTCCATCTATTTAAAAAGTTATTTTTTATTTAACATTTTATCCTGAGCATTTTCCTACTATCCTATTTAATATATAATGTTTCATTTAATCATGTTCTACTGTTGGGCATTTAGACTATTTCTAATTTCAGTATATTATAAATAAAGTTATACTGGAATGTTTTTCTATGTTTTAACATGTATTTGACATATAGTCTAGAATTGAAACTACTGGATCAAATGTTGTAGATTCCTTTAAACTTTCGATATAAATTTCTTCCAGGAAAGAAAGCATAAAATAATTTGTATTTATTTTCACAGCACAAGGTGCTGCTACATTTTACAAGCCTCTGTAGTTATCCTAATTACATTAATTTACAAATATTGTGGAATTAGTGTTTACTTTTTCAGGTTTATTGTCAATTCGCTTATTATATTCATGAAGTGTGTGTGTTCTTTGCCCATTTGATTAGATTTAGCCTATTCCTATTATTTTGCACAAATGTTTTGCTTTTTTCTGACTTGAAAATACTTTCTTCATTTTTTGGCTTTCTTCACAATTTCATTTATATATTTATTGCATTTGGAAGTCTGTTGCTTACACATAACCAAATATACTGAAAATTTTATTTGGAGTTCTCTACTTACTTTTATGATCTCTATGGAAGATTAGATAAGTATTTCCAAAATTTTCTTCTAGATGTTTTATTATTCAGAATTTCTTATTTAATTTTATTACCTATCTGGAAAGTACCCTAATGCTTTCTATGTGTATATTATTCACATGGCCTCAATGGAGATGGATTTATACCTTGTATAATAAAACAAAATTAAGCCTAATTCATTTTCTTAACAATAAAAAATTAATTTTTAAAGATAGTAACTAATACTGACAAAAATATGCTTCAAAAGTATTAAAGAATACTTGAAGAAATGTAATATATGAATTAATTAAAAGTGGGTACAATAAGAGACAATGCTGTTAATTGAAAACATTTACACTGGAGTCATCTCTACATCTTTTTTCCTTTAATAATAATTATGGTATCTAGGCATTGTCTATTAACTTATCAGTCTCTCATTGTCTAATTTTTATTGCACTTCAGAGTACAAGTCCATTCACATTAAGAATATGTGCATGCCACATAGGAAAAAATGGATCAACCTGCCTTTCATCTGTTTCCCAGTTTATTGTGAGAAAATCACCTTTTTTGGGCCTACTGACTTTGAAACCCTTTCGAAAGGAGCACTGTTTGCGCTCTCCAGGTCTAGAGCTTTGTTCTACATGCTTTCTCAAACTTGCTGTGGTGAAAGAAGAAAGCAATTACAAAATGTTGTTTATGTCCAGCAAAATAGAGAGCAGGGCTGAGTCTTATTTGGCTGTGATTGATTTGGTGAAGCAGCTAACATAACTTACAAGCTATCTTTGCACCAAACTTAGCAGTGAAGGGTACATACTCATTGGGCCATAGCAGGGAGTACTCTTTTATTAAGTTCCACCCAGTACAACCTCCATGAAATGTACATAACACCACCGCAAAAACAAGAAACAAATGAGAGAATTATTCATTTGTATATTCTCCACAGAGTTCAGCACATGGTGTTTTGCAAGTAGAAAATTTTCTGTATGATAAATAGTCACTGAACTGTGACAATATTACTATATTGCATTATGAAAAAGCAATCAGCCATTTTTAAACAATTTGTTTTAGCTATATAAGACGGATTTTGTATATTGTTTTCTTGCTCAACATTTTATTATGAGTATTTTCCCTACTATCCCATTTAATAAATGATATTCTATTTAATCATATTCTATTATTGGACATTTAGGTTGTTTCTAAAATCTGTATATTATAAATAGAATTATACTTATTTTTCCTTATGCAAAAATAACTTTTAAGCAGAAAATAACTAGAAATATATAATTCTTGTTTGCCATTTTTAACATCTCTGACATCCACAAAGAAATGTTTTTCAAACTGAATATGTGATCATTTAAAATAGCTGTGAAGGGAACAGAATGAATGTTTTCTTCTTTAAAAGATGAGAGCCCTTATATTTCCTTAAATAATTCAGATAGTCACATATCAGATTTGCATAAATCATAGTACTTATTTATCATTATTTACTATATTACTTATGTCACAAATTGATATACCATTTTCAAATCAGTTTTGAAGAATATGTCATATTTAATGATTTTCCCTATTATGCCAATTTTTCCAACATTATTTTTGGAAGTTTCTATTGCTTTCAAGCCTACCCACTCACATCAATATTTTGGCTTTGTTTAATTTGAATTTGCTAATGGATTTTATCCAAGGTCAACACTCATCTAGACATAGAAATAAAAGAAAAAGGCAGTCACTATTAAAAAATTTTAAGCACCACAATTTACTTATTTTTGTTGTGAATTGGGTTCAATTATTATCAAGCTAAAGGCCTCAGATTAATCAATAGTAATTATTTCTTCAAGAGAGGATGTAAATCAATATTAGGACTTTTCAGGATATTTCACAGATATCAATCAAGAATCTGTGTGCATTTGTGTGCATTGTAGCAAGAATAAGGTGGGAAATAATGCACCATTTGCTTGAAAAGGGGGGAAGACAATGTCCTTTCAAGAATCTCTATATTATATTGTTTTTGCAGACAAAGAAAGCAAAGCTCCAAGAAGTCGCTTGTCAAAATATTAGAAAATGTTAAAAAAAAGAGCAGTAAAAACATGTATAACCAATTTTCCATGCAGAAATGAATTCTCAACTTTGCAGAATAATCTAGAAGTATCTTAATTCCTGTTTGACATATTTATCTTCTGTTAATTATTTTTGCATATAAGCCCTAAAGCTCCCTAGAATAAGAAGGGGCTAAGGGTTGGGAGAGAGAGAGAGAGTTCATGGAGCCTGAAACAGATGTTTCTCCCATGTGGTCTTTCATTACCCCATACTCTCCCTTTCATCTTTCCATAGCTCCTTTATTTGACTGGATCCTTCATTTGGTCAGGGCACTGTTGAACTTTTTCCTGTCTCTGTCCCATTTGCCTGGTATGATGTCTGGTCACAGTAGTTCCTCCACAGTTCCCTGTATGTCAGTGGAATGAACAAAAGGAAGGAAGGATAGACAGAAAGAAGGAAGGAAGGACAAGGCTGGAAGAAATCTTAATTTCCTGAACCTAGCTCATTAAAAGTAAACTTTCATTTTCATCACCCAAAGAGTAGGAGACAGAATGAAGAAACTAGCATATTAACCAGCTCTCAAATTCAGTCTTCAGACTAGAGGTTTATCCTTTGATTTAGAATTTGGACATTCCTGGGGATTAGACATAATGATATTCAAATGAAAGACTTAAAACTGCATTCCAGAGCATTTTAAGCATTTGTGTTTCGTCCACAATACTGTAGAAGCAAGAATGATACAATTTTACAATAGAGCTTGTACTAGCTCATCAATTATAGAGTAGGTTCTCTGTTAGTTATTAATACTCTGACCAAGAACATTAAATGGACATTCAAACCACAACTTTGAAATAAGACATTGTTAAATGCCAAGGGAATGATCTTGTGCCGATAGGCATTTGACATCTATTAGTGAAGTCATCTGTAAACTGAGAGGCTTTTGCTACATATGAGAAAACGGACCTGAAAGAACCTGAGCCATTAACTGTGCTAGACTGAGACTGGCTGAAAACACACTTCACTCCAGAAAATGCAACAAGTACACACATGGCAATAAGAGGTCCATGTTTTAGAGGAAACAACTCTGAGCTCTTTCTCCTTTTCCCCTCCTCTTCCTTTCAACAACAACTTTTCAAAAAATGGTAAACTCGGGCTTCCCTGGTGGTGCATTGGTTGGGAGTCCACCTTCCAATGCAGGGGACACAGGTTCGAGCCCTGGTCCGGAAAGATCCCACATGCCACGGAGCAGATTGGCCCGTGAGCCACAATTACTGAGCCTGCGCTATAGAGCCTGCAAGCCACAACTGCTGAGCCCACGTGCCACAACTACTGAAGCCCACGCGCTTAGAGCCCATGCTCCACAACAAGAGAAGCCACCGCAGTGAGAAGCCCGTGCACCGCAATGAAGAGTAGCCTCCACTCGCCACAACTAGAGAGAGCCCGCACACAGCAATGAAGACCCAACACAGCCATAAATAAATAAATAAAATTTATTTTAAAAAAAAGATAAACTCTTTATGTTCGTGTCCAATTAGATCAGAATTTTTAAAAGAAGTAAGGTAGGTAGATAGATAGATATAGATAAATAATTTGACTTCCAAAAGAAGATGAATGCATTCATCAAAACACTGAGACAAAAAATTAACAGGCTTTGAAATGTGACACCAAGTACCAATTCAGAGCAATTAACTAATGATGAATAAATAGGCAGGTTAGACTTTCTTCTCACTCGTAACCACTTGGAAAATATTTCTAGGGAAGCACATTTGTTTTTGGCATAAACAACATAATAAGCACAAACTAGAGCAGTGACCACCCCCCCCGGGGGGGTTGGCAGTCTCAACGCCCAGGGAACATTGTCTGGAGACATTTTAATTGTCACCACTGTGTGAGGGGATGCTACTGGCATCTAATGAGCAGAGGGCAGGGATGCTGGTAACATCCTGCAATTCCCAGAAGAGTATTGCATGACAAGAAGTCTTCTGGCCCAAAATGTCAATAGGCTCGAGACTGAGATATCCTGCACTAAATAAAGCATTTGGAATCAGAAGCATATAAAGGAAAGGGCAGTAAACAGAAAACACGCAGCAACTGTGTGATAGCAAAGACACTAAGGATATGAGAGTGAAAACAGTAGGTGGTACATGGAAAGGCCAAGGATATAACTAAACATTTGTGCCAGCCCAATCTGATGGCACATTCCCAGGTAGCTCATGTCATGAAATACTGCATTTGCTGAGCCTAGCGGCCAAATCATTTTCCTTACCTCCCACTCTTTCTGCAAAATGGGCATTGCCTACTCTTTCCCTTTTCACTCTTGTCACACTTCTGACAATCGGAAGCTAATAGAGAACATATGCCAGCTCAACAGGCTCTCTGCCAGTGGAGCCCTAATCTTTGGATCTTTCACACTCAGTGATGTCTGAAGGAATAGGAATTTTCTAGGTTTTCTCCTCTTGGTCCTTTATGTTTTCTTCCTGATAGAGCATCCCTGGTTCTCTTCCCTCCCTCAATCTCCACTGAGGGAATCACCTTCATTTTTTCTTTCCTGAACTCACCCAAACACAGAAATAAAGCATTTGCACTCAATATTCTTTGTGTTGTACTCTTCTCGACCCAGTTGCCTACGACTCCTTGTCTTGTGCTCATGAACCTAAGAGAAAGAAGGACAATTAATTATTACGTGGGTCCCCATTATCCAATTTTAAGACACTTGCTCTTTTACCCCATGGCAATCATCATCTATATCCTGTTAGTCACAGAGGGTTTCCCTAACACACTTTTCCCTTCTGAGTATTCTGGCTTGGCTTGATTTAGTCATTTTACACTGTTGGATGAGCACACCAGGTTGGTTCTGTTTCCTTTGAACTATATGCCTTGACCCAATAAACACTTGCCAAGCTCTGTTTTAACAGCCTTCGAAGGCCTCAAATGGGTTCTGAAGATCCAGCGGTTACCTAGAACTACTCAAGTGTGTAATTCTTCAGGAAGTATACAATTTCTTTGGTTTCAGGTTTAGAAAAACGGCGATTTGTCATGTTTCCTATTTCTAAGTTGATAGGCCTAACTCATGTGGTTTGCGTCTGAGCTACCCCGTAAGAAGGAAGTAAAATGTCAAGTTGTTTATTTCTGCATGATTTTCTTATCTCATAATAACACTGAGCTCGCTTCATCAGATCTGTGTTCAATAACATCAGTTGAATTCCTCTGCAGGTCACCAGTCTCTTTCCACAAATGACAGGTTCTGGGAAAGGAAGAGTTAAACGTTTTGACAATGGTGTCAAAACAAAATAAAAGGCAGAAGGTAACTGGCATAGCCGCTCTCTATTCATGGGGAATAAAGACTCTGTTCTGATTTCATCTCACACGCCACTTTCTTTTAAATGCTATTTCATTATAGATGAAAAACAAGATAGGAAACTCCACAAAAGACACCCAGAAAAAAAACCCTCCTTCCTGATCATAAGCGTTCACTTAGTGACAAGAAGAAGCCCTGCCTGCAGATGTCAGCAAAGCAACATGGGCCTCTGCGTGCTCTCAGATGTGAGTCCTCTGTACAAAAGTAAGTGGAACAGCCGAAGGATTGGGTTTTATCTTACCTTATAGACCTTCAGCTTCATTTCAAAGTCTGGAAGCCATACTTCCTAAATCTTTGGAAATTTTGTGTGTGTGTGTGTGTGTGTGTGTGTTTAAATTGTCTATCACAGTAAAGCAGTGTACATCATCGATGTTTATTAGGTGTCCAAAAAAGACTCATTGCTGACCCTGTACTCCAGGCAGCCATCCTATTTTTGTGCATGATGACATAGCATAGTCCATGGTTGTTCAGTACATGAATTTGGAGTGAAGTTAGTTTGGGGAAAACTTCTCATAAACATATTTATTATTTATATAGCATATATAAAGTGATTTCCCTGACTTAAAACCATCTAAGACACATGTTTATAACATACACTTGGCAATTTATCATCTACTCCCTTAGGACATCTTTGTAATTGCTACTTTAGACCTTTATTTAAATTTTCTGTTCTTTGCTATTTTTTTTTAAGCTTCAAGTTTTCGTAACTTGACTCTTAAAGTAAATTGTAACATTGTTTATGCATTTTTTACACATTTTTTTGCAACCAATGGACTATGAGCTCTGAGGAAGTTGAGTTTTGTTCAGTCTACCAGAGTGCCTAGAAGAAGACCTGATGCGTAGTAGACGCATAATATTCAATACACATTTTTTGGAATAACTTTCAAATCCTCTCACTGTGCCTCAGTCAGAGCCTAACCCATGATGGTGAAGTCCATGTGATCAATAAGTCATGTTGACTCCACATGTTGACTTGACTTCAAAATATTGTTTTATGCATTGTTACTCATTGAGCATTAATACATACAGGCGTGCCCTAAAACAAACCTACTGAAGAAAGCTTATTCCCCAACTTTATAGGTGAGGAAACTGATACAGAGCATAACAGGTAAGTTGCCCCAATGCAAGTGTAGAGCTTGGATTCGAACTCCAGTCAGTCTCATTCCAGAGCTCAGGACAGTCTCAGTTAGGAGACCACAAGTCTCAGTTTCAAATCATGCTGTGTTGATGAGTACTATGATATCTTTATATGAGTTAAGCTTTTATTAAAATATTTAATACTCGGTTATAGCACTTTGCATTGTCAAAATGTTTTAAAAATCAAAACTAATTACATTCCTGCATTATCCCTATGATGTAAGTATTCTGATTTTCTTTAGTGGAGAATGACAGTAAAACAAAAAAGAGAGCAAACACTTTCTTCAAAGACAATAGAGCTAAATATTTTTGAAATTACTATCCCCTAAGCTTATTCTCACAATGGCTGAGACATGTCTTATAATACATTAAAATTATTAACATTCACATTGTCACTAGTTTGCAGTAAAGCCAGGGACCCCATGCTGGAGTTCCAACAATAACAAAAACATCAAGTAACAAAAATAGCCATCATTGTTGTTTGGATGCTTGTAAGGTGGCAAGTAATAGCTTACGTTTTGCACACCAGATTTTATTTAATCTTTGTGCTAACTATATGAGATCCACAGAGCTCATATTGGGAAGGAGTGGAGAATCAGATTGTATAAATAAGGCATGGTTAGATTACATCTTGAAAATCAGGCAGAGGGGTTTAATAGTATTGGCCACTGATGGCTCCTAAGATGAGTTTTTTAGGAAGAATTTCTGGGAGACATTAAATGGCCACAACACCATGAACAGAGCCCTGTTAGTTATGAAGTGTAACCTAATGTGAGATGATGAGTTGGGGACAGTGGGAACTGAAAGGAAGGGAGAGATGCCAGAGATGTTAAATAGGAAGAAATAAGATGTCAAGTTGTGTTTACTACCGAAGGGAAAATCTACCTAGGTACCTGAAATAATGAAGCAGTCCAAGTGTCTAATTTATTCTGGAAATGAGGACAGGATAAGCGATATCTCTAAGCCAACAGGCTGACCTGGAAGCCTGCTGTAGAGCAGAGTAACAAGCCCATGTCAGGAAAGAACACTGGCCTTGGCCCAGCAGTAAAAATGTCTAACTAAGATAGGATAACGGAAGTATAGATGTTGGCTATGGTGACCTTATTTTCAGACTTAAAAAAGGATTTTGTCTT
The DNA here is from genome assembly GCF_949752795.1 of Hyperoodon ampullatus. Taxonomy (NCBI): domain Eukaryota; kingdom Metazoa; phylum Chordata; class Mammalia; order Artiodactyla; family Ziphiidae; genus Hyperoodon; species Hyperoodon ampullatus. Next base: position 99,291,467 of record NC_136923.1, read on the forward strand.
CTAATTTTTAGTACATTTACACAAAGACTTATAAAAAGGTGAAAACCTAAATCACATTCAATTAAATGTTTGTTAATGGTCTATGTTATTCTTATTATTACATTTTAATTTGGTTTGCTGTAAAAATTACATGATACCTGAAAAGTGTATCTTTGATGTCTTTCTAACCTTTAGACAAATCTTTTGTTTCCTACTTTTGGAAAAATATAGTACTCCTTCAAAAATATTGGTCCTTATCACATATTTATATGTCATCACATGATTTCAAAGAGACAATTCAAAATACTGATGACTGCTTTAAAAACAATCACAATTATTTATAGCTATTGAAGCAAATCTTTAATTCTATATATTTCAAAAGTCAAGAGAGATAATTTAAAAAGGAGAGTGTGTATAGATCTGTCGCATACATAGGATTGATCACTAGAATTTAAAACAAAATGGAGACTTTAAAAACTACACTGTATACACAAAAATCAACTAAAATGTATTAAAGTCTTAAACATAGACCTGAAACTGTAAAACTCTTAGAAGAAAACATAAGGGAAAAGCTTCATGACATTGGCCTTGGCAATGATTTCTTAAATTCAACATCAAAAGCACAAGGCAATAAAAGCAACTATAAACAAGTGGGACTACATCAAACTAAAAAACTTCTGTGCAGCAAACGAAACAATAAGCAGAGTGAATAGGAGAAAATATTTGCAGACAATATCTGTGAAAAGAGGTTAATGTCCAAAATATAGAAGGAACTCCTAAAATTCAATGGCAAAAAACAAATCAAAACAAATGCATAACTAAATATGCTCAAAGAACTTGAACAGAAACTTCTCCAAAGAAGATATACAAATGGCCAACAGCTATATGAAAAGGTATATGAAAAGATGCTCACAGTCATTAATCATGAGAAAAAAAGCAATCAAAACCACAATGAGATATCACTTCACACCTGCTAGGATGGTCTTTATAAAAATAACAAAAAACAAATAAACAAACAAGCAAACAAAAACAAATATTGGTGAGGTTGTAGAAAAACTGAAATCCATGCACACTGTTGGTGGGAATGTAAAATGGTGCAGCCACCATGGAAAACAGTATGGAGGTTCCTCAAAAAATTAAAAAATAGGGGGCTTCCCTGGTGGCGCAGTGGTTGGCGGTCCGCCTGCCGATGCAGGGGACACAGGTTCGTGCCCTGGTCTGGGAGGATCCCACATGATGCGGAGCGGCTGGACCCGTGAGCCATGGCCGCTGGGCCTGCGCGTCCGGAGCCTGTGCTCCGTGGCGGGAGAGGCCGCGGCAGTGAGAGGCCCGTGTACCACAAAAAATAAAAATAAAAAAAATAAAAAATAAAAAAATAGAGCTACTATATGATCTAGCAATTCCACTTTAGGGTTTTTAAGCAAAAGAATTGAAATCAGGATCTCAAATACATATTTTCATTCACATGTTCATTGCAGCATTATTCAAAATAGCCAAGATGTGGGAAAAAACTCCATGTCCATCAACAGATGAATGGATAAAGAAAATGCAGTATACATATACAACAAAGTGTTCACCTTATAAAAGGAGGAAATCCTGCAATATGTGACAATATGCATGAATCTTGAGGATATTATGCTAAGTAAAATAAGCCAGTCACAGAAGAACAAATTTTGCACGATTCCACTTGTTTGAGTTATCCAAAATAGTCAAACTCACAGAAGCAGAAAATGGAATGATGGTTGCCAGGGGCTGGGGGCAAGGGCAGTGAGAAGTTGCTATTCAAGAGGTGTAAACTTTCAGTTAAGCAAGACGAAAAGTTCTAGAGATTTACTGTACAACATTGTGCCTGTACTAACAATACTGCCCTGTATGCTTAAAAATTTTGTTAAGAGGGTAGATCTCATGTTATGTGTTCTTACCACAATAACAAAAAAATTGCATTGTAAAGTGTTCTGTTTTAGACTGGCATTTGATTTTTTTCTATAATTTCCTCAATCAGTATTTAAAGCACCAAAATTATTTATCATTAACCAAAAAAAAAAAAAAAAAGCAATTACTGGTCAGGTTTTCATCACCTTCTTATCACTGTTATTGCATATTATTGAATTATGTTCCCAATGCTACAGGAGTGTGCAATGCTCTCACTACACTTGGCTGCTAAATGAATCCTGTCAAGCTTGATACACATGATGGGCAACATCTGGACTGGTCGTACGCATTGACTGGTTATCGATAGCTTCACTGGCCTTGTGAAACTACACAATCACATGGCATAATGAAGTGTGAGGGGTGATAAGCAAGAGGAATCTGCCATTTGTATCCAGTTTCCAAAGCCTCTCCTGGATTATTACTCAAGCAAATGTTTAGCATTAAATTTACACAAACAATAATATTTACCACCACTAAATAAAATAATTATTTTCACATTTTATCCATGTGATAACTGAAGACCAGAACAATTGAGAAGTTCCACTGAGGCAGAATTACTGCTGCATCTATTACTTAAACGTGTTTCATTGGTTATTAAAGCCAATTAACCCAATTATTCTTCATAAAAATAAGAGTGACCATAATAGTCAACATTTCAAACACTTGAATTTAAAAGAAACATTGTATTTAGGGCCTGGTAAGGCCTTTACAGACTAGTTGCACTGTTAAAGACCAGATATTTTATTAGAGACTATCACTTATAAGATCATTTTTATTTTCTTATTGGAAATCTTTATCTTCAATACATGAAAATGTGTTGTTGCTCAAAATGATAATTACTTAGTATGCATTATGACCACAAAACAAATGGACTTTTAAAAAATCACCAGCTTGGGGGACCTTCAAGATGGCGGAGGAGTGAGACGTGGAGAACACCTTCCTCCCCACAAATACATCAAAAATACATCTACATGTGGAACAACTCCTACAGAACACCTACTGAACACTGGCAGAAGACGTCAGACTTCCCAAAAGGCAAAGAAATTCCCTGCATACCTGGGTAGGGCAAAAGAAAAAAGAAAAAACAGACAAAAGAATAAAGAAGCGACCTGCACCTCTGGGAGGGAGCTGTGAAGGAGGAAAACTTTCCACACACTAGGAAGCCCCTTCACTGGCGGAGACCAGGGGTGGCAAGGAGGAAGTTTCAGAGCCACGGAGGACAGCACAGCAACAGGGGTGCAGAGGGCCAAGTGGAGAGATTCCCGCACAGAGGATCAGTGCTGACCAGCACTCACCAGCCCGAGAGGCTTGTCTGCTCACCACCAGGGCGTGTGGGGGCTGGGAGCTGAGTCTTGGGCTTCGGAGGTCAGACCCCAGGAAGAGGACTGGGGTTGGCTGCATGAACACAGCCTGAAGGGGGCTAGTGCGCCACAGCTAGCCGGGAGGGAGTCTGGACCTGCCTAAGAGGCAAGAGACCATTGTTTTGGGGTGTGCAAGGAAAGGGGATTCAGAGCACCACCTAAAAGAGCCCCAGAGAGAGGCGCGAGCCACAGCTATCAGCACGGACACCAGAGACGGGCATGAAATGTTAAGGCTGCTGCTGCAACCACCAAGAATCCTGCGGGCAAGCACAGGTCATTATCCTCACCTCCCCTCCCTGGAGCCTTTGCAGCCTGCCACTGCCAGGGTCCTGTGATCCAGGGACAGCTTCCCCTGGAGAACATGCGGCATGACTCAGGCTGGTGCAACGTCACATTGGCCTCTGCCATCACAGGCTCACCCTGCATTCCATACCCCTCCCTCCCCCCGGCCTGAGCGAGCCAGAGCCCCCTAAACAGCTGTTCTTTTAACCCTCTCCTTTCTGGGTGGGGAACAGACACCCTGAGGTGACCTACACACAAAGGCGGTGGCCAAATCCAAAACTGAACCCCAGGAGCTGTGCGAACAAAGAAGAGAAAGGGAAATCTCTCCCAGCAGCCTCAGGAGCAGTGGATTAAATCTCCACAATCAACTTGATGTACCCTGCATCTGTGGAATACCGAATAGACAACCAACAAACCATCCCAAAACTGAGGCAGTGGACTTTGGGAGCAACTGCAGACTTGGGGTTTGCTTTCTACATCTAATTTGTTTCTGGTTTTATGTTTATCTTAGTTTAGTATTTAGAGCTTATTATCAATCATAGATTTGTTTATTGATTTGGTTGCTCTCTTTTTATTTTTTTAATATATATATATATATTTTTTTTTCCTTTTTCTCTTTGTGTGTGTGTGCATGTCTGTGCTTCTTTGTGTGATTTTGTCTGTATAGCTTTGCTTTTACCATTTGTCCTAGAGTTCTTTCTGTCGGTTTTTTTGTTTTTTGTTTTTGGATAGTTTTTAGTGCTTGTTATCATTGGTGGATTTGTTTATTGGTTTGGTTGCTCTCTTTCTTTCCTTTTTTGATGACTTTAAAATTTTTTTTAATTTTAATAATTTTTTAAAAATTATTTTATTTTATTTTCTCAGCCCTGTAGCTGACAGGGTCTTGGTGCTCCAGCCAGGTGTCAAGCCTGTGCTTCTTAAGTGGGAGAGCCGAGTTCAGGAAATTGGTCCACCAGAGACCTCCCGGCCCCATGTAATATCAAACTGCGAAATCTCTCCCAGAGGTCTCCATCTCAACACTAAGATCCAGCTCAACTCAACAACCAGCAAGCCACAGTGCTGGACACCCCATGCCAAACAACTAGCCAGGCAGGAACACAACCCCACCCATTAGCAGAGAGGCTGCCTAAAATCATAGTAAGTTCACAGACACCCCAAAACACACCACCAGACGTGGTCCTTCCCACCAAAAAGACAAGATACAGCCTCATCCACCAGAACACAGGCACCAGTCCCCTCCGCCAGGAAGCCTGCACAACCCACTGAACCAACCTTACCCACTGGGGGCAGACACCAAAAACAATGGGAACTACAAACCTGCAGTCTGCAAAAAGGAGACCACAAACACAGTAAGTTAAACAAAATGAGAAGACAAAGAAATACACAGCAGATGAAGGAGCAAAGAAAAAACCCACCAGACCAAACAAATTAAGAGGAAATAGGTCTATTTCCAGGCAGTCTACCTGAAAAAGAATTCAGAGTGATGATAGTAAAGATGATCCACAATCTTGAAAATAGAATTGGAAAAAATACAAGAAACGTTTAACAAGGACCTAGAACTAAAGAGCAAACAAACAATGATGAACAACACAATGAATGAAATTAAAAATTCTCTAGAAAGAATCAATAGCAGAATAACTAGGCAGAAAATGGATAAGTGACCTGGAAGATAAAATAGTGGAAATAACTAACGCAGAGCAGAAAAAAGAAAAAAGAATGAAAAGAATTGAGAACAGTCTCAGAGACCTCTGGGACAACATTAGGCGCACCACCATTCGAATTATATGGGTCCCAGAAGAAGAAGAGAAAAAAAAAGTGACTAAGAAAATATTTGAAGAGATTATAGTTGAAAATTTCCCTAATATGGGAAAGGAAAGAGTCAATCAAGTCCAGGAAACACAGAGAGTCCCATACAGGATAACTCCAAGGAGGACAATGCCAAGATACATATTAATCAAACCATCAAAAATTAATACAAAGAAAAAATATTAAAAGCAGCAACAGAAAAGCAACAAATAACATACAAGGGAATCCCCATAAGGTTAACAGCTGATCTTTCAGCAGAAACTCTGCAGGCCAGAAAGGAGTGGCAAGACATATTTAATGTGATGAAAGGGAAAAACCGACAACCAGGATTACTCTACCCAGCAAGGATCTCATTCAGGTTTGATAGAGAAGTTAAAACCTTTACAGACAAGCAAAAGCTAAGAGAATTCAGCACCACCAAACCAGCTTTACAACAAATGCTAAAGGAACTTTTCTAGGCAGGAAACACAAGAGAAAAAAAGACTTACAATAACAAACCCAAAACAATTAAGAAAATGGTAATAGGAACATACGTATCAATAATTACCTTCAAAGTAAATGGATTAAATGCTCCAACCAAAAACATAGACTGGCTGAATTGATACAAAAACAAGACACGTATATATGCTGTCTAAAAGAGACCGACTTCAGACCTAGGGACATATACAGACTGAAAGTGAGGGGATGGAAAAAGAAACTCCATGCAAATGGAAATCAAAAGAAAGCTGGAGTAGCAATTCTCATATCAGACAAAATAGACTTTAAAATAAGGAATGTTACAAGAGACAAAGAAGGACACTACATAATGATGAAGGGATCAATCCAAGAAGAAGATATAACAATTATAAATATATATGCACCCAACACAGGAACACCTCAATACATAAGGCAAATGGTAACAGCCATAAAAGGGGAAATCGACAATAACACAATCATTTTAGGGGACTTTAACACCCCACTTTCACCAATGGACAGATCATCCAAAATGAAAATAAATAAGGAAACACAAGCTTAAAATGACACATTAAACAAGATGGACTTAATTGATATTTATAGGACATTCCATCCAAAAACAACAGAATACACTTTCTTCTCAAGTGCTCGTGGAACATTCTCCAGGATAGATCATATTTTGGGTCACAAATCAAGCCTTGGTAAATTTAAGAAAATTGAAATCATATCAAGTATCATTTCTGACCACAATGCTATGAGATTAGATATCAATTACAGGAAAATATCTGTGAAAAATACAAACACATGGAGGCTAAACCATACATTACTAAATAACCAAGAGATCACTGAAGAAATCAGAGAGGAAATCAAAAAATAACTAGAAATAAATGACAATGAAAACACGTTGACCCAAAACCTATGGGATGCAGCAAAAGCAGTTCCAAGAGGGAAGTTTATAGCAATACATCCCTACCTCAAGAAACAAGAAACATCTCAAATAAACAACCTAACCTTACACCTAAAGCAATTAGAGAAAGAAGGACCAAAAAACCCCAGTTAGCAGAAGGAAAAAAATCATAAATATTAGATCAGAAATAAATGAAAAAGGAATGAAGGAAACGATAGCAAAGATCAATAAAACTAAAAGCTGGTTCTTTGAGAAGATAAACAAAGTTGATAAACCATTAGCCAGACTCATCAAGGAACAAAAGGGACAAGACTCAATACAATTAGAAATGAAAAAGGAGAAGTAACAACTGACACTGCAGAAATACAAAGGATCATGACAGATTACTACAAGCAACCCTATGCCAATAAAATGGACAACCTGGAAGAAATGGACAAATTCCTGGAAATTCACAACCTTCCAAGACTGAACCAGGAAGAAATATAAAATATGAACAGACCAATCACAAGCACTGAAATTGAAACTGTGATTAAACAGCTGAACAACTGAACAGCTACATGTAAAAGAATGAAATTAGAACACTCCCTGACACCATACACAAAAAAATTCAAAATAGATTAAAGACCTAAATGTAAGCCCAGACACTATAAAACTCTTAGAGGAAAACATAAGCAGAACACTCTATGTCATAAATCACAGCAAGATCCTTTTTGACCCACCTCCTAGAGAAATGGAAATAAAAACAAAAATAAACAAATGGGACCTAATGAAACTTAAAAGCTTTTGAACAGCAAAGGAAACCATAATGAAGACAAAAAGACAACCCTCAGAATGGGGGAAAATATTTTCAAATGAAGCAACTGACAAAGGATTAATCTCCAAAATATACAAGCAGCTCATGCAGTTCAATATCAAAAAAAACAAACAACCCAATCCAAAAATGGGCAGAAGACCTAAATAGACATTTCTTCAAAGAAGATCTACAGATAGCCAACAAACACATGAAAGGATGCTCAACATCACTAATCATTAGAGTAATGCAAATCAAAACTACAGTGAGGTATCACCTCATACCAGTTAGAATGGCCATCGCCAAAAAATCTAGAAACAGTAAATGCTGGAGAGGGTGTGGAGAAAAGGGAACCCTCTTGCACTGTTGTTGGAAATGTAAATTGATACAGCCACTATGGAGAACAGTATGGAAGTTCCTTAAAAAGAATAGAACTACCGTATGACCCAACAATCCCACTACTGGGCATATACCCTGAGAAAACCACAAATTAAAAAGAGTCATGTACCATAGTGTTCATTGCAGCTCTATTTACAATAGCTAGGATATGGAAGCAACCTAAGTGTCCATCAACAGATGAATGGATAAAGAAGATGTGGCACATATATACAATGGAATATTACTCAGCCATAAAAAGAAACAATTGAGTTATTTGTAGTGAGGTGGATGGACCTAGAGTCTGTCATACAGAGTGAAGTAAGTCAGAAAGAGAAAAACAAATGCCGTATGCTAACACATATATATGGAATCTTTAAAAAAAATGGTTCTGAAGAACCTAGGGGCAGGACAGGAATAGGGATGCAGACGTAGAGAATGGACTTGAGACACTGGGAGGGGGAAGGGTAAACTGGGACGAAGTCAGATAGTGACACTGACATATATACACTACCAAATGTAAAACAGATAGCTAGTGGGAAGCAACTGCATAGCACAGGGAGATCAGCTTGGTGCTTTGTGACCACCTAGAGGGGTGGGATGGTGGGGTGGGGGAGACGCAAGAGGGAGGAGATATGGGGATATATGTGTATGTATAGCTGGTTCAGTTTGTTATACAGCAGAAACTAACACACCACTGTGAAGCAATTATACTCCAATAAATATGTTAAAAAAAATCATCAGCTTCTTGGAACATATAGAGTAAATGAAGTTGCAGAAAAAATTTGGAGTTAAAAAAAAAAATAGCTCACCCTAGGGCAGTGGAAAACCTGAATAGGAACATTGAATCAATCCGTGAGTATATCTCACTGATGGATTTAGATGATTGCTCTGTGTCATTTTTGAATTATGTAAGAGATGTATTTAAAAATACTAACTAAAAGCATTTAATGCAGCATCAATATTCTAGATTTATGATGAGTCCTTTTTTATGTCTACCTTAAATAATATCTAAAATTGAGAATTTCGGTGAATTTTGAAGTAAAAGATAACCTTGTACTTAAACATACCCACTCTGATACTATTTATCTTCTATTATTGTATATTTTATTTTGCTTATTGTGTTCCTGTAGTTTATAATATCATGTGGTGTAGGTTTTACACAATGATTTGCATACACAGGAGATATATTTTAATTTCTAAATGCTTCATCAGAATTAGAAAGAAAATGTCACTGTCTTCCAGCTTTAGCGTTCACTATCAACTCTAAAAACTGTACTAGCAAGCAATTCTGTACTCAGAAAGTAAACCTACTGGGCAAGAGGTTAAGAAATATTCTAAACTAGATAATGCAAACAGGCTGGGTTTTTAACACCAGTCCACATCAATCTGAGGTAATTGTTTTAAATGCTGTAAATATTCATTTGATACCTCTACCATAGAATAAACAATTCCTTACCACTCTCTATACTCCTGAGATTCCCAGAATACCATAAGGATTTATTTACTTCCTGTAAAACAGCAGGGGTCCTTAATCCTGTCAACAGATTATGGAGCTGTTTTCTCTTTGGGAGGAGAGTAGGAAGGGCCCCAGGCTTGGTGCTGGCGTTGTTTGGGAAATGCTGCCATCTATGGGACAGCAGTGGGCATTACATACAGGGCCCCGTGCAGCAGAAACCACAGGGCAGGCCAACTGCTCTGCAACGCGGTCAGTTCAGTAAATGAAGCAGTTCTTGGTCAATAAACAGGAATAAAAATAATAGCACTGGCTAGAAAATAAATTTTAGAAACTCAAGCTGGCAGTGCTCGCTACCACAGCTAATCCTTGGAGAAAAAATATGAGTTCTACTGCAGTTACTCTCCTGCAGCTTAGATCCAAATCTGTTTCTCCATTTTTTATTCCCCAAACACACACACACCCCCATGTGTACTCTCATCTAAAAGAGTGCAGTGTTATTAGAATACCACCACCTCCCACACACTTGCAAACAGATATGTTAATTCGTTCATTAAACATTTTTAAAAGCTGCCCATTCTGAATAATGACATAAACCAAATTTACAACCTACTCCTGACCTTCCTGTATATATATTTTTTCTTTAGACTTTATTTTTGTTGAGTTTTGAAACAACACATGCTCAAAGAAAAAATTTAGAGTACAACAAAGTGTTGAGAAGAAAAAAGAAATCACCAGGAATCCCTTCCTGAAGAATTAACTAGGCCAGGCCTAAGAGACAATGCAACGTAGTTCTGTTCAAAACACTGCAAATTCTGATTTGACAGTTTCTCCCTTTTCGCATGCATTTGCAGTCCATACAGTAATACCATAAAGACCATTTTACTGTTTGAAAGGCCCTTGCATGTTTATTGAAAACACTTGGTCAAGCGCTTTCAGCAATAATGTCATTTGATGCCTACTTCAACTGTAGGAAACACATACTGTTATTATTGTCTCTATTTCCTGAAAGAATAAATAGGAGGTTAGAAAGGTTGACTCATTTTGCTTAGGTTTTACAGATAAGTAAGCAGTAGACCCAGGATTCGAACACAGTTCCTTTCATCTGTGCCGGTATCCACTCTCTTGTGCCTTCCTTGTGGTCAAGGAATAGTGACTTAAACCTTGTTCTTCTTTGTTTTTTGTTTTCATTTTATATCTGTGTGGCCTTGGGCAAATCATTTAACTTTCTTTTGTCTCAGTTTTCTCATTTTTTCAGCAATAACTTTAGAGTATATATTTCTATGTTCTTTTCCAACTCTAAATCATAATTCATCTTCCTTGCTGAAGACAGCAAAATTAAAGAGTCACAGGTTGTCATTTGGCTAGAACTCTGAAGGTTCTTTAGTTCAGCTCTCTCATTTTAAATATGAAGGAGCTAATTAAGCTTGTGAAAAAAAAAACAATAGCTGAGAGGTACTGTCCTCAGAAGAATTACATCCTATGTACCAGCACCTTGCAGGGGTTTTATTTCAGTTTGCTCCAGGCCCTCTGACTCTTACCTGGCCAGCTGAGGGAAGAAATAAAGAGCAAAGAGGAAGCCTTGAGTGCCTTCAGTAGGCAAAATTGTAATATGGTAGTGGTTACTGATACAGACTAGGAAGGAACCAGGAATCTCTAGACTTATAAGCCATTCTTAGGAATGAGGCTTGGAGTCCAGAAGCTGAACCTCAGATGGGAGAGCAAGTTTGCCAGTGGCGTAAGCAAGCAGGGATTCCTCCACACTACTGCACTGAGAGTGAAAAGAATATTATGCTTCCACCATGATTTATACATCTTTAGGTGCCCACAACATGGTTTAGTATAATGGCTTTGTTGTTAGTAGAGCTTGGAAAATATTCGCCAAATGAATGATTTAGATACTATTCCATTTCTGTCTAGGAATGGAAAGCTGCAAAGAAAATTGCTTCAAACCTAATAAGGAGAAAAGGCTAGATTATTTAAAATATCATAACTTTTCTTGAATTCATTAAGGAGCTGATTCCTCAAGGCAACCAGGTAAACCAAACTCAAAGACGCATAAACCCATCCAAGGAGAGATAGGACACACGAACTGTCTCACCTCAGTTGGAACATGAAAGAAAGAGGTGACCATTACAGAAGTGAGTGCAGAAGAAATAAGCAAAACATTTAGTGAATCCTTAAAGGCCAAGAGTGGGCTAGTGTGTTACTTTGGAACAGCTAAGGGCCCTAGGCACAAGGAGAGTTTGCACTTACTTGCAAGATTGTTTTCCAAGGGCCTCTACAAGATGCTCAGGAGACAGATGAGGACTGGGCAGTGAAGAAAGTGACTGGCATCGGTGGGGATACAGGTATAAGCCCTGCCTACTTCTCTGGATAGTTCCTGCAAAGCAGGTGCCTTAAGCCACTAGGGGAGGAGTAGAAGGAAATCAGTCAGACTCTGGGGGCCATGGAAGGGAGCTCTTAGACACAGGCGTGAGCCCATTGCCTTTTAGGAAATGGTTGGACCCTGTACCCCTAGGGAGGAGAGACAAAGAACAGTCACTTTGGCTGAAAGATAAAATCTGAAAATCCACCAATACTAGATTAAGAGATACAGTTTAATCCGTTATGAATGGTTATTTTTTTATTTAAAAAAATAGTAGTCTCCACCTGAAATGAATAAAAATGTTATATGTCAATTATATCTAATAAAAAAGTTTAAAATAGTAGTCAATTGGCAGTAATGTTTTAAATGCTTATGATTTATTGTAAAATGAATAAATTTGGTAAAAATCTATACATTATTCGTTCAGTATTTAAAAATATGCATAAAGAGAAAAAGACTGAAAGGACTTGGCTAATACCGGCTTTTAGGTTTTCCAACAAATCTTTACTCATGCTTTACTGAACTTGAATATGAATTAATTTCTCTTCTCTTGTCTAATATTTCTGTCATGTGCCTGTTTCACAATGAAAAAAATAGAAAGAAAAATAATTTTAAAAACCTTGAAAACCAGTATATTTCGATTCCAGCATTTCAATCCCAGCATTTCAGATATCGTTTTACTTTATTTGATGACTAGGGCACCTCAGCTGCCTGGTTATTTTTTCCTTCTGCTTCTCTGATCCCATCGCCTTGTAGTCCTTACCTGGTAAGTTCCATCATCACAATTGCTTAGCATCAGAGATTCTCAGCTCAATTTCAGACCTCTTCTTTCTGTCTACATTCACCTCCTTTCTTATGGTTTTAAATATTTATATGATAATGACTACAAAATTTATATATTCAGCTAAGACCTCTCCCCTCACTCCAGGCTTTTACATTCAACTGTATACGCTTCATATCTACCTGAATTCCTAAAAGATGCCTTGAACTTAACGTGTCTAAAATTGAAATGTTAATCTTTTCTATTCTACCATCAAAGACCTGCATCTTTTGCAGTCATCCGTATAATTCCATTTTCTCAAGTAACATATGTATATACATCTTGAGTTTTCAGATTAACACTCAACCTAGTGTTTCAAAAACAAAGTAACTTAAAAATCAGGTAATTTCTGAGAAATAAGCATGCAATTATGAAGGTATTGAATTATCTAATGTGACGTCATAAACATGATAATAGAATTCTAACTCATATTGTAGAGATGTTTACAGGAAAGATAAAAATGCTTTTCAGAAAAAAGTATCTATTATTTTAAATGCTCGGTACTAAGGCTTTTCAGAACCTTCCTTGGAGGGGGGCTAAAGGGTGAAAAGGGGCTTTGGAGGCCACCAAATGCCCTTTAAAAGGACACTCCCTCCTGTGCTACTTATTTACTCTCATTTATTGATTTAACAACTATTACTTGAGCACCTACACTCTGTAAGGCATATTTTTCCTAACACTGGCGAGACAGGGATGGACAAAACCTACAAAGTTCTTGCCTTTATAGAGCTTATATTCTAGTGAGGAAGACAGACAATAACCAAAGAAGTAAAATAAATATAAATCATAATAGGCAGTGAAAATGAGAAGAGGGTACTATCTAGATATCACTGAGGAAGGACACTTTGAGCAGACACCTGAATATTAGAGTAAAAATTTTAAATATTTTTTTCACAAACTGTCAAATTCACCTGCGTGGCTTAGTAAGTTGTGGCAGCCCAACTGGTTTGCCATTGGTGATGGAAATATTCAAGTATGAGCCTTCTAGATCTTAAATCCACCAGCTTACCACATGATTATGCAGAATAATTTTCTATTTTGCTGTGGTGTGGTAATGGTTGCACTTAAAGCACCATGGCTCAGATGATACCCTTGAACTCAGGTGACCATTTCATTGAAAGATTTGGTTGTAACTCAGATTGTTTCATTCAAATTATGAGTAATTTTTCATTTCATTTGATTTGGGAGAAATATTAGTCAGCCAAGTTCCAGGCACTATGATAGTATTCGTAAGTTGAGAAAATGAAAAAGGCTATTTTTTTCAAGCATGTTTGGAGCATATATCTTAGAACTCTGAAGTCAGAATATTAGTCAGCTAAGTTGGACCTTTTGAATTAAACATCTAAATATTATGCATTCCATAGTCTATTTAATTGACAGAGAAGTGAAGGATGGCTTAAACTCCAAAAGAAGAAAAATTAGAGATAAGGTTTAGAAACTATAATGTGAAAGTCTGAAAACACACATCTATTTATCTATCTATCTATCTATCTATTTATCCATCTATCCCCACATACACTAACACACATAAATATGTACACACATAATATTTGTAACATATTCATTCATTCATTATGCATATACTCTGTATATGCTATGCTGTTATAGACAAATGACATGTATCACTGAATAAAAAAAACCTTGCTCTCATAAAGCTTACATTAGAGCAGGAAGAAATAGTACTCAACAGACATAATCAACAAATACAGTATTTAGCATATTAGGTGAGATCTGTAATGGAAAAAGGAAAAGTTGAACAAGAAAGAAAACTTAGAAGTGCCAGTATAAACGAGGGGGGTACATTTTCAAACCAGATGGAGAGGGTAGTAAAGGATGTCTGAATGACAGTTTTGCAACTAAAATTATTGACTATGCTGCAATTTTATGTGATATTGGTATGCATTTATATATAAAGTATATTTATATTCCGGATTGACATATACATAATACATATATTCACCAACATTTATATTGAAAAAATGTTTTCTTTAAGCACTTCAATGTTCTCTTTAATCTCTTTTACATTTTTAGAAATAAAATATTCCTGATATTCACTTGAAGACACCCAATATTAACTCCTCAAAGATAAATGGAATAAAATATACATAAATAGTATGCAAATTCTTCCCCAAACATGGCTTTTGTTGCTTAGTTTTAAAGGATAAGTTCATTTTTCTACACACAAATGGGAAAAGCCCTCGTGATGGATGATATGTATCTGCCTTTGGAATTCAGATGTTGCAAACCTGCCTTTGGAGACAGTAGTCTATATGTCTGCCTGCCAAGCAGAAGAAGACATGTGTAACTATTTTCAAAGCCATTTTATCGGACTCTAGATTCCTTCACTGCCTCTGTGTATAAGATAAATGTAAAGGGTAGAAATGTAGAAATATAACAACAAGCTGGTATAGTAAGTCTAAAACATACATGACTAAACAGTGTTTATACTAAGATTGAGTCAAATAAATTAATATTTTTGTCTTTGGTTTGAGGTTTTTAATCTTGGAGTTTACTTTTCCTCATAGCCTCCTTTATGTTGGGTAACTATTGTTTGTGTTGATGATATAACACATGCTGACACCAAATATCAATTCTAGGTAAATCCAATTAAGCCCAGAAGCAAAACAGCTGGATTAGCAGTCCTTGCATAAATGATTTTTCTTCCATTTACTTTGTTTTTTGCAAATGAGCCTTTTAATATAAAAAAATTTAAGCTATCAGCATCCCCATTCCTTATTAATAGCAGAAGCCTAAAATGAATTCCTTAAAAGTAAGGGTTGAAGGTTCCCTTTTATGTTACTAATATGAATGTTATAATTAAAGCTATAAATAAATATGCTTATATTGCATACGGACTTCCTGTTTGTGAAAGAGGGTTATCAGAAGCATATTTGGAGTGGTATCACAGTAAAGAATTTCCCTCTAAAGGCTAAGAAGCTATGTTATTTTTGCCTATTTAGGGTTCTTTGCTTTCCTTCTCTATCCAGAAAAATAAAGCTAATAAATAAAATATTAAAAATTTAGCTAGTTCAGTATTCAAGATAATGGATTTGTTGCTATTAAATAAAAGTCCAAGGTAGAGACCTCCATGAGCAGAGAGGTATTTAGTCTCTTTCATTAAGAGCTGTGAATAGGTATCTCATTACTTTTGTAAATGTTTTGATGAAATGTTTTATTATTATGATGTCCTTAACAGCATGATAAAGATGTATATGTGGTATGCAAAAAAGAAAGCAAAATGTAAATTACAGCTTTAGCTCATTGATTGTTTTTTAAAAATCTCAGTAGATTCCATTTGTTTAAAATATGATTGATGAAAGTTCTTAATTTAACTTATAACTAGGATCTTTATTTGCATCTTCTCTTCTGGTATGGATAAAAGAAAATATTCTTAAAGAGAAAAAAAGACACTGCTTACTCTGAAGAATGGCTTTATTCTCTCCCCTCAAGATCCTCATGTCTCTATGTCCACCACTTTAAATTATTATGTCATAAACCTCACCTGATCATATCAGCCCTCCACATTGAAAAGCCCACCTTAGACCAGACACCCCAAAACTCGCGATTTATGCCCTGCCTCGTTAGAGACACTATTAAAACTCTGGCAATATAGTGATTTACCTTATTGAAGTCAGAATTTTTTTTTAACTATGAAACTCTTTCTCTACCGAATGGAAATGACCACCCTCAAATACACTGGATGTGCCACTGAAAAAGCAGTAAGATACAATCTTTTTTAAAAACTTTATTTTTTAGAGTAGTTTTATGTTCACAGCAATATTGAGCAGGAGTTAGAGATTTCCCATACACCCCCCAACACACACACAGACACAGCCTCCATCTACCGTCCCCCATTAGTTACAATCAATGAACTTACATTGACATGCCCCAATCACTCAAACCCTATGCATCACTTTATAGTACAAATTTACTGTGGTACATTCTATGAGTTTGGACAAATGTGTAATAACATATATCCATCATTATGGTATCATACAGAGTATTTTCAGTGCCCTAGAAATCCTCTGTGTTCCACCTATTCATCTTTTCCCCACCCCAAGGCCTGGCAACCATCAATCCTCTTACTGTTGCCATAGTTTTGCCTTTTACAGAATGCCATATGGGTGGAATCATACAGTACGTACTTTTTTCAGATTAGTTTCTTTATCTTAGCAATACACAGTAAGTGCTCATTTCTTTTTTGCACTGAATAATATTCCATTATTTGGATGCACCACAGTCTACTTATCCATCTTACTACTGAAGGATATCTTGGTTGCTTCCAGGTTTTGGAATTATGAATTAAGCTTCTATAAACATCTGTGTGCAGCTTTTTGTATGAATATATTTTCAGCGCCTTTGAGCAAATACCAAGGAGCATGGTTGCTGAATTGTGTGTGGTAAGAGTATGTTTAGTTTTGTAAGAAAGTACCAAACTCTCTGCCAAAGCGGCTGTACCATTTTGCACTCCCACCAGCAGTGAATGAGAGTTCCTGTTGCTCTACATCCTAGCCAGCATTTGGTGTTGTCAGTGTTTTGGATTTTAGCCATTCTAATAAGTGTGTAGTCGTCAGGATACAATTATAGAAAGCTTTTTAGATATCTATTATTAGATTATGAGAGTACCAAAAAAAAATTACAGGTTTCATTATTAACCTTATAAAATATTAGGTAATTGACTTTAGAATAAATCAGAAAAGCATCTGGAAAAGAATGCAACCACATATAGGTCCATTTGACACTTAGTAGTGAGTTTGCTATTATTTGGTTAAATAGAAAATAAATCATAATTAAAATCTAATTAAGCTGAATCTTCAGTAGATAGTATTCTAGAAATACTTTTAAAAATGTTTTTTTATTCCACCAGAGGAGGAGGGAAAATAAAACTTGCTTTAAAAGTATTCAGGAATGAGGTATAATCAACCAACCATTCCCTACTACAAGTTAAAGTATGTTTTCTTAATAGGTCCCTCCCACAAGCTATAATGCTGGGTATTTTTTTGGTTTTGTTTTGTTTTTGTTTTACTTTACTTCATTTATCGGAATTCTCACATTGGTAGCTAAGGCAGAGATTTTAAAAATCAGCATTTTCATGCCAAACAGTAAAATTTTTTAAACGTTGTGCATAGTTTTAAAATATACTGTATTCTCAAACCATTTCCAAGATAAAAGACACTTTTGCAGGGAGAAAGTGATTATCTAATTTGGCAAGACATAGAAATTTCCAGCTGAGGCACATTAAAACATTTTTACAATTGCCTCAAAGGCAGAACATTTTCACCATTCCTTTGACTATAAAAATCTGTCTCTACTGAACAGAAATGATCAGTTTTCCCGAAAAAATGTTAGAGTACATACATAAATAGTTTTTGTCCATCCAAAGGCTTTATGAAATATCTTCTACCCACTTCTACAATTTAAGTCTAATGTTGATTTTCTTTATAATATTTAGTTTTTTTAAGTTTTACTTGTAAATTAATAATTAAAACATGACCTTTAATTATACTATTTTTAAAAAGAAATGTTACAAATAATATGCACTCAACAAACTTAATTATCCTTTTTGACAGTGCACTTAGTTTCAGGTAACTTTCACATGAAACCAAATATATAAGAATGCCTATGACAAGACAGGAAATTTCACATGGAGCTGAAACATATAACAAGAGAGTCAAATGAGAATGTGAGAAATAAAAATAAAATATTAAAAATGAAAGAATCTCTCTTACAGGTTTGCCAATAGGCTGGACAGGGCAAAGGAAAGATTCAGTGAATGTACAAATAGGTCAAGAGAAAATATCCAAAATGATGTAAAAAAAGAAAAAAAGTGAAATAAAAATATAAAGATGAAAGTGAAATAAAAACATATTCATAAAAGTGAAATGAAAATATAGTTTCCCCAAGTGCTCTGGGACAATAGCAAATGGTCTAATATGCAAATAATTGGAGTTTCAGGATTGGAGGAGTCAAAACGCATGACTGGTATTTCTGGTTTCAGTTCTAACATATGAAAAGCTTGGAAAGCACTATTCCTGTCCTTACAACAAGAAAAGCCTGGAGTAACTAAAAATCACCAACTTTTCTTAGATCCATCAGAGAACTAAACAAACAGGGAAAACTGCCATCCCCAAATCAAGAAAGACAGGTGAAGCAGGAGCATCACAGCCAAGATAAGCTTACCTGGAAGAGAAGTCACTGGAGTTATAAACAGGTTGAAACAATTTTATGGTAATCTTTATGAATTATTAGGGACTGAGTTTGGATTCACTTGAGAGTGAGAAATTCCTGGTGGCTGCAGTTTTAGGGGGAGTCCTAAACTATTTTGTGGTTTTGACCTCAAAGAATTCCACCAAATTCTCACATTAAAAGCCAAGAAAAATGGCTTTGGCAGGAGGAGGGAAAGTAAACTTTGTGAACTATGCCCAGAGTGTTCTCCATAGCAAAGATCTACTTGCCAGGGAACATGTCCTTACCTGAACCGTATTCCACATGGAGGAAAGGCACTTTGTGATTCCAGTTTCCTCCCTCCTTCTTGTCTCACCTAAGGGAAGAATAGCTAAGGGATGAATGAGTGATGGTCACAGCCCAGGGACACAGGCCCCCTAAAAGACTGAGGTTTGGTCATCAGGTTATAGAATGCCCTCTCTCTGCAACGTCTTGCCACCAAACCAACAGGGCTTCAGTATAATAACAGGGCATTGCAATGGGAAGAGCTGTAAGACAGCTCTGATCTGAGTGGGAGTACTTAGAGCTTTTGCAAGGCAGCGGGAAAGACAACAGGATACTAGCAGACTCTGAAGCATTCATTAAACACAGCCCAACTCCCAGCCAGATTAACATAAAACCTCACACTCAAGCCCTATTTTCCTCAGTTCCTATTACTTGATGAATTATTTCTGACTTTAAATGAAGATTACCAGGCATGTTAAAGGTAAGAAAAAACATGCTGAAGAGACAAGGCAAGTGTCAGAACCAAACCCCATTTTGACACATATTTTGAATTATCAGAGAAGGAATTTAAAATAACTATGATTAGTATATTAAGGTTGCTAATGGAAAAAGTGGACAACAAACATAAACAGATGAGTAATGTAGTCAGAAGTAGTAACCTATGAGAATCAAAAGGCAGTGCTAGAAACCAAAACCACTATGAAGGAAGAAGAATGCCTTCAGTGAGCTTCTCTGCAGACTGGACATGGCTGAGGAAAGAACCAGTGAGCTTGAACATAGGTCAGTAGAAACTTTACAAACTGAAATGCAAAGAAGAAATAAAATGGAAAAAGAAAAAAACAGAATATAACAGAAAAATAATGGGAAAATTTCAAAAGATGTAATATATGTATAATTTGAATTCTAGAAAGAGGAAAGATAGGAGACCAGAAGAAATATTTGAAGTCATAATGGCCAAGAATTGTCCAAAATTACCGACAGATACCAAAGCACAGATCCAGGAAGGTCGGCAAGCAGCCAACAGACTAAATACCAAAAACCACATCTAGACATATCGTATTCAAATTATAAAGAACAAAAGACAGAGAAAATTGTGAAAGAAGCCTAGGGTTGGGGATGAAACACCTTACCTATAGAGGAACAAGTCAACACTAACAGCAGCAGCAACAAAAAAAAAACCTACAACACACTTCTTCTCAGAAGCCATGCAAACAAGAAGAGAGTGGAATGAAATATTTAAGATGTTAAGAGGAAAAAAAAAACCCACATAAATCTAGATTTCTATATCCAGCAAAATTATCCTTCAAAATAAAGGAGAAATAAAGTCTTTCTCAGATAAATAAAACCTGGAGGAATTCAGCAGCAGGAGAACTGTCCTGCAAGAAATGTGAAAATTAGTGATTCAGGGAGAAGGAAAATGATATAGGTCAAAAACTAAGAGCTCCATAAAGAGAGGAAGCATTGGAGAATGAATAAATGAAGCTAGAATAAAATATTTTTTATTCTTGATATAAAAGATCACTGTTCAAGTAATAACACTACAATATATTGAGTGATTATAGCAAATGGGTATCAGGTGAGGTTGAAAACCTGTGTTTCAGCCCTGACCATAGTAAATCACAGAGGCTCCCCTGGCAGCCCAGGCAGGGGAAAGTTGGCCTCCCCACCCCACACCAGACTTGATGCACAGCCAGTGTGCCACAGACTCTTAAGGGAGTTGCAGCCAAGGACTCAGGCCCCTCTCCCCGGTCACACTTTTGCATATTTGCTTTCCTAGCCCTGGTGCTTTCATTCCTAGGTCTTTTTCTCAGAGGCCTTGGGCAAAGATCTTCTACAGGCACCTTTATGGAGGCCTTCTTATGGGAAGGGAAGGAAGGGGAAACCTTTCACTACTTTTCAGTCCTCTGACCCAATAGTTTTCTACCCCTACCCTTGCCCCTGACCCCAGGATCCATACGCCAGAGACCTTTGTTCAAGGCTCTCTTTTTTGCGGGGGGCACCTAGCTCATGTGTTACATTAAGAATATGCAGATTATGACCTGCAGACTAAGGAGGTACACCCCCCGCAGCGGGGTCAGCAGGTTGGTCCCTCAGCATCTGAGCTCCCACTCTGGGGAAGAGTAAACCTCAGAGCAGTTTCGATTGAAGGTGCAGTTTTTATACACTCACACAAAGGAAGTAAAGTCACAAGATTTATCACTTAGACATCCCAGAAAAGGGGCGTGGGTGTACAGTGGGCCAGGGGAAGGACAATCCTCTATCCCAGGTCACAAGCAAGCAAGAGACATAGTGCAGGGTAGCAAGCACTTGTTACTTATAAGGTGGTTGGGGCAGAGATCACTAACTTTTCATAGGTGGTTCTATAACTCTAAGCAGTTATTTTTGAAAGGTGACCCAGGAAAAGCAAAGCAAGACCTTGTGGCAGGAATCCTAAGCTCAGGTCCTTATCTAAATGTCCAGGCTCTGGGTGTGAGCAGGGCTGTCACACTGTAAAATGCTTAGGCAGTAACTCAGAATGACGTTTATTTATCACAGTCCCTTGACAGGAGATGAACCCACATCTGTGCTAGTCCATCTGACCGTCCACTGTTTGCAGTTCCATGGAGAAAAATGGAGCAGGGGATGTCAGAGTTATCTCCAATTTTAGCCTCTTGTTTTTACCATCTCAAGTAAGTTATTAAAGGCTTAACTCGTTTATCTTGAGCTTGTTGCTTTAATTGGCTACTCCAACATCTGGCAGCTCAGCTTTCTCCCAGCTCAGTTGAGCTCCCAGTGGATGTAATGGATGGTTGTAAAACGAATGACACAAATATCATACAGGGAAAGAGGGATGAATGGGAACACTGTGTTACAAGGTATCCTTACTACAACTGAAGAAGCAGAGTGTTTTTTGAAGTTACAATTAGATTTTACAAACTATAAGGCAGCCACTGAAAGAAATGTTTTAAGAAGTATAATGATATGCTGAGAGAAGATAAAACAATCATATAAAATGATCAATTAAAACCACAGAAAGTATAGTAAAAAGGAAGGAAGAAATAAAACAAAAACAACAAATATAAAAGAGTTACAAACATGGTAGATATTAATTTAACTATATCAGCTTTACATGTGAATGATCTAAATATATCAATTTAAAGACAGAGATAATCACAATGAATAGAAGAAAAATAAGGACTGAACTATATGCTGTACACCAAAACAAACAAACAAAAAACACCACATTTCAAATAAAATGACAGAGTCAAAGAAAAGGAAATGAGAGATATATACTATGCTAACACTAACTGAAAAAAAAAAACTAAAGAGGAATATTTATTTTATACAAAACAAATTCCAGAGCAAGAAAAATTATGAGGGATAAACAGATCCATAATGATAAAGATGTCAGTTCCCCCCAAAATAATTCAATTATCTTTTTTCTTTTTTTTTTTTTTCTTTTTTTTTTTTGGTACGCGGGCCTCTCACTGTTGTGGCCTCTCCTGCTGCAGAGCACAGGCTCTGGACACGCAGGCTCAGCGGCCATGGCTCACGGGCCCAGCCGCTCCACGGCATGTGGGACCTTCCCGGACCAGGGCACGAACCCGTGTCCCCTGCATCGGCAGGCGGACTCTCAACCACTGCGCCACCAGGGAAGCCCTAATTCAATTATCTTTAATGTGTGTGCACCTAGCAGCAGAACGTCAAAATACGTGAGGGAAAGCCGGATGGGACGGAAAGAAGAAATAGAAACATCAACTATTATATTTGGAGACCCCCCTTTTAGCAACTGAGAAATTAAGCAGGCAGAAAATCAGTGAGGATGGTTGACCTGAATAGCACTACCAATCAATGTAACCTAAATGACATTTATAGAATGAACGCTGTAACAGCAGAATACATATTCCTCTCAAGTTTGCATGGAACATTCGCCAAATTAAGCATCCTGAGTGATAAAACACACTTTAGCAAAATTCAACAAATAGAAATCATGCAGAGTATATTTTCAGACCACAAAGGAATTAAAGTAAAAATCGGCAACAGAATGATAACTGGAAAATCCCTAAATATTTGGAGATTGGATAACACCCTTGTAAATAACACACAGGTCAAAGAATCAATTGCAGGAGAAATTTTAAAATATTTTGAAGTAAATAAAAATAAAAATACATCTTATAACATATGGGATGCAAAACTAGCAGTTCATAGAGGGAAATTTATAGTAGTGCATGTATTCGTTAGAACGAGAAAAGACCTGAAATCAATAACCTAAACTTCTCCCTTAGAGAATAAGAGGAAGAAGAGCAATTAAATTGAAAACAAAAAACAATAGAGAATAGCAATAAAAATAAAAGCTGGTTCTTTGAAAGGATTGATAAATCGGATAAACCTCTAGCCAGGCAAACCAAGAAAAAGAGAAAAAAAGACACAAATTACCAATATGAGAAGTGAAATAAGGGCCAACACTGCTGATCCCAGAGACATAAAAGAATAATAAAGGAATAATATGAACAACTCATCTCAATATTTGATAACTTAGATGAGATGGGCCAGTACCTTGAAAGACAAAAACTACAAAGTCACAAACACAGTGAAATAGATTATCTAAATAGGAGCATACACACTAAAGAAATTGAATCAGTAATTAATAACTCTCTAAAAAGAAAGCACCAGGCCCTGATGGTTTCAGTGGAAAATTCTACCAAACATTTAAGGAAGAAATGACAGCAATTCTCTATAATCTCTGAGAAAACACAAGCAGAGGGAATACTTCTTAACACAATCTATGTAGCCAGTAACATCCTAATAGCAAAAACAGAAAAAGATGTCCTCCAAAAGGAAAACAAATCAGTTTCTTCCATGACCATAGATGCAAAAATATCAACAAGATATTAACAAATGAAATCCAGCAACATATAAAAATGACAATATACCTTGACCAAGTAAGATTTATCCCAGGAATGCAAAGTTGGATTAACACTAATAATTAATATAATACACCACAGTAATAGAATAAAAGGCAAATCCACATGGTGATCAAAACTGATTCAGAAAAATAATTTGACAGAGACCAAAAGCTTTTCATGATAAAAACACGCAAGAAACTGGAAGTGGATAGACCCATCTTTAACCAGATGAAGGGCATCTATACAAACTCACAGCTAACATCATACTGAATGGTAAAAGACTGAATGCTTTACTCTTAAGATCAGAAACAATAATAAATGTGATACATTGCATTGGTAGAAGGAAAGCTAAAAATCACATGATCATCTCAACAGATGAAGAAAAAAACATTTGACAAAATTCACCATCCATTCATGATAAAAACTCAACAAACTAGGTAGAGAGAGTACATATTTCAACATCATAGAGTCCATATATGACAAACCCACAGCTAACATCAAACTCAACCATGATACCTTGAAAGCTTTTCCTCTAAAATCAGTCACAAGAAAAGGGTGCCCACTTTTACCACTCTTATTCAACATAGTACTGGAAGTCTTACCCAGTAAGTTAAGTATGAATTTTCCATATGACTCAGAAATTCTTCTTCTGGGCACTTAACCAAGAGAAAGGAAAGCACATGTCTACACAAAAACATGTATGTGAATTGTCAAAGCATCATTATTTGTAAAAGCTCGAATTTGGAAACAGCCCAAATGACCATCAACTGCTAAATATATTAAAACTGGGGGTATATTCATAAACATGAAATACTATTCCAAAATAAAAAGTAATATGATATTAACATATGTAAAATATGATTGAATTTCACAAACATGGTGCTATGTGAAAGAAGTCAAACATAAAAGATCACATACTATATAATTATCAACACATTGATATGAAATTCTAGAAAAGGCAAAACTATACAGTGAGAAAGAAGGTAAGTCCTCACCTGGGATCAAGAGTGGAAAAGCAAGATCGAGTGCAAAGGGACAGAGGGAAACTGTAGGGTGAGGGAACTGTTCTATTCCTAATTGTGGTGGCAGTTAAGTTGTTGTACAATTTACCTAAATTAATCCAAATGTACACTTAATATGTTGAATTTTAATATATATGCAAACGATGCATTAATAAAAAAGTGAATAAATGAAATATAAAATATATAAATATTTTCACATAAATAAATATCTCCCCAGTTAATTTCACATAAACAAATATCTCCCCAGTTAATTGCACTTGCCTTCTATGTGATATAGTAGCAGATGGTCTAATTGTTGAGAGACATCTCTCTGTCACTGTGTTGTAATGCTCACAGCACCACATATTCTCTTAAAGTTTAGATCTAATGTCACAAAAGAAAGCAAACTCTATCAATTATTTCTACTTCTCATACTTATTTAACTCATAGTCTCAAATGAAGAAGTCCAAGGCCAAGGTGTTTATAGTTTTAAACAGCAGTAGCCAATGTAATTGATGCATTAGCAAGATAATATGGCAGAATTTGTAAGAGATACAAATATTTAACAACTGATCTCTTATCCAAACGATCTGACAATCTACTGCTGGCAAACAGATGTGTGCATTGCTACCTATATATTGTAGTATATAATATGTATGTTAATACAATCAAGATATGGACTAACTTACAACTGTAGGGAAGATTGATGAAGTTTGAATTTTAATTGAGCCTAGAAGTGTTGGTGGGATTTAACCTAGACAAGGAAGATCATTCCAGATAGAGGAAACATTGTGTGAAAATCCCAAAGGTTTATTTCATAATATTCGGCTAGGCAATGATGTTTTGCTTGGTGTGGGTGAAGCAGAGAAGGAAAAAATGAGTACGTATGAGAAGATAGCCTAAAACCTGAAGATAAGCAGAATTGATTGTTATGGTAAGAACTTTAGAACTTTTGATGTAGGCGATGAAACCATGTAGCTTTGGGAGAAGGGTTGGCATACTCAACATGATCAAGTCCATATTCTCAGGAAAGGAGAAGGATGAATTGCAGCAAAAAAACCAAAAAACAAAAAAGAAGTTAGAGAAAAGAGTTAGGAGACTTGAATAAGAAGAGCTACTGTGGAAATGGGCACTTTGGCAACTATGCTGATTAAATCTAAAGGTGCAGGCTAGGAGGAAGTTAATGGATAACACAAATATTTCTAATCTAGGTGAGAATTAATTTATCAATTAGGACATCTTTGGTCTGATTAAAGAGATAAAGTATACACATATGAAAAATTAAATAGCAAGGTAAGAAATGAATTTTTTAATTGCATCTCATATGATCCTATAGAGTTGTAGCTCCTACCTTTAGACCCAGCTCTGACCTCAGCAAGTTCCTATTAAAATAACAATGTAGTGCCTACTTTACAGAGTGGTAATTTTAATCATTATCTTATTCTAGTAACAACCCCAAGATTAATAAAATCATGAGCTTAACAAAATTGAGATACAGTACTTTTAGTTACTTTGCCAATTGATTAGACATGCACTGTGATAAAAGATTTTCCTTCAGCAAAAATGACAGACTTTTGTAATAACTTACAAATCCAAAAGTTTTCTCTGTGTACATTTTCAAAATTAGATTTTCCCCTTTATATGAGAAGAATGCTAACAACATCCTCAAATTTTCTTAAAGGCTTGAGTCCTATGTATTTTCAGGTATATAAACATTATGTGCTTGTAAAAAAAAAAAAAGTTATCTTCTAGAAAGGCAAAAGGATGAGGAAAACCCTCCAGAGAGATAATTAATAGAGAAATGGTCCCACAAATTCCAGTGGGCTCCCTCTCATTTTGCTCTCTGATATACCTCTTTGCAGGGCATTGTTTATTCTGCTGAATCTGTAAATAAACCTATCATGTTAGATCCTGTAATTATATTGCACATTGATTAAATTTACAAAGTCACATATTTATTTCTATGTTAAAGTTTCTATAGCACTTGTGCACTGTTATACCACTTCATTTATGTGCACACTATTAGTCTTTAAATGATAAGACTCTTAGTGATTATATGGCATTGTCGATATTTTGTATTTTCTAAAATAATCATAAACAACTTTTATAAGTAAAATAAATACTATTAAAATTGAATATTTAAATATTTATAATAAACACAAGTTTTTAATTAAAGCAGATTTACAACTTTTTAATGTGAATTATTATATTTAATTGAAGCTATATTCAGCAGTTTATAGATAGAAGAAAAAGTTGAAGGAATAAATATATTATTTAACATCCCCAAATAGTAAGGTTCAAAAGAACCAACTGAGAATGGAGTTTGCCTCTCCTTGTTGTCACAAAAAAATAAGGAAGGAAGAAGGCAGAAAGGAAGGAAGGGGGGAGAGAGAGAGAAAGAAAGAGAGAAATCAGAGACAGAAAAGAGACTGAAGAGAGAGGGAGGGAGGAAAAGGAAAGGCAGTAGGAAGAACGAAAAAAATAACTTTGAAAATAATAGTTTAGGGAATAAAAACTGTATAAATAAATAGAAAAATCAATCAGAATGGTGGCTGCAAACATAAAAGAAATCCCATCAAATTTCTAGGATATGAGTACAGTATGAATGAAATAGAAGAAGTCACAACATAAAGAAGTCTGCGTCAGAAGATATAACATGGCAAGAATACTGGGAATCTCCAGTCTTGAAACCAGTAGAAAGAACCAGTGAGCAAGCATGAGAAATAAGGATGGAAACAAGAAGGTAATTAAAGGTCTATGTAAGAAAAACTGACCTTCCCTATCCTACAACAGCCCTCACCCATTCACCTACCCTGGTGTACAGAACACAAGAATGAAATTTACTCTCAGTCAAGAAATTAGAAGACTCTTCTCTGAAGCTGTTGAACAAACTAAACAGAACTGTCACAGTTAGTGTGGGTGGTGGACATATTTACCACCCGTTCCCCATCTACTCACTCAGTAAAAGCCAGCCACTGGCGAAATGCTGCCCATGTTTACAGAGATCCTAAATCAGCTCTCTTACTGCCTCAATTTAAAACATGAATGGAAAATCAAGGAACTTGTTCCGTAGCAAGAAAGAGAAGGACCAAAATAAATAGAAAAACTAAAAAAAATTAAACAAGTCAGAAAAATAAAGTTTTAAATACACTAATTAGTATGATCAGGGAGAGTCAAGAGGATGTTTCATTCATAAATAAAAGTAGGATGCTATTAAAAAGAAACATTAAAAGACAAAATTTTTTTGAAAATAAAATAAAATAATAAGGGTCAAAATTTTAAAAATTGAATTCAAGGATTGCAAAATAAAATGGAGAAAATCCCCAGAATGTAATGCAAAAGACTAAAAAAAGACATCTTGAGAGAAAAGCCATGGGAAAGGCCAGTATCTGCATAATAACTCCAAAAATAGAGAATTTAAAAATGGAGAAAAAAATTGTCAAAGAAATAACAGCAAAAACCCCCAAAAAACAGAATTCAGAAGAATAGTAAGTAGAATCCATTGAAATCCACTAGAATTTTTTCACATCCAGGCATGTGGGACTTAGACCCTACTAGATGAACGTCCCCCAACCCCCTTGCAGACAATAAGTATAAAACCTAGACTTACAGACAGTGAAGAGGGCAGATATATTCTGGCTGAAAACCCGTGCTTACCAGGAGGAGGAAGGCAGAAGGTGGTACAAATAATTACCATCTGTGAGGAGCTATGTTAGTCCTTTGGGCAAACAGCAGTGGCAAGGAATGCACATGGGAAATCCCAAAATCCTTCTGGCTGGGGGAGCAGAACAATGAAACCTGGATACTATGAACATTGAAGAGTGTGGGGGAAATACCAGAAGGGAAAGAGCTGGAGCCAGAATCCCCAAACTCTGTCTTACTCACATTGCTGACTCATATCTGAACTATGCACGCATAGAACAGAATCACAGCAGTTTAAACAAAGAAAAAAAATTTTGAACTCTGATCTGTGTTGCTGTTCTGAAGGTTGCTATCCTGAATACTTAACATAAGCAGGCAGATTTTGGTGGAGTGAAAACTTGCTTGGAGGTGCACTGATGAGGAGCTTAGTTTCTCTCTTTGCAATTTTTCCTTGAGGCTAAGAACAGAGAACACACAGAAAAGGCAAGAGCATACATGTGAATATTCTATTCTTCCTGGTCTGAAACAATAAAAGAGAAGCCAAGAAACATGAATGCTGAAGAGAGTGAGGAATCCTGATAGGAAAAGAGTCAGAGGAAGGATTGCTAAAGCAGGTTAACCTCAGACATAAAAACTACTTGCTACTATTATGTATGGAATTGATAAATAACAAGGTCCTACTGTAGAGCACAGGGAACTATATTCAATATCCTGTGATAAACTATAATGGAAAAGAATACAAAAAGAATGTATATGTATGTATGACTTAATCACTTCACTGTACAGCAGAAATTAACACAACATTGCAAATCAACAATACTCCAATAAAAAAACAAAAAACTATTTGCTAAGACAAAAGGAAAAAAATACTTATCACAGAAAAATAACAGAATCCAGTATTCTCTTAATTTAGCATTAATGTGCATGATACAATTCAAAATTACCACAAAGTGAGAGAGTAGCACTGACATATATACACTACCAAATGTAAAATAGATAGCTAGTGGGAAGCTGTTGCATAGCTTGGTGCTTTGTGACAACCTAGAAGGGTGGGATAGAGAGGGTGGGAGTGAGGCTCAAGAGGGAGGGGATACTGGGATATATGTATACATACAGCTGATTCACTTTGTTGTACAGCAGAAACGAATACAACATTGTAAAGTAATTATACTCCAATAAAGATATTAAAAAAATTACCCAACTAAGAAAATAGAATACATTCCAAAGAGATAAGAAAATCATTTGAGTCCAACCCAAGATAAACCAGATGTTGCAACAAAAACTTAAAAGCAGCTACTAAAAACCAGTATGGATGTTTCTCAAAAAACTAAAAATAGAACTACCATATGACTCAGCAATTCCACTCCTGGGTATGTATCTGAAAGAAATGAAAACAGTAAGTTGAAAAGATACACCCCAGTGTTCACAGCAGCATTATTTACAATTGCCAAGGTATGGAAGCAACCTAAGTGTCCATCAACAGATGAATGAATAAAGAAGATGTGATAATATACACACACACACACAAATATATATATATATAACAGAATATTACTTAGCCATAAAAAAGAATGAAATTTTGCCATTAGCAGCAACATGGATGAACTTGGAGGGCATTATGCTAAGTGAAATAAATCAGAGAGAGAAAGACAAATTCCACTTATATGTGGAATCTAAAAAATACAACAAACTAGTGAATGCAACAAAACAGAAGCAGACTCATATGGAGAACAAAGGGGAAGGGGAGAGGGGCAATACAAGGGTAAGGGTAAGGGGGAGGGGCATAAAAGGGTTATAGGATTATATGAAATCATGTGTGTGAAACTTTTGAAAATTGTAAAGCACTATAGAATTTAAAGACTCTTTCATTCAATGAAAGAAAAAAAGTATCCTCAAAGATGTAAAATAAAACATGTCTTCCATGCATGCAAATCTCCGTAGTAAGAGGTCTCAGCAGGGAAATAGAAACAACAATAAAGAACCAAATGAAAATATTAGTAATAAGAAATAAAATTCTGAAAAAATTTACTGGATTAACTTAATGAAATGGATACAACCAAGAAAAGAGTAAGTGAACTTAAGATAGAAAAATAAACATTACCCAGAGTGAAAAAAAAAGAAGAAAAAAACCCAGAATAACTCAGGGACCTGCTTGGATAATATCCGATAGTCAGATATATATGTCATGGGAAGTTCAGAAGGAGAAAAGAGAAAGAATGGAGAAAATGTTTCTCAAGAAATAATAGCTGAATATTTATTTATATATTAAGCTGAAGGTCAACATATTTTTTAAAGTTCTAATAAATCAATTTTTAAGTCAATATCAAACAGAAAATCAGTCAAATTACATTAAATGATATTGCTACAAAAGGAAATAACAAACAGGAGAGTATGTTCATCCTTAATTGCAAAGGTAGAAATGCAAATAAAAACAATACTAAATACTTTTTGAAAGATTTTAATATGTAAAATATCTTGTGTTGACAAGAAAAACAGGAAAACCAGCACACTCATATTGGGTTAATTTCTCTCAAGAAAACAAATGCACCATTACCAGAAAAAGGATAAATAATGTCAGCAGACAATAATAAAGACTCTTTATTATGGCTACACAGCAAAACAGATTAGTTATAACTGGAGGTGGGATGTGGGTTAATTTTTCTCTGTTTAAAAAAATTATGCGATAATTGTATATTTTGTATATTTATACAATGTTATGTATTGTATAATTTGTATACTTTTGTATATATATTTTTTGTATATAATTTGGTTTTTTGTCATACAACAAGTGTGTTTTTTAAACAGTAAATCAATTAAGAAATCATCTATGTTTATAAGATATATAAGATAAGATGATTAAATTGAACCCATAGAGATAGCACTCCTCTTGTTTCTTCACCTCACACAGACACACCTTTTGTTTTGTGTTTCTTCTTAGCCAGTTAGGAACATAGCACGGGAAGGCAAGGGGTCCAAAGAATAGTACATTGATATTGTAACTGATAACTCTGGAAAGTCACCTAGTACCATGCCTTTCATTAGCTCTCAGAGTCAAAGCATGTTAAACATGTTATCTCTCATGGAAAATGTAGAAACCTATTTGACCTGAAATCATAGAGTCAGTAACAATTCCAAAAGATGTTTGCTGCTAAGTTGAAGTTAAAGGATGATTTTTGAAAGATGCAGTCTAAGCAATTTTGGAATTAATAAAGGATTAGGCTAAGACTTTTTATTTGTAAACATATTTTTTAAAAATTTTGTGTCTTGTCTTTAATATAAAGCCTAACTATTATTAATCTATTTTGCATTTAAATTTCTTGTAGAATAATAAAAATTATGGCTACTTTTAAAGTAAAAAAAAAATTGTTTCTATTTTAGGTTACTACTTAAAAACTAGACATTACCTTATTTTAGGCTTATAGACTAAACCTCACCAGTAAGACTCTATGGCTACATTCACTGAATGGTTGCAAAGAGGTTATCAAAGAGGAAGGGTCTTTATGTATCAGGGAAGTGGTTGAAAACATGCACATGAAACAGGAAACCCAAAGTATTGTTGTAGTTAGTAGTCATTCCATAGTCTGGAAAATTCTATTATATAGATAGTTTGTTGTATACATGATTGATAACATAGTAAGTAAATTATTCATATATATGTGTCATTTTGAAATATCCTAAGATATTATAGTTAAAGTTCAAGGCAAGTATAAATATAGTACTTTCAGGATTGTATTCTTGTATATCAAGAAATGTGGGTGAAGGAATACAATGTTAAGAAGGCTAAACTTCTTAAGAATTGTTATCCAGCAATTACACTTCTGGATATGAAATGAAAACAGGATATTGAAGAGATATAAGCAGTCCCATGCAGCATTATTCACAAGAGCCAAGATAGGAAAACAACCTGTGCCCATCAACAGATGAACGGATGAAGAAGGCATGATGTGCATATATAACAAAATATTATCCAGCCATGAGAAAGAAGGAAATCCTGACATTTTTGACAACATGGGTGGACCTTGATGGCATTATCCTTAGTGAGATAAGTCAGTGAAAGACAAATACTTTATGGTATCACTTATATGTGGAACCTAAAAAAGCCTAACTTGCAAAAACAGAGTAGAATGATGGCTACCAGGGGCTAGGAGGTGCGGAAATTTGGGAAATGCTGTTTAAGGATACAAACTTGCAAACATTAGATAAATAAGTTCTGGAGATCTAATGCACAGCATAGTGATTATAGACAAGTCTATATTGTACAAACAAGTTTGTACTATAAACTTCAAAGTTGCTAAGAGACTAGATCTTAATTGTTCCCACCACAAAAAAAGATAATTACATAATAGAGGTGTGAGTTACAATTACAGTGGTAATTATAGTGTAATATATAAATATAGCAAATCAACACTTGGTACACATCAAACTTACAAAATGCACATGTCAATTATATCTCAATAAAAATAAATGTTAAAAAGTAGGCTACAGATAAATTATGAAATAATTTGCATAAAAAATACTGTTCAGGATGCAACTCAAAATATTTCAGTAAACTCTAAGATAGCTATTAGGATAAAGTATTTAAAAACTTAAATACAAAATAAAATAAAGATGCTATGTATAATTTATATTTAGAAAATGAGTTCCTTATCAATTATTTACTTACAAAGAAAGTGCTGTCAAACTTCCTTATGTACTAGGTATATATATGAACCATAGTACATTGGCTTGTTTAATCCAATGATTTTTTTTTCTGTGTAATAGGATTATACATTCTCATTCATTGATGTATGACTTGCCAATTCATTCTGTGATAAAAAATATATGCACCCATCTCTTTGAGAATGATGTTACATGCTTTACTCAATTTAGACGTGAAGTACTGGAGTTGTTTGCTGACTAACACCTAGACAGCCAGGTTCAAATGGAAACAAGTATTTCATTTTCTTGTTTCAAACAATTTGGTGGACAGACTCTAAGGAGGACCTCATGATCCCACCTTCTGGTGTCTGTTCCTTTGTGTAATCCCCCACCCCCTTAAATGTAGGCAGGACCTGTGACATGTAAAAATAAAATACAACCAAGGTGATAAGATGTTCCTCCTATGATTGCCTTATAAGACTCCATCTTGCTAGCAGATTGGTTCTTGAGACTGTTTCTCTTGCTGGATTTGAAGAAGTTAGTGGCCAGTGTTAGAAGGCTCATGTGTCAAGAAGCCAATGCTTGACACTAGTCGCTAAGGGAAGTTTCAAGCTTCCAGCCAGCAAGAGGCAAGGTCCCTCAGACTTATAGTCACAAGGGAATAAATTCCTCTTACATCAGCCTGAGTGAGATTGGAAGCAAACCCTTTCCCCAGTCAAGCTGTGAGATGAGAAATCAGCCCTGGCCAGCACTTTGAAGCCTTGCAGTAGACTCCTCTAAACCATGCCTAGACTCCTGAGGTGATAAATGTGTCTGTGGTTATAAGTTTCTAAGTTTGTGGTAATGTGTTATAGTAATAGAAAAATCATACACCAGAGTCAAATCTGAAATAATGTGTGTGTGTGTGTGTGTGTGTGTAAGTATGGAATATAGTACAATGGACAGGATTTTTCAAAAATTCTGTGAAACATACCTCTGTCTATTATCTCTCTCTCTATCTACCTAGAAACACACACACACACCCAGAGAGAGAGAGAGAGAGATTAAACTTATAATCATTAGTCATTAAGATCAATGGCTTCCCACTTAGGGTTCTAGAATTTTGCAGAGTTCCCTTGGAACCCTGGGAGACTGAGTGTGAGATGGGGAACAGCAATTACAAAGAGACAAGGTTCTTGCTTTCCCCATATTATCTTTTCTGATTGAGTTACTAACAATAAAATTAAACTATGTATTTAAAAGAGTTTTTATTATCTAGTATTGTTGTTAGAAAATAGTTCATAATTATAATTTTTAAATTATAAATGATGTGCCAGTAAGTTTCTTTTAGATATTTTGCCTATCTTGCATAAAATCTAGTTTTACAACTTGAGATAGTCATAAAGATTTTATAAAGACCATGTACTTATAAGTGAAAACTGCTAAGACTAATCTTACATTTTATCTTATAAATTAATATGACCGTGAAAAGAGCCCTCAATAACTATAGAACAACATCTGCTTATTTGGACAGCATGTAATCATCTTGGTATTTTCACTGTGTAGTCATTGTTTACTGATAACAAAAGTTATACATCAGGAAAGTATCTTTGAAAGTCATTACTAGGGCATTTTAAGAACACACCACATTAAATGCACTTGATTTTCCATGAGTTGATATTTCTGCACTTTAAAATATTGCAGACAATAGTCTTTGATGATTTTAATCACAGAAAATCAGAGATATTTGAAGGACCATTGCTAAGGCGGAAAGGCCAGATCTGTATGTCATTAGTTCAGCCTCTAAAATAGATCAAAGAGGCATCCAAAAATGAACTGCTATTTACTGCTCTGAAGGCAGTCACGGTATTCAGCTGACCACAATGTAAACTTTTCTCCAGCTGCGTGAAATGAACGTTATAGTTACAAACAATTATTGAGTTCTAGAAAGGAAGGAAAATGCGATGAAATTTTAGTGGCACTTATTGTTATCTTTCCAAAAATAATTCTTAAGAATGAAATAGTATTTCATAAATCAATCACTTAAAAAATAAATTCATTTAAATTTCCTCAGTTTTGCCCTTTAAGAGTGAATTTTTGACCGTTTTCCAAATCCCCAAAAATAACAACAACAAAAACAATTAAGGAGTGTTCTATGTTGGCACTGTTTGGTAATCCCATTAGTATCCAAAAAACCAGTGAGGTAATAAAACCACTTCCATTTATTACACTTTCTTAATGCTGTTGATTTTTATAGGTTGAGCTTATATCTAGCATCTTGATGAACTCATACAGATTCTATACTTATCATTGATTTGTGTGTGGGGGGTCCCTACATAGAAATATCTGTCAAAAATAACAATTTTTCATTTTCCTTTCCATTCATTATACTTTTGTTTCTTTTTTTCTTTTTTAGTTTCACTGGCTAAGATCTCTAGTAGAATGATCAATGATAGGAGGGATTCGTATTGTGCTGGCCTTTAATATAGATATTTCTCAAATTCTGTCATTAAGAAAAATGATACCTACTGATGTTTACTGAATACATTTTATTCAGATGATGAAAGGTCTCTCTCTGTTTCACTTTATTGGGAGGATATTTTTATGAACAGGTATTGCATTTTATGCTTTTCATTTATTTTCTGCATCTACTGCAACTATTACTGTTGGTTTTCTGTCTTTTTAAACATTACTGTTGTTGTAAGTTGAACCATTTTAACTTTCCTGGTATAATTTCTATTAGGTCACATTTTATTATTTGAAATCAACTCTAGAATTTCCACTGATCTTATAAAATGAGGCATATAGATTTATTTATTTAGTCTATATTCTCAAATAGTCTGAATTAGGGATTGTGGCTTGAAAACATTGTACAATTCCTCTATAAAATCATCTGGTCACTTTTAAGGGTTTGTGGGTAGGGTATTTTTCAATAGTCATTTTCATTCCTTAAATATATTCTTGGATATTCAGTTTTTCTTCTTTTATCATTTTGAGACATTTTATCTTTCTAGAAAATTGTCATTTCATTTTTGCTTTCAAATACAATGGCATTAAGTTCTACATAGTATTATATATTTTTTCACTCACAATTGTAATTATAGCTAATTTTATTTTCATCTTAATATATTTATTTCAACTATTTTCCTTGATCAGTGTTCCCAATTTGTCTGTTTTAAGTTCTTTCAAAGATTTATCTTTTGTGTTCTTGATAAGTTTTAGTATATGTTTTATGTTTCCTCTTTAATTATTATTTTACTTTAATATTATTTCAACTTATTTGAATTAATTTATTTGTGCTCTTTTTACGGTTTCTTGGTATAGATGCTAGCATAATAATGTTGTCTTTCTTTGTTTTTTTTAAATAAATGCATTAAGGACACAAATTCTCATATAAGTGCTTTTTTGCTTGTCTCCCACAAGTTTTGAGTTATATGCTTTTCCTGTCATTCAGCCTGAAAAATTCTATAATTTTTGCAAGTTTTATTCCTAATTGTATAAATTCTTTAGAATGATGCTTTTTAGTTTTAAAATATAAGGTTATATTTCAACTACCTTTTTGAAGTTGGTTTCTGAATGAATTGTATTATGACCAGAAGGGGGATCTACATAATATAAGTCTGATTGAGACTTCCTTTGTGGCCAATCACATGACAATTTTTGTAAAAGACTCCATGTGTAGTTGAAAAGGATGATTTTTTTCTGGATATAAGAGTCTACATAGGTCTATTAGAACAGGCTTTTTCAGCATGATAATTGAATTTTTAAAGTATATCTCATTTAAGTTTACTTGACTTTCTGAAAGAGAAGTACTAAAATTTATCATTCTGATTATGACCTTTTCAATTTTCACCTGTATTTTTGTTAATTTTTACTTTACATATCTTTGAGGCTATGTTGTTTGATTTATTTTAATTCCTGTATTGATGTAGTTTGGGGCTACATTTTTCCTTTTATGAGAAAAAAGATTTTCACTGGTTTCTGTATTGTTTTCCTGTAGCTACTGTAACAAATTAGCACACATTTGGTGGCTTAAGACAACAATTTATTCTCTCACAGTTCTGGAGCTCAGAAGTCCAAAATCAGTATCACTGGGTCAAATCAAGGTGTTGGCAGGGCCACACTCCCTTCAGGGGCTCTAGAAGAGAATACTTTCCTTGCAGTTTCTGGTGGCTGCCAGTAGTCCTTGGCTTGTGGCTGGATCATTCCAGTCTCTACTTCTATTTTCCCCTTGCCTCCTCCTTTTCTGTCTGTGTTAAAATCCCCTCTACATGTCTCTTATAAAGACATTCCTGATGGCATTTATGGCTCACCTGGTTAATCTAGGATAATCTCCCCATCTCAAGATCATTAACTTAATCACATTGCAAAGTCTATTTCACCATATAAAATAACATTCACAGGGTTCAGGGAGTAAGTCCTCGATACCTTTTAGAGAACTTTTTTTAGCATACTCCAGTTTCTTTTGATTTTTTTTTTTTTTTTTTGCGGTATGCGGGCCTCTCACTGCTGTGGCCTCTCCCGTTGCGGAGCACAGGCTCCAGACGTGCAGGCTCAGCAGCCATGGCTCATGGGCCCAGCCGCTCCGCGGCATGTGGGATCCTCCCAGACCGGGGCACGAACCCGTGTCCCCTGCATCGGCAGGTGGACTCTCAACCACTGCGCCACCAGGGAAGCCCCCCTTGATTTTTTTAAAAATTCTGATTTTGTCACTTTAATATTGCTGTACCAGTGTTCCTTTGATTTTTTATTTCACTGATACAGCTTTCTCATACCTTTATTTCAATTTTATTGTGTCACTTTATTTTAGTTATAGCTCTTACAAGAGTATTTTCACTTCTGTTTATGTCTCTATATTTTAATTGCTGAGTTTTATCTATGTACATTTATTGTGATTACTATTCTTTTAGGTTTTTGAGTTATTTTGGTTTCTTTTCCCTCCTCCTCTCACCCCTCATTCTCACCCACTCTGGCTTGATTGATTTTCTCTGATTTCAATTTTTCCATATTGGTTTGAAACATATATGGTGTATCATTTTCTTCAGGGTTATATATAAGTGTTTAAACTTTTATCTTCCAATACCTTGAGTTAGTATCTACATCATTCCCAAAATTAAAAATTTCAGCATGCTTTTACTGTCCTTTTCTTATTTTTTCTTTTTTTTTCTTTTCTCATTTCCTTCTCCTCTTGTCCCAAATCAGAAATTATAGTTCTAGATTATCATTAAAAAATAGATAATTTAAAAAGTAGATATTCCATAATTATTATTCACTATTGCATCTTCTATCTTCTTATTTTCTCCTGGATCCCTTTTCTTCCTGAGAATATATTCTTGTAAACCCTCAGAGATCTGTGGGTGGTAAAGTTTCTAAATTCCTATTAGTGTGAAAATACTATTTTGCCTTTACATTAAAATGATAGTTGTATTGAATAAAATTTTTATGCCTCAGTTTATTGTGCTTTCTGAGTACTGTATAACTGATTTGGCAGTATTTTATTAGGATGTTTACTTCTATAATCATTCTGGAACATTGACTTTATTTTTGCAATATGTGTCAGGCTTATGTAGCTATGAATTGTGAATTAGGCAGCATTCAATTTCTTATAATTCTCTAAAATATTTAACAATGCATAGTTTATTATTCTGAAAAGATTATGGATAAAATTATTTGTGATACTTTATTCATTGTTTTATATGTTAAGATATTCAACTTTTAGTGTCAGTTTTACTGTCATATTTTCTTAAGTATCTGTGGTACTAAGATTTCAAATATACTAACATAATAATGAATATAATATTCTTAAAATTTTTTCTATATTCTGTCTGGTATACTTTCTTTTATTTTTCTTATAATTTTGAATTGAATTATAATGTACATATGAACAAAAGCACAAATATTAAATGCATACCTCAAAGAACCATCAAAAGTGAACATAAGCATGAAGTTCCCACTAGGTCACAGAATACAATACTATCTGCACCTTATCAGGTCCCTTCATGCCCGTGCTAACCATTACTCTCTCCCTCTTCTTCATAGATGATCACTATACTGACTTCAGTCATTATAATTTGCCTGTTTTATTTATACCCATACTCAGAAATCCCATTTATAATTATACACCCAATAGAGAGATTCATTCATATGAAAAAAAGACATGTAAACCAATGGGGTTTTGTTTCTTATTTTGAAATTGTTTATTCCCTTCTTTGTAAAGGCATTAAGAAGAGAGTTCATTTTTACAATTTATTTCAAAGCATTTTCTCTTACATATGTTAGCTCTACTTATTTCTGTTTTTCATTTCTTTAATTAGTATTTTTTATATTTGTTACTTTTATTAGCTCAAAGCTGGTTTTGTGGTTCTTTTTCTAATTTTCTCATTACATTTAAATAATAAAACTCTAAGTTCCCCTGTAAAGGTAGTTTTGGTCTTATCTCATTAGCTTTCATAGATAACATTTTTTAATTTTTTGTTTACAAATAGTGATTATAATTTTGATGAATTACTATCAGCCATTATAGCTCATAAATTTTCTTCTTTCAGGATTTACGAGATTTTTATTTCTCCTTCAATATAGTATTGTCTTTTAAAATGGTTATTTCCTAGTAGATAAAATATTTATTTATTTATTTAACAAATACTTTCTACAGGACAAGATGTTAATTACTAAACAAGATGAGTTATAGCTAAAAGTAGCTAGATAGAAGATAGACATAGGTAGATAGATTTGAATATAAGTATATATATCTATTGTGATATTCCAAAATACTTTATTATTTCATTGTTTACTTGATTTCTCGAAGGCTCAAGTAGATATGTGATAGTCTCCTATAACTTCTTGTATTTTCTAATATTCTTTGCTTTATACTGTTTAAATTTGTGATTTTTCCCTTAATGTTATTAAAGAAATTAAATTTAGCATATTTCAATCTTATCTTTCCTCTACCTTATCCTTGTTAACAGTATATGAATTACTGTGAATGACTTATTTAATAATTATGTATCTTCTTCTTGAGATTTATTTTGGACACTCCCACTTATAATTATTAGAGTTAAGTTTTAATTACCTGGTTGCTTTCCATTGGTCCTTTAAGAGGAAACTCTAGAATTTCTGAGAATCTAAATTATATTTATTTCTTGATTAGCTGATATCTTTGTTCAAATTACATTTTTTATTTTCAAAATAATATGTATGTGGAATAGTTTCTGGCTCCCTGTGTGCTGAAGTATTTCATTATGACATTTTTAAAACCATGAGATAAATCATTTCTGGACTTAAAATTGTTAGAGCATTGTCTCTTTTCCTCAAACTTCTGAAATAATTTATTATTTTTTAGCATTCATAGTTGTACAAAAGAATTATAATTCCAGTCTGTTTGTTGCTTTTTACATTATGGGGCCTTTTTGTTTGTTTCCTTTTTCCTAAATTAAAAACTTCAGAATTTGCTCTTTAATCTTATAATTCAATATTTGTTTGACACAATATCTGCCCAATGTATGTAAATAAACATGGTGAATCTTTCAATTTTCATCTGACATTATTTTTAGCCCTGTTGATCTTTATTTCCTGTTTTTAGGTGAGTGTGTGTCTTGCAAAACTGATATAGTTTGGCCTCATCACTTTAATATTTGCCCTTTTTTTTCATTAAGGAGATTTTCTTAGATTTGTATCTAATAGTATTTGTTTTTCTCTAGTCATTTCTTTCCTCTGCCACCTCCAATGAATATTTTGGTTCTACCATTGCAATTCTGGCTCCCTTTCCATATGTCCATATGGCTCTTCCTGTGTGAGCCCATGCTACCTCTCTTTATAACTTACTCTGTTCTGTCTCTAGCACTGTCTGCTACAGGTATTTTTTTAAAGACATTTTGAAGAAAACTTCAAAATTTTTTTCTGGTTGATACAGTGAATCCTTCTCACATTTGCTTGTTCTTTGAGACTTTAAAATGCTGATCCCTTTTCTACAGTTTTCATTACTCTAAATTTTTTTCTTTCCAAGATGTGTCCTTGCATGATAAAAAAAACTATCAATATATAAGCACATTATGTGCCATACACTCCACATGTGTCTTTTCCTTGGGTTTATTGCATATTCATGGTGGTTGATTGAATCTTTCACAGATCTTCCACTAGAGATATGATCGCTGTGAATAATTCCTAGTAAAAGTATCAGGTTTTAGTTCAACATTGTGGATTAGCCTGAGACCTTTTGAAACCACTATCAGGGACCCTGGGACTCTGAGTCAGTGGATGAAGAAACAAATGACAAATAACCTGCAATCACCTTCACATACTGAGACCAGAGCTCCTGTTATCTCGAAATACTCATTTGGTCAATATTTCAATTACAGAGATTAAAACTCCCAGGGGATAATCTTGCCACCTTAAGAACTACTCCTTTTAAAGTTTTCTAACAATATTTCTCTATTACCATATGCAAAAATGGAGTGGGTTGGACAATAATTTTCTACCCATCTCAAGAAGTGGTACACACGTCCAAAAACGAAAGCTTTTCTCTGTCTTTACCATGTTTTTTATGTAAAAACGGGAGGGGCTCTAGCCTCACTGAATACTTGCAGTCATAATTTCTCTTGCCTCTGAGATTCTGAATATACTGGAAAAACCTCTGTCCACCATTACATTTACCCGAATAACTCTTAAATGTCTTTCAAATCTTTGGTTAGGTCTTATCATAACCTCCTCCAGGCAATATTTTTGAATTTCCCTTTATCAAATTAAGAAGTCCTTATTTGTTACCATGGTAATCTATGATTATTCCTACTGTAGTCCTTAGCACACTTCATTAAACACTCCTCAGTAGCTGTCACTTTTGTATTCAGTGAAAGCACCTTAAATAGCATTGCACTACTAACAGCAATAATCTAAATTTGATAAATATGAATTAATTGAATGGATGAAAGGGCTGCTAGCCAGATTCTACTTTAAATCCCAATTTCAACCACAAATTCTCAACCCCCAAGAATGTGGGATATGATGAAGATTAGGAGCTCAGAAATTTACAAAGTCAGTGAGAGGTAGGAGGTGTGAGGGTTGGAGGGGAGGATGGGGCGTCTGTGTGTGGGAAGGTCAGATGCTTCAGCTTACATCTCCTCTGTATTGAGGTCCCTCTTGCTCTTCTTTTGTCAAAGCCCCCAGACTCCACCCTGACCTTACATACGATGATAGCAAATCAGGGAAAAAGTCTGAAACTGAAAACCAAGACACCAAGAAACTGAGATAAAGTGTTTTGAGTTCTAAAACCCTGTAAGATACATTTTCCTGGACTAGTTTGCTGCTTAAAGAAATGAGTTTGTGGCTCCGAGCTACAGGTAAACAGCTAGGCTTCATGAATTACAGGTGTACATACTGTTCCTTAGGGCCCAGAATTTAAATTCATACCACTGAACAGTTTTTAAAGGCTTTAACACATTATTTTGTTTGTATACAAATGAGGGCTGCTAATTTCAAATGAATCCTAACTATTTATTTAAGTAGTCCCAAAGGATCTCTACTTGAAAACAATTTGCTAGCAGTTATTTCAAGTACTAGACACACTCAGAAAATAATAAACTGCGTGTTTTAAATTAATTTAGTAACTTGGGTTACCAATTCCAGCAGATCTCTGTAATTAATCTGAATCAGAGAGTCTACTGCCATTGCAGACTTTTTTTTTACCTGAATTTAAGATTTTGAAGGGAAAATGAAAATGTCTTAGGCACAAATGTACAAATACGATATTATGGTTAATAAACAGCCTTTATATACACTACCTTATATGAACCCAACAACAAGTATGTGACAATATACTCAACAAATGAGGTGTATATTATTAATATGCTTATTTGGAAGATGTTTAAGCAATTTGCCCCTTTTGGGAGAGCTGCAGCTCGAACCTGTGACCTAGGGTTTAATCATAATGATGTTAAATGATCTTGTTTGCAGGATTGCCACATTGCATAATTCCAAGTGGTCATCCTTCACATCATGAGGCCATTCAATGATACTGAATGGCTGACCATGTTTAAAACAATTGGAACATTTACTGTCTCCATGTAATGCAATTTGTAACAGCAAAGACCTCAGGATTACTATTCTGGACTTGACCAAGGTCTTTTATATCATTCTCAACACCCCAAAGTAACAGAATAGTTTGTTTTCTTTTCCAAAGAGAGGGGGAGACACTGAACCACTGAACTCAATCTCACTGACCCTACGTGGATTCTCAATTTAGGATTTTTACATTAGAATTATAGGGGTGGAAGAGATTTTAGAGTTCAATTAGCACAATCCCTAATTTTTCATTTAAGGATGTTGAGAGCTAGGTTTCAAAATGTCTTGTTAAAGTTTGCACAGTTAGGTTGTGGCACAACCAGAACACACACACACACACACACACACACACAAATCTGTTGACTTATCCTAGATTTTTTCCATAACACCCAACTTTAAATACTATTTGCAAAATCATATAAGCATTTGTAAAATATTTTCCCAAGTTATTACTGGGACAAAGCTCTCTTCAGAGCATTCAGAGCCTACTTAACTTCAGTAAAATAAATGTGGTTTATAGCTAGATATGGAAAGAGTTATTTTCTGGACAGTGCTTAGCAAATAGCAAGTGTCAATAAAATTTTATTGTTGACATGAAAGAGTAGAAATAATGAATGGTGTAGAAGCATCCAAAATTATATATAAATGGCTTTATTACTACTAAATATTTAATGAAGTAAATGTGTAAAGGAAAAAATTGATATTTATAAAGAAAAATTATATAAAGCCAGATGTTGAAAATTCAATGATAAAATCTTTCATGAGGACACCAACTCTATATTATATAATATGTGGGTTTACCATCTGATCTAGAACAAAGCAGTAATG
This sequence comes from Hyperoodon ampullatus, assembly GCF_949752795.1. NCBI lineage: Eukaryota > Metazoa > Chordata > Mammalia > Artiodactyla > Ziphiidae > Hyperoodon > Hyperoodon ampullatus. The sequence continues at coordinate 99,335,473 of NC_136923.1, forward strand.
TAATTTCAGCTAAATCACTTAACTTGAACATCAGCTTCTTCATTTTCAAGATGTAGATACTAAAAATACTTATCTCCCAGGATTGCATGGTCTTCTACATCCATCCAGTCAGCAACAGTGAAGATAAAGCCCACCTAGAAGATCTCAGAGATGTTTTATGGGCCAGACCTAGAAGTGGCATAGGTCATTTCTTCCCGCATTCCCTTGATCAGGAGTTTCCACATGACCCCCTGCCTAGATGCAAAGGAGGCTGAAACTAACAGGGTGCACATTTTATGCAAAAGATTTCTTTACTTGTAAATTAGTGAGGGCACATAATGCTAACTTCTATAATAGCCAACCCCAAACGTTCAGCATTTAGCATAATTGAGTTATCTCTTGCTTGTGTCACTCCTTAGGACAGGGAAGGATTGTTTTCTCACTTGTACACTCCCTCAGGGACCTCAGTCCTTCCAACTACTGACTATCTCCAAGAGCCATGCTGCTTAAACTCTAAAGTGCATCAGAATCACCTGCAGGGCTGGCTAAAGCAGATCATCAGACCAACTCCCTGGGTTTCTGATTCAGTAGGTTTGGGTTGGTGTCTGAGGATTTTCATTTCTAATGGGTTCCCAGATAATGCCAGTGCTGTAATATTGCAAGTTTAGAGATTTGAGATCCTCTGTGTTTACCCTTCTACACCCATCCACCAATGAGCAGTGAGAGACCAAGCTCACATGGGAGGTCTTGGGGATGATTATGGGCCTGGTCTAGAGGACCTCCTTCTCAAAGTCCATGGCTTAGAAGTCATCGTATGACCCCTACCTACCTAGATGCAAAGGGGGCTAAAAAGAGCAGGATGCCAAGGAAGGTGGGAAGCACACAAATATTAGCATTAGCAGTCCTAACCACGCCTGGTGGGTACACATCATTAAATTGTTTTATAATAATCACAATTTATGAAGGTTCCCTTTAATATTCATAGAATGGGAAAGTAACTGTAAATTATAGAGCTATTTCACTGTCATTAGAGTTCATTTGTCGTCTATTAGGCATAGGAATCCCAAATTAGAATTGTCATTTACTCCCTGAGGGAGCATGTGGACAGCACTGTAAACTGTGATGTTAACGTTTGTCAATTTAAAAATATTCTTTGACCTAAAAAGATTTTTTGAAAGAAGGTAAAGAAAAGAAATTGCACTTTTCATAAGTTTCAATAAGAAAATAGTCCAACTCAAATTCAGTAGTTCTCTCAAGTGACTTCCATGACAGGGAAATCCATGTGTGAAATTAAACAGCATGTGTCACTCTGTTGAGGTTTTTTCCACGGGTTGTATTTTCCTAAGTGTAATCTGAGCAGTTTCAAGTCAGTTTTCACCACTCCATTTATAACTTTTCCTATATTTATTTACTCGGAAATATATTATCCTTCATGTCATAGTGCCAAGAAATCTGGTTAGTAAAAATGCCAGATTCTTTTATTTGATTTTATTTGATTTCATTAGGGACCATCAGCCTAGCTGCTTAAGTGCCCGACTACCGTTTGCAGTTAAACATTCATTAAGGAATCCCCAGTGGGTTCATTTGTTTCACTGAGGTCCAATTACAGTGCCACAAAAGCGGTTTTTGTAGCAATTAGCTGATTTGTCCTGTTTATGTTCTGTCTCTTTAGGAAGAGGACTAGCTTGTGGAGGTCAGATTTTTAATTAGGCACGATTTAGGGCCAATAGGAAAACTGATAATTGACTAAATGGCTGTGGTGGACTTAACAGCTCAAAGCAGAGGTAAATAACACAACAGGGACCCCACGACTCTGTTTTCCTGGTGTGCACGGCTCAGAGCCCTGCAGTGTGAGGATAGATTACGTGTTAAGTGGTTGTCATCGATGCTAATGTGCTGTGCAAGGCACCAGTGTCTTAACCTCAGGTGCCATTAGGATTAGTCATCCACAGTGGTTCTGTTCCTGGTAGCATGTCACAAAGGAGAGGAATCTGCTTGTATTTTATTTCCCCAAAGTTGGTCCGAGAAAGAAACCTTTGGTAAAATAGTGCAAGGATATATAATTATGAAAAGGCTAAGCTCTGGTCTGTCAAATAACCCCAGATTGATACTAATTGTGAGATTAACATTCAAAGTGTTCTGTGTACACTCTTATAAGCTAAATTATGTCCTCTCAGATTTATAAATTGAAGTCCTAACGTCCAATACCTCAGTATGTGACTATATTTGGAGATAGGATCTTTAAAGAAGCAATTAAGGTTAAATGAGACAATATGCAGTGGACCCTAATCCAACATGACTAGTGTCCTTATAAAACAGCAATTAGGACACAGATACAGAGGAAAGACCACGTGTGGACACAGTGAAAAGACAGCCATTTGCAAGCCATGGAGAGAGGTCTCAAGAAACCAGCCCTTCCAACACCTTGATCTTGACTGTCTGTCTCCAGGACTAGGAGGAAATAAATTTCTGTTGTTTCATCCACCTGGTCTCTAGTACTTTGTTACAGCAGCCCTAGCAGACTAATACAGCCACCCAACAGATGAACATGAGTACACATATTTAGACAGTAAACATGTATGATTCCACATATTCTCACTAATATTCCAAATCTATGTCATCACAGGGTAGCTTCAAAAAAAGATAAAATGATCTGTATCCAGTTTTTGCTGTCCAGTCATCTAAGCAAGAGCAAGAGAGTGTTCTCTCAAATGACAAGTCAACTTAAAACAATCATTTCTATGGTCTTAGGCAAACCAGCAATGCTGCCTTACATAATCAAAGAAGTTCTGCAAACTGCTGTTGCTTCCACTCCAAACTATGTAAAAGAAACACAGTTTTGGAAACTTAAGGAGGAAAAAAAGAATTAGGAAATAGACAGTTGGAAGATTTAGATAGGCATGAACCTGTGAGAAGCTGTATATATTATTAAATATATAAATTTATGAAAATGAAGTAATACAAGCCATAAATGCTACCAGTGATATATCTATTAAGTTAGTATTAAGGCTACAATGAGACACATTTTTATTCACCAAAAGTTTTCCTTTCCTATAATTTCAAAAAGATGCTTGCAAATTTGTTTTGCTTTGTCGAGAAAACACGCCTTCTGAGGGATTCTTGTTCAATGTCTAGATATTTATCAAAACGCCTGTTGGACTTTTTAATTTGGAGTTCTTTTTTCCCATGTCCTGGTTCCCTGATCTGGAGACGAAGACTAGCTTTAATCATTGGGATGCCGTATGGAGCTTTTATTTAATTAACTGGGCACAGATGAATATGTAGTCCTCAAGTCTCTTACCAGGCCCATGGAAACCTCGTGCTGGACCTCGGCCTCACAACGCTCAGCCCATAACACTACACTCTCCCCACTCCCTCTGCAGACAGCTGGGCTGCGCTTCCTCATAGGCCTCTTCCCCGGACTTTATCACAGACACAAAGAAAAAAAAAAATGCGTAAAGAGCCCTACTTCCATCACGCTCTCTCAAGACCTCCCTTTTTACTTATCAATATCTAATAGCTCTTTTATTCTATCACCAGAAGCTTTGACGTAATTCCTGAATACCATGATTAAAATCCAAAAAGAGGACAAATTGGTGCATACCATTAATTCTCTCTCATGATACCATTAATACCATTAATACCATAGAACATTAATACCATTAATACCATTCTCTCTCATGGTACCATTAATACCATGCTGGAATTCTAAGATGATCTATGTGTGCTTAGTAAGAATGTGTGTTTGTGTGTGTGTCTATCTCCCTTTCTCTCCATTCCTAACAGACAAAAATGTCTCATCTTTTTTCGGTTACTTCTTCCTCTTGTATGTAGAATCCATGTTTGCTCTTTAAGCATTTGGTCCTGTATCCTCAGGACTAAGTTAGGTCATGAGCTCCCCTCCTTTACATGGTGCAACCACACTGCAAACTGAAGCCTAATCATCTTCTCCCAAAAAGAGTTAGAGAATTGATCGTTATCCAACTGTTACAGAAGAATCTAGAATTCACTTACCTATTTCCTCATTTATTCTATCTTTGAATTTCAAGAAGTGTCTGGATGATCTGTTACATCTTTTAAAATATATGTAGAAAGTATAGAAAAGTCTCGGGAAGGGGTGGGTGGGTATTTGACACTATTTAGAAGTTTTCCTGAGTATAGCAAACCACACATTTAAACTGGATCTAACTCTTTTACCAAGTGACATTAAAACTAAGGGAATCGTGCCAAGGATACTTGGAAAATTACATAGAACGGTGTTCAAAACTCAATAAATACTTATGGATTGATTTAAATTGTTCAAATAGAAAAGAAGACTCATCCAGGTCAGAATATTTTGATACAAAGCTAGGTAATGGAGTGACTGCTTTGGGACAGTGCAGCCCAAATGGACACTTTATGTGACTTTTTGAGGCTTACTAAGTTTTCATTTATGAAATAACCCACAACTACAAAATTTTTGTTTTAATACTCATGCCAATTAACTTGGGGGGGGCGGTAGTTTGTTTCTTTCCCTGGTGTGTTGTCAGTTGTTAATTCTTATTAAGGAATCCACCCCATTCTACAGATTTGCAATTCACAATCACCAGGCCCTGGGAATCAGATAAAGCAGCAGGAAAGTTTATTCAAATTGTATCTGAAATAAGAGAAACCCTATTTTGAATAAAGATTCAAAGTAATCTCTTATACTGTTTAAATCTTAGTTATGTCATCTTTTCTGTATACCATTTTGGGGTGATCATAAGACTTTGTAGGTTTTCCCGGTTCTCAATCATTTCCTAGTTTTCCCAGGACAATTCTAGTTTATACCCGTTGACCTGCCATTATTATGAACACCACCATCTTTAATGTGGAAACATGTGGCTGTTTATACAGTAACTCATCAGTCACTGTACTGATAGCCAAGTTTCTAGTAAATGTCCCTCAGGTCGGTAAAATGTTTCCACCCAACAAGGGGTCCATGAGTAAGCCCAGAGGGGCTGTGTGGGTCTTGCCTGAAATGAACAAGGGCCATTATCAGGATCTCCCTATTCAAGTGGGAAGGTCTGAGACACACGTCAATTCCTAAACTCCAGTTCTGTCTGCCTTGAAATTCTTTCAGGAGGGTAATTAATAATAATCAGTCACTGAAGTAACTTTGTACAAACAATGAGTGGCACTAAGTTCCCTACAGGCCAAAAATAAACATATGGCTTTCAGAGAACTCAGCTGACAAAGAAGAGTGGTTCTTCCAAAGTCGTATGTAGAATTTGAGACCATAACACTCTCTGCCTCTGTTTCTTTCGTCCAGGGCTTTCACTTGAGTCACTTCTATTAATACAAATATAGTAATTTTAGTTAGCTGGTCTTTGGAGCACAATTTTTATATCATTTATAAACAAAAGATCCCTTAGAAATAGCAGTTTTAGCAATCTCGGTTTTAAAGAGCATACCTTTGGGCTTCCCAACAATCCTTATTGGAAGTGTAAATATAAACACATTTAGAAACATTTTACTGGTTTATCTAGGATACAAACAATACTCTTTTGAATCCTGGATCAATCTGGCTTGCTCTATTCCTGTAAGAAAGGGTCTAATAAATTATATTTCCCGGTAGCAGTCATTCCTAATGGAAATCTCAATAAACTTTCTTTCAACAAGTGTTTAAGTATAACTGAAGTGAAATCTGGCCAGCTGTTAGGTCAGAACATGGGCTGAGGCTATTTAATATTAAGTAGTAAGTGAAACCCACACTTAAATTTCTCATAACTTATAATCAGGCTGTGCATTTTGAATACATAAAGTTTTGACAGCTAGTATTTTTGCCGTTAAGAAAAATTGGACATATAATTAGAGCTCCTTGTACAGATCTTATTAAACTTGCAAATTAAATACTAACAGGAAATGTATCAAGTCAAAATTATTTCATGTTTTACTAGAGCTTTTCAACTACCTGAAATCTAATGATGCAATACAGATTTATATAGAAAATGATCCTAATCCTTGTGAAAATATTGAAGCCATATATCAGATTGAACTCAAGAAAAGCAAACAGCCTAATGATTTCATGTTGGTTTAACTTTTTCATTGTTATTTCAGGCCAGACTTTCTTTTTCTTTTTTGTTATAGAAGGAGGAATCCAAGACAGCAAATTACTAATTCTGTTATTTGCATTATACACCATGCCAAATTTAACATGTGGTTTTTTTCTTTTTTTCTTTCTTTTAAATTTCAAATGGCCTAAATCATGTTCAAGAATGATAGCCATGAATTTTACTTAAAACAAAGAAAGTGTTGCATTCAAAATTGGAATAGAAAAATATCACCCATAAGCCAAGGTATCGTATTCAGGGCCTCAACACACCAACAACCAGCGCTAGCTGGCTTCTGAGTTTGGGCCAGAGGGAGAGTTGGGGCTGCTTGGGATTCATAATACAGTCTTGCACCACCAACCCCTTAATCTAAGACCCCTCATCGCTGCCTGGGCTACTGAATCTGCCTCAAGGGTCTCCTGGCATCTATTCAGCCTCCTCCACTTCAGGTAAGTTTTCTAATTGCTTCCAGAGTGAACTTTAAAAAACTGCTAATAGGTTGAATGCTTTATTGGCTTCCCATGTTCCAAGGTCAACCCAAACCTGGACCTGGACTGTAAGGCTCGAACTGGTTGGCTTCTTTCTCATGCCACCTTGGCCTCGTATCTGGTTTTCATCCACACCTACCAGCTTCCAGTTCCTCCACTGAATCAGATTACCCTGTGCTTCCAGACCTTGACTCTTCCCTCTAACTGAGTGTTTGAGTAGAGGGCCACAGTTTGAGCAGATGTTGGGGTTTTCTACTGCAGAAAACTTGAAGGTTCTTCCCCAGAGGCTGTGTTATGGAACACGTGTCAAAGGACGTGCAGGGAGGAACACCTCTCTCACACTCTCCGGGTTAGTAGCCCAGCTCTGCCACTCCCTGTCTAATTAACATTGGGCAGTTACCTTACCTCTCTATACCTCAGGTTCAACATACATAAAATGGTGATAATTAAAGTACCCAACCCAAAGGTTGGTGTAAGTATCAGGGGAGTTAATGGATGTAAAGCCCTCACGTCATACCTGGTACAAAGTAAACATTCCATGCATGTTGTTGTTATTATTACTATGATTATTATAACCCAAGTTCCAACCAAAACATGCATCCCTAAAAGGCTCATGGGCCACAAGGACTGTGCCTGTAGGGTCTCATTTATAAACCAGTTCTGATCCTAAAATACAGGCTGACACAGGAAAGGAACAATTTGGAACGTATAGAAGAGGGCGAGCAATGTTTAATTCAAGAAAAGAAATTAATATTGGACAAGAAACAGTAGTAATTCTCTTTGTCTCACCTATCTCAGGATTTCCTGTTTCATTACTGAGATGGAATTAATATCAGACTCATACCACACAAAGTTTTGATATCATCATAAACATCTTTCTCATTATATCACTTCACATGTATCCACACCAAGTAAACACTCTCTCTTATTCTAGACCAGCCTGGGTAACCTTTTCTTTCTGTTTGGGTGTGCTTTATGTTAGCGCTCCCATATTTTGAGCTTTTTAACTAAATACAACTAGCAAGAACTGTTTCCCAATGCCCCCTGCTATTTTGGATTGTATTCCAGGAAAGTGATTGCAATAGTTAAAATGGATTCTTCTCCCAAGACCCCGGATTCTTATCTGGACTGCAGATCTGGCCTCAGCTGTAACAGTGCCAGTAGTCTGAACACACTGGATTGTGTGCCAACCTTGCTGCCTTCCATGATAGAGCAAACCATTTGGCTAGTCCATGCTGATTTCAAGTTGGAATTTTGTTTTCCTGTCAGCCTTGTGCATCTAAGAAGATAGCTTTTAGCAGCATCTTTATTCCATTTATTTTTTTTAAATGCCCTCAAAAGCCCTCTTCTCTTCCAATTACCTTCTTATGAAGTATGGATTGAGTTCTCAGGCTGTTGTTAGTGCAGCTGCCAAAATGACTGAAGGCAAATAAACCAGAAGTGGAAGATGTGCCAGTCCCAATAGTGACTAGGCTACTGACCAGTGTGGTTCCATTGGAATGCCTCTTTTTTCATCTCTTATGGGCTAGAGGTCTTAACTAGTAAGTTTTGTTCGGGCATATAATTGTTAGTCTTCTGAACACATTGTGCTTTTTAAGGGCATGCAACACAATTTTAAAAACATACATGTATAGGAGATAAATGTAATATATACAAGTAATATGTACTTTTAAAGAAATTTATTAATACTCATATTTAACATGAAGAAGAGTCCCTAAAACTAGATGTTTAGGGCTATGCCTTTTCTAAGTGTCTTAATTGCTGAAATTCTATTGAAATTCCTTTCAGAACTCACCAGACAAGATGATGGTCATTCTTTGAGATGAAATAAAATTTTTGAAAACACACGTATATGAGGCAATATAGTAACTAATTTGGGGGTCTTGGAGTTATTGATATATGTAAATCGTATGTATAAATAAATTTTATATACATATAATTTAAAAGGTATGACTGATGAAATAATAAAGCTTATTTGCTCCTGACTCAATTACAAATAAAGATAATTCCAAAATTGGACTAGCAAAAAATGGTGTGCATGGTGGTGAAATGGGCCCTTCAAGGGAACTGTTCCATGCAATTTAACAAATAAGCTCATTTCTGAGTTATGTTTTGTATATATGAAGACAACTGACACACGTCCAATTTAGTTGAATGGACATTACTCATTTGAATGTACCGATTCCCATATATTTGTTTCAGATCAGTATTATGCGTATTTGGCATTATAAAAACCAGAGGCAGCACAGCGTAATAGTTAAGGACATGGACTCCAGACTCAGGCAGGCATAGAGCTGTGTCCACAGCCACCAGCTGATAGCTCTCTGCCCTTGGGGAATCATCTAACCGCGATATCTCACTTTCTTCACATGTCAAATTTGAATATTTGCTGTGTAGATGAAGTGAGCTAATGTAAAAAATAGTTAATAAGGTGTGTGGCACAATAATAAATTTCCATTAAATATGTTATTAGTAATTGTAAAAAATGCTTATCTCACTTGATATTTATTTCCTGTCATCAACAAGAAAATCCTTTCAACACATCTAAAAGAATGGAACAAACAAGTCAGTATAGAAAAATCTAACTTAACATTCTACAAAAAGTACTTAATTTGCTGTTGACAGGGTCAGTTATTAATATATGTCGTTAGCAAGTGGCCTATCCATGCCAGATAAAAACTGTCTGTCATAATTTGAGTCTTTTAGATTTTTAATTTGCTTTTTTATTTGGTTGAATGTTGACTACTTTGGGTTTAATTGGGAGAGGGGAGACAAGATAAGGGTTTTTTGTTGAAAAAAGAGTGGGTTAAAAAAAGCCTTTACAGGTTTACAGCATAGTGATTCACAATTTTTAAAGGTTCTTCTCCATTTATAGTATGATATCAGTTATATGTGGAATCTACAAAATAAAACAAACTAATGGGGGAAAAAAGCCTTTGAAGAGATTCCAAAAAAATAGCCACAAAAGGAAGGGTTACAAGTGCTATATTCCAGAATGTTTATTTTTCTTTCTCGCTGGTTTCAAATGGGTCAGCATTATCAGTAAAACAAGAAGTAAACCGAGACCTATCTCAGATTACATCAGCTCCTGGGGCCATCAACAAAGTAAACATCAGTCACCCCATGAAAAATACAACGATTACCTGTTATTGGACACTTGCAGGCCTGGCTTACCCACCAAGTGGCACAGTTAATGAATCCACTTATTTCTAATACAAATAAACCAGAGAGAGGAAGTGGTCAGCCAAAGCTGAATCTGAAGGCAAGATGGGAAGGTGGTTAATAAAAACGCTCAAGGCTGACATTTCCTTTTTATTTGAAACATGCTTTTCTTGAGAACGACCTGATCTTATTGATACCGTTTAGTACGCCTCAGCTGATGTCAGGTTTTAAGGTCCTTTCAGATGTGTGTTCTTTTCTCTAAGTGGAAAAAAAGAATTCCACAGGAAAAATTTTAAAGTCTGTCATGGTTCCATAGTACAAAGACTAAATATGATAAAAACTTTCATCTTTAGTCACTAGTTACTTAATACTATGTTGTTAACAAGTTATATCTTTTCTTCAGAACAATTTGTCAAGATTTGTGAAAAGCCTTAAAATTGTTTATACCCTCTGCTTAAGTAATTCTACTTGTAGAAGTACAGGTTAAGGAAATAATCAGAAGTGTGTTCAAAATATATGCAAATGACATCAGGAACACTTAATTTAATAATTACAAAATAGAATAACCTAAAGGTTTAAGAATAAATTGATTAAATAAATCATAGCATGTTTATATAATGGAATGTTACGATACTTTTGAAAGCATTAGATGATGTCAGAAAATTCTTACAATATAATGTTAAATGAGAAAGGTAATATATGCTACAATAGAAATGATTTATATTCTTTTTTATTCTTTTTGTCATCTTTTTAAAAATTTTTATTAAATAGTTTTTATTAAAGCACACAAATATATAAAGTTGACAAAATATTTGAAGAAATAATAAACATATGATGTAAACATGAGTTATCTTAGAGGTATGACAGTAAAGGTGATTTTTTGATTTATGTTTTTTCTGTGCTTTCAAGTTTTGTGTAATGAACATATGTTTTATAAAGTTTCATAGGAAAATATCATGACCATACATCTTGGCCAGGAAATTATATACTCAAATAAGAACATAATTTTCCAATCCCCAAACAAAGAGTATCCTTTATAAAAATGAAATCCTTTTCATTTTTATAGTCAGATATTTTCATGGTGTCTAATCTAAATTCTTCATGAAACAGTTTTACATATTTTCTCTTCTCCTTTGCAGACATAAATTAATAGCAACTAATCACCATCCAACGTTTAAAACCCCATATATTTGAAGTCTTTCAGCCTCTCTCTCTTCCTTAGGCTGCAAAATGACAGCCCCTTTCATCTTTTCATATTGATCCTCTTTTCTACTCTTTTAATCATTTCTGTATGACTACCAAAAACAATTCTGTAACTGCAAATTTTGAGAAAATCATGGAAAAAGGATTTGCAATACTATAATGCTTAGCTAAGCTATAAAAAGCTCCACATTTCCCCTGCATTCTTTTCCTCCCTTCCTTTGAAATAATTAAAAAGGAATCAAGGCACTTGTAATTTCATATTTTTCATTTAAATAAATAACATCCCGAATTATTTTTCATAAACAGGCAATTGGAAACTGCTTTTGGTTAAATTAGGAATGTATACATTCTATTAAGCCAGTTCACAAATGTCTCAATAGAATAAGTATTATCACATAGAGTGATTTTCAAAATATATGAACACTTATGGTATATTAATTGCAAATTTTGAAAATTAATTCACCATGTATATTGAATTCATTAATTCAAACTTGAATTAAGAGCATCCTTACTGGACACATATTGTGTTAAATAATTATGACTCATAAATGGTAATGGCATATGTATTCCTTCCTGTCATCTACTTTTTTTCTGTTCATTTGCTTTTTAGTATTTTGCTGTTAACTATTTCATGTTTACTATATTCCAGGGTGTCTTTACGCCTCTTATATAACCTGATGTTTATACCAAAATGAAGTATTAGACAGTGGTACAAGATATAAAACATGATTGTGACTGAGTTTACATTTAACTACATATTTTATATACATAGATACACGATACATTATACATTTTAACATATATACACATAATATATATCATATTTCATAACATGTATGATATACATGCAAATGTCATATATTTGTGTATACATATAACACATACATATATGATATATGTGATATATATAATTACATTATATATAATACAACATATTGTATGTGTATATATATATCATAGTGCTTATTTAGAAACACTTATACATTCTTTTCCATCACTTTAGAAAGATATGAAGGAAATTCTAAGCTTTAAAGTAAAATAAAATAATGATAATGAATGTTCTTTGTCACTGCCACCTGTATGCTCCCACACTTTCCAAACATAAATTTCTAGTATGAAATTAAATTTACATCTAGAAACATCTAGAAACTAAATCTAAATCTACATCTAGAAACATAAATTTCTAGATGTAGTCTAATCTGAGTTGGTTATATTTTAAATGTCTATAGGAAGGTTCTTGAATTAGCATTTTTTTAGTTTGCCATGATTACTCTTCCTTTTCTAGAGAGTAATGGGCACCTATCAATTACTTCTGCAAATCTATTTTTTTTGCAACTATAGGTATGGATACTGAGCACATTAATAATTACTGTTTTCTCTATATATGGTTATGCTTTTATTATAGCTCATCTGAGGCTTACAGGCAGCTCCCATTTCTCTTTAACCTCATACAGACTAGCTTAAACACTTTAGATTCAGTGAAAGGTGATTCCTTATGCCCGCGCTTACATTTTTCTCACTGGCTGTCATTCTACTTGCATATAATTTCCTAACATAACCTGTAGAAGGAAAGTCCTTGTGCACCAGATTCCACTTCATCTTCAGGGAAGTTTTGGGCTTAACTTGAGCTGCCAAAGGTGCAAAGGTTAATCTAATATAGGAAAATGTTTCTTTCTTTGTTTCTCCTTCACTAAAATTTCAGTCGTGCAGTGTAATAAAAGGAGTCACAGCAGCAAGAAATGGCCGTGCCATGCATATAGTAGCAGTGTCCAAACAGGCAGGTTCTACTAAATTATCAACTTACCCAAAGGATAAAAAAATGGAAGAGTCTGTTCTGAAATGCTTTCTTAATTAGAACATGCCAAATATGCAATTGTCACTCATATATTGAAAAATCCAAACCTACACTCTAAAAACTCAGGACAGTATTTTGGGTTCTATATATCCTCTTACCAAGGATTACAGAACTATTACATTGAGGTGAAAATGAAAACTAACATGCTTCCTGTAATGTTACATTCAACATCATTTTATCCTAACTCTCCAACAGCTTACTGCATAGAGATCTTGGGCTTTGAAGTCAGATCTTGTTCTCAGTCCTGCCTCATGAACATTGAGCAAGTTTTTTTAATCTATCTGACTCTTAGTTTTCTCATCAGGAAAATTAGTGGTGTTGTGTGTGTGTAGGGGGGTAGTAACACATTACTCACAAGGTTGAATGTGAGTTTTATCAAAGAGTATATATAAAGTGCCTAGCAAAATCATGGTTTTAAAACAAACCTTAGTTCTTTTTTTCCCTCCTTTGGCCTTAACAATCTTCCTGAAGCATTTGTTTTCTTCTTTATCTATTGTCAACTACTATATCAGAAAAAAGGACATTTTCCTCAATTGGTAGTCAATGTATTAATGTTCAAAACAAGCATAAGCTCCTTTAAGCATTAGAATGGAAAACACTTCGGAAATATTACTCATTCTTGTTCAAGATATTTATTCTCAGAATAATTGGAATAGAACCTCATTAACTGTTTACATTTTGTGATGTAATTATTAGGAAAGGCATTTTTGTTACCTTTTTAAGATACAGAGTTAGGTGACATGGAATTTTTTAAAAAATCAAATTTCTCAACTGGAATATTTTTGTGGGAAAAAAACACAAAAAGAAATGCCTGCTATATTACACGTTGTATGTATATCATATAAAAATAAAAAGAGGAAAAGTTAAGAAAATATGTTGATTGGGGTGGGAGCCAGGCAAATTAAAAGACTATTATTTTACTGAATTTGTTCCATATTTTTAACATTTTCACAAATTATTTCTGTTTGTAATCAGAGTACCTTGATTTCTCTATTGCATGATCAGCTCTCTATAAAATTGACCTCTTAGCAAAAACTGAATTTGAATACAGTGCCATAAACAAGATGGCATTAAAGTGCATAGCCTGCTTAAGTGGGACGGGAGGATAAATCAGAGGGATAAACAAGGCAAAATCATGAAGAAAAGGAAAGCCACTCTAGACATACTTAAATAGTTAACATTCTGAAGGCTTGATATCAGTTAAAGAAATGGTAAGCCCTAAGAGCTTTCTATATACCAAACTATACTTTTAAAAGAGATACAATGTTATCCTAATCAATACCTCATTTATTAGCAATTAATAACTACCTAGTCTCTATGCTATTTTTATCTTATCTACATACTAATTAAGTATAAGCTAACTATCTAGTCCACAACTATTTTCATAAATTTTATTTATGTTTATTAGTCTAGGTAGCCCTAAAAGAAACAATGGGATAGGCATAGAAGATATTATTGACACTGTTTTACCCATGAGGCAAATGGGTATCAGTGTTTTGCCCAAGTTCATGGAGCTAGCTCAAGGACAATGAAAGGACCACTTGTCCATGTGTAGTGCTATTCCCAATATGACAAGGGCTGCCACTTCCCAACTAGAGTCAACTTAATTCATTTGCTTACACTTTCACTCAACACATAATTTTTTTTTTAATTTATTTATTTACTTTTGGCTGTGTTGGGTCTTCGTTTCTGTGCGAGGGCTTTCTCTAGTTGTGGCAAGCGGGGGCCACTCTTCATCGCAGTGCATGGGCCTCTCACTATCGTGGCCTCTCTTGTTGCAGGGCACAGGCTCCAGACGCGCAGGCTCAGTAGTTGTGGCTCACAGGCCTAATTGCTCTGCGGCATGTGGGATCTTCCCAGACCAGGGCTCGAACCCGTGTCCCCTGCATTAGCAGGCAGGTTCTCAACCGCTGTGCCACCAGGGAAGCCCAACACATAATTTTTGAGTGTCTATTATTTTTAGGAATGTTTCTCTCCTACTTCTGCTACAGGCGATTTCCTTTCCATTCAGACTTTCTAGATAGTTGAGAGAAAGGCCATGGGAATATTTTGTTCTCCATATAGTTGTGTAGGCAAACTTGCCCCAAATGCTAACAAGTGGTAAGTAGACCTGTTCAGTGATAATAAATATAATTATTACCAAATTCTTCCAAAAGGAAAGAATCATTAAAGAATGTTCAGAACATATTTTTATGTCAAATAAACATATGGAAAAATAAAGATGCCAAATTACCCAGTTTGCCTGCAAATAATCACTTATAAAGTATGCCATTCATTTTTCTAAATTCAGGTACTTAAAAATTTTTGTAATCAATTTGACCCCAGGAAAGGTTTATTGCTTCTAATTATCATACCATTCTCTCTCTCTCCCCTCTCTGTCACTCCATCTCTTTCTCTCTTTTCTTCCTGTGGGCTTTTTTCTTATATTTTCCCAAATTATCAACAAAAATACTTAGGGAGTAAGAAAAAGTTAAAGCATTATTATTTTTTCCTTTCTATATTGCAGTTTTTAATGACTATATTGCATTATGTTTTTTTTTTAACATCTTTATTAGAGTATAATTGCTTTACAATGGTGTGTTAGTTTCTGCTGTATAACAAAGTGAATCGGCTATCCATATACATATATTCCCATATCTCCTCCCTCTTGCATCTCCCTCCCACCCTCCTTATCCCACCCCTCTAGGTGGTCACAAAGCACCGAGGTGATCTCCCTGTGCTATGTGGCTGCTTCCCACTAGCTATCTATTTTACATTTGATAGTGTATATATGTCCATGCCACTCTCTCACTTCGTCCCAGCTTACCCTTCCCCCTCTCCATGTCCTCAAGTTCATTCTCTACATCTGCGTCCCTATTCCTGTCCTTCCCCTAGGTTCTTCAGAACCATTTTTTTTAGATCCCATATATATGGTTAGCATACGGTATTTGTTTTTCTCTTTCTGACTTACTTCACTCTGTATGACAGACTCTAGGTCCATCCACCTCACTACAAATAACTCAGTTTCGTTCCTTTTTATGGCTGAGTAATATTCCATTTTATATATGTGCCACATCTTCTTTATCCATTCATCTGTCAATGGACACTTAGGTTGCTTCTGTGTCCTGGCTAAATAGTGTAAATTATAAATAGTGCTTCAATGAACATTGTGGCACATGACTCTTTTTGAATTATGGTTTTTTCAGGGTATATGCCCAGTAGCGGGATTGCTGGGTCATATGGTAATTCTATTTTTAGTTTTTTAAGGAACCTCCATACTGTTCTCCATAGTGGCTGTATCAATTTACATTCCCACCAACAGTGCAAGAGGGTTCCCTTTTCTCCACACCCTCTCCAGCATTTATTGTTTGTAGATTTTTTATGATGGCCATTCTGACCGGTATGAGGTGATAACTCATTGTAATTTTGATTTTCATTTCTCTTAAAGCATTATTTAAAATAGCCATTTGTTTGATCAAAATGCGTTCAACAAAATATTAACAAATATTTATGGATAGTGGTGGTTAAAAAGATAGCTCATGTTCTTAATTTGAACTTCAGTTAGTTACTTAACCTTCTTAAGACTCAAATAATAAACCCACCTATCTCAAAGGATTATTGTGACGATTTTTGAGTAAGGTTTAATATTGTGAGATTTAATGTGATAACCATAGGATACAATTAACTGGCCCAATTGCCTGGACCCTGATAATGAGGGTATTTTAGGCCCAGTTAGTTTCACTCACCAGTTTGCTTTTCTGTGTTCCTTTTTGATTGACAGTAGCCCAAATCACGGCCAGGATGCAAAGGAAAATGAGGCCAGAGACTTGTCCCCTGAGTAAGTTGGGTAAGTAATGAGTATTCTACTGTTAAACCCAAGTGGAAGTCATTTCAATTCAATGCAACTCACATCTCTTGAGGCTTACTATAAGCCAAGCAGTGTGATCCATACTAAGGATTCAAACATGAATGAGCTCTGGTCTCTTCCCTTGCAGTGTTTATGTTCAATCAGGAGACATACGTATGAACAGATAACCACAGTCAATGTATGGTAAACAGTATGATGAAGTCCCACACAATATGCTGTGTATGTCTGAAGAGTGTAGAAAAGGGACAAACAAACCAGTCAGGAGTGTGTGGTAGAGATATGTCTTTGGGTGGGAGCAGCGGGCAGGCTATCAGGGAAGACTTCCTGGAGAAGACAATACTATTATCGAATGTCATACTTTTCTTTCTGTAGAAACTGAGATGACAGCATTCATACATGGATAAAGGTCAAGCATTATTTGTTCTCCTCCAGTGTACTTTCCCAATATTTGAATTTTCCATAGGTAATACTTACCAATTTACAGAACTTCATGGGTACCATGAGGGGTACCACCAAAAATCAAAACAGAAACTCCATATTCTAAACTGGTAGTTGCCCAAGTACATAATAGTACAGCACTCTGCATTTATGGTAGAACGTCTACTAGGTAAGCCTGCACATAGGCAAATATATTTGATTTCCCTGCCCAGAGAGCCTTTCAATGTGGGAGTGCTAACGTGTTTGAACAAACATGTGTTAATGTGTACCCAGACTAGAAAATAAAACCAAAAGACTCCAGCATCATATACCAGTGCCCATCCTTACAAAAAAGAGACTTCTTTGTAAATAATAATGTCATATTTTTTATAACTAACACATTTCATCATCTTAGTTTGACAAGCATTTTTTTTTCAGGCACTGTATGTCCTGCATACCGATGATTAAAAGATGAATCAGTTGTGTCCTCTTCTCTCAAGGAGGTCAATGTCAGTCAGGCTGTGCACTGAATAAACACACGTACACAAAAAAGCACAAAGGTTGTGGTATGAGAGGAATCCAGGGACCGCCTCATTCACACCCTTCATATCTTCAGGGGGCACTGAGGAGTTACTGTTTACAGAATCCTCATCCTCCATTTCTTCACTTGAGCTTGCTGGCCTCTGTTAATAGCCTGTGGTCTGATTAGTGCTCGATTATGGCTGGCCTGCATCCTTAAGAGTCCGGTGATGCTCTATTGAGACACCTTTCACTACTAGGAAAAACAAATCTACACAGGGTGATATCAGGTAATTACACTACTGCAGGTCATGGACAAGTACTGCATGTTGCCCTGTTTCCATCTTTTGACATGTCTTTTTGACTGCAGATGATTATCACAAGTTGTACTCAAAATATAGATAATACAGTTGGAAGAATTGCTTGTACTAGTATCTTTAAAAGTAGTTAGACCTCAGTGTCTAAATATTAGGTTGTTTGTTAAAACAGTCTATTTACTTTATATTAAAAACTCCTGCAAGTTCTAGAAACATATTTTGTCTCTTAAATACACAGGTATCTATGTAGTTTTTAAATCAGTTGTGAAGATTTAAAAACTGACTTACCCATGTTTGCCTTAGATGAACAGAAAGGGAATTTTGGCTGAACTAGACGAACACGTAGTCTTTAACTGCTCCTAAAACCCCATTAATATGATAAGCAAGTATATGATACGACTCTCACAAATTTCGGCTAGACCATATCAAAGCAATTTCCTTCCAAGAACTGCATTGGCACTCATTTATGTGACCCATTTTTCTCATTAAGATATAAAATGAAATATATGTTTTAACTGACCACAGTTCCTAGAAGTCTATGGGGGCAGCAAACCCAGTGCTTGGAATCCAAGGATTTCCAAGTGTTGAATATTTCCCTCATCTCTGCTTTTCTCTCTGTAGCCATTGTCAAAAATAACTGACTTCTCCTGAGTCACTAGGGACAAAGAATGCCCTCAGAAAAAGAGAACAAAGAGGATGGCAACTATTCAGGTGACCCAAGTAAGAGCATGTGATGAAATGGGTAAAGAGAGCAGTCAGGGGACAAGAGGAAAGGTGTCTGATTCCTGACCCGGTGACCCTGCCCTCAGGAAACCATCAAGGAGGCTCTTCCACCAGAGTTTGTTTAATACCAACTATCCCAACATTTTTGACTTTTTCTTTCCTTTTCATACTCAGGGTTAAGTGAGTTTTCTATAAAAATACAAAGGATGAATAACCTTCACATGCTGACAAACTTTAAAAACTAGCTTTCAAACATATTCTTATGACTCCTTTCTACATTTGGATACAAAAAGGTTTTGGTTTAAAAATCGAGGCTTTTTAGCAGGATTAATTTAGCCTGATTTTTTTTCTCTATTTACTTATTTACCACGTTCCCTCACTAAAATGAAAGCTGTGTGAGAAGAGAAACCCTGTCTGTCTTTTTCCTTGATAAAATTCCAGATGGAAGCTCGCTCAGAGGTAGGCTCTCAATAAATATATGTTGAGTGGGCATAAGTGAATAAATGAATGAATAAATTCATTCAGCCTTAATTCTGAAGCATGTCTTTCCTCTTCTTAGTAATGTGTTCTGCATTGCTCCCCACAGAACATAGAAGGTACTAAAGTACTGATACCAGATTTCCTTGCTGGTATACATTGTAAATGTTCTATGTGCCTTTCTTAATGGAGTATTACAGTTAAAAAGATATTGCAAGGCAGTCATATGATCTCGAAAGTGGGACAGGATGGGAAACTTAATATCCAAATATCTGTTTGGATGGCAGAAAACAAATCCATGAAAAGTCTAAAGAACACTTTATACAGGAGGGTGGAATGTATAATGGGCCAAATACCCAGAGCTCATGATTCTATACCTGGTTCTAGAGCCAAATGCCAATCGACTGTGAATGAAACCCAAACATCATGATCGCCCTTATAGTACCCTCTTCCACTTTTCCCTCTTTGGGATCTAGGGTGACAGGAAACACCTGCTAATCAACAGTTCACTGTGTGGTAACGTTTGACAATGACGCACACTCCGGAGAATGCTTTGGGTGATCCCGTGATGCTAAGGGAACCATCTTTTAGGAGTTGAGGGCTTCGGTAAAGATGGACATTCTCCCAGATGGTGGCTCAGGAAGAGGGAAAGGGTAGGACCTAAGACAGATAGACAGATAGCCCTGGGTGGCTGGGTTCTGCTGAGTCTGCCAGTCAAGGAAAAATTCCCACTTCCAACAGCAGGAGGATACTGGCTTAGAAGGTGCTTCTGTTGTTCATTGTTCCTAGTTGTCACTTGCATAAAACTGACATGTCTCCACTATTTGGAAATGGTCCTACATGGGTTATGCAGGTTTCCAATATCTGACACGGCAACTTTCCTTGAAGATCCCTGCTCATTACCCTGAAGGTGGGCACATGGCTTTTAGGCATAAGATTTCCTAAACCCCATTCAGATGTTTGGATTAGTGGTTGTTAGCCAGATTTCACTTCAGAACTCCCACGGCAGGTTTACAAACACAGCCACCCCTGAAGATTCTGGCTCGGGGAATTTGGGGAAGGAACTGATGGAGGGTCACACATGGTTGAGAAATACTACTTTAAGGTCACACACGTATCTTGAAGCATAGCTTCATCTCACAGAAATAATGACCAATATTTCTAGATGAGACCTGTTGAGATAAAAAGTGTGATAGTGAACAAGAAGATAGTTTCATTTATATAATGAATTTATAATAATTATTGTTATTCATAGTAATTCTCAGTGTATATTGAGCACCCACTAAGTGTCAAGGACCAAGGCTAGTCATAAACATATAGTCTCATTTAAATACTATTTTGGGGAGAGGAAGGAGTATTACCTCTATTTCATGTGAGAAGAGGCTAAATGACTTGGCTAGGGGAAAAGAACCTAGTAAATGCTGAAAATACATTCAAGGGCAGGTTTTGCCTGTGCCTGAAACACACCCTTTTATCCACTGTACACATGACCTCCAGTGTCTTTCCCCAAGAGGAACAAGATCAGCAGAGAACAGGCTCATACCAGGGACATATCCGTGCCTCTAGCTGAGAGATGAGTGATACATTAATTAGTAGGTGTATGTACAGTGGCCAGGTTTTCTCAACCAAAAATTGGGCCACTTTTATGGAAAATGGGGCAGAATATTTTAAATCAGACAACTGCAAACATTATAGTGCACATGGTAAACATATGTAAGTACATGATAAATAGCATTTGGGAGGAAGAGAGGTCAGTAGATAAAGAGAACATTCTAAGCTGATGGTTATTCAAGACTATGGGAGAGATGGGAGGATGACTGATTTGAAATATCTTAGCATCTCACCATCTCCCAGTATTCTCTAATAGGCTTAAAAACATAGAACAGAATACAATTTTTTTTCTTAGAATTCATTAAATCTTTTTTCATATAAAATTCTTTGAGAACATTTAAAGAGGCAAAATATGACTCAGATATCTTCAGTTTACACTGTGTGAAAATCTAGATTGCTATGCTGAAAGGAATGCTATGCTGAAATTATATTGCTTTAAAATGATGAAATGCCTTTCATAGAAAACAAAGCTTTGCTCGAAAACAATGTAAGAATGTAATTTTATGCTACGTTGTCTGAGGTATGAACTGATATAGAAAATGGATATCATATAACCTTATTCTGTTTATCAATATATAATTATGAAGTAATTTACAATAATGCAGTTACTGATTTAACTTCACCCACGTGCCTTCAAAGGATATTTATACTTTAGGAATGAAATTTAACTAAATTATTGGGTGAAAATTGTCACTAAGTAATCCTAATTAGAAAACAGATGCTGATGTGAAGATCAGGTTTTATCTTGGGACTCCTCTGATCCCAATATAGTTGCCTTTTTAATAGATTGATGTTGCTATAGCACAACAATTGGGAATAGCTATATCAATTCTGTTGAGGTGAGCCTCATGCGTCGGCATATGGTAAATAGATAAACATTCCATATTTCCCCCAAAATCCTATGATACCTCACAAAACCCAAGTGAAGCAGAGTTCACAGCTAGGCTGCTAAGTTAGAAGTTGTGAGGGCTTGCCTCAATAGTGGTTTCACTCAAAACTCTGTATTTGTGAATGAAAAAAATAAAAAGAAGGAAGGAAAGAATGACAGATTAGAGGAAAGGAAGTGAGAAGAAAAGAAACAAAGAAAAGAAAACCTATCAGAAAGCACAAGGTCCGGCATATGTAATCATATCTCACTTTGAATAATTACAATAAAATAGAGATGATAGTATAGTATTTATTGGATTATTACCACGTGCAAAGAGCTTCCTGTTATGTGCTAATTTATTTACTCTTTGAGAGAGGTATTATTTTCCCTCTTTCACAAATGAGATGAACAAGACTTGGAGGGGTTAAAAATCTAAAGCCAGGATTTGAACCCAGGCAGTCTGGCTGCAGATTCTGTGTTCTTAATCGGTAAGTATTGGTACCTCAGTATACTTTCATATTTAGTTAATGTTGAAAACAGAAACATGAGTACAAATAAAACTGGAGGGACATAGTGGAGATGACTCCTAAAGTTGGAGGAGGATAGTTGGCAGACAGAACTTGAGCTTTCAGCCCACTATTCCATGCCCCTCATGTCTTCAATCTGCAATTATGTCACCAGGTACCCAGTACAGGCATAATGTGCTAATAATTAAAGGCATAATCATTAAAGCAGGCATAACGATTGACGTAGGTTGTAGCAAATGTATCCACTGTGAAATAACCAAAATGATGTCTCTTTACAAATTGAAAACAATCAGGCATTAGGAGTTTAATGCTACAGTCCATTGAACAGATCCCAACAAGCAAAGCTAAAATTTAGGCTAATAAATGTAATAACTTAAAATAGGAACAGTAATGTTACTGGCTCCCTAGAAGTGCCAAGCCAAACTTTGCCTCTAGGAATATCAATACCGAAGTGAAAGAGTCCAGCCAATATCCTTTCTGATAGCAAATACCAGTGAAGACTTCCCTAAAAAGTCCTGTCGTATTTTTGTTGTATCTGTGAAAAGTCCATTTCATAAGGTCCTATCAGAACTGTAGGAGACAAGAGTTTTCCTTTGCTTCTCATCATTAAAAAAATATAACCAGAAGGGAAGAGGAATAACCGTTATTATGATTAATAAATGCATAGGCTTTGAAATCAGATGACTCAGCAGTTCTACTTGCCAAATATAAGACTTTGGACAAGTAACACAGCCTTGCTAAGCTTCAGTTTATTTAGATCTAAAACAAGGGACCAGAATGACACATAATGTAGAAGATTATGTGAGAAAAAAATAAGATCTCACATTTGAAGCAAGTTTTCAGGTGCTTGACACCTAGGTACTGGATAGATATTGCACTTCTTTTGTTTTCCCTTAAAGCTTAAGGTCACAGAATTTCAGCTTCTCCTTAAACAACCCTTGATGGCAAATACCAGTGAAGACTTCAGTCTTGTTGCGTCATTAAAATCATAGCGCCTTATTCGGTAACAACAAATTAGATGTTATCTAGTATGATTGTGCAGCCATTGTGAAACAGATAGCTTTTCTCATCTTGAAAATCATCAGGGGTGGGAGTTCAGTTCCTGTGTGATAATCCACTCCAGTTTGGATTGTCCTGAATTCTTCCTTATGATTTCCATAAGTTTTTCCAAGTTGTACCCTCGAGCAAAAGGTAATAGGCATATATTATCTTCCATACGAGAGTCTTTCAAAGGGTATGAAGATTGCTGCTGCCATTCCTCAAAATATTTCTTTTCTCCATGTTAAAACATATTTTTGTTTGTGTTTTTGTTCATCAAGTAATATGCTTTTCAGGTACATCAACATGTGATATACATTCCTCTGGGGATATTCTACTTTATCAATGTTCATTTTATACACAGAGGCTGTGTTCTTCTTTGGGCAATACACTGTACTTCCATTATTATTATTATTATCCAAATAGTCCTTTCAGTAGTTATGTGCTGGATTAAGTTGAATTTACTAATGAATTAATAATTTTTAATATTACACCATTTCTGCCCTACCCTATACTAATGAAATTTAAAAATCCAAAATAAACAAAACATGGAATGTCATATATATGTCAATTACATTTCATCTTATCTTTATGGTTTTTCTTTCCTGTTACAATTTTGCATTTGTATTCTGTCATCCATAATGTAAGTCTTTTGGTCATCTGTGAATTCAATAGTCATGTTATGAAAGGATAAATTGTAAAGGTAATTGCAGACTTTTGATTTTATAGTCTTGTTAGAAAGGTTCAGCAGACTTTGGTCATCACCAGATTTGGATCATGGTCGTGGGTGACAGGCCAACAATCCAGACAAGTACCACCACCAGGTGTGAAGAATAATTCCCAAGCATCAGAAACAGAATGACAATGAATACCTCAGGTCAAACTTGCAAAAGAATCAGAGTCAGGCAGGCTGACAAAAGCCAGGGAATATAAAACAAAGAAAAGTAAATTAAAGGGTGCTGAGGGATCAATTGTGTTTTCAATCTGGAGTTTATATTTAGGAAAGTGGTAGAAGAAAATGCAGTCAGTGTCACTGCTGAAGGGCAGTCTAACTAAACTTTCCTTTTTGTTCTTTGAATTCTGAGACCTCTTTGGTGGGATCCATTCCTTGCAGAAGACAGCTACTAATGCTACTAACTGCAACAGTAGAAGTGTGAAGAAGCACAGGCAGAAGTTTTGACAGAATAGTCAATAATTTGACAGAATAGAGCTCCTGAAAACTACTGACTATTCATATATTGAGTTATTTTTGTTTAGTTTATGGACTACAGATAAGACTCCTAGAATTTCTATTAAGGATTCTGTATTTCAGAAAAGAGAAATTGGCATTCAAAGCAAGATAATCCTGCTTAATATGTCTCAAGTTCACACCCGGGTAGACACATTATACAGAGTGCTAGTTCCTGATACACTTTCTCAAAAGTTCACTGAAAATTCCAGTTTCACTCGGACATGTAAAGAGTTTGGAGGTTGTCACTCCCATCCTCACAACAAGTAAAAAACTGAACAGACTGAAAATAAACAACTCTTCTTAGATCCTTAAAAACTAACAGACAAGACAGAAGAATTTTCTCTGTAGTGTTTCCAGTTTTCTCTCATCTTTCCCACTACTCACTAGTTAGGGAAGGGAAAAATGGGAAGAAGTAACTAAGCAGAGATGCCCTTTAAAATACTGATATGGGGTGGTGCCAGCACTTGCCCAGCTCAGGGGAAGACCTGAAGTTGCTGCTTTTCAGTTTTACTCAAATTGGTAAGCTTCAGGGAGGCTTTCATTCCTAAACCTACCAGGTGGTCTAGGACTCCATCCTACATTTTATGTAATTATATGTTTCTTGAGACATAGAAAAGAGGATTGTTTTATGGGATAATTTAAGATAATAGTTTTCAAATCTGTTTTATGCAATACATATTAATCACTAACTTATTCAACAAACTATGAGTAGCCTGAGTAGAGATGGGTCTTGGGAAACAGGGATTCTTTTACCATCTTAACTACCATCCCATAATGTGAATAAATAATGGAGATTAGTTTGCATAAAAACTCACCCAGACAAGAAAGAACAAGTATTGGTGAGGATGTATAGAAAAGGGAACCCTCATGCACTGTTGGTGGGAATGCAAATTGGTGCAGCTACTATGGAAAACAGTATAATGGTTCCTTAGAGAACCAAAAATAGAACTTCCATATGACCCAGCAATTCTGCTTCTGGGTATTTATCCAAAGAAAATGAAAACACCAATTCAAAAGATATATGTATCCCTATGTTCACTGTTCATTGTTCATTGTATCCCTATGTTCATCCCTATTTACAATAACCAAGATATGAAAGCACCCTAAATGTCCATCGATAGATGAATGAATCAAGAAGATGGTACGTATATACAATGGAATATTACTCGGCCATAAAGACAATGACACCCTGCCATTTGTGACAACATGGATGGACCTAGAGGGTATTATGCTAAGTGAAGTAAGTCAGACAGACAGAGAGAAATACTGTACGATTTCACCTGTATCTGGGATCTAAAAAACAAAAACAAATAAACAAACAAAACAGAAACAGACTCACAGAGAACAAACTGGTGGTTTCCAGAGGGGAGGAGAGTGTGGGGGGGCGGATGAGTGAAATAGGTGAAGGGCGTTATAAGAGGTCCAAACTCCCAGCTATAAAATAAATGAAAAGTAAAACTCATCCAAGTTCATGGGCAAAAATATCACTAGATACTTATCTCTAGGACTACAGTTGTGAGTAAACTAGAGGACTTTGTGATGGCAAGGACTCCTTCCAACCAATGTGCCTAGCTCGTTCTCATCGTCACCACTCTGCTGACCAGTGGTGTCCTGGAAAGTTCCCATTTAAATTCAGCCTCCCTTTCTCCATTCCTCACTATCAGTCAGATATTGTCTATCACTCCTCTTTGCTGGTTTTCATCATTTATACTTACTACAATTTACAGTTATCCATTTATTTATTCACTTCTTTGTTACTGCATTCATATGTTTTAAACTCCCTGAGAGTAAGGACCCGGTGTATTTTATTCACCAAAATATGTATAGTTCTTCACATTACTTGATGCAGAGTGTCATTCAAAAACAACTGCTTATTGATTAATTTAAAGAATAAACAAACTTGCAATGGTGCCATGTCCAGTGTTCTTCATGTTAGAAAATGCATATGTCTCTCAGCTTAGGGCTCAAAGAATTTAAATTATTAATGCCCCACTTATTCTAAGAAGCTGTTACAGTCCTCTCCTATGCCTTCAATTTGTCTAAGCAATTATTTTAAATTCACAAGTTACTGTTGGCTGGAAAACTGAAGATCAGAATAAAGTTGTCTTCTGACACATATTGAGGAAAACAAAACTTGGACATAAGTAAAACCTCAAAGAAATATTGGTAATTCAGAGTATTCTTTTCCTTGAGTATTTCAAGCATCAAATCTATGATAAAATAAAGCTAAGTTTACTGACTAAGATCCATCCATGCAGCCAACAGATGTTGTGGTAAAGAGAAGTTAATATAATAAGATATAATACAGCTTGATGTAGATGTTAGAGTGGTTGATACATGATTGTGACAAGACACCATTATTAGAAATTGAGTTTCTTAAAATTAAAACAAAACGGTTTGGGATATTCGTAATATTTGTAGTCAATAGTAAGCAGATAAAAGTTTCATAATAACCTATTAGTCAAGAATTTTCTTTTTCCAAATGACCAATGCATCACGTAGTAAAGAAGTAGTTCTTATGATTAACTGTTGCAGAAACATTTTATCTGAAATCATTTGCTATTATTTCATCCAGAAACCCCTCTGATACAATAAGGGAAAGCTGACAAAGGCAGATAGTTTTGAAAGATTACCTTTAATATTTGGCATAATAGTCTGTAATGGTCCCTCTGGCTCTGATCACTCAAATATTGAATTAAAGAAAAGCAAAGGTGAAGTTGAATCCACTCATATTGCCTTAATAACAATTAACATTTATGTGGTGCTTTTTACCTGTGATTTCATTTGTCCCTTGGTTTACCTTCTCTTTTAAATTTTTATTGGAGTATAGTTGCTTTACAATGTTGTGTTCGTTTCCACTGTACAGCAGAATGAATCAGCTATACGTATACAGATATCTCCTCTTTTTTTGGATTTCCTTCCCATTTAGGTCACCACAGAGCACTGAGTAGAACTCCCTGAGCTATACAGTAGATTTTCATTAGTTATCTATTTTATACATAGTATCAATAGTATATATATGTCAATCCCAATCTCCCAATTCATCCCACCACCCTCCTTGGTGTCCATACGTTTGTTCTCTATGTCTGTGTCTCTATTTCTGTTTTGCAAATAAGATCATCTATACCCCCTTGGTTTATCTTTTGAAATGTTCCCAATTGTTTTTCAGGTCACCGAAATACCATAGTTATCATTTTGGATGAATGTATCCTAACTTGTGTTAAAATAGAACCCCCTGAGATAATGAAAACACTTTTAGCTTTAGCAGTCAACCAGGAAATGAACTTGTGGAAAGGAAGGGAATGGAGAGTGGGTGCAAGGGGCAGCTGTGATTGGCATGGAGCTATGAGCTAAGCTCAAAGGCAGAATTAGTGTGTTCTTGGGGTGGGTATTAAGAAAATAGGAGTAAATGAACTGAGGGCAGCAGTAGAGAATGAATTCGGAGAAAGACTTTAAAAGATCACTAATAACTAGTACTCCAATAATAAACATCTCTACATAGCATGTTAACAGTTTAAATGTACTATATAGAGATCCAATTTCAGTAAGAAGGTAGTCTAGGTGTTTTGTCCAACCCTCTTACTGAAAGAAAAAAAAAGAAAAAATTATAGATAAAATATTTGGAAAATATATGGTGGGACATAGATGTTCCTGGCTCATTTTTCCCTGTGCCTCCCCTGTAAATACATCCTTATACACCAGAAATAATTGAGCAGGTGAACTTAAAATGACTATAAAAGACAGAACAAAGAAGTTGGACTGGCTAGGAATCTCAAGACTGGAGGAAAGATGTCAAATTGAGTTCCTGGATTTTCTTTTGGCCTCCCATATATGCAAGACTGGATTGAGGAGAGGCCTGCAACCTAGAACCGCCAAGAGGCATAAAAAAAAAAAAAAAAAAAAAAAGTAAAGACTACTATTTCTGGCCAAAGGACTAGCAAATGGGAAGTCCAGCAAAGACCTAACAGGGAGGTCCACCCCTACCCAACACCAGTATCAGAAGGGCCTATGCAGGAATCCGTCCTCTCTCTTCCCAGTGGAGTCTCAAGAGAAGCATCAGTGAGGTCAGCCCCACACCTTGGGCAGTAGCAGGGCTGATCTGCCACGGTGAGCGCCAGCAGAGCTCCTCCCCCACCCAGGGCAGTGGTGACACCATCCGCCACAGCAGCAGTGACTAAGGTCCACTGTTTCCTGAACCTCCCACACAGTGGCACTGTGAAGGGCAGGTGGTACTTACAAGGATCAATCAAGAATCCCAGAAAAGCATAAGGATAAAGCTGACCAGAATAGCATTGCAAAGTCTCTAAAACCTAAGTTATCATCAGAACTACAGCTCATAAAAATAATCCAGGACTTACATGTGAAACCTGCTCAGAGTTACTGATGACTGAAAAAGAAGATCTAAAAAGGATGAAGAGTCTCCTAATATTGTATGCAAAACATTGAGGATACATGCAGAAAAGTCACTCATTATATCAAGAATTGTTTAAAAGACACTTCAATGAGAAAAGACAAGACAACCAACCAACAACGAGAAGAATCAGTTGTTGGAATTACCTGAGAGTATTTTAAAGCAGCTCTCGTCTAGACACTTCAACAATTACAAATTCTCTTGAAAAAATGAAAAAAAGAAAGCATTAGTAAAGAAATGGAAGTTATAAAAATGAACCAAATAGAGATTATATAACTGGAAAATAGAATAATTGCAATAATAACTTTCTGGGTAGGCTCAGTAGTAGAGTAGAGATGACATAGGGCAGAATCAGTGACAGTGAGGACAAATCAGTTTGTTCAGTCTAAACAACAGAAAGAAAATAGACTAAGAAATGATGGGGAGGGCTGGGCCATTGTGTACTGGCTCCTCTGTGGTCTGGACCAGTCGTTGACTGGGGTTGTGTGACATCACCCATGGAGAGTGACCTACATCCAGCACTTTGAGGAGGAACAGCAGGTCTGGAAGAAGGAAGGCTACAAACAGAGACAAGCAGATACGAGGGATGACCTTCCTCTACCTGTACCCTCCATGGAAAATCCCCCAAGCGGGGATCAGAGTGCTAATAAGAAAGGCACACCAGAGTGCAGAGCCAAAAGAAAAAGAAAAAAAAAAAAAAAAAGGTTGCTACAGCCATTACCTAAATACTGCCAGATGGGTTGGGCAGAGAGCAGAGGGCAAGCCTGTTCTTGATCGACTTTCCCACTGTAATGGTGCTGGCTGTAAGGAGACCCTTCTGCGTCTTTCCAAACTAGAAGCCTTTGAGCCTTGTCTGTAGAGGACAGTAACAACCAGCTGGCGTTTAAAGCGGAAGATGATCTTGGCAATTTCATTGAATTCCAACTCAAACTGAAGTAAGATTTATTGTCTAGCCCATATAACTGTGATGTCAGAAATTTGGTAGTTTTTGATTTTGACAATAAGACAATGAGACGGTAGAGGACTGCAGTGGCAACTGGATTATTCAATTCTTCTGAGAGAATATTTCTATTGGATGAGGAGCTTCTCATCAAGAAAGATAAAAAACAGGGTTTGTGGGCAAATTCTTATTTAGGAGAGGAAGGACTAAAGATCAATGAGGAGAACATATTTCATGGTGAAAATGGTCATACTTTTAAACTTCATTGGCAAGAATAAATACATGTATGACTGTATAATTATTTCATATTCAAAAGTAGCCTTTGTATATTGGATTTCAAAAGATGACAATTTGCAAAATGTGTTTGAAGAAATGTTTACAAGTCCAAAAGCTTCTGATGATGGTTATCAAACTGTGGAAAATTTTCAGTCTCACTATTGGTATCATGTGGCCAAGAAATTTTGCAAAAAAGAAAAAAATCCTAGTATAATGGATGGGTAGAGTGAAAATTAAAGCAAAGAGTATAAGTCGCATGATATTTACATAGATGAGTCATAGAAATGATCTCTGACCAGGAGCTTTTTTAGACAAGAATGCTGTTCCCATGCCATAAAAAATAACATCTACTTTGTGAAAGATGATTTTGTAACTTCTCCAAATCTTGACCTTGTGAAATCTTCTATTGTGGTTGCTCTTCTGTCAAAGTAGTTTTTCTTTAAAATTTCTGATAAGAAGTGAGAGAACAACACTGGAGCTGTGTGCCACTTAGGGTTAGGTTTGGTTACATCAAATGAAAATCAAACAAAACCAGTATCTTAAACAAGAAAGAAGTTTGTTTCTCTCTCATAGAAAAAAATTCTGCCAGTAGACAACCTAAGACTAATATGATGGCACTAAGACCTGCAAAAATGTAAGCCTGTTTATCTTGTGTCTCTGCCATCCTGAGCATGAGGCTTCCACTTCACAGTCCAAGATGTTTACTTGGGCTCCGGGCATCACATCTTTTTAACCAAGCCCTTAGGAAGAATGAGGAGAGTTCAAAGTATGTGTCTTCCTACCTTTAAAGATACTTTCTAAAGTTGCACACAGTGTATCTCCTTACATGTCATTGGCTAAAATGTAACGACAAGAGCACACCTTGCGAAATGTCATCCTTCTACTGGGTGACTATTTACTCAGAAAAAAATTGAGGATCCTCTTAGCAGGGAAAATCAGAGAACAGATATCAGTGTAGCAACTAGTAGTTTTAGTCAAAAGGTAATCAAGACGTAGGCTTTATTTTAAAATTTATTTCAGAAGTACCAGAAATTGAATTTTACATTGTCTCTCTCCATATATATATATACAGAATCCATTTTCCAGGTCTTCATCATTTCTAGATTTTACCCTTTAAATTAAAATTTAAATCAGTACTTTAAAATATGTTTTAACTTTATACATCACATTATAGAAGTCAGCTTCCCCAAGGATAGTTGACTTAACTGTCATCTTTTGATCATGGACAATAGAATCTCCAAAACTATACAAATTTATAGGGATACAAGTTAGTATTTAACTCTTTAATCAGCTATTTTTAAATGGGCGTTAACAGTGCGTCACCTTATCTAAAATATTTTGAAGGAGCCTGTATAACGATTAAACTCTGATATCATGCTATTAATAACCAGCATTCTGTTAGTATGATTTTTATTTCTTTCCAAATTATTGACAGAAACCCTAGTAGTCCCAGAAAAAAAAATGCATTCAGTATAATCTGTTGTGGAAAACAACAGGTAATTCTTTTTTTTTCTGCTGTATTTTCGTCAGTTTTATTTGCTTAGCTTGTATTTCTCTAGTGGCTTGGAAGTTATAATTACATTTTTTTCTATTAGTGATTATCCTTTTGTTATTAAAAGCATCTTGAAATATTTTTATCTCTATCAAGATCAAGAATGTAACTATTAATTGTCTGTGGAAAACAAGAAATCTTGCGGATTTTTACTGTCCTCCTGTCTCTTCCCACTTCACAATTTTGATTGATGTAATCTGGGATTTAGATCTAAATTATTATTATTTCACCGTATTAATTTTTCTTTGGAGACTTATTTTTGAATTTTTTGTTTGTTTGTTTTGTAACCACGTTAATGGCAGTTCTCAAGACTTTATTTTAGGTTTAACTCATTTCTATCGCTTCCTATCATCTCTTTTTATGTTGACACCCTTATTCTTGAGTTCTTTATCATAATCTATCCCTAGGTTGGATGGGCTGTATCCCTAAACTGTATTGCAACACTTTCTGAGCACTGGCTATTAGGAGAATATTGGTCTCTCCTACAAATGACCTCTTGAATAAGTACATCATTCTTTTCCTCCCCCCACCCTCATCCTTTGGCAGACAGTCTTCCTCTGCTGCTGTCCAGCTCTCTGGAGGAGAAGTCTATGGAAGTTTATGGTTTTTCTTTCTTTGGGTAGTTGTCTCAACCCTGGCTGCACATTCAAATCACTGGGGGAGATTTTTTTAAATAGAATGCCTAGGCTCCATCTTAAAATAATTAAATCAGGCTCTATGAGGATGGAGCCCAAACCCTAATATTTTTTAAAAAAGGGTCACCCAATGATTTTAGTGTATAACCAGGGGCAAGAACCACTGCTTAAGAAATGTTCTTCTTCTTGCCTAGATGTTTTTAGAAGTTTTTTTTTCCTCTTTAAATCTTTCCTCTTTTATTGAAGTATAAATGACATAACATATTAACTTCAGATGTGCAACATAATGATATATTTGTGTATATTGTATAACATCTCCAATCACTACAATAAGTCCAGTTAACATCCATCACCATACAGGTACAAAATTTTTTTCTTGTGATGAGAACTTTTAAGATCTACTCTCTTAACAGCTTTCAAACATGTGATACAGTATTATTAATTGTAGCCACCATGCTACACCTTACATTCACCTGACTTATTTACTTTATAACTGGAAGCTTGTATCTTTTGACCCCCTTCACCCACTTCCCTAAGCCTCCACCGCCACCTCTGGCAACCACCAATCTGTTCTCTGTGTCTATGAGTTCATTTTTTCCCCCCAGATTCCTCATATGTGTGAGATCATATGGTATTTGTCTTTCTCTGTCTGACTTACTTCACTTTGCATAATGCCCTCAGGGTCCATCCATGTTGTTTCAAATGGCAAGATTTCCTTCTTTTTATGGCTGAATAATATTCCATTATATATACATATATATATATATATGTTATATATATAATTATATATACAATATATAGCTCACATTTGCTTTATCCATTCATCCATCTATGGAGGCTTAGGTTGTTTCCATATTTCCATATCCTGGCTATTCTAACAATGCTGCAGTGAACATAGGGTGCATATGTCTTTTCAAGTTAGTATCTTCATTTTCTTCAGATAAATATACAGAAGTGAAATTGCTAGCTCATATAGAGGTTCTATTTTTAATTTTTTGAGGAACCTCCATACTGTTTTCCATAGTGGAAGCTGCACTGATTTGAATTCCCACCAACTGTGAACCAGGGTTCCCTTTTCTCCACATCCTGGCCAAACACTCTTGTCTTTTTTATAATATTCATTCTGACAGGTGTGAGGTGATATCTCATTGTGGATTTGATTTGCATTTCTCTGATGATAAGTGATGTTGAGCAACTTTTCATGTACCCATTAGCCATTTGTACATCTTTTTTGGAAAACTGTCTATTCAGATCTTTGGCCCATTTTTCAATCAGATTGTTTGGTTTTTTGCTATTGAGTTTTATGTGTCCTTTATATGGTTTGGATATTAACCCCTTATCAGATATATGATTTGCAACTGTTTTCCTACATTCAGTAGATTGACTTTTCATTTTGTTGATGTTTCCTTTGCTGTGCAGAATCCTTTTAGTTTGATGTAGTCCCACTTATATATATTTGCTTTTGTTGCTATCACTTTTGGTATCAAATCCAAAGAAATTATCGCCAAGACTGAAGTCAAGGAGCTTACTGCTTTTCCACTAGGAGTTTTAAGGTTTCAGGCCTTATGTTCAAGTCTTTAGCCCATTTTGAGTTGATTTTTGTGTGTGGTGTAAGATGGTGGTCCAATTTCATTCTTTTGCATATGACTGTCCAGTTTTCTCAACATCATTAATTGAAGAGACTGCCCTTTCCCCACTATATATTCTTGGCTCATTTGTCATAAAATAATTGACTATATATTTCTGTGTTTATTTCTTGGCTCTCTCTTTTGTTCCATTGATCATCTATGTGTCTGTTTTTATGCCAATATCATACCATTTTGATTTTTGCTTTTGTTGCCTTTGCTTTTGAGTAATTCTTTCTTTTTTGGGGGGGTACACGGGCCTCTCACTGCTGTGGCCTCTCCCACTGTGGAGCACAGGCTCCGGACGTGCAGGCTCAGTGGCCATGGCTCACGGGCCCAGCCGCTCCGCGGCATGTGGGATCTTCCCGGACCGGGGCATGAACCCGTGTCCCCTGCATCGGCAGGCAGACTCCCAACAACTGCGCCACCAGGGAAGCCCTTGAGTAATTCTTAATCATTTATTTTGTAAATGTAAAATGAAATGAACACATTTTATTTATCTTTGCTTTAGTAGTAGTGATTTAGATAATAAATAAATTATGTGAAACACATGTTAGTGTTAGAGTTTATCTGGTATTTTGTTGAAGCTAGTAAAAACTTATAGATTGTGGTAGTAATAGAAACTGATATTAATTTTTGAACTGTGCAAGATTTACATTTTAGTTTTAGGAAAATAAGGTGGGCAAAAATCTTATCTTCATAAATTTTTATATTTTTCTATAAATTGGTAACAGATTGATAGTAAAAATGAATTTTATGGATATAACTTAAACATCAATGCATTCTTCAAATTCCTTGTGATTACCATACATGATGAAACATTATGTTACTGAATGGTATTACAGATTCTGTATTCTCACAGTTCAATCTAGACAGCTTAAGTGTTTCTCTTATTACCTTTCTTTTGAAATGTAATATATCATAGACCACTGAAATATGATGATGGCAGATTGAAATCTTCTTTCTCTGTAGTCAGATTGTGTATATTTTCTAACTATAGGTTAAATATTTTCTTTATTTTCAGTGCAAAAGAAAGCCAAAATCCAAATCAAAAAGAAATGTATGATAGATGTGATTGTTATAGAATTTTAAAATCAAAATATATAAATGATTCAAATAGAAAGAAATTCTGTCTCACATAGATTCATTCCTTAAGAAGCTTCTATTCATTCAATTCTTTGGTGAACTTGTACGTGTGTGGCGTGCTATTTTGTTTAGTTTTTTGTAAAGCAGGAACATGAGAATACTTCCAATATTCTCATGATCTAAACTGAACCGATATTATAGATATTTGCTATAAGAAGCTAATCTAATAATCGAATAGTGTATAAAAATTAGTATGATATTTTCATAATATTTAAAGTGACTTTTATGCCAAAAGAATATGCAGTGTAGTTTTTAAGATATAGAAATAAAGAAAAATGTAAAGAAAACAAAAATCCCCATCCCTTTATCTATATATTATATAGGCAATAAATGTGAAATCATTATTAATACTGGTGATCATGCTTTTAGATTAGTAGTTCTTGTTAATTTTCTGTACATTGCTCATTTATTTGGATTTTGCCATATACTTTAAAATTTTTAATGTTAGTTTGATAATCTCTAGATGACCTTGTTTTAATCACCTCTGTCGCTGCATTCTTATTGGTGCGTCTCTGCGCATGCGCGGCAGGCTGGCCCGGCAGGAGTCAGCACCCTCAGAATGCAGCCTCAGCTAAGAGCTGGAAGCAGTCGGTGTACGACCCCACGGCCCTCGGGTAAGGTAACTCTCAGGCGTGTGTTTTACACCGATTTCCAGAGTTTCCTCTCCAAATAACCCCCAGTCTCCCACCACGCCCTTTACTGAGTGCATTCTCTTTTCTGCATCCCTCCTCATCGACCCCCTACCTACTGAGGTTTCCTGCAGTTCCCAAGTCAACTACTTGCACTCTAAGCCTCGGCTCAGAGTCTATTTCATGGGGAATCCTAACAGAGACAAAATTTCTAAAACCAACATATAACGCATAACCATATCATAATCCAAAAATCATTTGATTTGGTAATTTCACATTAATATATTTGTGAAAATCACAAACTTAGGACTATTTTGTAATATTACTTTATGTGGAATTTCAATCCAGAACTTAAGATTAACAAAGCTGTGTCACAAATTATGTGGTAAAATGCCAATATAAACACCACCAAGTTTGAGGAAAGCATGGCAGCCATCAATAGCAGAGGATAAACAATATTTCTGATGGTACTGTCTCCTTACTGGGCATGTGTGGAAGGGCAAGCATGCACATCATGCTTCGTAACCTTCCAGAAAGACATGGAATTACAGACTATGCAAGGCAGTTATTATAAGAAGAATTTACAATCCTCTGTAGTTTTATGACTGCTTTCCCCAAAATGCATTCCCAAAGGTTATGAAAAAGACCAAGACAGATGGTTCAAAAGATTATTCACTTCTTTTGAGATGTGTGTTCTCTTAGCATTTGTCACTAAGCATTATTTTATTTTGTTATTAAGTCTGTCTGGATTTCTCTCTGAGGCTAATTTTTTCTTCCTTCTAAAAGCCCCTCCCTTCCCCATCACAAATGGATCAGGCAACCATCATTTCCTAAGCTGTACATGAGCCTTTTTCAAACACTCTAAAGGTTTATCTCTAGCTTAATTTTATCAAGTGAAGAAAACATTTATTTCAATAAGATATAATGAAAAGAGAGTTTTAGGAGATTTTCCTCTTTGAACAAAATAATTTTTAGGTGTTACTTGTTTCTATCTTTTTCCGGAATTTTAGACCTATCAGATCAACTTCATAAATAACTTGTTTGTACTTGAGATTTTCTTATCAGAAAATACAATTTAAATAAATTATGTAAAAAAATCCTGAAATTTGAAAAATAAGGTTTTGGTTTGCATTTGATCATGCAGTGAGGACCTCAGAGATGATGAAAAGGTTAAAAATTGCTGGCTGTCTTTCACAAAAGCTCCCCCACTAATGCTAACATCTGGATTAGAGGCTGCATTTTCTGGGCTCCTTTCCCCTTCCTCCCTCCCCCCTGATCAGTTTTGCATTAGACCTTTATGTTTTCATTATAACCTGGCAGCAAGAGCTCCCTTAAATAGAAAGAGTGAATGAAGGCAATTTTTTCCATTAACAATATATTTCCCTTTGGGGTCTCTGGCACATTATTGTTCTTCTTTTTTAGAAGGAGCAAAAAACCCCAAGAAAACTGTCTTCAGTTGTGAAGCATTATTATAGATCCTATCTGAAAGCCTTGGGTTTTGTTTTCCTCTTACGAAAACATCCTAAAATATTCACATAAGTGAGTACAGTTCAGAGCAAACATCTCTACATATTTGAGCAAGTGTTGTGCTAAAATCACACATTTTTTAACGAGCGTATTTTCCCAAGTAGTTGATACGGAAAATCCCGAAGAACTGAAGTTTCAAAGTAAGGTAAAATATTACTTAAACACACTTTTGCAAAAATTGCATTCTTTCTTGGAAACCACAAAGTATACAATAGCCCAGGTGTATCTATTTTATTGGATTTGTTTGACAGTACTCTGTAATGCCTTAAGACATATATACACACCCACACACATACACACATATATATAATATAAATATGTGTATATACAATAGATCAATAGTCCTAAGGCTGTGTATAATATGATATATACATGATAGTATATGGTATGTTACTATTAGCATATAATAATTATATATCATATAACAGTATAAGTAATAGTCTTAAAACATTAATCTATTTTACAACTCAATAACGTGTTTTAATACTCTTATCTACATAAAAGTGAAACTTAGTCTATCAATCAATTTATTTCCTTAGATATCACAACTTCTTGATTCCAGTGTCCATTGGGAAGAGATGGTGAAACTACAAGTGAAAGAGGGAGACCATTTTAATGTTGCACTTAAAATCCACAAGGTTATTCCGCATGGATTCTTTATTTAGCCCTCTAAATAATCCTGATTGGTAGATGGAATTGTTCCTGTATCAGTTGTGGTGGTTTTGGCTACAAAAAACTAAAACTATCATGTAAACAATATTTTATTTTATTTGGCTCATGGAGCTATAAGTGGGAGTGGAGTTCAGGGGAGACTTGATCAAGGCTCCATCTCCTTTTCTCTATGATACACTCAAGTCTGATCTTTATTAATTTCAGCTTTGTCTTCTGGTTGTCTTCCTTCAAAGGTCACAAGATGGCTAGGGTAGCACCTGGAGCAACATGCTTCCAGATTTATATCAAACGAGAAGATAGCTTGGCTTCTGGTAACTTTCTCTTAAGAACTGGAACTCTCTTAGAAACTTACAGAAAATGTTTTATTGTATCTCATTGACAAGAATTAGGTCACATACCCATTACAGAAAAATTATCGCCCTGAAAGAGATAGGCTAACTCTTTTGGCAATCAGATTCTCCCCTCACCTTACATCAAGTCCCCAAACTGTATTACTATTCACCCATAGGGCCAGAATGCAGTACATTCTGGGCTGTCATCTACAATGTCAATTGCAAATCCTACTCTACAGAAGAAAAGCTGTGATTCTGGATTTTGATGTAATTTACCCACAGTCACAGAGTAAGAAATCACTGGAAACTGGGTTTGTACCAATAGTTCTTCTCCCAAATCCATTATCTTTTCCAGTATATCATGTGAAAATATGCTACCATATTTTCTGTTGGTTTTTTTAAAAAATTCATTAGATCCAGTCGTAAGTATGAAATCGAAATGTGAAACATGAAAAACAGCAGTATTTTAAGCCATTATTACATACTACTACAGTTTCTTTTAGAAAGTAAAATATGGGTAGGAAAATAATCTCTCAAAACACTTCAAGCTCAAAAGGTCCCCTTCACAACATGGGAAAACTAGTGTGAACTTTTTATGGATAGTCCCACTTAAAATCAACAGTGGGTAAACATTTAAGAAATGCCCATTTGCATTCAGAAGACCTGGTGGGTAACAGCAACATAGATGGATAATACTATATGGATAACCTATTACTGTAAAGAAAAGGCCGATTCCTTTTCCCCTATTTTATTTTACTTTTTAAATTCTCTTGAAAAGTCAGAAACATATTATTTACTGTGATGAAGGAATAAAGAAAAGGGGATAAAGGAGCAACTCTCAATATCACACTTAGTTTAAAATGAAAGTAATTGACACATTGATTCCATTGGATATGTACTTAGCTCATTGGTAATTCTGAGCAAGAAAAATACAAAACGAAAACTATAACTACATATATTAAAAGCACTCTGTAAAGCTTTTGATTTCTCTGTCAAATCTGAATGAGAGCCTTGCTGGGTAGAGTATTCTTGATTGTAGCTTTTCCCCTTTCATCACTATATGTATATGTATAACTAATTCACTTTGTTGTACACCTGAAACTAACACAACATTGTATATCAACTGTATTCCAGTAAAAATTTAAGAAACAAAAACAACCAAAAAAGCACTCTGCATCTTACTAGGGATCTCAAGAGAAAACTGTCCCAGCTTAGCTTTTCCTAACTCTCTCACTTCCTGCTCAGCCAGGGTCTGTCAGCTCATCTAGGGACAGCCTGCAGACACAGAGGTAAATGCTCAGAAGTAAACACATTCCAGTATAGGTTACTTAATGGCTTTCCATAGATTTCAAAATCACTTTCCAACAATGATGGGGCAAAAAAAAAATTCTGATAATTTATGTTACCCAGATGTTAAAAAATCCAACAGCTTTCACTACTCATAAATTTAACTGCATTAAACACCTGCTGACTCCAAGCAACAACTCCTGCCAAGAAGGAAGGAAAGAGCTTTGTGATCCACTAATAGGCTCCTTCCCTTGCCATTCAAGCTGAGTTCAGGTCCCAGTCCTGTAGCTTCACACCCTCCCTGGCCTCCCACAGAGAGATCCTCAGGCTCCACACGCCAAGAGCAGCAGCAACTTTGCCAATTCCACCCTGGATGCACGAAGTGGGAATCAGAGTTGAGATATGGTTATTTCTAAATCTCAAGGAACTCTAGCTGTTGGCCAAATTAGTAAACAAGAGCAGCATCAGAGTGAATTTAGAATAGCAAAGGACTAAAACTTGCAAAGTATTGATAGAATCACATAGTAAAGGTTAATTTTCATCTTCTCTTATTGTGAGAGCCTTTAAACAAATGCAAAACTTTTTAAACTATTTAGGCAGAGTTTTACCTTTCTCCTTTGCCAAACCCATTAAGATATGTTAAAATTGTTGGATTTAGATTGCACTTTTTTAAAATTTTCCATTTCCTTTCTTTTGATGAAGAGCATCAGAATGGCAGTAGAGTGGGCATCTTAAATGGACTGGATCTGAAACATATTAAAGACCAGAGATAGCAGTAGCTGATTCTCATGGATCTAGAAAAGGACCAAACCCACAACAAGGAAGTTGTAGATCTATAATCACACAGAGTTGTCTGTAGACCTTTCATTCATATACTGCCCGACTTAAGCCTCCTTTCTGTTACACTAGCAAGTCCGACCCAAGACTCCACTGGATTTACCTGATGAGCTTGCACTTCCTGTGGCAGCTCAGAATCTTAGCCACAGGGTTGGAAGGGAACTATTAGTGGCCACTGTGTACCTGCTCCATTTCAGAAAGCACCAGTTGGATGGATCCATTCCCCTACTGAAGATGTACTTATTTCATGAAGGAGTCTCACCATCTGATAGAGTAGCTTCCAGGAGTAATTACTATTAAGGGCAAGATCTTCAATTTCTCTTCCCTGTGCACACCATTCCCTAACCTCTTTCCCTTTACTCTATGCATTACCCCCTTTCTTATGTTCAGAGAAATTAATCTTAGCACACATACCATTTACCAACTAAGAGTGTTCACACCCTTGACAGGCTCAACCCCATGTACTCAGTCCACCGAGAGCATCTTTCCCTTTGATTTTGTCACTCATGATTAGAGCCTACTTACTCTTTTTTTTTCCTCCTCATAGAAAAGGCAGTAGCCTTAAGTAGTTTTTATTTATTTTATATTTTTTTAACATCTTTAGTGGAGTATAATTGTTTTACAATGGTGTGTTAGTTTCTGCTGTATAACAAAGTGAATCAGCTATACATATGCATATATCCCCATATCTCCGCCCTTTTGCGACTCCCTCCCTCCCACTCTCCCTATCCCACCCCTCTAGGTGGTCACAAAGCACCGAGCTGATCTGTCTCTGCCATGTGGGTGCTTCCCATTAGCTATCTGTTTTATATTTTGGAGTGTATATATGTCCATGCTACTCTCTCACTTCGTCCCAGCTTACCCTTCCCCCTCCCCATGTCCTCAAGTCCATTCTCTACATCTGCAGCTTTATTCCTGTCCTGACCCTAGGTTCTTCAGAACCTGACCCTAGGTTCTTCAGAA
Organism: Hyperoodon ampullatus; assembly: GCF_949752795.1. Classification (NCBI taxonomy): domain Eukaryota; kingdom Metazoa; phylum Chordata; class Mammalia; order Artiodactyla; family Ziphiidae; genus Hyperoodon; species Hyperoodon ampullatus. The sequence goes on from NC_136923.1 coordinate 99,376,638, forward strand.
AAAGTTCTTCAGAACTTTTTTTTTTTTTTTTTAGAATCCATATATATGTGTTAGCATACACTATTTGTTTTTCTCTGTCTGACTTACTTCACTCTGTACGACAGACTCTAGGTCCATCCACCTCACTACAAATAACTCAATTGCATTTCTTTTTATGGCTGAGTAATATTCCATTGTTTATATGTGCCACATCTTCTTTATCCATTCATCTGTCGATGAATGTTTAGGTTGCTTCCATGTCCTGGCTATTGTAAATAGTGCTGCAATGAACATCGTGGTACATGACTCTTTTTGAATTATGGTTTTCTCAGGGTATATGCCCAGTAGTGGATTGCTGGGTCATATGGTAGTTCTATTTTTAGTTTTTTAAGGAACCTCCATACTGTTCTTCAAAGTGGCTGTATCAACTTACATTCCACCAACAGTACAAGAGGGTTCCCTTTTCTCCACACCCTCTCCAGCATTTATTGTTTGTAGATTTTTTGATGATGGCCATTCTGACGAGTGTGAGGTGATATCTCATTGTAGTTTTGATTTGCATTTCTCTAATGATTAGTGATGTTGAGCATCCTTTCATGTGTTTGTTGGCAATCTGTATATCTTCTTTGGAGAAATGTCTATTTATGTCTTCTGCCCATTTTTGGATTGGGTTGTTTGTGTTTTTGATATTGAGCTGCATGAGCTGCTTGTATATTTTGGAGATAAATCCTTTGTCAGTTGCTTCATTTGCAAGTATTTTCTCTCATTCTGAGGGTTGTCTTTTCATCTTGTTTATGGTTTCCTTTGCTGTGCAAAAGCTTTTAAGTTTCATTAAGTCCCATTTGTTTATTTTGCTTTTTATTTCCATTTCTCTAGGAGGTGGGTCAAAAGGATCTTACTGTGATTTATGTCATAGAGCGTTCTGCCTATGTTTTCCTCTAAGAGTTTTATAGTGTCTGGCCTTACATTTAGGTCGTTGATACATTTTGAGTTTATTTTTTTGTGTGGTGTTAGGGAGTGTTCTAATTTCATTCTTTTACATGTCCCTGTCCAGTTTTCCCAGCACCACTTATTGAAGAGGCTGTCTTTTCTCCATTATATATTCTTGCCTCCTTTATCAAAGATAAGGTGACCATATGTGTGTGGGTTTATCTCTGGGCTTTCTATCCTGTTCCATTGATCTATATTTCTGTTTTTGTGCCAGTACCATACTGTCTTGATTACTGTAGGTCTGTAATATAGTCTGAAGTCAGGGAGCCTGATTCCCCCAGCTCCGTTTTTCTTTCACAGGATTGCTTTGGCTATTCGGGGTCTTTTGTGTTTCCATACAAATTGTGAAAATTTTTTTCTAGTTCTGTGAAAAATGCCATTGGTAATTTGATAGGGATTGCACTGAATGTGTAGATTGCTTTGCGTAGTATAGTCATCTTCACAATGTTGATTCATCCAATCCAAGAACATGTTATATCTCTCCATCTGTTTGTATCATCTTTAATTTATTTCATCAGTGTCTTAATAGTTTTCTGCATACAGGTCTTTGGTCTCCTTAGGTAGGTTTATTCCTAGGTATTTTATTCTTTTTGTTGCAGTGGTAAATGTGAGTGTTTCCTTAATTTCTCTTTCAGATTTTTCATCATTAGTGTATAGGAATGCAAGAGATTTCTGTGCATTAATTTGTATCCTACTACTTTACCAAATTCATTGATTAGCTCTAATAGTTTCCTACTTATTCTTTTTTTTTTTTTTTTTTTTTTTTTTTTTTTTTTTTCCCTGTACGCGGGCCTCTCACTGCTGTGGCCTCTCCCATTGCGGAGCACAGGCTCCGGACGTGCAGGCTCAATGGCCATGGCTCATGGGCCCAGCCGCTCCGCGGCATGTGGGATCTTCCCGGACCGGGGCACGAACCCGTGTCCCTTGCATCTGCAGGCGGACTCTCAACCACTGCGCCACCAGGGAAGCCCCTCCTACTTATTCTTGAAGTGCTTCTTTGTTACTTACAGCTATCCTTTCCTCATAGAACGTTATGACAGATTCTACCTCCTAAACATTTAAATTAATTTGTAATTTGAGAACATATTTTTCTTAGAGATCAAACTATATATATAATTTGGGATCCTGTTTTTCTTAGGGATCAAACTATATCCCCATCGTGCTGTGCTACTATCATTTGTTCATTGATGGGTACAATATGCAGTGTTCCTACTAGTCAGACTGGGGGATAAAGGTGACAACCTCTGGCTTCCTGGATCTAAAAGCATAGTTGGGGAAGCACAAAAAATAACTTTATACACAGAGTTTGAGTGTAGTAAGAGCTATTCTAGAGGTAAAAACAAAATGCAGTGAAGTAACAAGAACTAAAAAGATGCAATCACTTTTGGGAGGAAATAGATACAATAAATTTCCTCTGAGAGATTTCCAGTTGATTCACTGATCATAAAAACTAATATTTTTGAATGCTTACAGTATGCTGAGCCTATACTAAATGCTTCATATGCATCATATTTTTTAAGTCCTTGTGTCAACACTATGAGAAAACAGGGTCTGAAAAATTAAATAGTTTGCCCAAGAGCATATCGTTGAATTGGGATCTGAATCCAGTCTGCTGGCTCTAGAAAGAGAACTTTTAATGATTACTTAACACTGCTGCTGTGACTAAGAATAAAGTAGTCCACACCCATATCTATTACAATACTTTCTTTTAACTATTCCATTTCTTCAGAGATGCAACTTTGAAGATTTGCAACTGGTTAAAGTAGCAGCATTTATTGTAAGTATTGCTCTCCACTGTAATGAGATATGGGGTTGTACTGGCAATGTTATTATTTAGTGTGATTTTCAGTAAACGATTCTGTATAAATTGTCATCATTAATCATTCATGGAAAAATAAGCACTGAGTGGATGAAGTGTTTTGAGGAAATCTTATCTTAGGTTATTACAATGTAAGTAGATTTGTATGCACAGGAATTACAGGGGTGGGGGAAGGAAGTGTAAACTTAAGCAGCGAATGAAATCCAAGTTAAATGAGTACTTCTAGTACAGCCTCGAAAAGAGTTGAATATTCAATTTTAAATAGACTCTGACAGGCTATGAATTTTAAAGATTAACTAAGAAAGAAGTTTAACAAAAGTGATAGGAAAACATGGGCCCAATTAATAATAATAAAGAGTAGTTCAGCCCAGACATATTCACTATTTCATCTAACACACTATCACACATTAAGATAGATCATTACATGTATAAAGCCCCAAAAACTTACGATGAAAAGAAAGAAGGAAAATTAGGTAGAATTCTTATAAGTTATAAATATATATGCAAAAAGGTCAATAGAGGAAGTTGAGAATATATGCAAGACATGAAATAATTTAAAAATAATTCTGTGAAAATGTGAGAGAAATGGACATAAATTTATCAGTCAAGAAGTTCAATATTCCTATAAAATAGTTACCAGAAAGAGAGTAGATAGACATTGAGGTGATAGAAACAATCAAAGAAATAATAGAAGAAAATTTCCCAGATCTGAAGACAGCTATGAATCAGTCTTAAGAGAAAAAAAGTTCTCTGAATACCCAGCAGGCTAAATCAAAACAGGTCTATGCCTTGAAATATTCCAGTGAAATATTCAAACTTAAAGAGTATATATATTTAAAATTCTTAAAACTTTAAAAAAGTAAATATAATTTACCTACAGAGGACTAGGTTTCACATTGTCATTCGATTTTTCAACAGTGACCAATGACCAGTGACACTAATTACTGGAAAGTAATGCCTTCAAAGTTTTAGGAAAATAAAATGAATTTTTTTTTCATAACTCCATATCCAGGAGAATTAACAATCAAATGCAATATTAAAATAAAGACTTTTTTCCAAAGTATAAGAACTCAGAATTTTATCTCTTATTATTCTTTTTTTAAAAAATTAATTGAGGACTTCCCTGGTGGCGCAGTGGTTGAGAGCCCGCCTGCCGATGCAGGGGACACGGGTTCGTGCCCCGGTCTGGGAAGATCCCACATGCCGCGGAGCGGCTGGGCCCGTGAGCCATGGCCATTGAGCCTGCGCGTCCAGAGCCTGTGCTCCGCAATGGGAGAGGCCACAACAGCGCGAGGCCCACATACCGCAAAAAAAAAAAAAAAAAATTAATTAATTGAAGAGTTTCTCCGACAAAATGGGCCAGAATTTTTGATTGATTATTTTGCATGTTTTACTTCTATAATAATTAAAAAGGACTAGTGAGGGAAGAGAGAAATTAGGTAAATCATTGTCACAAAACTAGGACATGTAAGAGCCTGATGTAAACCATGTATGCCAATCTGGGTCCTTTAGGGAGCAGATGTCAATATAAAGCAAAAGTGCGAGAGATTTCTTTGGGGTGACGCTTATGAAAGGTAAAGAGAGAGGAAGCAAGAGTAGCTGGGGAGAGTCTTCAGAAAGTGGTACCATTCTGATACCTGTGAAAGAACCTCAGACTATGATATAATTCAGGGAAGGTCACATTCAGGCCACTAGAAGCTCCAGACAAAGGTGGCTCATGGAAGGGCCAGGTTCCAGTATGCTGCCATGCTTAGTCATTGGCTGAGAGCTGCCCAGGGAAAGCATAGCCTGAGCTTAAATGGGCTGCAGATGCCAAAAGCATTGTAGCTGGGGCCTGTCAGCTAACTGAATGCCTCACAGGAGGTTCTGTGGGAGAGAGTCTGAGCAGCATGCTTCCAAGGCCACCCCACTGTGGCTCACCTGCTCTAGAGCCCAGATTCTCAACCACTGTCCTGTGTTTTCTGCTTAAGCCTATGGGTAATCATTCAAGGTGGAGTAATTAGAGAGTCAGTATGTTGTGAATGAGGATTAAATGTATTTTCTGTACTGATGCTGGAATTTTTAAAATTTCTCCATTAGAGATGAGGTAATATAATATCTTAACCTAGAAAAGATTAGGAGTAGCCTGCAAAGTATATACCACATACCCACAAACATATAGGGGTGAGGGAAGAGAGCGGGTAAAAGAGAGAGAGAGAAGTAGAAATGAACAAAGCCAGCTACAAAATTGTGATTATAGTATGCTACAATTAGTGTGAAAAGGGGGACAACATAACTATTTCTATATGTATCAGTCATGTCTAAAAGCACACATTAAAAAAAAATTCCTAACAGTATTTCCTAAGGAGAAGGGAACTGTGAGACTGGGAAATAGGGGTGAAAGAGATATTTTCAACATATGTTAGCTGAATTCCAGACCAATGAAGGTGAGACTATGTTACATATTTTGACAACTTTCTGATAAATGACTGTACAACATTTCTGTCTGTTAGTAGTGTCATTTTGTTCAGAATTACTACCAAAGCTACTGAAAAAGAAATTTCCCTTCTTACTACCCATCTTTCAGGTCCAAACTTCAAGACACAATTCATCACTTTTGCCAAATATGCCTTTTCTATCTATGGTATCATCTTTATTCCGTTCTCAGAGGCTGGAATGTGTAAACACTTTTTTTCTGCTTCAGGTCCTAGTACAGCTTGAAACTGAATCCTGCCCTTTCTCCCTTGTTATCCCCACGGCTACTTGGGCGTCCATTTCTAATGTTGATCCTAGGATCTCTCTCTCTCTCTCTCTCTCTCTCTCTCTCTCTCTCTCTCTCATTCTCACTGTGAGAACATGTGACATAATGTCATACCTTGTACCTTCTTTTATATGTTTCCTTTCTCTAAAGCAGATACGTATAAGTATGTATAGAAAGAATTAGCCTCTACATGAATCCTGTTGTACATTCATTACTCTGAGTTTCTCTATTTGCAAGTAGAGACAGATTAGTATTTCACATATACCTCATAAAGACATCAGTGTGTAAAATTCTATTTTTTTATATTGGAGTATAGTTGATTTACAATGTTTCAGGTATACAGCAAAGTGATTCAGTTATATTTATATATATATATATATATATATATATATATGTATGTATATATGTATATATATATATATTCTTTTCAGATTTTCTTCCATTACAGTTTATTACAAGACATTGAATATGGTTCCCTGTGCTGTACATTAGGTCCTTGTTGTTTATCTGTTTTACATAGAGTAGTGTGTACTGTTAATCCCAAATTCCCAATTTATCACCCTTTCCCCTTTGGTAACCATAAATTTGTTCTCTATGTCTGTGAGTCTATTTCTGTTTTTATAAATAAGTTCATTTGTATCATATTTTACATTTCACATATAAGTGATATCGTATGATATTTGTCTTGTAAAATTCTATTTTTAATGCAACTTTGTAAGCGTGATATGAGAAGACATGGGTTGCCTTGGTTTTATGACATGGACAGGCTAGGTTTCTAAAATTAAGCTGGCACCAAAGATAGCTTGTTTATACTGAAAAACTGTAACTTGACATCCTGGGGTTTAAGTTATCATGGTTAGGTCGGTAAAAAAGTTTACCAAAACTGAAAAAGGAACTGAACTTGGACAAAGGAAAACATGCTATAATTCCTGACGCTTTATGAATAATGGGAAATATCATTTAACTGTAGTAGTGACTGTATTGTAAATATTAATGATTTATTTTATGGCTGTTTTGAGTCTTTCAATTCCCTTCATTATATCACAAAAAAAAAATGTCTAGTGTTGAAAAATGTGCCTTAAATCACTGAACAGAATTAAGGGAAAAAAAAGAATATTACTGGAATTTCAGGTACTAGAACCAGGAGGCAATTCCAATTATGATAAGTGCTATCTGAAGGAACTCTTAATTCCCTAATAATCATTCAAATTTTGATTTCCATACTTTAAGCTTCTCAATCCACTTGTAGACTTAAATAATAATCCTTGAGAAAGTTGCACTTTCTCTGAGTCCCCTTATACAGAAAGAAAGGAACCCAGAGAATCATCAGGAGTATAGTCAGCCCTGATCATATGACCTATCTCATTTAATTGTTCTTTGGGTAAGACTTTTTTTCTATGTTCACTCACCTGCTTTGTTCCCCCAACAATTAATTCGTTCTCCCAAACCATCGATATGAGTATCATAAAATAGAATTTATGAGTTCATCCTCATATGGGGAAATAGACAAAGCATTCCTTTAAAGAACCTGAGATTTCCCTTGCTGAATTTTTAATTAATAACAAATCTACAGCAGGAGCTTAAGGGCCTTTAGTGTCATAGCTCTGCTCTAGTTTGCCTTCAGACTGGAGCAGAGACATCTGGCAAAAGCCTGGCTGAGATGGTGTTTTGCTTTCCCTTTTCAAATATGTCTAGAAGTTTAAGATGATTTTTTTTTTACTCTGATTTGAACTACTTTGTCAGGGCACACATCCAGCTGTGCCTAGGTGGTCTCCAAATATTGCCATCAAAGCAGAAATGATCAGATGCATGGGACGATCTGATGAACAGATGCTGTGAACTCTCAGAGCTTGTGATGCTGAGCATATGCATGGGAAGCAAGGTGTAGTTTACAGGCAGAGCCCCACCAGGTGTCAGCTCTGGGGGAAAGACCCTCTCCTCTAGTATGGAATGCCCAGCCTGTTGGAGCAATAAAACCAGTATTGGAAAGCCAGCCATTCCTCACCCTCTTTCCTCTGCTCCCCAGTTCACAACCCCAGTGATCTCAACTGTTATGAGATGCTTCAAGAATTTCCCAAAGCACTGGAAGCAGCAGGCAACCAGGTTGCTAGGGATTATGCCCCTTACGAGCTAGGCCAGACACTCCATGGGTCCGTTTAACTACAGGATCCCAGAAAGCACTGTGGTTTTTGGATTTGAGAGTCAAAAATGTAACACAATCATTATGGGAATTTCCACTGTGATCCTGAACTTTTCAGGTTTGCTTAGGCACCAAAGATGCTCTACCCAAGCCAGTTCCAACTATCAGGAAGCTTGGTTTCCAAATGGAAAAAACCCACAGATGTACATAACTGCATATACACACACATATATATATACATACGCACACATACACACATGAAGTTTTTTTTTTCCACACAGTCCTTCAGAAAACAAAGAATAAAATATCTGGGGAAAATTCTTGGGAGAAAAAGAAGATCAACATTTTAATTTCAAAATACAACAGTATCTCCTAAGTTTTCCAACGTAAGCCAAGAAGCTAACTTATTTACAAATAAGAACCGGTGAAATTGGCACTTCTATAAAGCCTCTGTTTTATTTTTCTTTTTAAAAAAGTGCTACCAGTTTACTCCCCATATTACATAGGGTTTATGTGAAACACAAAAGAAAGTAATATTTGGCTTGCGTGTTTCTAAATTTGCATTTAGAATTTCTATTTCCAGTGGGGTTTCCAAAATATTACAGCATATATTTTTTAAGAGAGAACAGCCATCTTCATATATTTTCACCCTGAAAAGCCAATAAAATGCAAGCAATAAAGCTAATTTGAAGCCAATTAGCAAGTCAACTGAAGGGGGAAAAAAAGATGTGAGCATTATAAACTCTGGCTGTTCAAACTGATAGCAAAGTCCATTATTGATGGTGTTCTGTTTGCAACGTGAGTCAGAGACTCCCTGACTTTTTACCAGAATTAGGAATGAGCATCTGTGTGTGTGTGTGTGTGTGTGTGTGTGTGTGTGTGTGTGTGTGTCTAGAGAGAACAGAGAGGGTGGGAGGGAGGGAGAGAGAAAGGAGAGAGGGAGAAATTATGCTGTTTTATTTAGTGTTCTATCAGATTTCGGTTTCTTAGAAGATATGCCTTCCTACACAACTGATGCCGAGTTCTTTAAACCAAACTCAGCTGAAAGTTCAGATATGCATTTATCATAACACTTGAAATCCAATCTCCGTTCCTTTTCCTTTTTCTTTGTAAAAAGTCATTACCAAACATATTGACTTTGAACCCTAGGGACTGAGAACCAGCAAAATTTGGAACAAGGATAATAGATAACAGGTTTTTGTGCGTTTGCCTCCCTCTTAGTAATAAAGAAAATGAAGAGAATGAGATTTAAAAAGAGAAATAAAAAGTGAGCAAAAGCCCAAGACCAATGACCTCATCATTCCACAAATTAGTCCAGCAAACCCTCTTATGCGGAAAACATCTTAGCATTTCCGGAGACAACTGGATCTTCTTTTATGCAGGAAACGTTCATCATTCGTGGCAGAGGGTATTTTTTTTTTTAATGTGTGATGCTTTGCACTAGACAAAATAACAACCTTGTCCACGATGGGAGTTGGTAAATGATAGGTAATGATTTTTATTTGAGAAATGGAGACTAATATCACTTAACTGATCACTAAAGAGAACTTGGTCAGTTTGGCTGCATTCCTCATTCTGACTGCTGCTCTAGGATTGTTTTAGCATTGGCATTGCCAGAAAGCCCAGCATGTTTCATGCCCCATTGATTATTTCTGGCCTGTTAAGATACAATTCATCAGTCATTTTCAAGGAGTATTAGCTTTCTGTTTTAGATAGCATTGGTCTGTACTCTTCCTGAGGGAAATAGAATAGAGGGGTGCAAGAGTGACAAATATTCCAGAAAGTAGAACTGAATAAGGGACTTCAAAGATAGGCATCAGAAACTAGCCCAGCGTAGTCAGTGAGAGACCCACAATGACCCCACCCCTTTCACTGTTGACATTTCCGGGTTTTTGCATCATGGGGTATTTTGGCTTCTAGTAATAAGTATTATCTTCAGGGTCACCATGCACCTTTTTGGGGCAATTTAGCTATTCACGTAGGCTGGGAGAAATGTTTATGCAGTGACATTTGAAGTGCAAACCAAAAGTTTCATAATCAAATATTTTACTCCTAGGAGACACTAAAATTCAATCACTCAGAGATAAATGCTGAGAAAGCCATGTTTAAACATCATTCTTAGCTTGCCAGTAGAATATAATCCTTTTTAAAGGCTCATTGTAACACTGGGAAAAAAATTCCCCATCTCCCATAAACACAACAGCTGCATATAAATCAGGTAAACCAGTCTAATCTAAATGAATTGTATGGCATGACATTGGAAGAAAAAGAGATAAGATTTAAAATAAGGGAAAACAGTTTCTTTGTTTTGATTTAAACATTGTTATTCTGTATCGCTTTTACCCCTTACCTTCAAATTCTCAAACCTTATGCATGCTTTATCATTTTATACCAAGTACAACATATATCTGCAGTGAACTCAGATAGATATGGCATTCATTAGGTGAAAACTCATGCATCTAAAATATTTTTTAAATCTTGAGGGTGTTTTGTTATTTTAACACATTTTCTATGAAAACACCCGAGGATTTTTCCACTTGTTATTTGTTTCCTGCTGCTCTAAATTAAGACACCAAAGAATGTTTTACTGTCTTAATGAAGGTGGTGTGATTGGTTTTCAAGATGTTCTTCCAAATCATCCAACTTCTTGTATTATACTTGGGCATAATCTTTAATTCCCTTGGGAGCCAACTTTATTTCATTTAACTACATTCAAAAATAAAGTAAAATTTCCTAGCGCCAAAGCAGTAGAAATTATATCGATATAATTTACTGAATTATTTCTAAAATTAATGATTCTCTAGGTAGGAAGTAAGGAAATAAGGAAGGAAGGAAGGAAAGAAGGAAATGCATACCCATTAAAGGAAAAGCTATTCAGTGTGTTTGAAGTGAAGAAGTCTTGTTTTAGCCAATAGGAAGCAAACTTCGTGCATTTAAAAACATTATATGTGAAAAGGTTTTGTTTTTTTTTTTAGCTTCTTAAAATTAGCACACTACTAGAAAGCTAACTTTACAGAAAGTAGAAAATATGGAATTTAGCATGTGTCTTCCTATGATATACGCTTCTATTATCCATATTTCTGGCTGGCAGTAAAAGATTTTTTCTTTCTCAGAGAAAACATGATTTTTAAAACTTTTACTGAAGAAGTCTTAAGGTTACTTTAAACTCAATTAAACTAAGTCATTATTAATTACCCCAGAATCTAAAATCGTAATGCATATTCTTCTTCTGTTTGTTTATGAATGCTTGGCTTGAGTGCCTCAAATATGAAAAAAATAAGTCATTAAGACTTAATGACCTGCCTACAATAAACAGTTTATACTTGAAAATAAATAGAGGCTGTTTGCATGAGTAATATTGTTTTATAATAGAAATTTTGCTTTCCATTAAGGAGTATAAGAGGCCACCTGCACCATTTACTGCCTGAAGTGAAAGAACAAGGTACAGTTGCTCTCAGCATAAATTAAGATGTCTTGAGCACATGAGCTTTAGGTAATACATTAAATTAAGTTTCTCAGATGTGCATTTAATTAAGATATTTAATTTGAAATGTCTGTGCTCTTCTTTAATTCCAATTGATCATTCAGAATAGATTTCTTTAGGATACTAAAAAGATGAGTAGAGAAAGATATGCAGTAGGTGACTTCAAAAGTGTATTCAGGACAAGGCGATTGTCAAGCAAGTGCAGTGTCTGTCCTGCCCCACCCAGCCTGTTCTTCACGTGACCCAGTGCTGCCATTCACATGACAGATTCATGTTAACATGAGCCAAACAGGAAATGCTCCTTTAACTGACTAAAGAATATCCCCCCTCAGATTGTCCAGGTTAGTTACCTATTACTTCTGCTTCTGTCTGATGAAATCATTTGTAATATTGCTGGGACCATATGCATCAGAACCTTTTTTCATGTCCCAAACAGTAAATACTCATTGAGAGCCTACTGTCTGGAAAGAACTACATATACTTAGTATATATACACTGAGAATTGAAGAAAATGATTTGAAAACATTCCACTCTCAAGTAGTTTACAATCCAAGAAAATACACACACACACACACACACACACACACACTGCCTTCACTAGATAACCACACAAGACATAAATGCCAAATAACTTATGGGAAATTTGAGGAATTTAGAAGTGTAGGTAAGTTGGTGAGCTGTCAAGGATATCCTTTCAAATGAAGGGATTTTTGTCTTAGACTTTGAAAGAAGACCAAAGATAATAATAGAAGCAAACGTTTGTTGACCCTCTACACTGGAATGCTTCCAAGTGCTGTCTATGAATTGTGTCTTTTCATCCTCAAAATGATGCTCAGAGGTTACATTGTTTCTACACACATTCTATAGATGGGGAAACAGAGGTACATGGTGGTTAAGTCTCTTTGCTCCAGTCCCACAGCCAGGTGGTGAGAAGCCCAAGTGAGAACCTCGGAAGCCAGGTTCCAGAGCCCTCCCTTACCCACCTCACAGGCCCCCGTGTACTCAGAGCAGCAAAGAGACCACCACGGGGAAGCATATAGATGTATTTGGGGAGGATCTCAGTGGTGGAATAAATAGTCCAGTACAAACCATGTTCCAAGGAATGTATTGGAAGATAGTTATAAATGTGCTCCAGGACCAAGGTGAAGACTTCAAAAGGCACGTTAAGGTGATTAGGCTTTTGTCCTAATGTGGTGGGGAGTCAAGGAGGACTCTCTAGTCCAGTGCTGACAGGATGAAATCAGTCAGTTCCAAGGCTTGTTCTGGCAGGCAGGCGGGGCGGTTAGATTGTGTACGGAATGCTAACATCATAAATTATTTACTTCTGGCACTCCCTTTATCTTGATACTCTTTTCTACTATCCATGAAACCAGGATTTTACTTGTTTTTTTCCTTGATTTGTTATTTTTCTCTTTATCCTTTGAGTCATACCCTTAAACCTTATTTTGGTTGTTTTTTGTCTGAAACAGAGAGGCAATGTTGGGTCTTGGAAAACTGTGGAGACCTGGGTTTAAATCTGGATATTGGTACTTACTAAGTGTAGGAATTTGTATGAATTAGTTAACGCTTTTTATTTTATTTTTATTTTATTCCAATATAGCTGATTTACAATGTTGTATTGCTTTCGGGTATACAGCAGAGTGATTCAGTTATACATATATATACATTCCTGTTTATATTCTTTTCCATTATGGTTTATCACAGGATGTTGACTGTAGTTAGTTCCCTGTGCTGTACAGTAGAACCTTGTTTATCCATTCTATAAATAATAGTTTCCATCCATTCTATAAATAATAGTTTCCATCCCAAAGTCCCAATTCATCCCTCCTCCACCCACCTACCCATTGGCAACTACTTAACCCTTCTTTGCTTCTGTTTCCTTTTTCAAAAGTCAGGAAAAAAATAAAAGGATATCTTAATGATGAAATGAAAAGATACAAGTGATAGTTTGAACAGGGTGAAGACCTGTAAAATAGTAGCAGCCAGCACTGGTTTGCTGCCCACAGTGACGGGCACTGTGCTGAGTACAAGATGCAACTGAGAATATCCATCCATCCCTTCCCTAAGGATGCACAGGCACAGATGGCAAGGAAGGTCAAGGGGCCTCAGAGAGTAAGCAAAGGGTAGAGCAGGGATTTGACTTCACTTCGGTCTAATTATGAAGACCACCATCTTATCTACTGTAGCCGACGGCCTCTCAACTACTTGCTAGTTGTTATTATTATGCTCCCCAAACAGCCTAGTCTTTCAGAGAGACTCCCTGCATCTTCTACACACATTCCTAACACAACCACTCCACATCTTACTATCTCTAACAGTTTCCCCTCCACTATATACTTCATCTGACTTGAGATCATTCTTCCTAAATTGCTGCATTGATCATCTCATTCCACTGCTCAAGGTCTTTAATGGCTCCCACCTTCCCATGACGTATAGAATAGCACAAAAATCCCTTCACATAAAAGTCAAGAACCTCAAATAGACCCTAAGTAGATTCGTCCACCTTCATAACTTTAGTCCCTCTTTAACCCCTGTGAGCACAGACCTCCTCCATATCCAATCAGCTTGCTATTCCACTGCTCCAACATGCCTTGAACTTTCTTATGGGTCAGTCTTGGCTTGTGCCATTCCTACTCCCCCAGGTGTATCTTCCATCCCTGGCCATTTCTACAAAATTCCCAAGGGACATAGGCACCAAATGCATTAAGTCCTTTCATGAAATTTATCAAGGCATTCCCGCTATGCTAGAAGACCCATAGAGGCAGTGGCTGAGTTTGCCCTGGTCACCAAACCTACATTCCCAGTATTCTGGCACACAATAAGACATATATATATATATATATATATATATATACACACACACACATACACACGTACACTCACACATACACAGTAAATGAATGAATGAACAACCTAGAGTTATGATACCTACCTTAACTTACTTTAGGATTTATTATTTCTTTTTTTTTTCCTTTTGAACCCGAAGCCATTAAACATAACATTTTTAGGAGAGGAATTTATGAAGAAGCTGGTAATGTTTACCAATTTTTAATCACCATTATTACATGTCTGCATTTTTCTTAGCACTGAAGATTTTCCTTACACTTTGTTCCTTCTGCCAAGAGCAGCAAAAAAGGCCTTCTAGCCTCCATAAGCCTTTTTTTTCACCGCTTTTACATGTCCTTTATTTTGTTCTAATTCTCAACCATTTTCCTTGAGTATCTTAAGGGACTTCGGCAGTTCATCCAAAGTATTGATACATAGAAGCATAGCCCCAAATGTAAATTTCTTATCAGGCATATTTGAAATTCCTTTATAATACTGGTAGCAATAGACTTTTGTTATTTTTTAAAATGCTACTTGAGTTTGATGTTTATTTCCATTTCAAAACTAAATGCACCTGAGATTACACAGATATTATTTAGATAAAGTTTGGACACTGACCGCCTTATTTCTTTATCCAGGAATTATTTCTGACCCTCAGAACGGTCCCGCAAAGCAAGGGATTCGGTTTGCAAATACAGACTCTGATCATCAGAGAACTTATGAACCTTACTCAAGGTCACTCAGCTATGCTGTAAATACTCCCCAGGTCTCTCTGTCTCGAAAGCTATTCATACTCTCTGCAGTCTGTCCGCTATGTCTTCCCACAATGGCTGTGTCAACCTGTAGGATTCTCCTTTCTCAACCTTGGTTTCCACGTACTTAAATAGCTTTCATAGACTTGAGGTCTTACAGGTGGCCTCCTATGTTATCACTTGATGATACTGTATGTCTGTGGAATCCAGAGATGACCTCTTAAAGCCAAGACCCTTATACAAGATCAAAGGCACTGAATTCACACACACACACACACACACACACACACACACACACGAACTTTATTTCGTGCATCCTCATTTACCTAATTTCATGCCTGAAAATGGAAAACAGGGCTTCTTCCACTTTCTTTGTTATCACAGCTCCTCTTCTAATTCACCCACACCGAATAGGAAGTCCATAACAGCCATCACTCTGAAGGTATCAAGTCAATAGCCCAGGAGCACATAACTCCCTTTACTAATTTAATCTTTTCAGCTTTTAGAGACCCCCTGGAATACAAAGCCAGACCCGATTGCGTGAAGCTAGGGAATGGCTTGAAACCTTGGGAGATTAAGATATGAAGCAATGATTCTTTCTCTTTCTCTTCTCAATGACAAACTGAGGACTCATAACCTGCTAGGAACACAAGAGCCTGTTAGGGTCCCTTTGATGAACCTGATATTGACCTTAGGCTGTGGGCATGTGGTTTGGGGATACAAGCAGGTTTTAATCTAATAAAGAAAAAACTAACTTTGAAATGATGGAGACCATACAAAATGGTCCAAGAAGCAGGTTGATCAGGTAGACCCAAATCAGAAAGTCTGAGCCCAGAAAGCCTCAGCGAGTGTAGCAGTGCAACAAGTGGGTCAGCCCAGATATAAGCAGCTGCTGTCCACACGGCAGAGGCCGCTGAGTGTCTGACAAAGATGCTGATATTTTTGTACAACAAAAATCCGTTAAGGACACTGAGAAAGAGAAAGAAAAGAAAAGGAGGAGGGCTGCTCACAGGCAGGCACAAACATAATTGCAGCTATTACATTTTTTTCCCTAAAGTAAATATATTTGGGGCCCCCAAACTTTAATGTGTTTTTATGTTGCAGCCCGTTGTGGTGGGAGTAGGCTGCTTGACATTTGCAAGGTTCCATTGCTATTAAAAAGAATGCTGTTATCAAGAGGCAAGCGAGGCCACAAAGCAAAATTAATTAACGCCACCATCTAACAAAGCAAAATAAATTAAATGATGGTTGACTTGTGTTGTGTACTTCTAAGTGGTGAATGAGGGAAAACAAAGCTTTTAACCCCCTCTGCTCTGAGCCCAGCATCATGGCGGAGTGGCCTCCAGAGCAAAGGAAGGACACTGTCTGCTCCGTGCTTGCACACAGGCAAGCAAACGAGCAAGTTATTCACATCTTTCAATAATAAAACTGCTACCTTTGCCTTCCACATAGGGGGCAGCAGATGGAACACAGTAGGGAATGTTTTCCCTAAGCCTGTATGGCCTCCCAGCACACTTAAAAGATATATTATTAGTTTTGCCACACGTGAAACACAAATGAGGACAAAGCAGCTGATAAATTTGAAACCAATTGGAGTCCACTATGCCCTCAGATTCCTTGGGTTCTATGACCATGATGGTCTGTCACTCTGAACACAGCAGGGTACCAGTCACAGAACAAGTTGCATGAAGCTACCACAAAAAAGGTGGCTTTCGAGAAAGACTTGGATGGCATAGAAATGACATTCTTTAAATGGGGTTTTATTGAGTGTGTGCTCTCTAACCAGAACTGTGCTACCTATGTTGAGGGGCATAAGAAAAATATAAGCCACAGCCCATGGAAACTTTACAGTCTGGTTGTGAGATCTGGGCAGGTGCGGCAAACATAGCAATATAGTCATATGTTACACACCACTATATGTAAAATAGATAATCAGCAAGGACCTACTGAATAGCATAGGGAACTCTACTCAATATTCTGTAATAAACTATATGGGAGAAGAATCTGAAAAAGAACACTATTTGTATTATGTGTAACTGAATCACTTTGCTCTATACCTGAAACTAACACAACATTGTAAATCAACTATACTCCAGTATAAAATTAAAAACTTTTTAAAGTTATACTAATATGTTAAAATGTGAAAAAAAAGCTCTGATGCTCTACAATTCTCAGACTTTATAAACTTATCATTTTTAAGTAATTGTTTAGCTTTTGAAAATCGTGTTTACCGAAAGCTATGATGCTCACCTTTTTTTCTCTTCCATTTAAAAATAAATTGAGATCACACCCCCCAAAAAAGGTAGTCATATGTATAAGTACATATGCATAGATAGACAGATATATAGATAGATTAATAGAATTTTATTGATGTACATATAGAGAGAGATAAACAGCTGCACTGCTACATCTAATAGAGTGTTGAAGTTGGGGAGAACTCACCCACTGCTACCTGTTTCTAAAATATTTTGCATTTTTTTCAAAGCACTTAGAGTATTTGATCATCACAAAATGGCTGAATAAGTGAATGAAAGAATTAATTGATAGGGCTTCCCTGGTGGCGCAGTGGTTGAGAGTCCGCCTGCCGATGCAGGGGACACGGGTTCGTGCCCCAGTCCGGGAAGATCCCACATGCCGCGGAGCGGTTGGGCCCGTGAGCCATGGCCGCTGAGCCTGCGCATCCAGAGCCTGTGCTCCGCAACGGGAGAGGCCACAACAGGGAGAGACCTGCGTACCACAAAAAAAAAAAAAAAAAGAATTAATTGATAGGACAACCATTAATACCTCCATCTTATGGAAGGTTAGGCATAGGCAGAGTGAGGTTAAGCTACATATGAGATCAAAAGACTAGCAAGTAATTATAGTAGCACAGGTGTTGCTGATTTTCCATAAGATTTAAGTATCAGTGAGAAGAGAGAGATTGCTTTGGGCTGAGAATGTCAGGATATTTTGCAGAGGAGAGAGATGCCAAGTAGAGACAGGGTACTCTAGGCAGCGAACACAGACTAAAGGTAAGACCTTTCCTTGGGGACCATCCTTAAGGAAACCGATCTGATCAGGTATTGCCCTCTGCTCCTTACTGTAGGTGGTGTTTTTAAACATGCCAAGGAATGTAACAGGTGCTTGGGTTTTTTTTTTATCAGTAACAAAATAGTGGTGATTGCTTATTATGTCCATATAAAATTCATAGTTTCCAAGCAAAAATGTACCTGTACTTGCACATTAATAAGAATGAGCTTCTCTTAAAGCCCAGAGAGTGACCTCAAACTAAACACCCATGAGGTTTCCATTTCTCAGGAAATTTCAGGGCCAGAAGCTCAGTTAGTCCCTGTACCTAGTGCCAAAGTAACACTACCTTTTAGAGGAACTTATTGTCAAAGGATCATGCAAGGAAACAAGATGTAGAGTTTCTATTGTCCTCGGGAAATTTGTAGAGTTTATTTATAAGAAATAGGCTTCTTATGCTTATTGCAACAATGGAAAAATAGACACATAATATTGTAACTTCAAGTGTCTAGGTGTTTACTGATCGCCAATAACTCACTCGTTGTTCAAAGAGAACAGAGATAAGAAAATATGAACATTGGGATGCTGGCTATCGTTACTAGGTGGCCCTCATTAAGCTCAACACCCCTGACCTCTGACAGTATATTTTAGGAGTTATACACTTAAACCTAGGCCATCCTTTCCAGAAACTTGTTTTCTAAAACAAGTATATATATATATATATTATATATATAATATATATTTTACATATATATATAATATATATATGTAATATATATATAATATATGTGTAATATATTTATATACGTAATATATTATATATAGTATCTTTGTATCCTCATCTTCATATATATATGTATGTGTACATAAAATATAAATTGTCTTTTTATTTCTTCAAATATATTTTTATCTTCATATCTTATTTTTTCTTCCTCCAGCAGAAATTATTTGTGCTAAAAATGTATTAGGCTTACCCAGTAATTAAAATTGTGCTTTAAGGAGATACAATGATTCTGAAGTATCCTTCTTTGTCAAGTAAGTCTCTCTATGTGGTACCAGGGTTAAAGTCAGAAGATAAATGTGACATAGTTTCGACACTTTTAGTTCCTAATTAGAAATTAAAGTGCCTTAGTTGCACTACCTATAAAATGGAAATAAGTATTCTAAAGAATTCCATAATGGTTTATATGATGAAACATTTATAAATGATCACAGACAAATGTAAAATAATAATAATAACAAAGCATTTGCCACTCTGATGCCAATTAAGTGTCTAATTTTTTTCATCTTCTCAAATAGGAAATAGTACAAATTTGTCTTTATTTTATGTTTATTTCTATTTTTATTAGATTGGGAATATTATTTGGTATTCCAAAGATTATTTAATTTTATAATTACATTTTTCTTAGCCAATGTTTAAAAATCCACTTGCTTTATTTGAATACAGAGAAAGTACCTTAAAAACTATTTTTCATTGTCAGGGGAGATTGCCCTGGAAGTTAAAATACTTTTACTTTAACCCACCCACCAAATTGAGAGCTGGCTTGAGTTTAGTCCTGCTTTATTCCTATGCAGGTAGCTCAACATCACCTCATCCATGAACTCATTCAGGTATACATGTGTTTATAAACTCCACTGTGGTACATTGTGTAATTACACTCATCCATTAACTCATTCACTTACACATTCATTTAACAAGTTTTAATTGAGCACCTAATTTGAACTGAGAATTGCACAGTGTATTAGTTTCCCAGGACTGCTGCTGTAACAAACTACCTAAAACAACAGAAATTTAGTCTCTCACAGCCCTACAGGCTATAAATCCAAAATCAAGATGTCAGCAGAGCTGTGCTCCCTCTGATACTCTGGGTGGAATCCTTCCCTGCCTTATCCTAGCTTCTGGTAGTGGCCATCAATCCTTGGTTTTTCTTGGTTTATAGATGGGTCACTCCAATATCTGCCTCTGTTGTTACATGATATTATGGTTGTGTGTCTCTGTCAAGGGTGTCCGGGTACAGAAAGATGAGGTAGTTGATTACTCCAGGTTCTTTTTAGCTCAAGTATTCACTGATTTTAAAGTAAAACAGAAGTAGGAATTTTACTATCACTAAGAAATGCTTAACCACAGAAGAAATAAAAATGCGCAATGTGGTATAGTTGTAGAGAGTGGAGATATTGTGGATTTTATGTTAATAAAGAAACAATGCTAGCATTAAAAACACTGAGTTTAAAATATTTTGGATCCCCTGTATTTGTATATTTGAGGGAATGAGGAAAGAGACATAGTGTTGGTGAAGAAATTACAATTTCTGATTTGTTAGGGTGAGGAAGTTTAATTTACAAATGAAGATGATGCTGGGAGTAATGTCACATTTGAGTGTTACATTCTCCATGTGGGGTCTGTGACCTGAAGAGAGTTGCAGAATCCACTATGGCTGATTTGTATAGCAATAGAAGCTGTTAACAATGTTACGAATCCTATAAATTAAGGTGATTTGTCCCAAGTTTGGGACTAGTAGCAGAGCAAACTCTTGTTCATAAAGAAATTCATACCATCTTTTCCTACTTTTGAAAGTAAATATCAATGCCAGGTTCTCAAAGCCTGGATTGCGTGTTTGTACTATCACAATACTGAAAGCCTTCAATGGTTCCTGCATATTTGCAAGCTTTTTTTTTCCTTAAGAGTTACAGGTAGGACAATTGATTCTAAATGAATATATTTCTAAATGTAACCTATTGACTAGTTGAGAGTTTGATTATGTCCACTCCAGATTTCCTGCCTGGATAAATGCAAATCTGGTGTAATTGTCATTGTTTCCAAGAACTATTACTAAATATAGACTGTGATCGTGTATATTTGAAAACTATAGAGCATTATGCATATTTCCATTAGTATTATCTTGGCCCCTTGCTTTCATGTTTGTGTAACCTTCCATCTTATATAAAAATCAGATTATACCATTACTACTGTCTTTAAAATTCCTCAGTAAAATAATTTGATGTTATTCATTCGTGAATGCTTATACCAAAAGCTTTCTTTTTAATTGCACCCAAGGATTTTTTAAAACTCTCTTGAAAATGCAGATAACAGATATGTTACATTAATTGGCACCTCACTTAATTCAGTTCCATCTCATACTTCAATTTCCAGTTTGCTTTTTTAAAATTTTACTTTCAGGGGGAAATAATTATTGGCTTTTCCCATATAAACTATTTTCTAATGAGAGCATCATTTAGACATGAAGTATGCTCATCTTCCGTGAAAACATATCTGTTCCTGGGACCGACTTAACAGGAAAATAAGGTTTCAAGCTTGGCTGAGACAAGTTTTGGAAGGCCTCTTTTGTTGATTGATTTTGAGAGGTCTATTTGATTTATAGTTTAGTCCTCTGTATTTTGGGAGAGGACTCCTCCACCCTTCAAAACGCACATTCACAGCTACCCCGTAGTGAGTTAGTGAAAGGTGTCCACTTATACACAGCAGAAAAGGGATGTAATGAATCAGAAAGGGATGTGTTTTATGCAGTAAGCACTTTCTCACACCCTTTCCTGCACCACTACATTTATGCTGAAATGGTCCATTTATTTTCATCCTAAATAGGGTCCCTGGACAAGAGCTGAGAATGGAAGGAAAGGAAAAGGAAAAAGAAAATGATTTCTATTTCAGAACAAGCTTAATTCAGAATAAGGAAAAAACCACAACACTCATTTAGCCCTTGGTAAAACTGAATGTTTATGGTACCTACTGTTTCCCACTCTAGGGATTTGCTTTCAGAGCTTCCTCCTTTCCCCTGGGATCTTGACAGGTCAGCAACTGAATAAATCATCCCTTCTCTCCCCACCTGCAGGTTTCCACTGCAGGCCTATATCTTGGAAGAATGATGGAAGGTCAAGTTAAAACCACATGTTAGAGGTACAGACCTTCATTTTGGAGTTCTAAAGTGAGGGTGTCAGTAGCCCATGCAGAATGATCTTACATTCACCCCACTGGGGACCGTGTACAGAGTTAAGAAGACAATCTTCCACACTTGCTCAAAAACCAGCCCAAATCACAGTCAGAAGAGGAAGATTAATCAAGATAAACATTCAGACGGTTAGCGCTGTCAGACACCAGCCCTCTCGATACTGTCCGGGAAGGTTAAAAAACTCGCCATATTAATATAAGTAGATGGTGGCAGAACACAGGATGCATTCAGGACCTGGGAGTACCTAATTGCAATGATTAGGTAGACATACTTGCAACAAAGTTACAATAAATTACCTCCAGCTACTCAGTGATTAACTACTAAAATGCAGCACGTGTTGCAGTCAGTTTGGAAGTCATGTAACTCATCTCCCTTACCTTTATAATGGCACTTGTGCATGTAGTGGACCTTTGTCATTTTGGGCTTCCCAGCTTATAAACTCATTCCTATTTTGGAGGAATCTCCATTGTGAGAGTATTTGCGGAAGGAAATCATATTTTCTTATATAAATGAAAAAGGAGACCAAACACTCCATTTCTTCACCTCTGAGAGTTAAGTTGCAGGTGTATGACATAGAATAGAACAATTGGATGCTTCCAACAAAAGCTTTGAAACTTGAATATGAGATACTCAGATGCAGTGAGAATTAGAATCCATGAGTCGTATCAGCATGTAGTGGGGAAAGTGCTGGTACAGTCTTGCGCGGTGGTAGCTGGAATCTCCAGAACTAGCAGTGGAGTAAGTGCCAATGGTAGCCCTCTTACAAGGTCGTTTCTTTGGTAGAACACTTTTGTTCTACCACTAAGCTTTCCTTGGTTTCTGCTCATTTTAATGGGCTTGTTTCTGTGAGCTACTAAATAATGTTCCAGCAAGTTAGTTTTTAGGTTAGCTTAGTGTTGTCATGTTCTGTTGCTTACATTCATGTACCCAGGGCATGGGCTGCAGGAAACAACCTCAGCAACCCGTGAGGGGTAAGACACTTGCAAAGGCATTCAAAGTCTTATCAATATTCTCATAATATGAAAGCTCATGACACAGTGTTTTAATAAAAAAAGGAGCTTGAAATCAAATTTCCTATAGACAAATCCTTGAGAAACTACACAATGATGGCAAAAGAGCAGCAAGCTCTTCCTCTTCTCTTCTATAGCATTTTGGTCACATTCAGAAGGGGCCCAAGAGGATTGTGGAGAAGGAAATATATTGAGTAGAACCTTAATGGTTACATCTCATCCACTTTACCTGCAAAGAGGGATTATCTGGGGTAAGCTTCTGAATTGACACATTGGCAGTAACTGATGTTTTCACCAGGTGTTCTAGAAAAAGATTGGAGAATTTGCACCAAGGACTTAAGAGTAATGATATGTGAGTGGAACTCTCAGCATGGACACTGAGTTTGAAAATATTTGTATCTCCTGTAAGTACTCACAAAAAGTCCCCTAAAGTAAAGGGACTTTTATTAAACATGCGGGCAAGATAACCTACCCTATGAGCACCTTGTTAACTTCCTTCCTTGACCACTCCAGTGTTTATCTCATGAACAATAGGACATCGTGGCATTGTTAGAGGCTAGGCATAGGCTCAATAATTTGGATTATAAACTTGACCAAGATGGTTACCCAATGTGCAATTAGCAACAATCATATTAAAGCCAGACTGCAGGGTGACCTCAGCTGTGGTCCCAAGTGTCTAGTCTCCCTGCATTCCTGTCCATTTTCTGAACCCGATTCTTCAATAACTCATTATTTCTAGGGATCACTTGATGTACCTCCAATAATACATTATTTCTATGGGTTATCTTAAATTTATTTTCTGTTTATATTCATAAGAGTTGGTTTCCATTGTCTGTATCTAAAACTCCTCACAAGTACATAGATATGCTATATGGGGTACAGCATTCTTGTGTCTGCAGTGGTATAAATTGGAAGGAAAAATATCCAGTGCTATGATTAGGGGGAGGAAAGATGAAAATCTTGTGTGCGTGTGTGTGTGTGTGTGTGTGTGTGTGTGTGTGTTACTATATATTAAAAAAAAAAGAAACAGAGTAGTGGTTACCAGAGGGGAAGGGGGATGGGGGGAGAGCAAAATGGGTAAAGGAAGTCAGCTGTGTGGATGGATGGTAACAAAGTTTTTGGTGTTGAGCACACTATAGTGTATATAGAAGTCGAAATATAATGTACACATGACATATAATGTTATAAACCAGTGTTACCTCAATAAAAAATATATCTTAAAAAAAGGAAAGTGAATCCCAATTCTAAAAAAAAGAGCGAATGTTTTTTGAAGACACTTAAAAGATATAATCAGTTAAATTATTATTAGTGGATGTCATTAGTGTATGTTTAACGAAATAATGAACAGCACAAAGCAACACTGTACAAGTCCCCTTCCCAAGTTGCTGGCTACCTGAGTATCTGTTTTCTTAACAAGCTCCTCCAGCAACTTCCCCAAGAAGGAAACTGGAGAAGGAAATGTCTAATTATGTCCCCTGAGTTTTGCCTTAAGAAACACTTCTGTCCCACTATTCACAGAATAACTAGTCTCTGCTCACATCTCTCCTTCCCTCTCTCTCTTTCTCTCTCTCTCTGTCTCTCCTCTCTCTCTTGTGGCAGATCTCTGTCAGAACCCACGACTTTCTGCCTTAGAATCCCGAGTGCACTCTTGGCAGGAGGTGATGCTTGTTGGGATTCTGTAATGCTCTTGCCTGTACCCCTGGCGGTTTGGATTTTACTCTTCCTCCGAAACGCCATGTGCTTCCAGACTCCCTTCTTCAGAAGTACCCCTGGGCCCCTCTGCTGGTTCCGCGACTGCACTGTCGGCAAAGAATAAAGTGGCAATCCCTCTTGTCTCATGCCCCCTCCACTAAAACACATACTGACTTCTACGGAAGAAACCTTCAGACATAGACCCCAAAACTGACTCAGTGGGTTATTTCTCTCTTGGACAGAGGAAGTACCTTATCCCAGTATCTTACCTGCACTAACTCAACACTGGTAGAATCCAGTAATTTTCCAGTTTTCCTTTGCCCTGACTTTCCTCGCTTGTCACCCCACTGTCTCTCACCTCAACCCCTTTTTCAATGAGTCTTTAATACTAAAGCTTTTATTGACCATCTTTTGATATCTTGGATGGATTGCCCAAAAATAGACTCTGAGAGGAAAATTTAGGTGTAGGAGGCTTAGTGGGGAGTGTTCTCATGTACGCCATCCAAAAGGAAATGAGGGAAGCAAAATTTGGCAGAGAGAGTAAGTGAATTGTGATGCATTTGCAGCAGAGAACTCACAGGGTTGCAGCATCTAACTGGCTCACTCTGAGCTGGGGTGGTCCTTCAGAGTCATCTCAAGTTGAAGCAAGAGAGCTGAGGCTTTGAACCCTCCCTACGCTGAACAGTCATTAGAAGCAGACTATCCCCAGGGAGAGAGGCTAACCTTGATTAAAGCAACTCCCTTCAGCTAAAAATAATTCCAAGAGAGGGATTTGGCTATGAGACATCAGAAGCCAACACCCTCAGTTTCTTAATGAATGAACGTCCCAGTCCTGAAGGGGGAATCCGAGTAGCACAACACAGCATCCACTACACTGGGATGTGTAGTCCCAATACCCTGATGAGGAGGTACTAGTTCTACAGCCATCTAGTCTCAAGAGTGAGCCAAATTCCTTCCCAGCCCAGTGAAACTCACCGTACTATTTTTCCTAAGCACTCCTCTTATTGGAGTGATTCTTCTCTTCCACTGAAAATTGCTCACTTCTCCTAACATTGAATGTTCTAGTCAGTTTTCTTCAAGTAGCTCTTTGTTACTTTTCCCAAGCTTCTGAAAATACCCAGCCAAGGTACATCACAGCGGTGGGACCTTAAAAATTGCCTTGCCCAGTCCCTTCATTTTCAGACACCCAAAGAGCTGAAACATCTTACCCAAGGCCGTGTATCTACTAAGCCCTAGAATCAGAACCATAACCCTAGTTGAGTGTTCTTTGTCGTCCCAGCAAATGATGCTGTGATGCTAATGCCTAATGAAGAACTCATTAAGCTCAGAGGTAGATAGCCTGCTCCTCAAGGAAGCTGCAAACAGACATTTCTTAAACCTTTTATAGAAAAACATGCAAAAAAATGGGATAAATAGTGAAAACTCATTTCTGCTAAGACTTTCCCTCAACCACCTAATAGAGTTAAACATTAATGCATTTCCCTGTTCTTTCACACTGCTCACTGGTGATTTTCTGGCTATAAATTATAACAAAGTTTATCATTCAAATGACCCCCTAAAGTGCAAGTTGTCTTAGAGGAATAGTGTCTCATATGTCTGTTTTTCTGGAAAAAGAGAGAAAAAAGAAAACTCAATAATAAGAAAAAGAAACAGGAGGAAAAATTAAAAACACAAGTAGCAGTGGTTTTAGCCCCAATGGAAAACATACATTTATTGGGAAGAATTCTCAGCAGGAGCAGTGGAAATCTTACATTTTCTAGTTCAATTACAACATCAGGATCTTAGATATTGGTAAGAGGCTTGTTTCCAAGAACTTTAATACTGAATCAATACAATCCTAAGTGATGCATTAAAAGTACTGCAGAAAATGTCCTACCATTATTAATAAATCGTTCCATGGCTTCAATGTATTTTTTTCTTACACACTTAGTCATTGTTTAAATTACTGTTTCACTGAAATGAAATCATGAATGTTGGGGATTTAGGAAAAATAATGTTGCAATTTGTAAGCCAGCCAGTCTGGCTGATCAGTCTACAGATTTCCGCAGAGGCATGAGTTGAACCATCAATTTATGATATACAATGGATTCTCCCAGAAGATTCTCCGATCAGCAATTTGTTATTAAAATGCACTGTGCTGTCCTTTGAATTCAACTTTTAGAGTAGTGTCCAGATATTAGCATGGATATCAGAATGCGTTTCTTTATGGCTTTTACTGGGATTGCGCTGTGCCAGGCAACACTCTCCTGTGTTGAATGCTGTTTGGCCTTTGGCAAAGGAATGAATCTATTCTGTGTAATACCCAGCATATTAGGAAATGTCCCTTAGTCCTTCCCAGATGACAGCCGTCTCTTTATTATGAAATGAGGCTGTTCACTCCATAATTACAAATAAGGCTTAGAATTCAATACCTCGGAGAGCAAAATCTAGTGACTGGAACCTTTCATGATACCTTTGAAGTAACATGGAGAAATGACCCAGCCCACTCTGAGCTTTGAGCAGAGACAAAATATGTGAAGTACTTTGACACAACATCTTGTATATACAGAAGTAGGTAGTAAATAAAGTTTTCTTTAATTAAAGATTAGACTATAGATAGGTGTATTGATGTTGATTGAAGATTTGTACTTGAAAAGTATTGTTCAAGGGAAAGATGTCACTGAGTAGGAACTCTAGTGACATGTCACAGGAAATCTACACATATTCAGACATCATCGTTTTGATTTCTGATAGAATATGTTTTGAAAGGGTCCAGGACAGACCATTTAGCCACTATTCTCTCTTCTACCAGCCTTTCACAGACATATACTAGGAATTTTACCCTGTCACACAAATTTAACCTTAAAAAGAAAAGTTAACATGTTGGATACATACACGGAGAGTCTGGGAAAGTTAATCCTATGGTTAGTTCGGTTTGGAGGAAGTGAGGGATTTTAAAATGTTTTGCCTAGAATCCACAAAAAAATGGCAAACTGTATTTTACCCTTTTCAGAAAAGTTAGATCAGAGCTCTTCTTGATCTCAGAGAAATTCACAAATCTAATTGAATCTCCATTCCATTAACACAATCAGTATTTAATTTATGGACTCATGGAAAAGAACTCCTTAGAGGTCACGTGTTCCAACCCTGCCATTTCACAGATGATAAACTGAGGTTCAGACTTACCAAAGGTCACACATTAGCCTAAGTGGGCACAAATACGTTTAAAATCTCATGTTATGCAAATTCATACCCACAATATCACCCAAGCCACCCTCTTAAAAGGAAGGCCTCTTTCTACTACAGGCTGACAATTAACTAAGGGTAAACAAACCAATTCTGAAATTTCGGTTGAGAGCATACAACTTTATATTATACCTTGTATTTTATTTATACATTATAAACGCTGTGTAATTACATAAGTATTTTAAATTTGCATTGTTTATGCCAATGTTCAGAAACAGGAGACCATAGAATAAATATTCTGGGGGTCAGTGCTATTGGAGAAAAAAGTGAGACCACTTAATGTCATCTACAATGAGTGAGAAGCAAAAGAGAATGGGTCATGAAGGATCCCAAATAAAAGAACAATGACGTCTTGCTTGATTCTACCCCATTTATACCTTCAGTTTCCCGCCAAAGTAATTTTCCAACTTACTTATGTGTCAGTAAATTAGAAGACATTATTATCTCCATTTTACAGAGAGTAGACTGAGGCATTAAACAGCAACCGCATTTGCCTCTGGGGAGACTTTCCTCAGGAAAGGTCTGCAGAACACACGACTCTGAAATAGGAGGAACGGTAAATGCTTACTGGACTATGACGAGCCTACCTAAAAAGGTTTCCTGGCAACGGTGATGTGATCTTAAAAATTACTTGCTGCCTGAAGTCCAAGAAGAGGAGTTTTCTGGCTTCACAAAGGAGACACGGACTCTTAGTGTGCTTGGAGAATAATCTGATAGAAATGTTGTTTGGGAATAAGATCCTTTGAAGAAAATTTTATGAGTGAAAGAGATGCTTGCCTTCAGGTTGCTAGCAATTTAAGATGATGAGATCTCAGAACTGCAACTTTTAATAATGCTTGTGAATGTCAATTTTGTCACTTCTTTTGGACCTTATTTATAGGAAATTATCTCCTATCCCAATTCAATTCATCAAACTTCTCTTGGCACCTTCATTGTCCCATGAATGCTGGAGATTCAAATATGTAAAGATCTCAGGAAACCTCGGGCTTTGACATACACACAGCCTAGACCTTCAAAATAGGCTACGAGATTCCCATAAACGATTTATGTTCAAATTTCTAAAACTGGAAAAGTTCTACGTGAGCTTTAGAAAAATAAGAATGACCCCAACTAGGGATGCAAAATAATGCATTTCAAAAGCACCCTGGTGAATTGGCAAGGGCGAATGAAATCTTTCATGAGAAAAGAAGAGACAGCTGAATAAGGCATCCGGTAGATGGTAAAGGATGGTGGATCCTTCTTCTCACGAGACAGGCGTTCAGAGACCAACTCCCCTGGCTCTCAGGGAGGCTGTGAGCTCCGTGTTGCCCTGTAATTTCATATTGACATGCCCCCCTCTTCTGAGCCAGAAGCCACTTGCACATTTACCAATTAGTTTGCAACATGAGGTAAATGTACCCCTTTCAGGATGACAGGCAGAGTTTGAAAATCTTTTTTCCTTCTTGCTTAATCCCTGGATTTTACCTATACTCTGAATGCAAGTAATGCACATTAGTCAATTAATAGGCTGTTAAATGACAACAGTTCCAGGCAATTTAATTACTGTTGGTAAAATAAGAAATGAATGATTGCATGTCAGTAACCAACTCCAGTTCCTTTCCCTGGAACAGATTAACTTTGAATCATGATAGTTTCTCTGGAAAAAAAAATTGATTGTTTCTGTGAACATGTTAGTGGCTGTTTCTGGGATTACAGAAATTTAAGTTTTTGTGTGGTATTTCTCATCTAGGATAGATGTGGGAAAGTTCCAACAATAACATTTACTTTCAAATAAAATAACACTAGCTATTTTTAAATAAACTAGAATTGGTGGTGGAAAAGCTAAGTCAAGAATGAGAGGTTTTTTTGACTTTCTGTTCCTTGTCAATGTCCTCTCAAGCACCTGTTATCAATTCTATACCATTCATTTTTTTTAAATTAATTGAGTAAAATCAAGAGAAATATCAAAGAGCAATAATTTTAGTTTTAGTGATTATTTCATCCATTTTGAGTCCATTTGAGAATAAAAGCCAAACCCTTTAACATGGTCTGTCTGTGTGATCTTGCTCCAGTATTTTTCCATGTTTGATCTCTTGAGTATCAGGTTTCTCCACCCTAGTCCAATTCTAAAGACAGCAGTGACTTTATCTGTTTAGCTCACTTAACAGATGGTGCTTATCTGAAACACTATACTGGTGCCTGGCCCAAAGTAGGTACTCAACAAATACATATTTGTTGAATAAATTAGTTGAGTAGCAGAAAATAGAACCAAGGACAAGGCATCAGTGGTTACTTATGACTTTAAAAGTGAGCTCTGAATGCGTGTGCAATAGAGAAGAGTGAAAATCTAAAAGTAAAATACAGGAAAAAAAGGAAAATTATACACTCTACTAATGAAATGGAGGTTTGAATTGCACTCCATTGGCTATCTATTGATAAAAGATAAATTGGAAATAAAAGAGTAGCAGACATGAAAAAGCTGAATTAGAGGCAATAAAACTGTCAGTCTTCAGTCCCTTCCCAACCAAAGGTTAGAAAAGCCATTGCTTGCATTTTATTTGATCATCTCAGTTGATAAATGCATTTTAGCAGCAATTAGGTGTATTAATACCTGTGTCTGCAGATGCTTTCTTTAGAGCAATTAAGATTTTTTGAAATATAGCCTTCCTTGGCAATCCCCTATTATTAAATATTTATTGCAAAGCAAAAAAGATTTGCAGTTACATTTAGAAAGGATTATAGGGTTTACAGTTTACTGGAACAAAACTCCATAACACTCATTTTTCATGATTGGATCAACTTGCCTTACAATTAATTGCTTTATTGCACCTGGAGGTAGAATTCTTGGATCAAGTGCCAACAAACACACATACATTCCCATCCATCTTAACATCCCTTTCAAGTAACATCCACTTCCTGAAAGACCCCTTGTGTGGTAGGTGTACTGCTGGAATACTACACAGGCAGGCAGGAGCCACCCTGCCCTGTGTGGACTGGGTCACTGCAGAAATCCCCTAATTGGTCTCTGCCTACAACACAACCCTTCACCAGTGTATCCTCCAATTTCAGAGAGCTATCTTTCTAAAATGGAGATCTGATTCTTTCATTCATTGCTTCAGATCCTTCTGGGATTTCTCACAGTTTACAAATTAAAATACAAATAATCATCACAGCAGAGAACGTCTTACACAGCCTACCTCTCCAGGCTCATGTCCAGACACCCCTAACTCTCTCCTCACACTGACCCATTCATGCTCATGTGCTAGCCCTTGGCTGTAGTACCAGTCCTCATTTCTAACCAGGAAGCCTTTTATTTAACTAGAACAGTCTAGTGGTGAAAGGCATAGATTCTGAAGCCTGGGACCAAATCCTAGCTCAGCTGCATGATAGTTGTGTAATTTGGGGCAAGTTACTTGAACTTGGTTCTGTTTTTCCTCATCTGTAAAATGAGAGTAATAGTAGTGTCTTTCATATTAAATGAGTTAACACTGGTAAAACTCTTACAGTAGTCCCTGGCACACAGTAGGAACTCAGCAGATGTCAGCTGCTAGCATTCCCCTTTAAGTCCTATCTCCAGCATCATTGCCTCTATGGAGTCTCTTCTGCTCTCATACCTCTCCTCTTGACCATCTCCTGCACCTTAAGTAAGCTTGGTCTGAAATCTGAGCCACCTCTGCCACTGTGGCATGTATCACCTCGCCTTGAAATTCAATCCTGATAGATCTGTCTCCCCACAAACTGTGTGATCGTGATCAGGGGTCTGCTGTGTTTCTATTGGTATTCTGAGAA
This sequence comes from Hyperoodon ampullatus, assembly GCF_949752795.1. NCBI lineage: Eukaryota > Metazoa > Chordata > Mammalia > Artiodactyla > Ziphiidae > Hyperoodon > Hyperoodon ampullatus. The sequence goes on from NC_136923.1 coordinate 99,408,034, forward strand.
ACCAACTCAACATTCAACATGGTAACATAGAAGAAGCTCCACAAATACTTTTGAATAAACAAATGAACAAAGAACACAAATGTAAACTGAAAACACTGAAGCGCAGGCCCTTGATGTCCTGCCAATGGCACATGACTTTTAGTCTCACTGCCATGGACAAAATCCAGACTAGAGCTGACTATGATCACGCAGGGTCTTCTCAGGTCAGAAGGAGTCCAGCAAGACCTCCAACGTTCTGGCTTCATTCTGTCCTAGCTGATGAGAGAGGCTGGGGTGGGAGTATAGTCCCACATATGGTGTTTTAAATTTTGGTCACTTGCTTCTCCTGGAAGGGATCTCTAATCTTCCTTTTGGGTTATCTTCTCATGTCTTATAGCATTTCCTGGGGCCAGGCAGAGCTGCTATTCTGATAAGGTTGGTAATACCATGGATTAAGCTCTGACTAGGCACCTGCCACCGGCTTTGGCACCATACACACTTCATTTATCAACACTGTAGAGTTAACTGTTCTTCCTGAACTAGAATCCAACCCAACTCCCCTAGTAAGTAGTTCTGTTCTTAGGTGAGTTACCTAGCCTCCCACTGCCCTAGATTCCCAGATATAAAATGAAGATAATACTAATAATTATAAACCCACCTTACCCATGGCACTGGTGTAAGGATAAAATAAGACAACACATGTAAAGCCTTTAGAATAATACCTACTACTTACTAAGTGCTCAGAAAGCATTCGCTGTTGTTACTGTCCTTACCCCCATTTTACAGATGAAGAAACCGAGGCTTTGAAAGATTAAATCACCTGCCAAAGGTCATAAGGCTGACAGAACTGGGAAACAAAGCCATCTTTTCTAATATTGATCACTGCCCCACACCAACGTATTTTAAAATCTCCTTCTGTCTCCTGGTTCACCGCCTTTCCCAGACAATGCTGAGACATTAGTCCGAGCATGAAATAGGCACACCTACCTATTGCAAAATCCATGAAATCTGCCCATGTAACATTTGGGGCACACTTAAAATAAAAAATTATTTGCTCTTCATCTTAAGTTCAAATCTAACTGACTAGGTGCCCTGTACTTATATATTCGTTAAATCTGGTGACCCTACTAGGTGTGTTTGCGTGTCTACGTGTGTGTGTGTGTGTGTGTGTGTGTGTGTGTGTGTGTGTATGGTGTGTCAAGTCTGTTAGGCTATAAAACTATAACTCTTGGGGAGAGAATTTTCTCTGCAGTCACCTCATTGCTGGTGCTGTTGGGACCCCACTTCAAATAACAGAAAGACAGAACACAAAGCACCTATCCTACATCTTCCTTCTCTTGTGAGATGCTCAGAGGTATCAGTGAGCATCATTGATGCTAACTGAGAATACATCAGGAGATACGGAAGCAGACTTGCTGAAGATGGTTCATCAAACCCATTAAATGAGAGAAGAGGGATCTGATTTCTTCAGAGTGGCTCATGACCAACCTCAGCTCCACATGTGTCAGGGAGCTTCACGAGGTTTCTTTCCTATTGCTGAATATTTTAATAAAGTTTATTTTTCCCCTTGACTGTAGAGATTTAACGTTCATGCTTGCAAGTTGAGAAGAATGTGGTAACATCTTAAAGCTGCCCATCCAAACCATTTTCCCTGATGTCTTGGTCGGGGCTTGGTCAAGTGAAAGGTGTTGCCCTCCTAAAGTGCTCTAGGGCCTCCAACCCATGAACATTCTAGGCAACTCAGAATTTTCCCAGACATCACATGAAGCATCCACACCACTCTTACTGCAGAAGTCTCATCAAGAACTTTGTCTGCACTGAGTGGTCATCCAGATACCCCACTGCTAGATTCCAGAAACACAGACTCAAGTAGATACTGGAAGATGTTATTACATATGTCATATGCAGGTCAAAGAGTATTCTGCTTTTAAGACTTTGGACATAGTTCTGTAGGCTACTAAACATGATGATTTCTTCAGAGTTCTCCCTACCTTCCGACACGTTGTTCTCAATCAGGTCAAGGACTCTCATTCTTACTCTGAGCCTTGCTAGGGACTTTGCCTCTGTCATGGTATTCAGTGTGTGGCTGGCTTCCTGAATGGAGGAAAAGAAAAAGGATGGTGTCAGGCAAAGGAAAGTAGAACAAATTCGATTTGAAAAATTGGAAGAAATATGTCTGAGGCATACTCTTCTAAGTGCCTGAATTCAGAGTTGCTCAAGTCTTTCTATAAAGCAGATCTAATTATTTCACTCTCCTGCTTAAAGATCGCTTTTAGGTCTTTGTTTTTTGTAGAAGAATGTCTAAAGGCTTTTGCATGATGATAAAGCACTTCAAAATCTAGCTCAGGCTATTTCTATGGGTGTGTCTATTTCAGTCTCTCCCAGTTCTCCCTAATCCTACTAGGCATTTTTTTTTTTACAGCCACATGGAAGTCACCACTTCCCAGTTAAGCCTTGAAATGGTTGGCCCCATTTTATGAATTTGAAGATGCTGTTTTTTCAATTATGTATATATAATAATATATGTATATACCTCATGGCCCTGTTGATGTTAAGTGCACCTCTCTGTGCCTTTCACAATAACAGACATCAGTGTATGCCATTCCAATCTGTTTCCATGTCTGTTGCCCCTTGTAGACTGGGCTCTTAAGAACAAGGAGTGGGTGTCTCCAATGGCATCCAACATCAAGGAAGTTCTGCCATCATTACAACTAAGAAACACATCACCACATCCATCCCCGCCATGTTTTTAATTTGAATTCTGATATCCTCATAACTAGACCTGACCTTGCCCATTCCCAACTGTCCATCAGGACAGAACATGATCTTTCATTAGACTGAGACCTTGCAGGAGCCTTCATGATGGCTTCTGAAAATGTGTCCTTGTAGACCATACTGTATTTCCCAGTTGTTCTGGTTGATTTTCCTCCCTCCTCTCCACTTCTCCAGCAACCATTGATAATGCTCACCTACTTTGTCAACTGGGCCACATTTGGTAGTTTATTTTAGAGGGTGGAAGCAGTACATTTTGAATTCAATTTTTCAAAAAAGATAAAATTAATTTTATATAAGTTCATTCACAAAATTACATTTTTATTTTCACTCTTCTTTACCCGAAAGTTAGAATTCCCATCGATTATGAAAGTAGGCAAAAAATGGCAATAGTATTAGCAATACTGTGTCTTTGCCACCAGTAGAAACCAGAGGGAGACTATTCCATTAGTTACTGAAATTATCATAAAATATTGCTTACATTCATCACTGCTTTGAAATTATATTTATTAGACTTCCCCCATATTCTTATTGCATGCATTAATGAAGAAGCTTACATATAACTATAAAATAATTTATAAATATTTTGTTAACTATTTCAATGTAATTGATTTCCTTGGTAATCCTATGTATTTTGTTTTATACATTTAACATATTATTTTGAGAAGGGCTTCAAGGGCCTCATCAGACTACCTAAGGGGGTCATGCATAAAATGGATTAAAGATCCCCAACTTAGGTCCCTCTATGAGGGTACATACCTCATACAGTGATTGTGGGGATTAGTAAGTTAATACATATCAAGTAGTCTGAATAGTTGCTTAAGACCTAGCTCCTTAAGAAAATTGATATTATTATTCTTATCATCTCAAGGAAAAATAAAGTCCTGAGGTACCCAGTGCTACTCTTTGAAAGACATAAATATTGACTAAAATTCTCCATCTTCTTTAGAAATAAAACTTAAAAGTTCTTTGGGGGCTTCCCTGGTGGCGCAGTGGTTGAGAATCCGCCTGCCGATGCAGGGGACGCGGGTTCGTGCCCCGGTCCGGGAGGGTCCCGCATGCGGCGGAGCGGCTGGGCCCATGAGCCATGGCCTCTGAGCCTGCGCGTCTGGAGCCTGTGCTCCGCAACGGGGGAGGCCACAACAGTGAGAGGCCCACATACCACAAAAAAAAAAAAAAAAAGTTCTTTGATACGATGGCAGTCAGCTGATATGTGAAAATACTTAAATGATGACCAGGGAGGGGATGGTTTTCCATGCATCTTTGAAAAAGAAATCAGCTTCTTAATCAATTTGCTCTAAACAAACCCTTAAGATTGCACCTGCTAGTGACAAAGCCTGTCAGACAAAGCCAACTAATAAAAAAAAAAGTCCATACAATCATGAAAAGTAAGCATGCAATTTCTTTTATTTACCTATCGTTTTTCTAAAATCAAGTTAAGCTCTGTTTTGTTTTTCACTCATCTTTGTTGTCATAGCTGAGAAATTTAGCATTGAGCCTAAAATGTTTCGCATGAGGAATTATTATAAACCTTTAACTGTCAGACAACCTTCTTGTGGTAGAAGGGTGTTTTGTTTTCTTTTGTTCCTTAAAAAAATGACCCCGTGTTTTGCTGTGAGGGGAGACAGCTAATGAAAAATAGCCCAGAATTATTGTGAAACAATTGTCTGTAGTGTAATCAAGTCTGTTTCTGCCCTGCAACTACTCTAGGATATAATGATACATGTATCGTTAAGCAGCTGCTCTGGATGCCTGAGAGAACTGGTAGAAATTTGTACCTATTGTTTTCCTTTCTCCAGCCTCTTTCCCCTGCATTACCCATATTCTCTCATCTCCCTCGTGCTTTTTGGAATATGACTGCAAAAATTTTGTGAAATACAATCATGTACCCTCACATCTATAAATTTATGAATACACACACACACACACACACAGAGATATGGAGACATTTTTCCCTTTTCAAAAAGCAGCAATACAATAAAACATTGCATTCTTCAGGGAACTTTTTGTAATTATGAAATGCATAAAGTAAGATTTTTAGGATAGTGATTTTTAACACAGGAAGCAGAGGTCAAGGGAGAGGGTATGACTAATGTTTAGTTAGAACAAGCTTTTAAAATAAAGCAATTATTTGTTGAATGGCTGCTAAATCTTATGTAGCAGAAGGGCTCAAGTTTGATCTCTCTCCACTGGACTCTCTTCCTGTGTGTGTGTGTGTGTGTGTGTGTGTGTGTGATCAGGCAATTTTAAATGGGGTTCAAACTAGCATTCTTAGCACCACAGTCCTCCAACCCAGAGTCAGACAGAGTAGGACAGATTCGCTTAACACCCATCCTCATGAAATTAGAAAATAACATCATTGGGTTTACAAGTGTCCACATTTATTTTTCATTTTCTGCAATTGTTCCTCTAATACCAAGCATTGCAAAAAGAAGCAACATGGGAAGGAGAGGGACATAAAACAATTCCATTTGTAATAGATTCCCCTTTAATTGGACATAGCATAAAATTTATACATCACAAGATTTTCCATTGAATGCTTTATATTTGCTTATATTTTCAGTGTCCTGATAGGTCCTGGATTAATCAGGTATATTGCATGTAACTAACATACATCTAAAATATTTTATTCATTGTGCCATAACCTTAATATAAGCATTTAAATATATAAGCAACTAAAAGCAGTCATTGTAGCTTAGTGGATTAACGATGTGACATGTTTTTAATAACAACATTAAGATGACCCTGCCAGTGGACAGCAGTCAATGTGATCCTTGTACATGAATAAATTGGGGGAAAATTAGAATTCTCCTAGGGAAGATTTACCTCGTGCACTTTATATTTGTGTTTTGTATCTGCAGCAAAAGCACACCTATTATGTATCTACGAGTGCCTTTTTGCTTCTAGAAATATAGAAGCAAAATATATGTCTAAACCAAAACAATTTGTCTTTCAACCTTTTAAATGGTAGCCCATTTAAACAAGGCATTTAGAACTCTGCAGTAATACACACTGGAGACAATATGGGAAATAAGCAAGCTTTTCAGTGATTTGTACCATACCTGGTGATTTTCAAATCTCTAGGAGGACAAATGGAAATCTTCCCAAAATGTAATTTAATTTTAATGCAGAATTCAATGTAGAGGGTAAAGAGGAAGCACTGTTTTTCAGTGACAGCCAGCTGAACTACAAGTACATCCTCACTTAGGGTCTCATTTAAGAGAGGGTGTTAGAACATGTTCACACATTCAAGTTTCAAAAATTATGACAAGAAATACTATTACACTATTATTATTTTTAAAATAATGATATTCAGTAATAAGAAATTATGAGGGCATTAACCCAACCAAATAAAGTAAATATTTAGACATTTAATACACATGAGTGAGAAAATCAGCTTTACTGCTTTTGGAAAGTAGAGTGATAAAGCATAAGGGACATTCTTTAAATTGCAGTATGAAGACCAGAAAAAGAGGGGAGAGAGATTGGAATGGAAAATGCTACCAAAAATGTATCTCTTCCAAAGGTATACTGCTCATGGCCAAAGAAAGGTATCTGTCTTTGGAGGAGATTCAGCGTACCCTTCCATCACCCTCCATTTATTCCAGAGAGCAAATAAGCCCCCAGTTCTGGTCAGCCATGCTCGGAACTTGATGTTCAGAGTGCCAGACTGCTCTAAGTAGCTAACTCTTTTTGCTGCCATTTCTCTTGTGGAGTGCTGATGGTTTCTCATAGGTATACCTTCCCTGACTCATATTCAAGGAAGCACTAAACACCCTCCAAGAGCAGGAGGAAAAGAGATGCTAAGGTACCACCCACTGATTTTTTTAAGTAAGTCTCTTTCCCTCTTATTTCAAAGTGTATCATCTCATTATCAGAACTCATCACTTGCTTTGAAATGTGCATGGGCATCTAGGTCTCTGAGAAAACATAAACGTGCTGTATAATTAGAAGGCTTAAGAATACTACCATATGTGAAGTAAGTCACTAGTGAACTTAGACCATAGGATATATAGTAACTATAGTTGTCATACCTCAATATTTTTTGGAAGTCAGGTCTTTCAGTAAAACTGTTATACAAAGTTGAAACTTCAGGAAAAGTATGTACCTTAGCTGAACTGCACCAAAGGGATGGTTTGAGCATCGAGTTTTGTAGACATTTTAGGAGAATCAAACCCCAAATTTGTGGCAAAACTTGATTCATCTGAAGAATCAAGGGGCTCATCATATCTCAGTATATTTATTGATGTGGAGAAGGCTTTGATACATGTGACTCAAATATCATAAATTATAAAAAAGATGAGGGGAGAACAATCAATCTCCCAATATCCTCACTGATTATGTTAGGCCATCATGTCCAACACATAGAAGAGAATACAGTGCTGAGAATGACCTCACCCATGAGCCCTCACCACATTAGTAGTTTAGTATTATAACTAAATTCAAGTATTTTCTACAACAGTAAATTTTAAGAGAAAGAAAAATAGCAAAGTGTACTAGTTGAAATGTATCCATGTATTTTCTAAAATTATGGAATAGTAGCAGAAGTGGACTATGTGCCCTGAACCTACCCTGATCCAATCCTCTCTTGCATTCACCCAAAATCTAGGGCCAAAGTATAAAAGTGAAATAATTAAGGGCAGGCTTTAATGGCCTCTTTTTTCCCACAAGCCTACTGAAAGAAGGGGGAGCCCTGTGTCAAATTAACTAGAATGCCATTCAGATGTTAGTAGAAAGATCTTAATGCTAAGATACATGAACATTCACTTTTGTGGTCTGTGGGAATGGAAAAACAAACACCAAATAAGTCCTGGTATTTGGACCACAGCAGTGGGGGACATTTAGAAAATTCTCCCAAGAAGGCAATTTGGCAAAGACCAAAGAGCTCAAAGAAGCTAGCCTGGGAACCTGGTATACTTGTGGCAGAAAGTGCCATCAAAAAGACTTTGCTCTCATCATGGAATTCATTGCACGTGGTCCCAAACGAAAAGCTGTATCTGTAGACAAATGGTACATTTCAGAGAAATTACATCTGCTACAGCTATGCAAGAGTTTCAATCTACCCCACCTAAGAAATCATGAATTTTAGTATTTTTTCACACAATCAATAAAAATTGTAGGAAGTGGAACTTGGGACTGCATATTAATCTTGCATCCAGCTCCTTGCTGGCTTTCAACAGCAACTATTCATCTTGTTGAACTTATAGGAGTGATTTGTTTCATCTGTACACTCCATGTACAGCTAAATATAAAATCAACTTCTATTTAACCAAGTGCACTAACAGCATGAGGCCTATCAGGATAGCCTGCAACCTTGGTGTAACATTGTGAATGCCTGCATCGTGTCAGCACTGCAGCCAAACCATTAAAATGTTGCTTAATAATGAACCCTGATTGATAGGTTGACTAATAGGAATTTTCCATCTTAAATTGCTGACAGATCTGTCTCTGGTTTCTTTTCCAAATGCTATAACAAATATTCTGCCTTGTGCTGAAGTGCTTCAATTACTTAATCCACTTATTGGAAATCGAGTTAAAATTATCCATTAGGCAAATGACTCATTCTTATTCAGCTAAATGAGGAGTGTAAATGGACTTCACCTTTTACAATAGGTGAAGGCTGCCATGGTACGTGTTTTACAAGTTTTCATCCATCCTGCTGTTACTGCCTTCAATAATGGAGCTTAGACCCTTAGCAAGTACGAAAATAGGTTGAAACGTTGGATGCCTCCCCTCAAAGAGTCTATTTAACTTGATATGGATATTATTTGCTACTTTCAACCCTGGAGCAACCATGGAGAGGAAGAATAGATCACAACCATTGTCACCTCTCCAAAAACCATCTGGGCTTTTTAAACCCACCATGTCTCTCATAGTCTCCGTGGCATAATCACCCACTTTCACATGCAAACTCATGCACAAAGAGTTAAAAATATCAAAGTCAGCTCTTGACCCTCAACTCACACACAAAAAACCTGTGGGAGTTTCTGTAGGTGTTTAGATTTAATATGCTATATTTAAAAGAAAGACAGGGTCGAGGGAGAGTTAGTTGAGTAAGCTCTTTATACAGAAAATAATATGATAAAAGCAGGACTTGATAAAAATGGCAAATTTGACCCTCTTCGGCTGGTTTTCCTAAAGAAGAGAAAGTACCAGAAGCAAGGAGGTCATCTTGACAGTGATCTAGATGTCCCTTCTTGAGAGGATTACTCATCATTTCATCTCTTCTGCTCACGTCATTCCATACTGAGTGACTGCCATGGACAGTGAAAGAACTCATTAGTGAATAGCTGCTTTCATGGATGCTTAGAGCCCAGCAGGGGAGCTAGAACGTAAGTCAGCAAAGGGAGAAAACAAATAAAAATGATGATATGAGGCTCCAGAGGAAATAAACATGACGGTATGACAGAGGAAGCATCTAAGGAGATGCCAGTGAACTGAGTCCCAAAGGCAGAGAATGAATCAGCACTGGCAAGAGATGGAAAAAGAATTTTCCAAGCAGTGGGAAAAGCTGAGTCAGGAAAATAACTGTTGTGTTCCAGCAACAGTAGGGAAGTTCACGGGCTGACACAGAGCAAGGAGAAGTGTGGTCCAGAATGAAGTTTGGAGAAATAAGGCAAGATCTTGTAGACCTAACAGCAATGGAAGGCTATTGGATGGGTTTGAGCAGAGGAGTCATATGACCTCCCTTGTGTCAGAAAAGGATTTTTCTGGCTGCTGTGTAGAGAAGCTCAAAGAGGAAAGCAGAGCGGCAGTCCAGGCAAGATATGGAATAAGCAGAAAACTTCAGCAGCTCAAGCCAGAGCAAGACTTCAGAGGTCTAGAGAAGTGGGTCGAGGGGTGAATATAGTAAGAGTTCAGGGCTGCAGCAACTCTGGAAAATGCTAATGGGTTATCAGAAATTCCCTAAGGTCAAACAGCCAGGGAGACAGGGAAATGAACTAAGAGCTGTCCATGGGAGAAGATTCATGGGCCACACACACTAAGAAAGCAGATGCTCCAAGCACATTAAAAACAAGCATCTAATATTTTACAGCACTTTTAAATTTACGTATGTATGGCCTCCTTGAATCCTCACAACAGCTCTGCCAAGTAGATATGATGGTTATCATGCTTGCTTATAGGTGAAAAAAAGAACTGATTTAACAAAGTATGTTGTCCAAGACGGTGAAAGGAAGAGCCCAACTATACCATCACAGAAAGGTAGCTGTGTCCTATTTCTCTTGCTAGATCATCGAGGACTGGAGACATGTCTTATTCCTGTAGATAAGATAGACTTACTGCCTTTAATACAATACAATACAATATGTTACCAACCAGTAGTTGTTGGTGATGGACTGAAATGAGGACAGTCCTTGATGGTTTAATGAGGGGATTGAATTGCAGTAACTCCTTTCCACTGTCCGGAAAGTCCAGCAGTTCTCAAAGTGCTGTCCCCAGACTAGCAGCAGAAGCATCACCTGGGAACTTGTTAGAAATGCAAGTTCTCGGGTCCTACCCCAAACCTACTGAATCAGAAACTCTGGGTGTGAGAACCAGCAATATGGGTTTTAACCAGCCCTTCAGGTGATTCTGATGCTGGCTCCCATTTAAGAACCACTGTTCAAGTCCAATACTATTTCTCTTGACAAAGAGAAGGGAGAGATAAGAGTGTCAGGAGTTGAAAAATGAATGGAAAATAACAGGCTAGAAATGCAGAGATATCAGCACAGAGGGCTACTATATTTTTTGAATATATAAAAAATAAGAGAAAAGAAAGCCCTTCGGGAGGAGAGAGGAGCCCCTTCTTAGTGCCTCCGTGGACCTCGGTGGTCTTCAGGTCCTGTCGGCAGCATTTGTGATTAGGCAATGTGCAAATGTCTTGACCACGCTGGTTGCCTCGTGGAACAGGCATCAGCAACCTTTAAAAGAAAAAAGAAAGGAAGCAAGATAAAAGCTCCTGTAGCCAGATTGGTACTACGTGGTCCTGCTTCTCCCATCCTTGACAAGAGTTTCATACTTGGTTTGAACCTTGAACTAGACCAATCAAGTTCTATCTCCCAGAGCATAAGGTTGGACTGGAGGCAAAGAAATAGTAGGTGGTCGTTCTACTCCCTTGAACTAAGAGACCTAGTAAACTTGGTACCACAGCAGCTACATGAACGCTGTGTGCAGATGCTTCAAGAAAACAACTCCCCCGTGGAGGGGGCACAAAGAACCCAACACCCATTTAGAAATCAGTGATGTTGGCAGTTGTGTGGTTCCTGTAACATCCCTGTTTCTGGTTCCACCTCCTATCCTTGGATTTTGTGAGCTCTTCCTGTAGAGTTCCAACAAGTTCTCCATTTTCGCTTGTTAGAATAGTTTTCTACTCCTTAATGCCAAAGGATTCCTGTTACCTGGGGGCCAAATACCTAAAGTTTTACACCCATATCAACATGTATTTAAAAAGTCATATTGAAGCCTGCCTTGATGAAGAAGAGGGAGACCCATGTCACTTTGCCAAACAGAAAGGAAGAGTCCTGACACCTTTGTCTCAGCACCTACCTTTATGTTCAGTTTTACCTCACTCTTAAAAACAATAGTTGTAAAAAAATTTTTTAATTAAAAAAAAAGAAGAAAAAATAGATTCTAGTAACTTTTCTCCATCTCTTATTCACGTGAGAGTTGAAAACGGCCTAAGCTAATAATAAAGCTTCCAAATTTCCATTTCTTCAGAAGAACTTGAATGCACCTGGAGCTGTCTTTCAAGTTAATAGGAGCCCTAAATGTAAGCTGGCTACACAAAGCGGCACAGAAACCTGACACCCCATCACAGTGCTCTCCGTATGCGAGCCCTTGGAAGGTGTGGTAGAGCAAGAATAAGGTGTTAATGCTTCATGTTCAATTTCCTTCTTCAGTAGACTCAAACTGTACCCACATGGTCTCATAAAAGGCTTAATTCACATTTCTCTGAAATTGCAAAGGCAGGATCCTTAATTATCCGACATATGGAAAAACCTGTATAAAACCAAAGCAAATTGTATTTTAGAAGTGAGGATAATGGATTAGGAAGGTCAAGATTAGCATTTTTTAACTGAACACTTATTTAGGAAAATGTATCCTGATGGTTTATTTTTCTAAAAATCTTACAAGAGCCCTTGATGCTTTTCTGCTTCTAGAATCCTGACACATTTGTCACACATACAGACACCTACTCATGTATACTGGTCCCATCAACAATAGCTTCCCTTTTCATTGAACTGTAAAGTTTCCTTGTGGGTAGAATTCTAACTTCACGTTCAAAAGCAGGTGGATCGGGCTTCCCCGGTGACGCAGTGGTTGAGAGTCCGCCTGCCGATGCAGGGGACGCGGGTTCGTGCCTTGGTTCGCGAAGTTCTCACATGCTGCGGAGCGGCTGGGCTTGTGAGCCATGGCTGCTGAGCCTGCGCGTCCGGAGCCTGTGCTCCGCAACGGGAGAGGCCACAGCAGTGAGAGGCCCGCGTACCGAAAGAAAAAAAAAAAAAGCGGGTGGATCACTCAAAATTGGAAACATTCCATAAACTTTAAAATGCATCCCTACCCTACAAGTATCACTATAGTTATCCTTTATTCAATATATTTTATGATATCTTTATTAAACATCCATCATCTGCCAAGCATAGAGCTCATGGATCACTTTATGCCCAAACAAGAAACAAAGAAAAATGAACGAGTGCTTAGGAATGTAAAAATGAGCTGTGGCAGCACAGAGGAGGAGCGATGCAAGGACCCGTTCATGGGACTTAAAATGAGGAATAGTGTGTATTTTCATTACCGAATCCCTGCTAACCTTCGAGACTCTGGGTGCATTCAAGTGGCTGAGCATCCATGGATGCCGCAGGAACTCATGCATGCTGGTCTGCTTAACAGTGTTTGGTTAAGCCTTTTGGTTTGGTCAGTATTCTCAAGAAAACAAATGTCGAAGGATAGAAAATATCCTATTTGGTAATTAGGATAGTATTTATTTTTAAATGGGTGGGTAGCAGTAGATCTTTTAAGTAGAAGAAATGAAATGAGCAGACACTATATCACTATTCTGAAAAAAAAATCAAACAACTTTTTCATTAGTGACCATAGAAATTAGTATAGTGTATGTGTGTGTGTATGTGTGTGTGTGTGTGTGTGTGAGAGAGAGAGAGAGAGAGAGAGAGAGAGAAAGGGAGGGAGAAATGGACATAAGAGGCCGGTTAAACAAATCACGCCAAACAGCCTGTGTCAAGTGTTCAATGTCTTAAGCCTCCGATTCTGAGACTTAATGAGCAGACAGGAGGGGAGGTTTGTGTAGAATGGTCAAGGGAACAGCAATAGCAACAGTGGAGTGGACCAAAGGTCCCCTGGGCCGATGTGTGTAGTTCTGGCAGTCAAGTGAGAGAGCTTCGTTTTCAAGTCTACGTCTGTGCATTTTGTGCAGAGCAGGAGAGGAGAGTGCAGGGGAGCGGTCTATGCAGCTACAGGATAAACAAGGCACTATTTCTGAGAGCACTGATATGACCCAAAGGTTTGGAGATTTCTATTGTGACCCACTTAGCCTGATTCAGGGAAAATATGAGACCTAAAGACATTGAACACTTGACACAGGTTCTTCGGGGTGATTTGTTTAACCAGCTACCCACCTCCATACACACACACACACACACACACATGCACAATACTAGTCTAATTTCTATAGCCACTAAGGAAAAAGTTGTTTCTTTGTTTTTTTGCAGAATAATGACATAATCAATGGAGTATCTTGAGAATATTAATCTGACTACTCAGCACTAAGATTAATGAAAGGTGAATGAGACTAGAAACAGAGAAGGTGTAGGAAAATTTTCAGTAGTCTAGATATGAGATGAAACACACATCTATGTGAAAGGTGCTTATAGCAAAGGAAGATCCACAGGACTTGGATTTAGATACCAAGGGAGAAGTAGAAGAACGTTGAAAGTAGCTCTGGGATTTGGGGCTTTGTTGCTTAAACCTTGCTGCACTCTTGGAAGTCTGCCATGTTCCCAAATTTGCTTGCAAAACTGTATTCCATTTCTGTTCCACTTCTTTTAGCTGTTTGATTTGTGCTCAGGGATCTGCCTAGAAAAGTTGCATATGCTTTGTTCACTGAGATAAATTTTGAAAGGTTGTCATGAAAGATCAGAACTTTGTTTCTAAGTCTGATGAACAGATCTTCCCGAACCTCCGGAGATTTCATGCCTTCTTCTTCCAGCATCCTTGGTTCAAAGAGCAAGAATTGAGCTGTTTTGTTTTGTTTCTCACTGTGACATGAGAAGCTATTGGAGCACTAAATGGAAACATCGCTAAGGCTCTTTGTGACCCAGATTATGAGCTTTTAGATCACTCAGATGCCCAGAGACTCTGTGGCAAAGCCTCAGCTCTGGACTGTTGAAGCTTTCCAGCTGTGTGCAGCAATTTTACTTTCCCTAAAACTTCCAAAGGTGAAACTTACCCTGTGCTATTCAAGTTGTCTTTGAGGGTGTAAATTCTATGCTTAACACAAGTTAAAAATGCAGCTCCCAGTAATAAATGAAGTAACAAGGTCGAAAGAGAGAAGAAAATGGGAGGAGGCGGGGATAACCTGAGAGAAGATAAGCTCATATTCCCACACGTTAATTTAGGAAGATTTCTTTTGTAGCTGGAGGTCGCTAAACCTTCCATACCTGCAACATTTTCTTCCTACCAACAAATTTAGCATTGGTCTCTTGAAGTGTTTTCCACAGAGTGGCATGAAGCCACTTAAACCAAAGGCACGGTGAGCTATTCCAACATGAGACAGCTATTTGGGCTTCTTGGTGAAGAATGGATCATATAATTAGGATCCATTTCTAGTTACTGGCATACCAGGCCAGGAGCAGAGGGCACTTTTCCGAGTGGGGAGAGGCAAAGCCAAAGGCAATTATTAGAAGAGACTATTATACAATTTTGAGCTAACGTATGGAATCAATAGCCAACACGAGCAGCTGTGCTCGGCTGTGGAAAAGCCTGAAATGGGGTAGTTGCATTGTAACCAATAAAACGAATTATTGACTAAAAGAGAAAGCGTGTGTGTGGAGAGAGGGGGCTCCAAAGCAGGATTAAGGGATGCATTTACTCTCAAGGAATAGAGGACCAGGAAACAAACTGGGTCATGGTTTTCTTCTTGATTGACAGTAGAAACGTAGGAGAGCCAGCATCGGAGAAAAGGTCTGGAACCAGGGTGATGTGGTTAATTTCAGACTCCAGGCTCACTGGCAGCGCAGAAAACTCCCCCGCCCGAAATCAGAACAAAGCAGAGTCTTTGCTAAGACATCGCGAAATATCCTAAAATTATGCATGATGGGGAAAGAAAATCCAAAATAAGAGAAAGGACATATTATCTAAAAACAGAGTCATCTGTTTCCTATGAACTCAGATGTGACCATGACACATTTCACTACTGACAAAGAGAAAAATACTGTTATGGATGTTGCCAAAATAGAACATTCGTTTTGTGTGTTTTCTTTATTCACGTGAACATTCATTTGGGAATCAAGTAGATTTCATGTATAGTCTGATCCCAAAAAGCTTACTCAAGCCCTCCATGTTGCCATCTGGAAAACAGAATTAAAATACCTGTAAATAACCAGGCAAATTTACTAGGGCAGCAAAGACAAATATAGGAGGCTTTGTAAAGTATTACAAATTATGTAGACGGGAACTAAATACACATTTCAAATATCATGTGTATTATTTCTAGGAATAATGATGTATTGCATACATCAATTTTTAAAAAAATAATAGTGGTTTTTTTCTTTATTAGAGTGTTAAATAACTTTTTTAAAAATAGTGTTTTGTTTCCTTGAGCGTTCAGAATAATTTGCATTATTTCATGGTAGACCCCACTCCTGTCTTAGCTGATGGACAAATCATTTGCATGACTCATGACTGCCCAGTGGGCTAAGCTGTGACTTAATAGTTATTTTCTGTGCTTTTTGAGCAAGACTCATGGCCATGTCAAGCCAAGAACTCTCCCTCCAATGAGAACAGTATTTTTTTTTTTTTACCAAAAGGGGTACTTTCCTTGCTCAAACAAGCAGAAAGCTCTGCACCTGTGTTTAAAAACTCCGTAAAAACTCAGAGGTTGTAATCACACTCCTGAGTAAGAGAATATTGCCCACGTACCAGAGCATCCTCCATTCTCTCCATCAATTTTCTGTTGGTTTCTTGCCTGAAGCCATCAACGAGGGACGTCATAAGTCCGAAAAATACTCAAAACCAGAGCATCGGTAAACAGGTTGTTAAAAAATAATTGAAACTCCCATTTCCACTGCCCATTCAGCAACTTTGCTTGCACATAATTACTCTTCATTGTGCCCCTCTGAGGCATAGACAGAGCACCAAGGAGCCGCACAATTTTATAGGCAATTAAAACATGACCATCAAATCATAAATTACTTAGCATTAAAGGCATGAGTAGTCCAGGTCATAGAAGGATTGTAATCGACAACTTCAGATTGTGATTCTTGTCCTGGAAATACACTGTGCCTAGCTCTTCAGGGCCCCTGTGAGATGCTCAATACTTTTCACCTTTACTGTTAGAGCAACAGATGCATTTGCTAGGTCGAACAGTATTCGATCCCTTATTATGGCAAAACATCTGCGTGCCCTGATGCTCATGAGGAGAATGTCCTGAGGATAAGGCCCATCTAAAGGGTTCTGGCCCGGGAGTTTGGAACAAAACAGCCCAAGGATAGGATTATAACACCCTGACAAGAGGACCAGGTCATATTACTTATCTCTGTCCTTGCTATGAAAATAGCTTATTATTACTTGAACAAGAGACGTGGGGGGAAGGCTTAAGTTTTAGTAACTATTTACTCTGTGGGGCATTTTGCATTAAGTTTATAAAACTCCTAAATGCTGTATATTTCCCTGTCCAACTTCACGTCATTTTCTGTGAGTCCTCAGTTCATTTTGGACTCTCAGAGAACAATTAATCATAAAAAATACTTTACAGCTACACAAACACCTAGTTCTATAGACTGAATATTTTTGTACCCCCTCAAATTCATGTGTTGAAACTTAACCTCCTATGTAATGGTATTAAGAGGGAGGATCTTTGGGAGGTGATGAGGTCATGAGGGTGGAGCCCTCATGAATGGGATTAGTGATCTTATAAAAGGATCTCCAGAGAGACCCTGTGCCCCTTCTGCCCTGTGATGACACAAGGAAAAGACTGCTGTCTCTGAACCAGAAAGGGGGTCCTCACCAGACCCTGAAACTGCCAGTGCTTGGACCATGGACTTCCCAGCCGCCAGAATTGTGAGAAATAAATTTCTTTCATTTATAAACCACCTAATTTCTGGTTTTCTGTGACAGCAGCCCGAATGGACTGGGACAGCTAGTACAGCATTATGCATACAATAAGACTTCATTCATTCATTCATATCAGTTGAGATCATGGAGGGGCCACCAGGTGACAGTCTGTGTGCTGGAACAAAAGAACAAGAAGTATAGACACCATCTTTGCCTTCAAGGAGTTCAGAGTCAAGTTGGGCTTGATCAGTGCCTGAGATGACCCTGACTATATCATATTTGATTAATTTGTCTTGTTTTGTGTTTTTCATCCCATAGAACAATTTCTGAGTGATATGCCTTTTGAATATATCCTTTAAGCAGTTAACACAAAATACTAGGTTTTGGTGGGGAGATGGTTCACTTGTTTTTTGAAGAGTAGACTTTGGAAGCTTGATAAATACCTCAACTAATATATTTTCTGTAAGTGCCTTTGATGCCCGAAGGGATTGGGGTTGGTTAACTTGACTGCCATGAGTCTGTGTCTCCTGAAAGTCTTCTCAGCACATTCCGTACCTCTTGGCTGCACTCACTTTCTAGAGGATTCCTCGCTGGTTTTCCTACTTAGATTCCAAATCTCCTGAAGTCAGAAACTCATTTGTTGATTTAACAAATATTTATGTGAGTACTTCCTCTGTGTCCTGTGCTGTGCTCAGTTTTGGGGAAATAGAAATGGGCAAGAGAGCACTCTACAAGAAGAAGTTCCCG
Source organism: Hyperoodon ampullatus (assembly GCF_949752795.1). Classification (NCBI taxonomy): domain Eukaryota; kingdom Metazoa; phylum Chordata; class Mammalia; order Artiodactyla; family Ziphiidae; genus Hyperoodon; species Hyperoodon ampullatus. Next base: position 99,425,800 of record NC_136923.1, read on the forward strand.
ATTTATAATTTTCTGCAGTTTTTGTAATGTTAACACAAAGATTAGTGTTTAATAACCCTCGATAAATTGAGTTGCAGTTAAGGAAAAACCTTTGTAATTCCAGACTCATGTTAAAGACGGGAGAGCAGGGGAGATAGTGAGACTTCTAAGGGAAAAAATGATCTAGAAAATCTTCAGCAACTGATAAACAACAACAACAAAAAAAGGATTTTGTTTCTAACTCTTGCCAGTCTTGGGGTTCTAAGATCAAAGTGTTATCCCATTCGAAGCCTGTATGTTATACTTTCCTAACACTGTTAAACAACATACGAGGGGAAAGCCCTATATTTTAAGAATAATATGTTTTTAAAGATTTTAACTGCTCTCAGTGAAAACTGGATGCATCCTAATAATAAAGTGTCATCATTTTACTGAGCATTAAAGCATCTTGTGAACATACTTAAAAGTAAATAAGTTCCATCTTAAAACTATATTTAAAAAATGAAAAGAGAGACTATGCTGAATGTCTTTTTAAGGGTACACCTTATGTGCTTACCTGTCTTTTTTCACTTATCGACTTAGCAATGAAAGTATCTCTAGGGAGACAAAAATTGTTTATTTCAAAGTACAGTTTTGTGTATTTTAAGTGTTTACATGTAAAGATAGTACAACTGTTCTATATAGATTAGAAGGATGTCGTAAAAACACAAGGACATTGAAATGACATCAATAATTTCTTTGCTGTTTGTCCTACTTTTATTTCAACAGCAACAAGCATAAACCATGAGAGCTGATCATTGTGGACCTTCCTAATCCCAGGCAACTGGGAAAGTCATTATAGAAAGATTATCGTAACTTACTCCACACTAGTCTTGAATTGGGACTTTTTAAATGTATTCAGTCCTCTTAAATGTGCTATATTGGGGTCCCTCTTTGTGTGGTTTCTGTTACAGAACTCAATACATCTTAAGCTCTGTGAAGGGTCACCCAGGTACTATGGAAATGGATTACACTAGTGATCACAAGACATATATGTACCAATTTTTTCCTTCAGCAAATGGGTGCACACGAAGTGATAGGAATAAAAATATGAATCAGAGCTGGTTGCTTATTTAAAAAGCTCAAAAATTAGTGGGCAACTAGTGTGTAAATCAATAATTACTAGGCAAGATGTTAATCCATATGGGAGGTATACAAATAAAGAGTCTCATTGTATAATATTGGATGTTAAAGGCTATTCTTTTTTTTAAATTTAAATTGTTACAAAGCCTGGTAATTACTAATTTAATTTTAAAAACTTAATTGTTTTGAAAGAGGCAATTTATTTGAGGATAGAGAATTTTCAATGATCTGTCATCCTAGTCAAATTTTCCTCTTGTATAATAGTATGCTAGGTGTTTTTTTCATACAAAACAACATGTATCTTGAGAAACTTTATTTTACCTCATTTAATTAATTAATTTAATTTTATTATTTGCCAAACTATTATAGACTGAGACTCTGAATATTTATAGAATTTCACTTAATGCATTCAGCATTTATTGAGCACTTACTATGTACATGTCTCTATGTTTAAAGCTGTGACAGATACGTTGATACAAAAAAAGGGGACATCCTCTCTGTCTTTAAGAATTATTTTAACTGTAAGAAGAAATAAGACATATTCACAGGCTTACACTTAAAGGTGAGTGATTGAACATGCACATTTAATCTTGCTCCCTCATGAAAACTCACTAAAATTATAGTCAAGGAATTATTTTTTGAAAGGACAGGAAGAATAAGAGGGAACCAAGAGGGGAAAAAATGGAAGCTGGAAAGCAGATGATGAGGTGATGAGTAATTTGACTTAGCTGAATCTTAAGCCAGCAAAGAGGAAAGCCAAGCACTAATAACATTTATAGCACAGAATATCCAAATGTTTCAGGGGGGTTTGGTACCAAGTACCTCTGAAAATGGGGGTAGAGATTGTTCTAAAATAAGAAGAAATGGCTCAATGTTGCTTACAGAGCAGTTCCAGCCCCAAATACTACTCTCCTGCCAAATTTTGTTAGAATTCTCTACCCCTCTCAGCACAGCAGAACACTGGAGATTTATTCTCTGGAGAGAACGAAGTAAGTTCCCTGTTTGGATGACTAAGACACAGTTGGTAGCAGAGTTGATGGCTGATGGCAGAAAACTTAGAATAAAAGGTGAATGTATGCTCACTGGGTGTGCAGGCTCCAGTCTGAGAGAGGGGTAGCCAGGTCTTTATCATGCAGTCTAGAGGCTTCACTAGGGAATCTGAGACCCCAAGATAGTGGCTCTCGTAGTCGACAAGCTCTGCCCACGTGATCATAATTTTCAATTTAACCCTCATTTTTAAAGATGTTAAAATAATTATGAAGTTTAACAGATATTAGAGGAAAGCCACTGACATAAAAGTTGGAGACATGCAAACAAGGAAACAATGACTTGGAGGAAACTGAGATTGTGTAAGCAAAAGAAATACTTCTCCCTGAAAGCTATTGTTAATGCTGCCATAAAGATTCAAAAAAAACAAAACAAACCAAAATATATATATATATATATATATATATATATATATATATATATATATATATATACACATATGGCAAGTAGGAAACCAGAACAGAATACTATTTAAAAGAGACAACAAGGAAAAGAATTTTTAAAGAGCCCCACAAATTTTACATGTCCATACAAAATTAGTCAAAATAAAAAAATTCAATAAAAGAGTTATAAGATAGTTAATTTCTACGAAGTATAAAAGAAAGACAAAAGGTGGAAAAATAGGAGAATAAAAGATAAGAATTTTAGAAAACCATCTCAGGAAATCCATTAACTCAAAAACTAAAGCTTCCAAATATATAGAACGGAAAAAAATGGAAAGAGAAAATTATCAGCATAGCAATTAAATAATGTTTTCCAGAAGTGAATGGCACAAATTTTCTAGTTAAAAAAGTTTACAAAGCCTCCAGGACAAAGAATATAAAAGAACAAACAATTGGTGGATTGCCATGAAATTGTGGTAGTAATGGGGTAAAACAAAATACCAAAAACTTCCCGGGAGGAAAAAATAAAGTCACCCAGAAAAGGTTCAGAAATCAGAATAGCCTTGCAATTCTCTTGATGGCAATATAGAAACTAGAAAACAACAAAACACAACACTTTCAAAACTCTGAAGCAGAATAGTTTCCAACCTAGAATTCTATACCCAGGAAAACGACCCATCATGTGTAGGGCAAATAAAAGTTATTTTCATGCATGGAAGCTCAATAACTTACCTGGCATGCCCCCTTTCCAAAGAAACTACTAGAGCTTGTAATCTACCCAAACAGAGCAACTAAATCAAGAAAGAGGGGCAGCATGGTGGATGGGTCATAGCAGGAGATGGGAATTAGACAGTTTACTCCCTGCTAAATTATAAACTTGGGCAAATTGCTTTATGTCTATAAACCTAGGTTTCCATTTCTGTGAAACAAAGATAATAATAAATAACACAATGTGATCTCTGTGAGGATAAAGCAAGATAATAGACAGTGCTCCTTACTCCTTAATTAAGTTGATATTTTGTTAATATTGATGATGTTAGCCCATCTCTATTCCTTTTCATAAACTTCTCTTTTTTAAGGTCCTTTGATGATTATTAATTTATCAGGAAAATTCTTCTAGTAAGCATTAAACCCATTTATGCCTCAAAATCTGGTTTCAAATTGAAATTATATCTCAACCTATTATGCGGATAGCATTCAAAGATGCACCTATATATATATATATATATATATATATATATATATATATATATGGGAATCTCTTGAAAGTATGTTTCTTTAATTAGGAGAGTCATTTATGTTTTAAAAATATTATAGATGAAATTTTATAATTTAACCAGGTTGTTTTATTTTTGCTATAGTGTTCCAGATTCTTGTTTTCAAGGACAAAGTTCCCGATCCGTATTGCACAGCAAGCACTCCTACCAGCTTAATTTTTTTCGATGTCTCTTATTTACTGAAAATATTATGAAACAACATCATGCTCAGAGCTGAATACATGTTTCCGTTACCCTTCCTTTTTAATTTTTTTTTCTGGAGCCTACTTTGATATGGGAAATGAAAATTTAATAAAAAGTATACAAAAACCAATTGGATTTTCAAGGAAATTTAATCTGTATGTTCTGATTCATTTCCATTTAAATCATCAAACTGTGGCTTTATGGGAACCATTTGAAATCTAAGGAGACTCCTGTGCCATTTAAGCTTTATTTTATTTTTATTAGAAAGTGCACTCTCTTTTGCCTAATATAAATTTGCCCTGAAGTTTGGGATAAGCCTCATCCCGCTGCCCAAATGGGTTCTAAACTGGGGATGGCATGCCTCTTCCTTCCTCATGTGACTCCAGACCCCAGTTTGCAATTCACAATGGTACGAATTTCCCTTGGTGAGCAGCTTCATCTCACTTGATGAGTGAATGCCTCTTTCAAACATAGGAAGTAAACTAATAGTGAATTCCTTCTTTTGTCTTTGTTTTGCCAGATGCTTGAACATGGATGTATCTTTCATTCTCTGATGAGACACTCAGTGTCACTCACTCCCTCTCGGGAGGTTGGAGCACAGTGGCTGGTGCAGTGAGGGACTCAGGAGTCCCTTAGGACACCAGAAGGGATGCTTAGCTACTGTGAATGCTGAAGAACTCTCATGTCTAACCAGGTACACCTTCCTCTGGCCCTCAGGGTCCTGGTTTTAGAACACCCCACTACTCTCCTTCTTACTGCTCTACGATCCCAGGGGCTCAGGGAGAGGGACTGGTTTCTCCAAAGTTATTTGTAAATAAAGCAAAATTCAGAATCACATGCACTCCTGTAGACCAACAGATTCTACCTTTAGATGTGGGAACAATCGAAGCACTGAACCATAGGGGTTAGAGCATAGAGCTGCAAAGGGTTCCTTGGCTTCAACTCTAACTAGAATCATTTCTCCTCACTGCCTCAGTTTCCCTTTTAGTAAAAAGCCTTCTTATTCTTTTTGTCTCATTTTAAATGCTTTTATTATATCTTGAAAATAATAGTGGTACTATTTTTATGCTGCTTAATGATTTCTTTAAAAAAAACTCCTATATTTATTATTACCCTATTCTTTAGGAGAATCTGAAGAACTGTGTGTTTCCAATATAAGCTGGCCTAGTCAGCTTATTGTACCTATTGAATATCTCCGAGTTACACTTTTTAATATGTGACACACAGTGATAATTGAGGAATTCCAAATATCCTCTGCATCATCAAATTTTTCTAATATATTCAGTTCAGTGTTACAGTCACTGTATTTTATTTTGTGCTAATTCTTTAACAACTGGAAACCACAGAGGCTCCATGTAGTAATTCTCTTATTAAATAGAAATTTGGATTAGGTAGATCGTTCTGTTTTCCTATTACTATTATTACTGCGCTGCCTTAACAACAACAGCAATAATAATGGCGATGCTAACATTTGTGGAATACTTAACATCTCCAAGGACCTATGCCGAGGTGTTCTCACACGTCGGTCGCAACACGCTGTGATGGTTACTATTTTTAAATTATTTTTCCACAGGAGACAAAAACAAGTCCTGCAGTAGTTAAGCAATCCAACAGTTTAAATTATTGTTCAGCAAATATTTTCAACACCCTGCCTGTAATGGACAGAATATATTTCTTCTGCACACTGAAGTTGAACTTGGTCTCAGAACTTGCTTTGCATCAGGGAAAGCTAGGTGTGGAATGTGCTGTCACAGGGGATCTTGTTGTTCTCTTGGGTATCTGCCTTGCAAAAGGGCAGAACTCAAACCCAGGCATGTGTCTGTATATCTTGCACACTTACTATACACTGTTGAGACAGTGCATTCACAGCACTTTACATAGGACAACCCCATTATACAGATGAGGAAACTGAGGCTTAGTAGGTTAAGTAACTCACCAGTTTATATAGCTATTAAGGGTGGAGCTGGCCTTTGTCCCTGAGAGTCTGGCTTCAGAGTACACTCATTAACCACTATGTTGCTGCCCTTAGCTTGTTTTCTCAATAAACAAAAAGTCCTATGTAAGAAAACTGAGAGTTACTTTAAAAACAGGATCAGAGTATAATGAGTTCAAACCTGAATCTGATCCTTTTTAGATGGAAGTCACTCTGAACCTCAACCTTCTCATCAGTAAAATGGTGACAGTACACAGCACTGAGGGAGGTTTAGAAAAATAATTGAGATTAGGAAAAAAAAAAAACTCCAGCACTTACAAAATAGCTTAACTGTTAATATTGTATCAGTGTAATTTACTAGAGTAAAATCCTAGTGCAGAGCTCCCTGCTAATCCAGAGACTTGATTACGCTACAGGGCAAATTCTCCTCCCTCCCAAACGAAGGATGGAGATATTTTGTGACCTAGTCTGAGATTTACAAGAGGGCTTAAGTCTGTTAGGAACCATTGAGAAATCCGACTGTGAATTTCCATTCTTTCTTTGACTGAGTCGGCTCCCTTGGCCGTGTTATTTGTGCTTTCAGCAACCCATTAAAGACCAGCCAGTGCATCTGAAAGTTCTTTGACTCAATCAATGAGCTTGTTGCCATGGCAGGCTAACACGAGGTGCCATTGATGATGACTTGATTTCCTCTCGCATCTGAAGTGGAAAGGGAGAAGACAGACTAAATGAAATCCCATCCATCTTAATGAAATACAATTATATTCTCCTTATTAATCATTTAAGAATCAATATGTCTCTTCTTGGTGAACCTCACCAGAATTTGTCATTCCACGCCAGGCCTCAATACATCTTGTCTTGTAGTGATTTTTATAAGTTCAGTCACCTGTGTCCCAGGGTAAATAACAGTGTTTTCTTGTACTGCAGGGAGAGGGCAGGAGCAGCAATGACGGGGCGGATCACAGAAATCCCCTCTGAATCTTAAGCAGCCAGCTGAATATTGCCTCTGCGTGCATAATGTAAAAATGTACCATGCTTTATTTTTAAATAGCATGAAGGGAAATAGATTACCTTAGAAAAGGGCTTATTCTAGTACCATCAAGTGGGAAAAATTCTTGGGTAGTCTTACCCATTGAATGCTATATCATCCTGCATAGGTTTATCAACATATTATATGTGGATATGTGGATATATAGATAGATATAGAGATAGAGAGAAATGAGAAAGAATTCTTAGAATACAATTTATAGTCTGTCTCACTCTACATATAATGTATCAATTTAGCATTTTACTTTACAATATTCACCTATAAAAAATTGCTATTGTTTCTATCTTCGGAATATGAATTGTGAAGCTAGAATTGAACTTCATGCATTCTGCAACTACCTAACAGCTCTTGTTTAATTAATGAGAACCAAGAAAAAGAGAAGTGGAAAAAAATACATAAAGAGAAAGAAGCGAAGACAGGAATTCAGTCAAGCCCAAGAGAGAAACAAGTGAAGAGAAATAGACTATTAGAAAGATTAAATTGGTTTCATGAGTGAGACATAAGTGGTTCTATCTCACCAGGAGATTTTTCTTATTCATGCTTATTTCAAGTGTTCCTGAACCTTCCTTAATGGGGAATTGTATAATCTGAATAATTTGCAGAAAAGCTGGGTAGTGTCTGGGTTTATATGTATGTGAACAGGTTAATAGGGCTTGAATAGCTTTCATAATTAGGTCCCTACTATCTACAGATCGAGTTTTATCTACATCTTTATCTTTATACCAATACAATGGTCTTAACAGGACTAAATTCCTTTTTTATGATAAAAAAAAAACTACAGTAAAATTATCTCTTCTGTTTTCAAACTTGGAACTTTCCATGAAAAAGAAAGATCTGAAAATAAGCACCTCACCAAGAAGCATCCTTCTGTGTAGCTGAATGTTTCCTCAGAATTACCCTCCTTGACCAAGAAAATGCAGCTGCTGAAGCGTGAGGCCAGTGCACCTGAAGTCTATAAACTTCGAGGTCAGTGATTTCAAAAAGTAGCTAAAAAACCCAAAAGGATCGGTGCCGTTGGTTTAGTTATAGCCATGGCTCTAACAGGTGACTTTTATAGGTTCCATACCGGTGACTCTGAGGCTCTGTGAAATGCTTGTCCCCGCTTCTCTGCCAATAGTCTCTGTTCCAATAGCATCAAAACTGGACGCACACTGGCCCTAAGCTGGGCACCCCAAATCAGTCTGGTCAAGTAACTAAATTATATGATTGGTCCAGTAGTGTCCAGATCAAGGGTGAAATCCAAGAAATTCGTGAAGAAAACAACACAATGCCTTCGACCTTTCAACCACCTGCTGTACCACATTCTCCCTTTTCTACAAATCTGAGGGTTTCCATCCTTCTCGGGTTTTCCTGACTACAGCTCCTAGCCTCGAAAATTCTCCTCTTCCACAGCTCTCTCTCAAGTCCACGCTTATAATAGGAAATCCAGAGTCACTTAGGTGGGTATGAAGGACAAGTTTCATTTGCACAAAAGAAAGGAAATGCACGAAAGAAGAAAAGGTTTTGGGAGCGACATCTAAAGTCTGTGCTCCTGTCTGTATTTTTAATGGATCCCTCACTCTCCTCCCGGAAGCTTTCATGGGTTTCTTTGAACAAAAAAGATACTAAAAACCCAAGTTCACCACAGCCTTCCTGTGGACAATCTAGAGAAATCTTTACAGAAGAGACTTGGAAGAACTTACAAAGGGAGACAGAATCGTCTTTGGATTTAGTGATCCCAAGAACACATCTGGAATAACACTGGATTCCAGGAGAGCTTATAGTGAATGCTTGCAGGTACAGACAGTTGAATAAAACCCTATCAGTAGAGAGTGAAGTGCAAAGTTATCAATAAATAAAATGATATTCTTACAAAATATGTATTTATTTATTTATTTTAATTGACGTGTAGTTGCTGTACAATATTATATAAGTTACAGGTGTATAATATAGTGACTCAATTTTTGAAGGTTATACTCCATGTATAGTTATTACAACATATTGTCTATATTCCCCATGTTGTACAATATAATATCCTTGCAGCTTACTTTATACCTCAGAGTTTGTACCTCTTTCCTCCCCTACACCTTTATGACCCCTCCCTACGGCCCTCCCCACACCGGTAACCACTAGCTTGTTCTCTATATCAGTGAGTCTGCTTCTTTTTTGTTGTTGTTATGTTCACTAGTTTGTTGTATTTTTCAGATTCCACATGTAAGTCATATCATACGGTATTTGTCTTTTCTCTGTCTGAGACTTATTTTGCTTTGCTAAGTGAAACAAAATAGTTTTTAACAACAAAAAAATACTCACTATGTGTTATTCTCTTCAGTGGCAATTTATCCTGCCATCCATCATATAAGAATCTCTCAATCATGTGATGAGAGGAGAATGTAGCACCGTCTGTGTAATATCATGCTTAGGAGAAAGGGTTTTCCAAACACGTTCTCCTACTCAGCCTGTAAGGAAATCCTTTCCTGGTTGTTGTCTTTGTGATGGTGATTAGTTTGTTTTCTCCCACCAGTTCTAGGAGGTCAGAGACTGTGATTTGTTTATCTCTATCTCCACCCCCCCAGCACATAACATGCCACCCAGTTAATGGCAGATGCTGTTACGTTAATAAACAAATACACAGCAGCCCACTCCATGTAAGGCATTAACCAGTATATACATTTTTTGTAATAGTTGCAATCGGTGCAGAGTAGACACATCCTCTAAAGTGAGACATCCCATGCATTAATTTTATTTCATTTCAGGTATAGACAAAGAGTTAGTCATGAAGTATTAAAACAACTCTAGACTGCCATTCTCAATGAAAAACAAAAAAAGGTAACGATGCTCCAAACCTCCAGTATCCACGGAAAATCCAAGTGACCTCTCTTTCATTCTCCCTAATCACAAACCTTTGAACTGCTTTATTTTCAGGATTATAAGGCTACAGCAGGGATCACTTTGCCTCCTATGTGGTACCTGTCATTTCAACTAAAGAGCATAAGTTTAATCTACGAGCAAACGTCGTGCTGTTTTCTGATTGTCCCCAACAATAAAAGAGCTTTTACAATGGGAAATGGTTTAATATGTTCAAACAGTTCCTTGCTCACCCTCAGTCCCCTTTACTCTCATGTTTCAGTTCACATGCAAGTCTTCTGATTCCAGAGCTCCAAAATCAAGATTGGTGGGGAGAAAATCCAATTGTTTAGGGTCAAAATAAAGACGTTTTTTAAATGCCAAAGAAAGAGAGCTGGGTTATTCTACTTTGATGTTAATACCATGCTTTTGTAGTTTTCCTGTTTGTTTGTTTTCATCTTCTACTGTCAACAGGGCACCAGATTTTATAGGCAGCTTAACAGAGAGCAGATGTTGATTAAAAGAGATGTGGTTTTGAGTGTGACATTAAAAAAATATCATTCTCTCTTGTCTAAATGCTATAGTCCTAATGGGCTTAATTTTTTATTAACTGATATATAAAAGGACAATAAGCATACATTTAGTCTTAACTGAACCATACACAGCTCAATAGCAGAGCCATGAATAAGGCAAGAAATGTTCACTTTTTAATATTAAAAAAAAAGAAGAAGAAACATTTCTGCTTTGTGCAAATAGCCTGTGTTTCCAGGCCAAGACTCCCTGCATTTTCATCTACTTTATAAATATAACTGCTTTAGCCATGGTAAAAATAATACTGAATGCATTTTTTTAGATTCATCTCTAAAGATATTCTTAAACGGGCTATTTCTTCTATTTTAATCAAAGATGGCATACCCAGAGCAACATTTGCAAGCAATAAATCTGGAATAAATGGGACAAAGATAAAAGTATAGTTGGAACCTTGAAAGGGAAGAAAACAAATCAAAAGTCTCCAGTGACTTTACAGACACCTTCGTGCAGGAATTAAGTAGAAGCTGCGTTTGGCAGGGTTGGCCACTCGGGTGCTAGAGGCGTTTCCAACTGACTGAGCCAAGAAAATAATGCATCCCTACTTTTGCTGATACAGGCTTGAAAGCCTTGATGAGTAGATGAGGCGAGATACCTGACCTCAATGGTCCATGATACCAAAATAAATGGATGCGGAAAGCAAATTTTGCCCACTTGGAACCAGAAACCCCATAAGAGCCATAACAAAGTGTCTGTGTGAGCAACATACCTGTTATGCCTGAAACTAGACTGTATGCCACACACCTAGAAATGTTCTTTTGAACTCAGATCAGAAAAGAACATAGCCATTATTGTTGGCTGCTAGTGGTGGTCTTGTTTGAAGCTCTAGAGATGTTCTACCTACAAGTCTAGTGTTTTCCTAAGTTAGCTTTGTCCAGGTCCCTGTATGGCCATGAATCAGCCATCTGAAGGCCACTAAGTGCTAATAACCAGTATTGATAACATTGACCTCATCCTTTCTGTGTGTCACCAAACCATGGCACACCTAGGGGTTTTAGGAGATTTGTTGGGTAGAAGATACCTTATGTATTTGGAAAATGAAAAAAAGTTGCAATTCACAAGATTCTAGTGTAATTCCTTTCATTTGCCTCATCTATAATGCAGTTACTTTATTTTAAAATGAAGAGAAGGAAAGACAATCTGTAATATTAATCTAAAAGCAATAAACTCTGGTAATTGGTACACTTGGGCACATAATCTCACATTTCAAGGTTGGCTCCAAAAGTTCTAGATCCTTCAAAAGGAACTGATGGTAATATGCAGAGCAAGCTCACATTTCAAAGGGCCCTGCAGACTACGTAAATGTGTTTACACACACACACACATGAATACACACAAACACCCACCTACACACAAAAACACACATGCACATACAAAAATGCACACATGCAAGCACACAAGCACACACATACACACAAAAACACACATACACAAACACACACAAACACACATTTTTTACTCAGGGGAAAAATATACTCCCTTTAAATTATTTTGGACATAGTCTTCAAATTCTTCTTAGATTTTTTAAGCACTTCGGAGATAATTACAATCACTATATATTTGGTTTTCATTTATTAAAAAAATATTTTCCTTTCAAAATAATATTGAAACAACAAGAATAAAGCAACTTTTTCTATGCATCAAACTCTATGAAGAAATGCAAAAACACCACTACAAATATTCTGTTGCCACTAGTGTGGCATGATTAAAATGATAGGGGACCAAAAAATGAAATTAACCACAGGCTAGGAGAAAATATTTGCAAAAGATGTATCTGATAAAAGACTGTTATCCAAAATATGCCACTTTAGAAGACAGCTTGGCAGCTTCTTACAAAACTAGACATACCCTCAGCAGTCACACTCATTGGCATTTACCAAAGGGAGATGAAAACATATGTCCACACAAAAACCTGCATACAGATTTTTATAGCAGCTTTATTCATAATTGCCAAAACTCAGAAGCAACAGAGATGTCCTTTAGATGAGTGGTTGAATAAACTGTGGTCCATCCAGACAGTTGAATATTATTCAACACTAAAAAGAAGTGAGCTGTCAAGCCATGAAAAGGCACGGAGGAAACTTAAATGTCTATTACTAAGTGAAAGGGGCCTATCTGAAAAGGCTATGTATTGGATGATTTCAACTATACGATACTTTGTTAAAGGCAACACTATGTAGACAGTAAAAAGATAAGTTGTTGCTAAGGGTCTGCTGGAGGAAGGAATGGCAAGGCAGAGCATATAGGATTCTTAGGGCAGGCAAACTATTCTTTAGGATGCTATAACGGTGGACATATTCCATTAGACATCATTATACATTCGTCAAAACTCATAGAATGTATGACACCAAGAGTGAGCCCCAATGGAAGCTATGGACTTTGAGTGATAATGACATGTCAATGTAGGTTCATTGATGACAGTAAATGTAGTCCTGGTGTGGGATTTTGATAGTAGAGAAGCTGTTCGTGTGTGTAGGTAGGGAACTTGATGTACTTTCTGCTCAATTTTTCTGTCAAGTTAAAACTGCTCCAAAAATTAAAGTGTATTAAAAATTTTTTCAGGGGGAATGATGCACAGATGATTGTATGTGGTTATAGCAGCCTGTCATTCCAGTTTTGATGCAATGTTTACATTTTTATTTTGTTGCTTCCCAAATAGAATTATGATTTACATTTTCTAATGTGCACTAGCTGATTTCATGGACTTTTGAAAGGTCAGGAAAATAGTTTCTCTATATCAGTCGTAAAATATTTTCATTCTTTACGATCACTGTGTCAGTCTAATTATGAACACTAACTACCCAGAAGAAATGTCGAGTAACAACTTTGAGTAAGTTGGAAAATAATGCGATATTCTCTAATATACAGGACAGTCTCCTGAAGTTTTCATCAGTCATTGTAACTGAACCTTTATAGATATTAGATTCAGGTTCACAGTTGCCAGAAACTACACAAAAGGGGGATAAAAAGGAAGATATCTGGGTAGAAAGCACGTGGACATTGGCAAGTTAGAGGAGAATCTATCTTCGAATCACAGAATATTGTGGCATAAAGGATCCTGAGAGCGATGTGGCCCAAGGATCCTTTGTGAAAATGCTTTATTGCATCTGGGGTAGGTTTCAGGTGATTCATGGAGCCCTAGAAACTATAGGGAGAAATTTTGTTTGCATCTGAATTTGCAGTGTTTAGGGAGAAGTCCCACTGCTATCATCAGAAATCTCAAGGTACATCATGACCCCAAGAGAGTTGGGAACTACTGAAATGATAACAGCTCTGTTATTTGCAGAAGCATCCCAGAGATGGGAGAAACGCTCCAAGTCACCCAGTGCTTATATTGGTATTTAAAAGTTTGTTGGCTTTTTCTTAATCCAATTAACTGACGAAAAGTTTAGAGAATGAAAGGAAAAGCACAGTAGCTTCCATATTATAGATATATACTGAGATAAATGGTACCAATCTAATTTTTTTTTAACAAATACAACATTGCCTAGGAAATATTTTCTATTAGGGTGAATCCATTTGGTGTAAATATTAAATTCACTAACACCTTGTTATGGATGGAATAATTGTGTCCCCTACAATGTTATATGCTGAAACCTAATCCCGAATGTAATGGTATTAGGAGGCGGGGCCTTTGGGAGGTGATTAGGTCATGAGAATGGAGCCCTCATGGATGGGATAAGTGCCCTTATAAAAGAAACTCCAGAGAGACCCCATGCCCTTTCTCCAATGTGAGGTCCCAGCAAGAAGATGGCCATCTATGAACCAGAAAGTGGTTTCTCACCAGACACCAAATCTGCCAGTGCTTAATCCTGGACATCCCAACCTACAGAACTATGGGAAATAAATTTCTGTTGTTTACAAGCTACCCAGTCTATAATATTTTTTGTTCAAGTGGTCTGAATGGACTAAGAAACATGTATTCTTCATTTTTCAGTATCAGACAATTTCTCCTCCATAAAGGCAAGACTCTACATGAGCATAATAAACAGTCATATACATGTCAGCATTTAAGGGGCATCGAGTATCTCTTCTGCCGTAGCTCGCCTGCCACAGTGCCCCAGATTTCCATTTACCTTTCAATATTCCTTCTGACTTATGCAGTATTTTCCAAAATTCCTTGAAACACAAATCTCATGAAATTCTTCAGCACCAAGAAGTTTCCTATCAAGGGTGTTTAAGAAACTTCTATTTGGAGACCCCCCAGTATCCATGGCAATATTAAAGACTCCAATAAGTCTTGTAGTCAAGTTATTTCACTAAACTTAGCTAAGTTTAACCCATCATTTCTTAAACCTATTTGAATTTCTTATTGTATTTATTTTTCAAAGAAAGGCCTAACACCATTAAATTAATGAAAAGAAACAAAAAGCTCCTGAAAAAACACGAACGTGTTTTTTCGTGAGCGACACTATAAATTATCAGAGCTTTTTAAAAAAAGTCATAGAGTAAGAAGGAAAGGGACCTTCTGAGGGAAAAAGTTCAGTCCTTTGCAGATGTTAATCATGAATTCTCCTCCCAGCAGCATGGGACGAGTCCTGTGGGCAATGATTTCCAGACTTAGGAGGGAAGAAAAGTCACCTTGTGGATGTAGAGTCCAAGCAGATCCCTAAACCCCAACTCTACACAGTGTGATTCCAGAGTAGGAATCTCACATTTTTCGGAAGCAACCCCGTGGCTTGGAAGCAGGTGGTGGTAGAAGGAAAGGCTTTGAGAAGTGATGCATTTGAGGATGAAGTAGAGAAAAAATAAAATCAAGGATAGAGAAGGAAGACACAGCAAGAACTGAGAGCAGCTGTCTTATTTCTCCTACCATGAGGAAGTTCACACCTACAACTTATCCGGGGCCCAGAGAAGCCGATTCTGTGCCCCCCGCCTTTGTCTGTCCAGTTCCTACTGGGCGGCCTCATACTGCGTTCATCCCAGCCTCAGTCACGGCTGATCATTTCCAAGATGATACAAAAGCTCTTACACAAGCTGGTTTATTGTTACCCATATTTTCATCTAAGCGCTTTGATCAATACTCGACAAGTCAATTAAAGCATTCGAACGTTTTCTCGGGGAGACCCGTGACAGTCCTTGGGTCCAGCTTCTCTTTCGAAGATTATTTTATTTGTTTATTGTTTATTTTCAGAAACGCACAACTTTCCAAAATTTGTGCATCCTTCTGATTCTGGTTTTAGAAAGGAAATGAAATTTGTCACGCAGCCATCCATCATTTCCCTCGCAGTACAATGTCCCATCTGTGTGTCAAGTACGAAAGAAAAGCATTTTGTGAAAAATCGCTAAAGAAGTAATGATTTTTGTCCTCAACTCTTTGTTTTGCCTTTCAATAAAGAAGGTGACATGTACCACAAATGATGTATTATTGTTTTGGTATAACCCCTGTAACACAGTGCATAAGCAAAACCATGTTTCACAGCAGAGAAACTATAGTTTACTGCCCCTATGGCTCTGATGAGAATATAATGTTCTACAGTTTATAAATGCTTTGAGGTCAATACGTGATTTGCTTCAGCTTGTTCATCCAATGAGCAGGGGATCCCAAAATATATCAAGCTATTAAGACAGCCCCCTGGAAGCTGGGCTGAGGCAGCTGTGATGGAAAGGTTCCACGGAAACCCCTCTGTCAGCTGGAGATGGGATAATTAGATCCAGGTAATACATTGGCACCCCAACAGGGAGCCACCAAGGAAACATGTCATCTTTATGGAGCTTTCTTGTCCTGCACAGCAACTGTGGCCAAGACAGTAAAGCACTGAGGGATTCAGGGATGCCCACCAATGCCCCACCGGCACTCAGTCATCCTCAACACCCAGACGCCCTTCCTCCTCACAGAAGCAAACCAAAAAGAGAAAACAATCAGGAGAGGCTCTTTTTAATTACTTTTCTTGACTCCGCTACCATTTTTTCTCTTTTTTTTCTTTTTAAATTTTTTTCAACATATCTTTATTAATGTGCTTGGATTCATCTCAGACTCTATGTATATAGATTTTGCAATTTTTTTTTTTTTTTTTTTTTTTTTTGCGGTACACGGGCCTCTCACTGCTGTGGCCTCTCCCATCGCGGAGCACAGGCTCTGGACGCCCAGGCTCAGCAGCCATGGCTCACGGGCCCAACTGCTCTGCGGCATGTGGGATCCTCCCGGACCGGGGCACGAACCCGTGTCCCCTGCATCAGCAGGGGGACTCTCAACCACTGCGCCACCAGGGAAGCCCTAGGTTTTGCAAAATTTTTGATCTTTTATTTCAAATGGTTCTCGCATTGGGGATGCTTTTTAAACTGCAGACAAAATAGTCACTTGTTCCAACTCTTTGAATTAAGCACAAGAGACTGTGTTTTTCTTTCACCATGGTTTCACATGGATCATCATTGTCATTTTTGTCATTATTTTACTCACTCAATAAATATTTATTGAGGCCCTGGCTCTTCTCTTTCACTAGTCCTTTGAAGGCGATTTCTTTCAAGGGCATTGAGACTGCCCATCCTCAGTCCAAAGCTCTTCTCACTTTATGTCCCAGAGTCTGCTTGGATGGAAGAGGGAGGTTGCCTCCTCCAAAATGGTCAGTCCGCGTAGGTGTTTTCCTTGATAAAGAAGAAGTTCTCTTCCCAAGAAGGATTCAGAACTGTTTGATTCTTAGGCCAGTGCTTTGCTTCCTTCCCTTGGTACCAAGTTGGAGGATCCAAAGTTTTGTCTGAGAGACTGGGTGCTGCCTTTTCCACGTGCTCAATAATGAATGCCCTTCCGGTAGCTGTTGCTATAACCTGTGCATAAACCACCGTTTTATAAAAAATAAATGGATTGAGATGGAAATCTCTGAAGTTTGTAAAACTGTGTATTTTTGACAAAAGCTACGTTATAAAAAGGACAGAGGAAAGATATGGAATAATTTATAAAGATGCTCCCACGGGATGGTAAATAAATGACAGATAAAGCCTGAGCCAAACCAGCTTCTTTTAAAGCCACTTCATTGTTATTCAAGTGAATTTCCTCCCTCTCCCAAGTGGAAACTATCTGCACATGACAAAATATTAGAAGAGCATCCTAAGAATTTGGGCAGTGAAAGAAAATCTTGTTAAAACTTGAGAGTTGAGTTGGCTTTAGGTGAAATTGTCAAGATTCTCTCTGTCACCTTCCTGCATCTCTCTTCAGTCCTTCTTTCTTTTCAAATTCTCCTCTCACCCAGATGTCTTTCTTCCTATTTCTGAGGTCAATGTGCCTTTTATTAATTCGTTAATTCAATGAGCACTGAGTGCTTAAGATGTGCTAGGGTCTGGTTCCTGGAAACACATTTATAAATAAGAGAATATTCTGGCTTTCCTGGAGCTTACACTCATTTCTATATACACTATTCACCAACTTGTAAAAACCTATCTACCAATATGTAAAAACCAAGCTAAGCTGAAAAATATAGAGGAAAAACAAACAAACAAACAAAACCTCAAAACACACAAACACATATACACAGGCCAAAAAAAGCTCAGAGAAACTCAAAGTTCTCAGCTGTGGTGGTGGGTTTATTGTTGTTATTGTGTGTTTGCTTAGTTGGTTGGTTTTTCTTTCTTTTTTTTCTCTTGGGCTGGGAAATGAATTTTAAGATGAAAATAAAGAATCACTTTTTTTATTGGCTTTCAGGTAACTGCAGAGATCAGTGGGTTTATAATCAGAGGATTCACCTCTCCCAAAGTTAGGAGTTACTATGTGTGTAAATTCATATATATTTTCAGCATTGAATGCAAAAAATTGAACTTGTGATTCTTCATTCAGCAAATTCAATGACCCAGCTAGCTACCTGCAATAGAACTAAAAGCACATAGAGATCCATCAAAATACAAGCTATTTATTTGCAACAAACTTGACTGATACTTTTATCTAAAAATAATTTATAGAAATTAGAAGAAAATCATTAACATATCCAAACGAAAATAAGAAAGATATATAAAAAAGCAATTCACAAATAATAAATACAACCAATAAACATTCTTTATTATTTACATTAAATACATTACATTAAATTAATAGGATACACTATTCACCTATGAAACTAGAACAAAGTTTTTTATACAGTGCATCTTTGTGAGAATACTGTACATTTCACTAAAACATATTAAAGCAAGAGAAGTAAAAGATTAGAAAATTTTTGTGATGCTGTGTCCTTCTCAGTACGTTATATCGAGTCACAGGATATCAGTTTGTCCTGTTTCTGGAGAGGTCAACAGTAATTATTTGGTTACGGAGATGTCTATCAGTTTTCTCCATCATAAAGTTGCTATTTTTCCTTTGTAATTAACAAGTGTCTTATAGAGTAACATTTTTATATATTTTGAAATATTTGATATATTAGTATCTTTCTCATCAGAATTACCTACTAGTTTTAGCATCCATTGACATCTCCTAGTCTGAATCAAGTATTTCTATAATGGTTGCTAAAGGTGATTTTCTAATTTCATTATCTTTTCAACATTAATCAGTTGGCATTCATATCTACAATATTTTTGTATGTACATGTATGAAATTTATAATCATACAAAATAACAAATTCTATTAAAATTATAAATCAGTGCATCTTATCTCTTCTTTATCTGTTACTTTAAAGAGTCTAGAATTCTTCATTATTTTATAAATTTAACAAAATCCTGTGACCTTTCCTTCAGGATATCAGGCTATCTTTTTTGATTAGCAAATCAATTGACTAAAAAGTGAGAAAATTCAATCATTCAACTTCAATTACACCAAGTCATCCATTTGAATCCTGCCATCTCTGGATTGTTGCTGACTGTTTGTCCTGCATAAAGGAGAAAAGTCTTCAAGGTGGAACCAAGAATTTTAGTTGCAAAGCAAAATATATATGACATGACAACAAGAACAAAGGCTCAACTGAGGAAACCAGCAGGATTTGTCTAAATTATCTCCTGGGCTCAGACAGCTGGGCGCAGTTGTAAGTTATTGCAAATGCCCTGGCAGCAACATGATTCCTGAACTCCTGGCCACTTCCTGCCTATATTCTGGGAGAGTTCAACCTGCATACAGGAATTATGCTGTGGAAGGCTGTGTCAATGGGAGCTGCAGTTTTACAGTGGGACTAGGAATGCCTTGGTATGCTAGCAAGAGACATGGCTATGGTATTAGAGTGACTATTTAGAAACTATCTGGTGCAGTTCTGCATATCTCACTCCGGTAACGATACCAGGACAAGTGATGAACAAAATCTGACCACATACTCCTTTAAAAATGTCCTGTTCTCTCTTCCTGGTCATCCAGGAAGGGCATGCTTCCCAGAGAAGGGTAACTTGGTGCTTCCTTTTTCTTTCATCATACTATTTTGTGCATTATAACTAAATACAGTGGCAGCAGTAGGGATGGAGACATAAGTATTTGAATTGATTGTTCCTTTTAAAATGTTTGATATTGAAGACAGGTTCAGAGAGTTCATCAAAAAAGGTTCATTTTATAGAATGATGAGGTAAAGGGGAGGAGAGTTCTAGAGAAAGAAGAGTGCATAGATACCATAGGTACACCCCTCACCTTCAAAAAACTAAGGAAATTGAGGGTCAGAAAAGGAGGTGCGTAAAACTCACGGAATGATGTAGAGCTAAGAACCCAAGTGTCCTGCCACCGGCTGCAAGGCTCCAGAACTGCCATCCCTATGTCTCCTCTGAACCATGCACACCTCTGGGGCTTCATTAAGATATTCCAACTGGAATCTATCGGCAGAGATGAGGTATGACATCCCAAGATTAAGACTGTCATATAAAATAAAGGATGTCCAATTAAACTAGAATTTCAAATTAAAACAAATATATTTTAGCTTAAGTCCTAAATATTTCATGGGACATATTTATGCTTTAAAAAAGTATTTGTTGTGTACCTGAAACTCAAATTTAACTGGGCAGCCTATATTCTACTTGCTAATTCTGGCAATTCTATCTAAGGACCACACAACCAAATAGTCACACACAAAAAAATAGTATAATGTGTCAAGGGGAGAGGATAACTTTAACAAGGAATTC
This sequence comes from Hyperoodon ampullatus, assembly GCF_949752795.1. Classification (NCBI taxonomy): domain Eukaryota; kingdom Metazoa; phylum Chordata; class Mammalia; order Artiodactyla; family Ziphiidae; genus Hyperoodon; species Hyperoodon ampullatus. Next base: position 99,446,197 of record NC_136923.1, read on the forward strand.
TTAATTTGCAAAAGAATAAGTTTGGGCTGATATACCCATGATAAAATTTAAATTCCCTATGTTTTTAAAGTAAAGATTATTAATTAACCATTCAATAACCTTAACTGTACTACCTCATAGATTCACTGTAAACTTTCATTGAGATTTTATATGTAATACAATTAAACAATACCTGAAAAGTAATAATCATGAAATGCATATGTAAACATTATTATCCTTCATTTATTGCCTTCAATAATTCTCTGAGGTAAGCACAAGTATCCCTATTTTATAGATGATGAAACCAAAGTGCAGAGAGGTTAGGAGTGATTGAGTAGTTTTCCCATAACATCATGTTTTAGGGTGGTTTTTCTTCTTTGGTGGAACTGATATTTAGCCCAAAGCTATGTGTCTAAAAGCCAAAGTCTTAACCATTAATGCTCTAAACATCATTCCTATATTTGCAGGGATTTATGCTAAGAAATTAATCAGATAAGTGCAAGGAGATTTATTTACTAAAACAGTCACCACAGAGTTATAAAGGAATTAAATTTTTAAATGGTTACCAATAATAAATTGGTTCAAAAAATTGAAGATCACACATTGATAAAATACTAGATTATTAAAAGTGGTGTAAAGAAAGATGAAACTCAAGGATTATTTCTACTATAAGAGAAAAGTTTATCATATTTATCTCCAAGTGTATCAAGATGCTATTTCCCCAAAATGGAATTATTAGTTATTTTTTAATTTGTTCTTCATGTTTTAAAGTTTTTTCTACAGTACACTTTTTTCCAATCAGAAAAAAAAATCATAAACACTTGCTTTATGATTTTTGGTCGAAGAAAGAAATATACTTAACAATATAATCATGCTTGTTTCCCTCTTTTTTGGGAAAGAAACAAGAAGTGACTAACTGTGAAAGAGGAAAACATTTGGAGCAGAGTCAAATCTGAACTATGAAGTCGAAAACAGGCAGTGAATTAAAGTTAAACTCATATTTTTAATAGTACATTCAAGTAGCTTTAATACATTTTTTCAGTTTATTTGTTTATTTATTTTGGCTGCTTTGGGTCTCCATTGCTGTGCGCGGGCTTTCTCTAGTTGCGGTGAGCAGGGGCTACTCTTCGTTGCGGTGCACAGGCTTCTCATTGCGGTGGCTTCCCTTGTTGCGGAGCATGGGCTCTAGGTGTGTGGGCTTCAGTAGTTGCAGCACATAGCTCAGTAGTTGCAGCACACAGGCTCTAGAGCACAGGCTCAGTAGTTGTGGCATAGGGGGTTAGTTGCTCTGTGGCATGTGGGATCTTCCCGGACCAGGGATCGAACCCATGTCCCCTGCATTGGCAGGTGGATTCTTAACCACTGTGCCACCAGGGAAGTTCCTTTTTTTCAGTTTTTATTACAGTAACTATAATCCTGGGTGGCTGGTACAAGAGGGGAAGGTTAGTCAAAGTGGCACCTGAAGTATAAGAAAACAATTGGAATAGAAACTAAGTATCCTAACACCTAGACATCATCTGTGAACATGAGAAAGTTTTCTAATCTAAAGTAGATATCAGGGCTTCCCTGGTGGCACAGTGGTGGGGTGTCTGCCTGCTGATGCAGCGGACCCGGGTTCATGCCCCGGTCCGGGAAGATCCCACATGCCGCGGAGCGGCTGGGCCCGTGAGCCATGGCTGCTGAGCCTGTGCGTCCAGAGCCTGTGCTCCGCAATGGGAGAGGCCACAACAGTGAGAGGCCCGCGTACAACAATAACAAAAAAGTAAAGTATATATCAGACTTTGGTAACTATAGAATGTCAGATAACTGCAACATTGCAGTGTCTTAGTTTTGTTATAACACGTGAAAGTCCGAGGTCCCTCAGTTCTAACTCTTCTACTTATCCATGAAGGCATATCATTTCAGTTGTTCTACGGAATAGATTCTGGTCCTCTTCTTCTAGCTCCTTTGGAATTTAGGTAGAGGTGATGTGAATTTGATTCCGGGGTCTTTTTACTTCTCTTCTTTGCGTATTTCTCAACAATAAAGTGATCATTGCTAAAGATAAGTAGTAGCTCGATGTTAGAACTTCAGTACTACTTAATTTAGCAGAGTCTTCCTAGACACATAATGGATATAGACCAGAATTTCAATAATACCATTTTGGACACTTGGGCATGTGAGTTGGTTAGAAGTGTTGCCTGAGTGTGGGGTGGGAGAGTCTTCTAGACTAACAGTCACTCAAGCACTTTACAGAGCAGCACATAGTTTGAATAAATCCGAACTGGTCAGAGAGCAGAGATGATCATGTCAGCAAACAAGTCAAAATAAAAGCAACCTCGGGTTTTCCTGGTGGCGCAGTGGTTAAGAGTCCACCTGCCGATGCAGGGGACACGGGTTCTTGCCCCGGTCCGGGAAGATTCCACATGCCGCAGAGCGGCTGGGCCCATGAGCCATGGCTGCTGAGCCTGCACGTCTGGAGCCTGTGCTCCACAACGGGAGAGGCCACAACAGTGAGAGGCCCATGTACCGAAAAAAATAAAATAAATAAAATAAAAAAATTTTTTAAATTAAAAAAAATAAAAGCAAGCTCTCTGCCAAAGCAATTTGAGAGTATATATCATTAGAAATAGCAAGATGCAAACAAATGCAGGAAAGCTCAGCCAACCAGTCGGATCACTGTCTTGTGTAGAAGCAGCCAAGTCCTATACAAATTGGAGAAACTTCAAATGGCAGAGCTTTTCCATTGGTATCTGTCCCTTAGAACTGGTTGATACAAGTACCTACAAATGTATATTGAAGTGACATATGCCCTGGTTCCCAGTGGGTTTAGGAGACCTAGCTCCTGATTCCGTTTCTGACTTTAATTAGCTATAAATTAAAACCATGCTTTCTCTACCAAGCAGAAAGAGGTTCAAGGCTGGCCTGATCAGGTTCTAGCCATGTGACCGATCTGGATTTAGGTACCATAGGCCTGAATCCAAGGTTATTACACAAGACAAATATGAGATAAAATCCAGAAGACCAGCCAGGAAGACTGTGGATGAAGCCAAGGTTCATGGAGGGGAGGCAAAATTCAGATGCCAATAGAAGTCAGAGGTAGAAAGTAAGGTCCTCAAGGGAAGACAGAGCCAACTGATGACGGAACAAACGCCAGGTGAATAGGAGAGAAGTGGGTCAGGTTTGTGTGCAGTTAAACAGGGCCAGCGTGGACCTTCATCAGCTGGGATAAGTCACATTCGTTCTGGGGGTCAGTTTCTCCCCTAATAAAAGGGTAAAACATCAACTGCTGTCTCTTTAGCTCCAAGTTATTTGGAGAATCAAGTGTGACAAAGTCTCTTCAAAGGTAAAGAGTGAGGAATTCCCTTTTAAAGTAATAAAAATAATCCAAATTTGAAACACTGATAAGACAATCAGTTTAATTCCTTTCAATTACTGAAGGTGTTATAAGCTAAAGAGCCCTTGTCCCCCCGCCTTGACCCTCTATCACCAAAGGGTGATATCTTTCCTTCTAGACAAAGCCCATCCCTCTAGACTTATTATATTTTGGACCCTGCCCCTCATTCACTCACCTCTTCTCTCAATAGACCTTGCTCCCTTAATTCCTTTACCTCTTCAACTTTTCCTCTTTTCAGGCTCCTTTTCTTCTGTATGTAAGAATGCTCATTACTCTCATCTTTAAAAAAAGGTTTTCTTTGCTTGTGTCTATTATAATCTTCTCTCTCCATGTCTCGGTTTTTTTAGAAAAACTAGTCAGCAATCTCAGCTGCTTCAAGGACTGTAATATGGCTTCTGCACTCAGCTTACTGAAACAGTTCTCACCAGAATAAAAACTAATAGTGAAAATAATTACAGTGTTAAGGAAACCAGCATTAAATGATACTTACTATGTGGATGGCACTATGAGACCATCTCCATAGCAACTCTAAAACGTAGGCAAAATTATTCATCTCCTTTTTTACAGATAAGACTTGAGGACTAAAGTAGTGAAATAACTTGCCTAAGGACACAGAGCTAGTCCGTGTTGGTGCCAAGACTGAACCTCAGGTCTGCCCAACTCTAGATTTCCAAGCTGGAGTTCTCACCTAAACTCTGGACACATCACACACTTGTCTCATGTCCATATTTCCCAGGCACAGCAATCTCAGCGAGTCCAAAATCAATCCAAGATCTTCTCCTCTCTGAATCCGCACCACCTGCCCAGACACTGCCCACTGCCTGCCCATTTGAGAGGTACCACCTTCTATCTGTTCCTTCAGATGGTCAAGTTCTTCCCGGTCTCACAACCAGTGAACCATGCACTATTCCTGATCTTGCCTTATCTTTAAGGAGACTCCTATCTTTTCATTCTACAAATATTTATTGAGCAATTGCTATGCAGGGCAGAGTTTAGAGACTAATGATAGCAAGAGTTATAAAACATGGTCTCTATACTCTATACATATACTCTTTTCTATTGAGCTAGAAAAGACAACTCAGAACAGTTGGAGGAAACTATACAAGTCCCTTAGTTTAACCTGAAGCATAAGGATCCACTTTCTCATACCCCCAGTGAATGGATATATTAACTTTGTTTCAGTTAATGAACAGTAACTTGGAAAGTTTATATACTAGAAAACTCTTTTGTATAGTGGGCTGAAATCTATCTCTTTTTGTTCTATCTCCTGAAATAATGAGTGATACATTTAATCATTTTATTCTCTTTTCCTTCAAATATTCAAAGCATAAGACCTCTGTAACTATGCTTCCAGATTTCTTTGTAATTCTGATCAGCTCAATGTAATAATAATATACCATATTATCACAATCATCATGAATTATTAATTGACTCCCACTGTAAGCCAAGAACTCTGCAGGAGATGTAGACATACAGATAAATAAGACCTACCTCTTATCCTCAAAGATGTATGATGAATCTGGACTGATAGTATATATCTACAAAACTTGACATTAATAGTGGAAACTGCATTAAATGTCTTGCAAGTACAATAATCCACTCTAGGAAGTGTCTTCTATCAGCTGTGAGGACCCTTGACATAAATACAAGGTCTGGAATGATCACAGCCCAAGAGAATGTGATAGGTACTTTTACTTTTCAAACTCTCTCTATATATTTATAATATGTATGACTACCTATAACTTATATATATATGTTTATTTTATCTATCTCTATATTTATTATCTATCTCTCTATCTCTATCAGTATCATTTATGTAGAATGCTTTAAAACCAGGTCCAGCTACGAAATCCACACTCTCTAGTTCTCAGAAAATCCTCCATCACCCTTGTTCATCAGCACCAGGTAGTGGCTCCTCCTCAACTGTTCTAAGACAAAAGGTTTGTGAATATGACACTCTGGATGCACATAGCAACATGCATGCAGAAAACGAAATGGATCCTCACTAATTAAACTGCCCTTGACAAACAAGATACAACGAGTAAAAACAAAAAGAAAAGAGAAATCATGGGAAAGACCTTCTGCAGGCATTGTTTTGCAAAACTACCACAAAGATCTGTGTGTAAGAGTTAGGTTTGGAATTGTGAAATTTCTCTGAAGATGCCCATCTTTTGGACTAAAGTGTCAGGCCAATTTCAAATTCTTAAATGATTATTTGCCAAAACAAAACAAAAACAAAGCAAGCAAAGTTATTTCTTTCACGGTGGAATGGAAATTTATTTTAGTTTATAGGAAATAAATCAAAACAATATCAAAATAATGTCTCCACTTCTTTGTAGAGAAACATGTTTCCCTAACATAGATCTTATAAACACTGGCAGTGTACTCAGTTTTGAAAAGTAAATAATAAATATAGTAAAATACCCATTTGCCATCATTTGTCTCTTTCAAATATTATCTACTTACAGGAATTTCAGGTAAACTATACATAAAAATATAAGGGCAAATTTTCTAATGATATACAACTGTCACATAATATATTTAAAGAAATACCAAAAAAGGTACGTATTACCATGTAAAAATTAAATTATAAATTGAAAATATGCTCTTTTCTGTTTAGCTTGAATTTTCTAAACTGTATATACATATTAACAAAGGTCATCTATGTTGGGGGATAATGACTGTTTATTTTTTCTTCTTTGTATCTCTGCATCTTGAAAATCTAATTATCCTTTCAAAAAATACATACTAATAAGGATATTAGTCATCTCTGCTAAGAGAAAAACTACCCTCCAATTTGAGTGGCCTTTAATAAATGTTTATTTCTGTCATGTCAGATGTCGGAAGCTGAGGTTTTTACAGTTCTTCTCCATGAAATTTAAAATTCTGGACAGAAGGAACACTCCTTATTTGGGACATGGTGTTCTCGTGGCAGAAAGAAAAAGCAAGTGAACGGGTAAAAACACACAAGGGGCATCAAGCTTCTACTGCACACATCTTATGACCACCTGCTCACTTGTCATTGGCAAAGCAAGTCGCATGACCAAGCCCAACTTCCGGAGCCCACAGGAGGCTCAGACACGGCAATGAATGAGTATGTGTCTTTACTGGAAGAAGTAATGACTGTTGAATACAATAATACCATCTACCAGAGTATATAGCTATTTCATTCTAGGGGAATTTCCAGATTGAGGAAACTGGAAATTGATCAGAATGGGAACTTTAATAAAACATATGCGTATATTTTATACGTATATAATGTAAGATGTTTTCTAGCCAGAATAAGAACCTAAAATCCTGCTGGGTATTTTTAAAATATTTAAGGTTTATTGACATCTTTGGGAGCCTATGCGTGGACAGTCTTTTTCATCAATCTCAAAAGTGTGGTCCATCAACAATTTTATGAAGTTAAATATTGGAATAGAAAAAGTTTGAATGTAAAATATTCAAAATAGTATCCCTGTTCAGGGTTTGCAGCGTGTTATCAGTCTGAATAGTCTATTCCTGCACAAACTTGACCTAATCCAAAAAGCGCATATTGAACACCCTTCTCTCTAAAGGGAATCATGACACGTGATGGTGAGGCAGAGCTGGGTGCCAAGGTAACACTGAAGAGTATCCCAGCACCCACACGAGGCAGAGAAAGGCAGTCCCTTCCCACTGCGGAAGGTCACCACGCTGTTTTCATCACTGCCTACCATAAATACGCTCAGCAATCTAGAGGAAGACGCTCAAATGCCACCACCCAGTTGGACACCCTGAGGTGGGTCTTTGCCCACATTGTCAGGAAACAGGACCACACATGAGTAGACACCAAGCCCCATGAGGCCAAAGCAGCCAACGTTTGATTTGAGGAAGAAATAAACACTTAACGATGTAAAGTGAGAGATGCCTAAATAAACCCATTCTTAGAGTTTGGTTATTTATTAGTTATATGGAAAAGCCATGGCTCCAGGTCTGTGTAACTGGGGTATCTAGGAGACGTGGACTTAGAATTAAATGATAAAAGAGGCACAATTATAAGTTTGGAAAGTCATTTGAATAATTTTTGAACTGCTTAGAACATAAACACTTGTAGTTTGCAAGTTAGAGCTGGCAGGCTCAAACTAGGATTTTTTTTTTTTTTTTTAATATATCAGGGAACAAGAAAGAAAAAAGATGAGAGGAATGAATATATGTATATATATTTTTTCTTTTTCTCAATTCTGCACTCTTTAAAGCCAAGATTGATTTAAGTAGCGTGCTCAGGACAGAAGAACAGACAAATCTGACCCTCCTCTCTTTACTTCCGTAGCTTCAAGCTGCAGCAAGATGCTGCTAAGCCTTCCAGTTGCATTCTTATCACAAACTATCTCGTTTTTAAGTGGTTTATACCCCGTCATAAGATTTCACTCTGAGATGACAACATAAGGTGTCAGTCTGAAGTTTAAGTGTTTAAAAATATTCCAGACCATTTTGGATACAAATAAATTAATAACTGCAAGTGGCTGATTTCCTTTAGGCAGTTCAATGGTCTGGTGAGAAGGGGCTGGAAGTGTCTGACTTTGCATAGATTTCCATCAAAAATGGAAGCTCTGCTGCACACACTCATGGGTTCATACGTGATGTTTTCCCCCAAGACTTGTTTCTAGAGCCTTGAAGATTAGCAGGGCCCTGTTTAAAACTAAGTTGTTTGGGCAGTGGCTCTTCTGCTTTGCAGGTTAGAATTCTATATGAGTGTTCCTTCCTGGAGATTATGTCCAAGAGCAGATCACAGGCCAGTGAAACAAGGCTGGGAGGCCAGAATTAAAGCAGATACTTTCAACTGCTGTTCATATTACATCAGGGGTAAGTAAGCATTAATAATTTAGGGAACTGCCCAATAACAAAGCAAATGAAAGAAAAAAAAATACATATGTATATACCAAATATAAATATATTCTGTAGCTAAATTGAACTCCCCAGCTGAGCCATCCTAGACTTACCTACATGCTTGACCATCTTTAAGAACACAGAGGAGCAAATGATGACAATAAGCCCAAGTATTTGCTACCACTGAGACACCTTCTTCCTCTTGTCCTCTTGTCATTGCCAAGCAAACCTTGAATGCATCGAAAAATCATAAATCCTGTGCAAAAAAGATAAGAATAAAGATATCACACAGGTGAGGAGCTGGACATATGCACAGGAATCCAAGTTTCGGTTCCTACACAGAAATTGCTCGTTGAATGTTCATAAAATTTTTACTTGTCTTTTCTTTATTTGTCATTTTTAAGCCAATTTCTTCCTCTATAAAATAGGAGTATTGAACAAAATTCTCTCTAAAGTATTTGCATCTCTAAAAATATTGGCTTCTATGCATCTAGATGTTATTTCCTCCAAGAATGAAATATACAAGGGACATACCAAGATCTTAGCAACAGAAATATAGGGAAATTTTATTTCTTTACTTGTAAATTGACCCATGATAAATGAAATAACTGAACATGGATTAGGTCATTGCGATCATTAAAGGTCTTTCCTGGGCCCATGCTCCATAACCCCTTACTTGTTCATGGCTGTATTTCCATCACTGGCACAGGGTCTGGCACACAGGATGAGCTCACAATATGTGCAAAATAAATAAGGCATTTAAGGCATGAACAAACTAACCCCGGCAGAGTGTTGTCTTTGTTCGGCAGATGTAAAAATCAGGAGAGAGCGTGCCCGTAGCAATTTAACGAAGCGGAGATCTAAGATTACCCAACTGTACTTTTTGGGAAAATGAGGTGCTTCAGACCATTCCCAGGACAGCTGGCTTAACATCAATACCCCATGTATGTTATGTCCAGAAAACACTTTTTACCTTGACATTCCTACTGACCTTTTGCACCCCTGGCACCTCACAGCACAGGGCCACCCCTGACGTGCTGTAGGAGGTGAGGAATCCTGGGGGAACGCCTGCCTGCAGATGCACAGGTGGGGACTCCTCTTCCCTGCCTGCATCAGACACTCTGCATCCCCTCTCTGTGCAATAAAAATATCACAGCTAGGGCTTCCCTGGTGGCGCAGTGGTTGAGAGTCCGCCTGCCGATGCAGGGGACGCGGGTTCGCGCCCCGGTCCGGGAGGATCCCACATGCCGTGGAGCGGCTCGGCCCGTGAGCCATGGCCGCTGAGCCTGCGTGTCCGGAGCCTGTGCTCCGCAACGGGAGGGGCCACGGCAGTGAGAAGCCCGCGACCGGAAAAAACAAAACAAAACAAAAAAAACACAGCTAATGCCTAACTGAAAACCTGCCTTTTTTGAGCCTGCTTTCCATTTTGAAGGCACCTATTACTAACAGCCAATCCTCAACAGCACTCTTCTTTTTTTCCACTATGATCTAAAAGTTCAAGAGGTAAAATCCACTGTTCTCTTCTGTTTAAGCAACAATCCACTTTTTATTTCTTGATCAAAAGCTACACGAAGGTGACACGTTAAGCTCTGGTTGCCTGGCTTCTCGTCTGATGTCTTACGAGTTATACATACACATATGTAATATGCGTCTCAATATGTAAAAAGAAAAAAGAGAAAAAGAAAGAAAAACTCAAAGAAAGGGGAACAAAAATCTGTGTTTCAAATAATGAGCATGTGCACCTTTTTGTCTCAGGCCTTCATACACAATTTAGCCAGGAAGCCAGGGTAGATCATGATTTAGCTTTTGACATCTCCTGCCTCCAGGCCAGGAGGGACTAATACCGATTTCTGACTCTGAGCCGCAGGAAAAAAAGTGAAAGAGAGAGAGGCCTTTTATTGACTAAATGATAAAGAGGTTTGTAATGATAAATAACAGTCATTTTATTGTGGAATTCCCCAGAAAAGATGCATTCTGCAGTGTCTGAAGGAGCCTAGAAGCTGAGGTTGGTTCCCTATGGAGCCGAACCTGTTAAACTCCAATTTTTACAGCCAGGGATGGGGGTCACAAATTGCGCGGACCTCTCGCTATTAAAACCTCACGCGCACACTATGTACCCCTGGTTGCAGCTTGGCTCAAGGAAAAGTACCAAACGCTGGATCCCAGGGTGATTGGTGGAGGGTGTGTCTGTCTGTCTGCTGTCTGTCTGCCCGCATCCCCTTCTTCTGGCTCGACACACTCGGGTTCGGATGCAGTTCCGCGGCCTCTGTGCTCAGGCTGCTGAAGGAAGCGCTGCCAGTTTTGATCGATAGTTTAATTGTAAACTTTGGGAACAATAATGGATAATTTGGCTTGAACCGTCCATTATGAGCAATGTTGTCTAGGAGAAAACCTTGGAAATTAAACAAGAGTTGGGCCACATTATTGCATTTGTACAACTCACCCAGAGTTAAATAAATCCCCCTTTATAAATGCTGTCCTGGCATCTACGGAGTTCAATAAACATAGGCCCAGGCAGAGAGGGAGAAAAGAAAATAGAAAATAGACCCAAATTAAAACTATTTACTTACTCGTTTCTTCTGAAAGAGTATTATTACCATCAACATCATCATCGTCGCTATGACCCCAATAACTCTTTAAAGGACTCTTTAAATAATGAAACGTCTAAATAAGCAGATAAAGTATTTTTCTGGGGAAGAGTGTTTAATGAAAATTGAAGTCAGTGGGATTAAGGAAAGGTGGATTCACAGAAAAACATTATCCCTAAAATAACCATAGCATTGCTGACTGCTGTAGAACAGACTTCTTAGAGGAATATGCATTTGGACATCAGTTATTTCTTCATAAAGAAATTGTGCAAGAAAAAAAAAACCCAAAATTACCAAGGGAATTGCTCAGTTACATTCAGGGTTTAAAACTACAAGCCCCAAACCAGGGTGTTCCCATGTCCGTGTGAACTCTTAGAGTCTGCAGCCAGTCATCAAAGGGGCTGTCCAAAGTCAAAACCCTCGCCTTTACCCCAGAGACTCAAATATCTGATTAGGGCCTGGGGATAGGGTGGGGCTCCGCTCCCAAGCTGGATGAGGACTTACCGTGGTATCTCACAGGAGCATTTCCCCAAGGAAATATCCAGAAAGAGATTGAGGAAAAAAACTTTATCGTGCAAAATATAAGGACCATATAATGTAGGAGTAAAAGACATGGGGGCTCTGGAGATACCTGATCCAAGGGCAGCTCCGTGACTTACTCATTGCTTGATTTTGACAAGCTTCTTAACCTTTCAGTGCCTGAGTTTAGCCATCCTTTAAATGGGGAGAACAACAGTACCCAGTTCATGGAGTTATTATGAGCATTCAATCAATTAATTCATGAAAAGCACTGAAAACAGTGGAAGGCTCATAATAACTTCTGGCTTCAATAATAATAGTTTGAATTGTTATTCCTCAAAAGTAGTGAGTTGTCAGTTTTTGGCACTTTATTTATTTATTTTTATTTATTTATTTGTGGTACGCGGGCCTCTCACTGCTGTGGCCTCTCCCGTTGCGGAGCACAGGCTCTGGACACGCAGGCTCAGCGGCCATGGCTCACGGGCCCAGCCACTCCACGGCATGTGGGATCCTCCTGGACCGGGGCATGAACCCGTGTTCCCTGCATCGGCAGGAGGACTCTCAACCACTGCGCCACCAGGGAAGCCCTCGGCAGTTTATTTTTAAAAGTCTTTGTATTTCTCATTACAAAGATCTGATCATTCCTTTAGTACATGTGGAGGAGAGACTTTCATTTGACGTAACTTCATTTTTCAATCCATGTTTAATGCTAACCTTCTTTACTGAAACAAGTATTCTAAGTTGTTATGAGATAGGAAGCAAAGGGTGGTTAATAGTGTGTCTTGTAAAAGGCACATCATTGCACCATCTCAATCCAATAATGTCACCGTAACTAGTATAATAGTAAATTACCTCGTAGGTCAGTGGTAAATTTCAGGCCCCACTGGTCCCAAGCCCTAACAGTCTGTCCTTTTAACTACCTCTGGGCCACTAAGCTCTATCTTCACACTCAGGGCTGCTCCTAGATGCCTGGATTAATCCCAAGGTCAGGAAGCCAAACCCAAGAGGCTTGGTGTACTTTGGTTATGAGAAGTGCTCCAGAATCAGATTGGCCTGCCTGGCTTCCAGCTTCACCATGCTTTAGTTGCATGACCTTGGCCATGGACTTGATTACGCTGAGCTCCAGTTTCCTCATTTGTAAAATAAGGATAATAATACCTACCTCTCAGGATTGTGATGGGATTCAAAAACAGTCAGGCAGGTGAAACACGGCCTTAAACATCAGCACTGGGTTCTTGTTATGATTGAAAAAATATTTTTAACCAATAAAGTTTTCTTCTAGCCAGACTCTGAGGCAATGTTCCATTTCTCCTGCCACGGCTCTGTGTTGCCCCTGGCTTCGAGTCTCCCCCATGTGCTCTGCTTTTCTGAATGGGGCTTGTGGCCATGTCCATATTTCAGAGCTCCTATACTGGCAATATACCCATTGTCCCTCTCTTTGTTTACAAAAATAAGGACCTGGCTCAATCTTTCCAGAATTCATGTCGCTGGTGCCCCATCAATCTATGCCATATACAACTAATAATAAGATAAGGCAGACTTACTATTTTTTCTAAAATTTATTTATTTATTTATTTATTTGGCTGCGTTGGGTCTTTGTTGCTGCATACGGGCTTTCTCTAGTTGTGGCGAGCAGGGTCTACTCTTCGTTGTGGTGCGCAGGCTTCTCATTGTGGTGGCTTCTCTTGTTGCGGAACACGGGCTCTAGGCACGCGGGCTTCAGTAGTTGTAGCATGCAGGCTCAGTAGTTGTGGCACATGGGCTCAGTAGTTGTGGCTCACGGGCTTTAGAGCACAGGCTCTGTAGTTGTGGTACAGGGGCTTGGTTGCTCCATGGAATGGGGGATCTTCCCAGACCAGGGCTCGAACCCGTGTCCCCTGCATTGGCAGGTAGATCCTTAACCACTGTGCCACCAGGGATGTCCAAGGCAGACTTATGTTGTAATCGTCATGCTTGGATAAATAAACATGAGGACCCTTAGTTATCAACCGTCAAAATACATATGGAAGATAAGGCTCCAAATGAAAAGAAGTACCATGAAAAACTGAATTATGTTCAGAAGAGGGTCACCAAGATGGAAAAAAGTCTAGAAACCACACTGTAAAAGGAGCCATTTTATAGAAATACAGAAATAGAAGGAAATTTGGGAGACAGTTTATGGCTATCTTAAAGGGCTGTGATGGGGGAAAGTAGGTAGATGTGATTATGGTCAGAACCAGTACCGATAAAAAGAAGAAAATCTTTTCAACCCTTAGAGCATTAGCATCCATGAAAATATCTGCCCCGGAAATCAGACTGTCCCATTCCTGGAGTCCAATTTCTGTGCCAGTACACGGGTTGGAGAGAAGAGTCTTATTTTAAGGAGAGGTGTGGGATTAGACGGCCCCAAATGCCATTCTAATTCTCGGACTTTATGATCTGATCATGCTTCATTAGTGCCTTCGAGTGCTTTGTTGAGTCTCAGAAGCTAATGCTGTAAAATGGATTTGGCAACTAGGGGCAAAGAGCATGCAAGTATACTATCCATTTCTCAGAGCCCCAGCTATGGCTCAGGGGCAGAAGTTTTCTTCCTGAACCATGACAAGGTGAAGAGGGCAAAGGGGCAGCATCATGCATGAACATGAAAACAAGAGCTTCTGACTCCATGAAATGTTCCTTTATCCCTGGCAACTGTAAGCTCAAAAACATTATCATTTTCATTAAAGCAAAAATAACCTCACAGACACATTAGACAAACTTACGGTTACCAAAGGGGAACTGTGGGGGGTGGGGGGAGGGATAAATTAGGAGTTTGGGATTAACATATACACACAACTATACATAAAATAGATAATCAACAAGGACCAACCTACTCAATATTCTGTAATGACCTATATGGGAAAAGAATCTGAAAAAGAATAGATATATGTATATGTATAACTGAATCACTTTGCTGTACACCTGAAACTAACACAACATTGTAAATCAACTATACTCCAATATAAGATAAAAATTAGAAAATAAATAACCTCACTATGAAGAGTGTGTGTAGAATAAATATTAAATTCTTTTGTAAAATATTTCGAATACAGTCCCAACTTGAAGACTCAAAAAATGTCCTTTGCTCTATTTGAGAATATCTTCACTCAGGTACTTACTTTTCTTCATTCTCCAAAGCTCTCTTTCTCTATTATTTAAGAGCATGAATCCTCCCATTGACGGAGGGATCAAATGCCCTCCGTAACCAGATTTAATCTTAGAATATCCGCTTCTCTTCTCTTTGTAGACATTTGATTTAGCTTCACCACACAGAGACTCGGGATGGATAAGCTATTCTTTGCATTGTTATTGACAAATACTTACTTGTTATTGCAATAGACTATGACAATAAATTATGTGCTATTGACCAAATTTTGACAGTGCCATAAAATATTTTAACTTGAACTGACACGGGAGGAGATGATCACGCAGTCATTTCTCCTAAATAGCACCCGGGGGTGCCTAGATACTCCTTTTCCAGAATAAAGAACCCTCCAGGGATTTGAGATGAAGGACCATTACTAACAAGATGTAACTACTCTATAAGGTTTTTATGAAACACATTGTATTAAAAATGCATGTAAAATTGGGATGTTTGCAAACATGCCCTGCCATTCTTGATCTTTAGAAGAAACAAATTAAGGTGCTCACACTAGGAATGTTTGTTAAAAGTACTTCTGCGTGACCTCGTTACTTGAGTGACTGACACATACGTGAATCTAGTAAATTAAATCCTGTGGTCAGAAGTCTTCAACCTGCATTCAACCAAACAGTGGGCCTGGTGAGCATTCTCAAAGCAGCCAGGCAATGAAGCTTTGGGGTTGAATAAATGCCTTGTTTTTATTTATAAATACTGGGTTTTTCCTTCTTAAAGTGGAAATTTTGGAAATATGTTGATTTTTTTTCCAGTGGTGAGTTAAAACTGCCAGTTCTCTTAGTGTCAATTTATTTTGTAATTAATGGGGTTTAATTAAGGTGGACTTCAGGGACATTCTTTTTTTTTACTTCTCCCCTTTTCTCTGGGACTTTAAATCCTATGACTGGTTGGTTGATCCACAGCTATGGAAACTGTCAGGTCTCTGGAGGTTTCCTAGGATAAGTGTCTGGAAGTGTCACACTTGGACAGGCTCATAGGTCCCCATGTTCTAGTCACTGGGAAGCTGTGGAATTTTGTCCTCATCCTGGTCATGGACATTTCACCTGAGAAGGAAAGCAAGGCTTCCAATATTTTAATTTCAGTCCCTTTTAAACAAAATATCTTTCTGCTGGAGATAATTACACCCAGGTACTAAATATTTTATATTCATTTTGATCAGAAGCAAGCATATTGCAAATAATATATGTCTTTCTCTTCATATAGCTACCCATTGGATATTGTGACTTAGAAAAATAAGTATTTACCAAGACACTGAGCTTCTGAGTGTCATATTCATTTAAGCCCTCTAATGGCCTTGCTCACCTTAGTGGGGAAAAAGGGGAATATATTTATACTCAGACGTATGTATTCCCCAAGAGAGGGGCTGCATCCAAATTTACACACAGTTTGACTAAGCAAGAGTTGTCCGCGACCCCACTCATTTTCTTTTTGTGTCATATTACTCTTTCTGAGCATCTTTCCACCTTTCCTTCCTTCATTCCCTAGACAAGTACCCTTCACTCCCATTTGGTAATTTCCCCCTTATTTTTCTTTTCTTCTTTCTAGACTAACAGAGAAGAACAAACCTGACTCCATATTGGATCTGTTCCTTTAGGTCTAACCCTTATGCTCTGTTACCTGTGCTTAGTCAAGCTGACTCTGCACCTTCGTAAAAGAATGTTGTCTATAGCCTGAAATATCTCAGTGCTCTGCCTCTGAGGCTAGACCTTTAAAGGTATAACACCTTTCCATTCATATAGAGATAAGAAGTTGCAGAACAGAAAATAACAATTGTCACGTTGGAGGTTTATAGGAACATCGTGACCAAACCTACATGGACAGCTGCAAGAACAAAGGATTCCAGCAACAAGAAATCTGCAACAACCATTCACAACCCTCCCCTTTTAATATAAAAGGAGCCTGAATTCTAACTCAGGTAAGACGGTTCTTTGGTACACTAATCCACCACCATCTTCTCAGTCTGCTGGCTTTCCAAATAAAATTGCTATTCCTTGAACCAACACCTCATCTCTCAATTTATTACTGGCCTGTCTTGCAGCAAGCAGTTCAAGCTTGGACTTGTTAACAAGACTACTTGGACTATCTCAAGAAAGCTATACGTTTTTTTCCCTAGAAAGTGCACATAAGCCCAAATCTTGTGGACAATTTTGAGGTGTTTATAAATATCAGAGATGCCTTGATGGTCTAAAACCTATATTCTCAACAGAAAGATTGAAAGTCTGCTATGACAATAGCCCTCATGTAAGTTAGTTCCAAAGTCCAATCACTGCTTAAAGGAGCATCACAGCGATCACACGAGTAACATCCCAAGAGTTTCCTGGGGAACCCTAAAACATAAGTATAATACAAATTACTCAATTCCCAAGATTTTCTGGGGCTCAGCAAACTGATTTCTGAGTCCATAAAGCATAAGAAGGGAAGTCTTATAACTGGAAGGATTTTAATTCACTCATTGAGTGTTTACTGTGTGCTGGATTGTTGGGAAACGTGGGCAATGAGGTCTTGCTCCCTTAGGGGCCCTCAGTCTAGAGGGGTCATTGATGACAAATTCTTTCTCCTTAATGTAAGGGCTTTGAGAGAGATGTGCTGGGAACCCTGGCACACCCTTGAGGGCTCACAGATGGCTCACCAGACCTGAGGTACAGTAACAGTTAGCCTGGTGCCATAGACTGAACATCACTGTCCCCTGAAATGCATTTGTTAAATCCTAAGACTCAGTGTGATGGTGTTAGGACGTGGAACCTTTGGAAGGTGATCAGGGCATGAGGGTGGAGCCCTCATGAGTGGGATCAGTGCCCTTATAAAAAAGACTCCAGAGAGCTCCCTTTCCCTTTCTGCTATGTGACCGCAGAGCAGGAAGAAGGCCACTTATGACCCAAGAATCTCTCATCAGACACCAAATGTACCTGAATCTTCATCTTGGACTTCCCAGCCCTCAGAACTGTGAGAAATAAAGTTCTGCTCTTACAAGCCACCCAGCCTACGGTATTCTGTTATAGCAGCCTGAACAGACTAAGACACCTGGTTAAAAGGGAGTGGAGGAGCTCATAGGGGGAGGAAGGGCATGCAGAGAGAGGGAAGCGTGCCAAACAGCCCACTGTGTGAAACGGCACGGTGTCCTAAAGAGCAACAAGTAAATTGGAATACTAGAGCACCAAGTCTGAAGGAAATAGAGGTGGGAACTAAGAGGGCTTATATATATATATATTTTTTTTATTGGAGCATTTATTTATTATAAATGCTTTACAATGTTGTGTTAGTTTCTGCTGTACAGTGAAGTGAATCAGCTATACGTATACATATATCCCCTCCCTCGTGGACCTCCCTCCCCCCACCCATCCCACCCATCTAGGTCATCACAGAGCAGGAGCTGAGCTCCCTGTGCTATACAGCAGGGGGCTTATATTTTGACAGGTGCTTGTATTTTATATTAAGAGCCTTGAAAATTTAAAAAATATGTGAAGTGGAGTCATCTGTTGGATTTTAAGGAGGCAAATGGCATAACTGAATTTGCACTTGAATTTGCACTTTACTTGCATGTCTCCGGCCACGTGCAAAGGGAACCACATGGGGAAAGCATGGAATCAATGAATAGGCGGATGCGATACAGTTTCCTCCTGCTAGGAAATCCTCTTGCATCTTAACTCATCACAAAGGACCACATACATTTCCTTTGTGATGGAAAGGTATGGACTTGGATATACAAAGATAACGTTTCTTTTTCTTTCTTTTCCTCCATAGAAAGAAAGTTGGGGGGGTTTTGTTTTGTTTTGTTTTGTTTTCCTTTCCTTCCTTCAGCTCCAGCTGAAACGTTGGTTCCCAAGTCTTGTCTTTTTAAAAAAAAAAAATGTTTGAACCAGCTAAACATCCTTGACAGAAGCAGCTTTGATGTGTAATGTTCCATGATTTAAATAATGGCTTTCTTCCACATAGACACAGACCTTTTCTGAGAAGTGGCAATTACAGGATTAGGCGCTACTTCAAACATGAATTCTTTGAGCGCTGCTCAGGCCTTCCTTTGTTTCGTTAGTAATTATGTTTTTAAGATGCCTTCACTTGCTTTCTGAGTAATGGGTGCTGGGATTTAACGTCTTTCTCCTTCAAATTTCTAATATAAAGTTGGATTTGTGCCATGCTGGGACTCCTGACCAGAAAACAATCTACCTTCTGAATTTTTTTTTTTTTTTTTTTTTTTTTTTTTTTTTTTTTTTTTTTTTTTTTTTTTTTTTTTTTTTTTTTTTTTGTGGTACGCGGGCCTCTCACTGTTGTGGCCTCTCCCGTTGCGGAGCACAGGCTCCGTACGCGCAGGCTCATTGGCCGTGGCTCACGGGCCCAGCCGCTCCGCGGCATGTGGGATCTTCCCGGACCGGGGCACGAACCCGTGTCCCCTGCATCGGCAGGCAGACTCTCAACCACTGCGCCACCAGGGTTTTAACTTGAATTTCTCTGATGACATGAGATGTTGAGCACACACATACGCTTTCAAATGCTTATTTGCCATATATCTTCTGTGATGAGGTGTCTGTTCAGAGCTTTTGCCCATTTTTGAATTGGTTGTTGGTCCTCTTACTGCTGAGTTTTAAAAATTCTCTGTGTATTTCAGATAAAAGTCTTTTCCCAGATATGTATTTTGTAAATATTTTCTCTAAGTCTGTGGCTTGTCTTCTTATTCTATTGACAGTACTTTCACAAAGCAAAAGTTTGTTCTTACTTTGATCAAGTCCAATTTATCAACTATTTATTTTCTAGATTGTGCTTCGGCGCTGTACCTAAAAAGTTTGAACCATGCCCAGGGCCATCTAGATTTTTCTCTTAGATTATCTTCAAGGAGGTTTAGAGTTCTGCATTTTAAATGTCAGCCTACAATTCATTTTGAGTTAACTTTTGTGAAGGATGTAAGGTCTGTATCTAAATTTATATTTTTGTGCCTGGGTGTACAGCTGTTTCTGCATCATTTGATTCTCTTTTGAGCGTATTGTTTTGTAAGCAAAACCTTCTCCTCGACCACATTATGTAGTGAGACTCCCTCTGTCTCAGTTTCTATGAAACGGAATCTCCAATCACCACATGTCAGGCAGCCTCATGCAGTGACAGCACAGAACTGCAGTCAACATTGCAGTGCAAGCCTCCTTCTATAGGAAGAGCTCATCAGACTCACTCACAGAAGTCTTTTCCCCATATTTAATAACATTTCAGTAAAAACAGTAAGACCCATGGAGAGGAACTACGCCATCAGATTGTTTTAACAGTTACGACTAGTATATAACTATTGCCTCCTTCCACACTTTAGTTCAAGACCCTGGACACATGACTATTAACATTAACAGGACACTAAAGGACAGTAAATTTTAAAGATCATGGCTAATTAATTAAATAAAACATGAAACTGCTATGAAGTGGGTACTCTTGGCTATTTAGCAGTCTAGTAACCGGCTCAGATCTGCATTAGAAACACCTAGGATTTTTAAATTTTTTCTTTCACTTCTATAAGAGACAAAGGCCCTATCCTTAGATGCTGAAAAATAAACACACACATACACACATTCACATACCCAGAGAAATAACCAATCTGCAGGCTCGCCTCAGCAGGACCCAAGTAAAAACTATGTAAAGCATTGAAAAACTACTTTAATTGTTCCACTTTCATTTCATAAGAAAAGAACAGTATGTGAATAAATACATGTATTGGGAGAAATAGTGGAGACAAATCTTTTGTTAATAAAATATCTTCAGAAAATTCAAAGAAGCAATCAGTAGAATCAAAGAAGCAATCTATTTTTATTCAATAGATGGTACTCTGATTAGAGGCCATCAGAGACCACTAATGAATGAAATAGTATTTGCCTTTAATAAGTACGTTTTCATATCACTAGTTTTAAATTTCATTCAGTAACACAAGGTCAGTGAACACCTTTATGGAAAACACAAAAACAAAAACCAGGCTCTGAGTAGATCAGAGGTACAAGGCAGGTCTTAAATTATTTACATTCTCCTTTGTAATTAAAAAATGTCTAAAGTAATCAAATCATAAATCTGCAAATAGCCCTTCTCATTCTGGAGTCAGAATGGTGTGGAAAAAAACCAACACTGAGAGTCAGGGTTCCTGAGTGCTGCTCTCAGCTCAGTTACAAATTTTCCTGGTTCTCTGTTTCCTCCTGCATAAAATAGGGGGGTCAAATTGCATGACTGTCAGCCTCCTTTCAGGTCTAAGTTAGGACTCTATGCACTACCTATAATACGAAATAAACATAAACCTCAAATTAGGAGATAAATAAATGTGTATGAGCATGCCTCTATAGGACACTTGGGAAAGTGTAAGACTATTTAAAAAAAAATAAATTTAGCACACATATATGGAATCAAAAAAAATTATACTGATGAACCTAGTGGTAGAGCAGAAATAAAGATGTAGACGTAGAGAATGGACTTGAGGACATGGTGAGGGGGAAGGGTAAGCTGGGACAAAGTGAGAGAGTGGCATGGACATATATACACTACCAAATGTAAAATAGATAGCTAGTGGGAGGCAGCCGCATAGCACAGGGAGATCAGCTTGGTGCTTTGTGACCACCTAGAGGGGTGGGATAGGGAGGGTGGGAGGGAGATGCAAGAGGGAGGGGATATGGGGATATATGTATATGTATAACTGATTCACTTTGTTGTACAGCAGAAACTAACACAACATTGTAAAGCAATTATACTCCAATAAAGATATTAAAAATAAATACATAAATTTAGACTTACAAAAATGTTGCAAAAATAGTATAGAAAGTTCTCATACACTCTTCACCTGGTTTTTCCTGATGGTAACCTATGGCGTAACCATAAGAAAGTTACCAAAACTGAGGAATTGACATTGGTACAATGCTATTCATTAAACTACAGTCTTTATTCAGGTTTCACCATTTTTCCACTGTTGTCCTTTCTTGGTCCCAAGATCTCACCATGCATTTAGTTGTCATGTCACCTAGTTTCCTTCAATCTTCAATAGTTTCTCAATCCTTCCTTGTGTTCTATGACCTTAGTAGAGTGCTTTGAAAAGTACTGATCTGATATTTTGCAGAATGAGTGCTGGTCTCACGTCCCTCAGTGTGAGTATATATGATATTTTCTTATGATCACATTAAGTTTATACATTTTGGGCAAGAATGCCACAGAATCGATGTGCCCTTCTCAGTATCTCATACCAGAGGTACCTGATGTTGATCTGTAACCCATGAGTTTTTAATGTTTTGGGGTATAATTAGATAACTTTTGTACTCATCTAATAATTTCTTAAGCTTATTAGATGTAAATAAATTTGATTAGTTTTTTGAATTATCAGTAAAAAATATGAAACTCCACCACTTCTAAGTGCAAAGAGTAGATAAACCCTTTATTCCTTCTCTAAGATGGATGTTCAAACATGGAAAAGAGGGATTGGAAATTTAAAAGAGACAGGAGGGCTCTTTCAAACTCACAAAACTAATATGAAATTTCTTTGTACAGGGAGCAACTGTATTTGCAGTTAATAGTCTATCAAAAGCTTAATGGAAATACAAAACAAATGGCAACATGGAAATATCTTAGTCAAGTATATTTGTGAAAGGATACACTCAATGATTTTTCATTTAAAAGATACTGTGGGTGCTGTCTCTATTCGTCTTTAATTAATGCAAGTCTGTGTGTAGTAGTTTTCCACATCCTGTATGCCAAGCCCCTAAAATATGTAAGATAGTACAACTTTATAAACCGATGTCTTGGTCAACTTATCCAATGCATTTAAATTAGCACAATTATTTTTCTACCATGAGGAGGTCTACCTGTTAGAGATATGCTCCCCCACTTAATACCTCTTCTCTTCCTTCTCCCATGTAGACAGTGGGTATAAACCAAGAGAGCAGGATATTACACTCCCAACGGTCAGATAAGATGGAGAATTTTCCTGCTCTATTAAATCTGATGTGTGCTGTGCTGCTACTACCAGAATGTAACTGGAAAGAGTTAAGCAAGAGGTAGATATGTTCTGAAAGTGAAAGAATACCTGGAAAGAAGATGGAGAAAGAAATGGAAAAGAGAGTTGAAGAAAAAAAAAATTCAGGTGTGAGTTTAAGAACAGCATGTAGATCTATCACTGCATTTAAAGTTAGTAAAGCACGTTTGCTGGCTTAGAAATACTACAATTCAGAGATCTAAAAATATATCTAAACTTTAGAAATGAATTCAGTTGTAGTTGGAAAAAAGAGAAAGAAAATGAAAAAAAGTTACTGAATCCCATATAAATTAAATTAAAATAATAACAAAAAGGATTCAGAAATGAAACAGCAAAATTGTAGAGAGAAGTAATTATGAAGTTCTTATATTATGAGGTACATTTACATGTTACTATTTTCCTTTTAATAACCTAAAAGAAAAACTCTTTATAAAAAGCTCTTGAATCTGAGAAATGATTTTTATTTTTTTCAAAGATGAAAATCTGATGTCATCTTTGATCCCCCTTTTCTTTGTATTTTTTTATTATATACTTTTTAAATGCAAACCTTAGTCAAAAATCAAGGGGAAACACAAAACCACAAGTGTAAGAACATTAGTTAATCCAATGGATACCTTCTTCTGCAAATTAGTCAGAAAAGATAACAAAAACTTTTATTTTTTTGGTTGTTATTTCCAGAGCAATGACAGTGATTCTTAACTATGCTGTTCTGGTTTGTACCTTCAGGGCATTTTGTTCAGGTCTCGGGGCTCTGGATCCAACAGGTCTTTGACCAACAAAATTCTGAGTGACAGTTAATAATTTTCTGGATGTCTAATAGGTGATAGAAAAAGAGTGGAAATAAATAGCTGTTTCTAAATATCTGAAGCATTGTCAAGTGGAGCAGAGATGAGATTCATTCACTGAGACCCTTTGAGGACAACAAAACCCAAGCAGGTGAAAACTGCAGAAAAAGGATAATAGCTCATTGTAAGAAAGAACTGCCTAAAATTATTTTGTATGCAAATATGTCGCCAGACATATTTCAAAGGAGATGGTACATTTCCCATCACTAGAAATAGAGAGGAAAATGGAGTGACCTCTTATTATGAATGCTGTAGAGTGGGCTTATTCATCTGCTAAGGTTGTACTAAATAATCTTAATGTTTCCTACTAAATCTAAGACTTCATATATGTAAAATGGTTATGTAAAGTATATTAAATATTTTAAATGCCTTAAAGGTGTTCATCTATTTAAAAAGCCCTCAGTCCATTATTTTGTATATTGATGAATGAAGCCTTTTGCAGTATATGAAACTCTCTTAAATTTTCTATTTTGAACCTAAAGATTTTATGTCTTTTGTACATAATGTAATAGATAAATAAATAGATGAGAGAGAGAGATAACAGATATTAAAAGTGATTCAGTTATATATTTACATATATAGTTATTCAAGCTAATAAACTAAATAAATCAATCCAAAAAAATCAAGATTATAATTTCCACTTCACATGGCTTTCTGTTACAATTTTTGTTGTTGGTTTTGTTGTTGAAGCACATACGAGGCCTAAAATAAATGAGCCTGTACCCATTTTCAAATAAAATTTTAAAATGCATTTCCTAAATAAAGACTTTTATCATTAATAACCCAATTCATTTATGATGAGTTCTGGAAAGGGTCCAAGAAAGTTAATTTTTGTGAGGACTCTGTCATATTTCCATTTAAATCTATTCTACTTCTATTGTTTTTAAGTGGCCACATACTGGTTCCATGCTTCCTTCACTTTTTTTTGGAAAAAGGGATGTCAGAGAACACAAAGAACTAGGACTGATATAAAAAAATAAGAATAAGAGGGGTGGAAAGACCACTTTCCTCAAGTCATTATTTCAGCCTTTTAGTTTATTTCCTCATTTATTGAGGATGGATGAGAATGAGACATTGAACTGCCCTACCAGGGACCAACATTGTCCAAACAATTAAAATAGTATGATACGGTGAGGGCCAAAATTCAAGTTAAAGAAAGCCAAATAAGGACTACTGACTGCAGCAGATAACTAATCAATCAGCAAAACACTGTATATCAAAAGTGGTGAGCACATGCAGCACATAGAAGGCCCTGGAAAATAAATCAACTTGCAAAGATGGTAAGAAGACTAGGAGGATTTCCTCCAACTGTACAAGACTGGGGGGCCTCTAAGATGCAGTTCTCAGCTACAAAGTCTTGACCCAAACATTTAAATGGGAGGGAGAAAAAGGGGAGGATCTATAACTAAATTAACTGGCATAGTATGTCACCAAAGCTTATCTTACCCATATTCTCATCTACAGGACAATCTATGCTATAATAAATACATAATGATGGTGATGATGACAAGCAAATTAATTTATAAACCTAGACACACCCATGGAAGTGTGCTTCTCATTTGAGCATCGTCATGGAAAAAATAAAAATACTTTCATAATATACTCTTCTGAAAAAGATGATAAAAATATAGATTTTTTAAAAAGGGAAGAATCCATTTCCAATGACTCTTCTGTGAGGATTAATAAGATGTTTATGTCTTCATACACCAACAAATGTCTACTAAGCACCTAAAGGTACTGACTTCTCCAACCCAGTCTTCCCATTGTGGCTGGAGGACTGTTCTCAACCTCAGATCTGACTGAGCCCCTTCCCCACTTCAACCCTTCAAAGCCTTCTCACGGTCATGGCCAGTCAGACTCTGTCCAGCCTCCTCTTACCACTCCGTCTTTTATGCTCTATTATCCATGCTTTTTGAACAGCTATTAAGTCGTGTTCCTCTGAGCACGATCACTCACCTTGACATTTTTGTACCACCTGTGCCCTCACTATGGATATATTGCAGTAGACTGCCTTTCATCTGTCTACCTCTCACTTATCTTTCAGGTTTCTGTCTCAATGTCCCTTCCCAGGACTTCCCAAGACTCTTTCAACTGGATTGCATAGGCCCACCAAGTACCCTCTACTTTTCCTACAAAGGCACAGAACATTTGACTACTTGTTCCATTCCTTTGTCTATCTTCCCTGATAAAATGTAAACTTGATGATAAACGGAATGCCTTTTCCCCAGTAACTAGCACAAGGTTTGGTACATAATTGGAATACAAAAAATGATTTGTTGAAAGAATGAATAAATGCACGAAGTAGAGAAACAGGGAATATAAGTGACCAGTATGGCAACAGAGTTGATTACACAGCTGAGTAGATTGCCTCATCCATATATAATGCGTTAGCCTCGTTCCTAAGCATTTAGCCACAAGAGTGATCCTTCCTGCAGACTGGGAAAATGGAGACAGAACACTTGGTGCCTCTTCTAAGTCATACAATTACACACCGGCAGAGGCGGGGTGAGAACCCCCGTCTCCAGACACTTTCGGTTCCTCCCCCAAACTGAGATTTACTTTATCGTGCTGTCACAGAAAAAAACACCAATCACTGGATTAAGTCCCCCCTCAAAGAATAAGGGGAATATATTAAATGGATCAATACCAAAGCGAGATATAAGTGTAGTTTCTCTAGAAGTTTTACTTCCATTAACTAACTTACCAAGGAAAAGTATTCCACAAATAATCCATGGGTATAAAATGCTCCTGGAAAGAACTAGGAAAAGGATTGAATTTGCTGGAGGCGTTTCCAGATAAAACTATCTATATTATGTTCCGCCAGTAAAATTGGAAGCATCAGAGGACACAGACATGCCCAAAACCTGATTTTCAATCCCCTGATAGTTTATCAGATTGCTGGCATCATCATGTTTTTGTAATTAAGCAGAATAGATTTGGTCACACGTAATAACTAAAAAACAAGACAGCTTCTCTAGCGTTAGAACACTGTGTCCTCAACGTAACAGGACTTACTCTGTGTGAAATGAGAGAACATTCTGGTGAGCATAAAGCAAACCACACACTGCCCTCTGGCCTTGCTGTGCTGAGACTGAAAAGGTCTTATCAGCCCTTTTCAGATTATCCAACTCCATTGGACTTTGGGCTTTCTTCTGTGTCTGCAGCTGTTTACCTTTATGGTATAATCTGAGATTAAATATAGGGGGAAAGACAAAAAATAAATTGTAAGAATTGTACTTAAGATATAATAGTCCCACTAGGAGACATGCAACATTTAAACCTTGAACACCAATGGCCATGTGGAACGCTACCATGGTCTGAGCAATAAATCAAACACACATGGCTATGACCTACATTTATATACCCGAAAGGCTCCCTGGTGAAAGATAAGCATCTACCTTTTCATTTTCATAGAAGTGCAATAGGAATAGAGTAGCCTTAAAGTTCTAGTGAGAAAGAAAAAAACATTTAAAACGTGTTTGCAGAAACCTGTTACAAAGTCTTAATGCCATACTAGATTTGTACCCAGGGATACATGGGCAAATGTGTAGGATTTTTGTAGACTGAACTTGACTATGAAGATGTAGGCATTGTCGCTTTATCCTGAGAACGTCACTACATTACCATTCGCAGCTTCTCAGAATTTCTGAGCATTGGACAGTAAATCCATTGCACCTCCCTACTTAATTCACAGAGTCTTCTGGATGATCACCGACGTGTGTTTCTTAAATTTGTTTGTTCCTTTCCTTGAAGGCTGTTGCAGTGTGTTATGAGCATGGAAGTCAAAACATCTGGATGCCAAATGCCCTCCTCTGCCTGCTGTCAATCAAGCTGACTCGATGCTCTGTCCCAGGTCACCATTCCTCTTTGGCTTCTAGTAACAGATCTCTGAGAAATGACACACAGCCAAACAAATATTGGTTTGCAAATGTCTATCAATCCTTAAAAGACCTTCGTTCTTCAAATACGGGCTATACAAGCCTGTAGACTTATGGCGTCCTCATAACCCTCCCAAATTTCAGGTGTGCCCGAGTCACCTGTTGGTGCTAATTACCACTGCTCATTTTATACCCAAGTTGATTTAAACATGTCAATTGGTATTTGAGGCTTTTTGAAGATTGTGATTTTTTACCACTTTCACGGTGAAGGAAATTTTCCTGTTTTCTTTCAACTTTTTTTTTTTTTTTTGGTCTTTTGCTCTTTGATTATTTCTAGAGCAATAATCAAAGTAAAATTTTAGTTTAAAAAAAAAAGGGTAGGAAGATGGCAGAGAAACCATTCATAGGTCCATGTTTCCCACTTTATCTGTGGCAGCTTTGTTGGAAAACTAATACGGTGTTCAAAAGAAATGGATCAGGCTTCCCAGGCACAATGGTTGGGAATCTGCCTGCCAATGCAGGGGACACGGGTTTGAGCCCTGGTCCGGGAGGATCCCACAAGCTGCGGAGTAACTAAGCCCATGGGCCACCAACTACTAAGCTTGCACTCTAGAGCCCACGTGCCACAACTACTGAAGCCCACGTGCCTAGAGCCCATGCTCCATAACAGGAGAAGCCACTGCAATAAGAAGCCCACACACTGCAACGTAGAATAGCCCCCGCTTGACGCAACTAAAGAAGGCCCGCATGCAGCAACAAAGACCCAATGCAGCCAAAAATTAATTAATTAATTAATTAATTAATATTTTTTTAAAAAGGAATCTGGAAAGAAGGGACTTCCCTGGTGGTGCAGTGGTTAAGAATCTGTCTGCCAATGCAGGGGACACGAGTTTGATGCCTGGCCCAGGAAGATTCCACATGCCACGGAGCAACTAAGCCCGTGTGCCACAAATACTGAGCCCGTGTGCCACAACTACTGAAGCCCATGTGCCTAGAGCCTGTGCTCTGCAACAAGAGAAGCCACTGCAATGAGAAGCCTGTGCACCGCAACAAAGAGTAGTCCCCACTCAACGCAACTAGAGAAAGCCCGTGCACAGCAATGAAGACCCAACGCAGCCAAAAATTAATTAATTAATTAATTAATTAAATTTTAAAAGAGAAAAGAAACTGGATTGAAAATCCGAGATCTACTGCTGGATAGAAGGAGATGTCAAAAGATTAAGGGAGGTCACAGACTATTGGAAAAAGTAGGCAAAAGATGTCAAAAATATTATAAAGTGTGATAGGGGATGCACCAGATACAGGGTAACACCAAGGAAGGCACCAATCCAGACAGAAAGAGAGCTAGAATATTCCTTGCAGCAGGTGATAGTTCCACAGAGCAGGAGGTTCTAATGAGAACAAATCAGGCAGAAAAGAAGGGAAATATTGCAGGTTCCAGGCCCACAATTGTCCAAAAGCAAGAAGATGTGTGTGCCCTTGGCATGCCCCTGAACTCGCTGACAGGCAACATGGACATCAGGAATATTCAGAGCGGAGATAGACATGGTGATTATGAGAAATAATAAACTTCCCTCTTTGCTTTACCAAAAACAAGAAAGGAAGGAAAGGAGGGATGGAGGGAAGGAAGAAAGAGGGAAGGAGGGAGAGGGAAAGAGAGAAAGAAGGAAGGAAAGGAAGGAAGGAAGGAAGACAAAAAGAAAGAAAAGGGCTTCCCTGGTGGCGCAGTGGTTGAGAGTCCGCCTGCCGATGCAGGGAACACGGGTTCGTGCCCCGGTCCGGGAAGATCCCACGTGCCGCGGAGCAGCTGGGCCCATGAGCCATAGCCACTGAGCCTGCGCGTCCGGAGCCTGTGCTCTGAAACGGGAGAGGCCACAACAGTGAGAGGCCCGCGTACCACAAAAAAAAAAAAAAAAAAGAAAAAAAAAGAAAGAAAGAAAAGAGAGAGGGAGGAAGGAAGGGAGTGAGAAAGGAAGGATGGGAGAAAGTAAAGGAAGAAAGAAACTGGATTGACATATTCAGAGGCGCACCACTGAGTCCAGGAAAAAGACCAGAGACATCTTGGGAAAGATGGGAGAAGGTGATTTGCAGTAAATGTGTATTTTCACACGAATCTCATTGGGATCACCTAGAGAGAAAAATTGAGTTTTCTGCTTTCAACAACTGATGTGACCCAAGAAAAGAAATACTAAATTCAGTCTCAAAGCACCATCCACATGTAGTGGTAGTTACGCTAACACATTTTCAACTGGCACCAACCAACAGAATCGTCTTGATCCCAGTAGGTGATAACATGAAATACGACAGTGTTCAAAATATACAAATCTTCTACTTCGTGTTTGTTGAACTTTGGTTTCCTCCATATTATGAACATATGAAGTTGAAAGTCTAGTCTTATGTCTTTGGTCCGTTAAGTTTTAGAGTGAGCGAGAATTGGTTAAAACTTGAATAAGAGCTATTTTATTCATAATGTTCTCTAAATTGGCCTTCATATTTAACTTCCTAAATAGTCAGAAGCGGTTTATATTTTAACTTAAGTTGTGAACAACAGCTGGAACTATTACCAGCAATAGTTGGTAATAGTTCTGCAATGAAGACCCAATGCAGCCAAAATAAATAAATAAGAAATGGTAATTTTAAAAAATAAAATAAAATCTAGCCATCTTTATAACAACTATTTTGTGAGACAATGGATTTGATTTCCAAGCAACTTTCCATATAAAACTCATTAAAACCAGGGGCTGCTCGCCATACCGTCATACCTGAGGTTTAACGTAGCATGTGGGCTGAGGGAGAGGCATGGGAGAAACATTTTAGAGCAGAAGCGGGCCATTTAATTAATATAAACATTTGGAGAAATCACTGCGTGGGTGAATCTGGTAGTACCCTTTGTGCATCTGAGGTTTTGACTAACTCTACCCGTTTGTACAAAGTTGTTACAGTCCTGTTTTCAAAGTGCTTCCTAAGCACTTGAGCAAGTTAAGGCGTTTAATACTTCTCGTCCTCCTACTCAGAAGCAGCAGAGATGCATTTAGTTAGAACCTCCAGTTAAGGACTGAGTCCCTTGCAACATTGCTCTTGTTTCCTTGTAATAGATGAACAGGATCTCCCTCAATTGTGTTCTGAGGAATGTTTAATTCAAGTGAATGAGCAATTGAATAATTTAATGTTTGCTATGGATGGCAATTTTTTTTAACATGAAAGATGCCTTAAGTTCACATTTTTTTTCTTTTCTGCTATCTCTTCTCTGGGGAGGAACAGTATAAGATTCTGAAAAGAGCATGGCCTTTGGAACTTGTCAGACCTGCATTTTGTTTTGTTTTGTTTTTTGGCCACGCCATGCAGCATGCAGGATCTTAGTTCCCCGACCAGGGATCGAACCTATGCCCCCTGCAGTGGAAGCACACAGTCTTAACCACTGGACTGCCAGGGAAGTCCCAGACCTGCATTTTGAATCCCCTTTCTGCAACTTTGTGGCTGTGGGACTTTGGGAAATTTGCTTAGCTTCTCTGAACCTGTTTCCTAAACTACAGAATAGAAATGGAAGTGATCCATGGAAGGATCGCTGTGAGCATCGGATGCGTGGTAACACACCTGGGCCAGCGCCTGACTCGTGATGGGCATTTCAGATGTGTGCCTCTCCTCTCCTCCTCTCCAGTTCTGTTGGAACTAATTCAAGCGCCACTCTCGCAGGCGGTGCATATGAGAAAGGTATTTGCTGCTCCATTGCTTCCAGAGGAATGTTTTCAGGCCACATTAACCTAGGACTAAAAAAAAAAAAAAAAATAGTCTTCCCGCTCTTCCTGGCTATTTCAGTACCCCCGATGCCACTTGAAAGTAAAATCCCTCCTCCCCACCCACCTCAAATGTTTCTCAGATTCTAGAAAAATCCTTCACTTTCCTCTTCAATCCAAATTAAAACAGTGGCTCTGCCACTTTTTGCTGTGTGACATTAGTCAAGTTACTTAACCTCTCTGTGCCTCCACTGTCCTGTCTGTAAAATGGGAATACTAAAAGGATCTAACTCACAGAGTTGTTTTGAGGAATACAAGGGTTCCTACAGGTGAAGCACTTAGAACATTTCCAGGCATAGAGTCAGTGCTCAAGAACTGGCTGTTGTCACACTCCGCTCCAGCTTCCTGGGGCTGCCAACCTGGTTTCCTTCTTGTGATTGAGGCTGCTGATGTTTGTTTCCCGGCACTACCTTTGTATAACCTGAAACTGTCCACAGCCAGTCTGACCACAGCCACAAGTCAGGGATGGGTTCTCGAGGGTCTCTGAGCAGCCACCTATGAGCTGAGCTTTCTGCTACCTGGGACATCCTGTGACCATGTGATCACCCACTATAAGACCCTTACAGCCATGCAGCTGTGTTCCTGCAAAACAGAAACATTTGTTTCTGTTTTTTTTTTTTTCCTCTCTCATAGCTCCCTCCCTCACATTCAGGCATGATCTCCCAGGGCCGGACCAGGGGGTGATATGGGTGACGAATCCTCCTCTGATCTCAGAATCACCCTTTCTGACCATGAAGCATTTTCTTTGGCTCCAGCTTCTGTGCTTTGATTTCTCCCACCCTGGAGGTGAACACTGTTAGGAAGACCCTTCAATACCTCCTACAACCAAGGCTACTCCTGAGTCTGCCTCGCATGCCTGAACCTTGGGTCCCACTTCATCTGAATTCCTTCCTCTTGGAGATGCAAGTCAGTGAAATAAACTCCTAGAGGCGTTTCAGGCACCAAATGTCCTTGTTTGAAAAATAAAGTGTGATTTCAAGAAACAGCCATAGTACCTGCTACTACTCTATCAGAAAATATAGAGGAAGTAGTGCTAGATGCTACAGAGAAAGGTTGTTTTCTCCCCTTTCTTCAGGGTCATCCTTAATCTAATCTGAAAGAGAGGAGCTACAAATGCCTCTTATAGACATCTGTACACAGATTGTCATTGTCATGTGCTAAATTGTTGACATTTCTTGCCAGAAGAATGCTCTGGGGAAAACCATTGATGAATATATGCTACTTTGGTTTCACCTTGTCAATGTTAAGTAGAAATCTTTTTCTGAGGTTATAGTTGAGATATGCCCAGCAAAGTCATGATGAGCAACCAAGCAAATGTGCCAGAGTAGCAGCAAACCTTGATAACAGCCCCTGTGCCAGTACTGATCTCAAAGGCATCACAGCTTGTCCCTGGTAAAGGAGAAAGCAAATTTCCCCAATTGTCTTGGAGTCCAGTCTGAAATACATATATATTATTTATGAAATTTCATCATTAGAAAGAAATCTCCATGCATGCCAGAAATTTAATGTCTCATTTACTACATGATCACCAGTCTAGCATGATTTTTCTTTAATGTTCATTCAGAGTTAATGATTATTTTGTAAGTGAGAGATACATCCCAGATGTATGGAAATTCACTCACATTCATTCATTCATCCTTCCATCCAGCAAATATTTATTTAGACCCTACCAAAGGCACGTGGAGGAATGAATTAACAAATGAATGAATGAAGTTTTTTAAATATCAGAATTTAAGACAGCTTGCACTTGAATTTATGGATATTTTGAGCCAGTCAGGCTCCAAAATTAACAGACCCTAGAATAAGTTTTTTAATGCTCATTCAGAGCTAATGATTATTTCAAATATGAAACGTAAACACCAAAGTTGAGCAAATGTAAAGTATATTTTGAAAGAAACAGCTAGTAATTTTATTCCAGAGGTCTCACTCAGCAAAATCTAGTCCAGATGTGTCTGAATCTACATCTAAATGTTTTTTATAGCTACTTAATCTTAAATCATGGAAGACTGTGATCCTAAAATATAGAATCCACAAGTTCTTATAAAGGTTCAATGATTGCTCAAGATATTGGCAAGCCACTGACATTATCCAACTCTTTTGGGACCTGAATTTGTGACACTTTTTCTTAGCTCTAGATTTTCACTCTTCGGTTTGTTATAGATCTCAATATAAAGATATGTATATATGCTCTGTGGGAATAAAAAAAGAAAAAGTATTGTCTTTCCTTCATTCTTCATATTGAGGAAAATTATCTGGTTTTTAACAGGTCTTACATATATATAGATAGCAGTGGATTTAGTGAGTTCAACTTGGATTATATCCTGTGATGTCAATGCTGTGTGTTTTGGTATCAATTATGGTTCTAATTGCAATCATGAAGTTATTTTGAATTAACCACTTTAAATAGGAATTATAGCCTTTGTGTATGATACTTTTGTTAAAAAATAAATAAAGATGAAAGCCCTGAAAAAGATAGTAGCAGATACCGATTTGATTTTTGAACTATTTTAGAGTACAGTCTATACCTGGTGTTCTAAATTGATTCAGTTTTTGTTATTATTCTTTATATCTGCCCATTTTTATCTAAAACGTTTCAATAACCATTTCTATCATTATATTAAAATTAAATTAGGTACATTTGAGATGCATGAACCTTTGCAAACTTACAGAGCTACAGATTTGAACATGAGCTGGGGGCTACCTTTGTTTTGACTCTGTAAGTTAGTCACTCCTCCCCTCAGAATGTGTGTTAAAAAAACTGGCTCAGTTAAAAGGCGCTTCATGAAAGATGCTTTGACATCCACACAGGGTTTAGAAACCCACAGATAAACACCAAAAAGAATGTGAAACAAAAAAGCCCCAATTAAGCTTGTTTTAATTCAGCTAGAGATTAAATAACTAATCTCTAATTTTTTATCTGTTACATTTTATGCCAATCAAAAATCTTCCAGACGACTTCCGGGTAAGATGGCGGAAGAGTAAGACGCGGAGATTAACTTCCTCCCCACGGATACACCAGAAATACAGCTACACGTGGAACAACTCCTACAGAACACCTACTGAACGCTGGCAGAAGACCCCAGACCTCCCAAAAGGCAAGAAACTCCCCACATACCTGGCTAGGGCAAAGCGGAGAGATTCCCGCACAGAGGAGCGGTGCCGAGCGGCACTCACCAGCCCGACAGGCTTGTCTGCTCGCACGCCGGGGCGGGCGGCGCTGGAAGCTGAGGCTCGGGCTTCAGTCAGAGCGCAGGGAGAGGACTGGGGCTGGCGGCGTGAACACAGCCTGAAGGGGGCTAATGTGCCACAGCTAGCCGGGAGGGAGTCCGGGAAAACTCTGGAGCTGCCGAAGAGGCAAGAGACTATTTCTTCCCTCTTGGTTTCCTGGTGCGCGAGGAGAGGGGATTAAGAGCGCTGCTTAAAGGGGCTCCACAGACGGGCGCGAGTCACGACTGAAAGCGCGGAGCCCAGTGACGGGCGTGGGACGCTGGGGCTGCTGCTGCCGCCGCCAAGAAGCCTGTGTGCGAGCGCAGGTCACTGTCCACACTGCCCTTCCGGGAGCCTGTGCAGCCAGCCACTGCCGGGGTCCCGGGATCCAGGGCGGCTTCCCTGGGAGAACGCACGGCGCGCCCCGGGCTGGTGCAACGTCACTCCGACCTCTGCCGCTGCAGGCTCGCCCCGCACTCCGTGCCCCTCCCTCCCGCCCGGCCTGAGTGAGCCAGAGTCCCCGAAGAGGCTGCTCCTTTAACCCTGTCCTGTCTGAGCGAAGAACAGACGCCCTCCGGCGACCTACACGCAGAGGCGGGGCCAAATCCAAAGCTGAGACCCAGGAGCTGTGAGAACAAAGAAGAGAAAGGGAAACCTCTCCCAGCAGCCTCAGAAGCAGCGGATTAAAGCTCCACAATCAACTTGATGTACCCTGCATCTGTGGAATACATGAATAGACAACAAATCATCCCAAATTGAGGAGCCAGGAGTCAGTGCTGTGCCTCTGAGGTGGGAGAGCCAACCTCAGGACACTGGTCCACAAGAGACCTCCCAGCTCCACATAATATCAAACGGCGAAAATCTTCCAGAGATCTCCATCTCAACACCAGCACCCAGCTTCACTCAACGACCAGCAAGCTACAGTGCTGGACACCCTATGCCAAACAACTAGCGAGACAGGAACACAACGCCACCCATTAGCAGAGAGGTGGCCTAAAATCATAAAGAGTCCGCAGACACCCCAAAACACACCACCAGACGTGGACCTGCCCACCAGAAAGACAAGATCCAGCCTCATCCACCAGAACACAGGCACTAGTCCCCT
Source organism: Hyperoodon ampullatus (assembly GCF_949752795.1). Classification (NCBI taxonomy): domain Eukaryota; kingdom Metazoa; phylum Chordata; class Mammalia; order Artiodactyla; family Ziphiidae; genus Hyperoodon; species Hyperoodon ampullatus. Next base: position 99,481,486 of record NC_136923.1, read on the forward strand.
CCACCAGGAAGCCTACACAACCCACTAAACCAACCTTAGCCACTGGGGACAGACACCAAAAACAACGGGAACTACGAACCTGCAGACTGCAAAAAGGAGACCCCAAACACAGTAACATAAGCAAAATGCGAAGACAGAAAAACACACAGCTGGAGAAGGAGCAAGATAAAAACCCACCAGACCTAACAAATGAAGAGGTAATAGGCAGTCTACCTGAAAAAGAATTCAGAATAATGATGGTAAAGATGATCCAAGATTCTATTTCCAAGATCGAAAATCTTGGAAATAGAATAGACAAAATGCAAGAAACAGTTAACAAGGACCTAGAAGAACTAAAGATGAATCAAGCATCGATTAAAAACACAATAAATGAAATAAAAAATACTCTAGATGGGATCAATAGCAGAATAACTGAGGCAGAAGAACGGATAAGTGAGGTGGAAGATAAAATAGTGGAAATAACTGCTGCAGAGCAAAATAAAGAAAAAAGAATGAAAAGAACAGAGGACAGTCTCAGAGACCTCTGGGACAACATTAAATGCACCAACATTCGAATTATAGGGGTTCCAGAAGTAGAAGAGAAAAAGAAAGGGACTGAGAAAATATTTGAAGAGATTATAGTTGAAAACTTCCCTAATATGGGAAAGGAAATAGTTAATCAAGTCCAGGAGGCACAGAGAGTCCCATACAGAATCAATCCAAGGAGAAATACGCCAAGACACATATTAATCAAACTGTCAAAAATTAAACAGAAAGAAATCATATTAAAAGCAGCAAGTCAAAAACAACAAGTAACACACAAGGGAATCCCCATCAGGATAACAGCTGATCTCTCAGCAGAAACTCTACAAGCCAGAAGGGAGTGGCAGGACATAATTAAAGTGATGAAGGAGAAAAACCTGCAACCAAGACTACTCTACCCAGCAAGGATCTCATTCAGATTTGATGGAGAAATTAAAACGTTTACAGACAAGCAAAAGCTGAGAGAGTTCAGCACCACCAAACCAGCTTTACAACAAATGCTAAAGGAACTTCTCTAGGCAAGAAACACAACAGAAGGAAAAGACCTACAATAACGAACCCAAAACAATTAAGAAAATGGGAATAGGAACATACATATCGATAATTACCTTAAATGTAAATGGATTAAATGCTCCCACCAAAAGACACAGAGTGGCTGAATGGATACAAAAACAAGACCCATATATATGCTGTCTACAAGAGACCCACTTCAGACCTAGAGACACATACAGACTGAAAGTAAGGGGATGGAAAAAGATATTCCATGCAAATGGAAACCAAAAGAAAGCTGGAGTAGCAATTCTCATATCAGACAAAATAGACTTTAAAATAAAGACTACTAGAAGAGACAAAGAAGGACACTTCATAATGATCAAGGGGTCGATCCAAGAAGAAGATATAACAATTGTAAATCTTTATGCACCAAACATAGGAGCACCTCAATACATAAGGCAAATACTAACAGCCATAAAAGGAGAAATCGACAGTAACACAATCATAGTAGGGGACTTTAACACCCCACTTTCACCAATGGACAGATCATCCAAAATGAAAATCAATAAGGAAACACAGGCTTTAAATGATTCATTAAACAAGATGGACTTAATTGATATTTATAGGACATTCCATCCAAAAACAACAGAATACACATTTTTCTCAAGTGCTCATGGAACATTCTCCAGGATAGATCATATCTTGGGTCACAAATCAAGCCTTGGTAAATTTAAGAAAATTGAAATTGTATCAAGTATCTTTTCCGACCACAATGCTATGAGACTAGATATCAATTACAGGAAAAGAGCTGTAAAAAATACAAACACATGGAGGCTAAACAATACACTACTTAATAACGAAGTGATCACTGAAGAAATCAAAGAGGAAATTAAAAAATACCTAGAAACAAATGACAATGGAGACACGACGACCCAAAACCTATGGGATGCAGCAAAAGCAGTTCTAAGAGGGAAGTTTATAGCAATACAATCCCACCTTAAGAAACAGGAAACATCGAATAAACAACCTAACCTTGCACCTAAAGCAATTAGAGAAAGAAGAACAAAAACATCCCAAAGTTAGCAGAAGGAAAGAAATCATAAAAATCAGATCAGAAATAAATGAAAAAGAAATGAAGGAAATGATAGCAAAGATCAATAAAACTAAAAGCTGGTTCTTTGAGAAGATAAACAAAATTGATAAACCATTAGCCAGACTCATCAAGAAAAAAAGGGAGAAGAATCAAATCAATAGAATTAGAAATGAAAAAGGAGAAGTAACAACTGACACTGCAGAAATACAAAAGATCATGAGAGATTACTATAAGCAACTCTATGCCAATAAAATGGACAACCTGGAAGAAATGGACAAATTCTTAGAAATGCACAACCTGCCAAGACTGAATCAGGAAGAAATAGAAAATATGAACAGACCAATCACAAGCACTGAAATTGAAACTGTGATAAAAAATCTTCCAACAAACAAAAGCCCAGGACCAGATGGCTTCACAGGCGAATTCTATCAAGCATTTAGAGAAGAGCTAACACCTCTCCTTCTCAAACTCTTCCAAAATATAGCAGAGGGAGGAACACTCCCAAACTCATTCTACGAGGCCACCATCACCTTGATACCAAAACCAGACAAGGATGTCACAAAGAAAGAAAACTACAGGCCAATATCACTGATGAACATAGATGCAAAAATCCTCAACAAAATACTAGCAAACAGAATCCAACAGCACATTAAAAGGATCATACACCATGATCAAGTGGGGTTTATTCCAGGAATGCAAGGATTCTTCAATATACGCAAATCAATCAACGTGATACACCATATTAACAAATTGAAGGAGAAAAACCATATGATCATCTCAATAGATGCAGAGAAAGCTTTCGACAAAATTCAACACCCATTTATGATAAAAACCCTGCAGAAAGTAGGCATAGAGGGAACTTTCCTCAATATAATAAAGGCCATATATGACAAACCCACAGCCAGCATCGTCCTCAATGGTGAAAAACTGAAACCATTTCCACTAAGATCAGGAACAAGACAAGGTTGCCCACTCTCACCACTCTTATTCAACATAGTTTTGGAAGTTTTAGCCACAGCAATCAGAGAAGAAAAGGAAATTAAAGGAATCCAAATCGGAAAAGAAGAAGTAAAGCTGTCACTGTTTGTAGATGACATCATACTATACATAGAGAATCCTAAAGATGCTACCAGAAAACTACTAGAGCTAATCAATGAATTTATTAAAGTTGCAGGATACAAAATTAATGCACAGAAATCTCTGGCATTCCTATATACTAATGATGAAAAATCTGAAAGTGAAATCAAGGAAACACTCCCATTTACCATTGCAACAAAAAGAATAAAATATCTAGGAATAAACCTACCTAAGGAGACAAAAGACCTGTATGCATAAAATTATAAGACACTGATGAAAGAAATTAAAGATGATACAAATAGATGGAGAGATGTACCATGTTCTTGGATTGGAAGAATCAACATTGTGAAAATGACTCTACTACCCAAAGCAATCTACAGATTCAATGCAATCCCTATCAAACTACCACTGGCATTTTTCACAGAACTAGAGCAAAAAATTTCACAATTTGTATGGAAACACAAAAGACCCCGAATAGCCAAAGCAATCTTGAGAACGAAAAATGGAGCTGGAGGAATCAGGCTCCCTGACTTCAGACTATACTACAAAGCTACAGTAATCAAGACAGTATGGTACTGGCACAAAAACATAAAGATAGATCAATGGAACAGGATAGAAAGCCCAGAGATAAACCCACAGACATATGGTCACCTTATCTTTGATAAAGGAGGCAGGAATGTACAGTGGAGAAATGACAGTCTCTTCAATAAGTGGTGCTGGGAAAACTGGATAGGGACATGTAAAAGGATGAGATTAGATCACTCCCTAACACCATACCCAAAAATAAGCTCAAAATGGATTAAAGACCTAAATGTAAGGCCAGACACTATAAAACTCTTAGAGGAAAACATAGGCAGAACACTCTATGACATAAATCACAGCAAGATCCTTTTTGACCCACCTCCTAGAGAAATGGAAATAAAGACAAAAATAAACACACGGGACCTAATGAAACTTAAAAGCTTTTGCACAGCAAAGGAAACCATAAACAAGACCAAAAGACAACCCTCAGAATGGGAGAAAATATTTGCAAATGAAGCAACTGACAAAGGATTAATCTCCAAAATTTATAAGCAGCTCATGTAGCTCAATAACAAAGAAACAAACAGCCCAATCCAAAAATGGGCAGAAGACCTAAATAGACATTTCTCCACAGAAGATATACAGACTGCCAACAAACACATGAAAGGATGCTCAACATCTTTACTCATTAGAGAAATGCAAATCAAAACTACAATGAGATATCATCTCACACCAGTCAGAATGGCCATCATCAAAAAATCTAGAAACAATAAATGCTGGAGAGGGTGTGGAAAAAAGGGAACACTCTTGCACTGCTGGTGGGAATGTGAATTAGTACAGCCACTATGGAGAACGGTATGGAGATTCCTTAAAAAACTACAAATAAAACTACCATATGACCCAGCAATCCCACTACTTGACATATACCCTGAGAAAACCATAATTCAAAAAGAGACATGTACCAAAATGTTCATAGCAGCCCTATTTACAATAGCCCGGAGATGGAAACAACCTAAGTGTCCATCATCGGATGAATGGGTAAAGAAGATGTGGCACATATATACAATGGAATATTACTCAGCCATAAGAAGAAATGAAATTGAGCTATTTGTAATGAGGTGGATGGACCTAGAGTCTGTCATACAGAGTGAAGTAAGTCAGAAACAGAAAGACAAATACTGTATGCTGACACATATATATGGAATTTAAGAAAAAAAAATGTCATGAAGAACATAGGGGTAAGACAGAAATAAAGACACAGACCTACTAGAGAATGGACTTAAGGATATGGGGAGGGGGAAGGGTAAGCTGTGACAAAGTGAAAGAGTGTCATGGACATATATACACTACCAAACGTAAGGTAGATAGCTAGTGGGAAGCAGCCGCATAGCACAGGGAGATCAGCTCGGTGCTTTGTGACTGCCTGGAGGGGTGGGATAGGGAGAGTGGGAGGGAGACGCAAAAGGGAGGGGATATGGGAACATATGTATATGTATAACTGATTAAATTTGTTTAAAAAAAATCTTCCAAATCATAACTTTTATCAATCTGAAAACACTTGTTCCTGGCGTTTGATGAACGTTGACTTCAGAGCTACTGTTGCTACAAAACAAAACACTACCAGCCAACACGCATAAGAAAAACATTGGAAAGGTGGGGTTTTCTAGTTCTCTCCTTGCTTTTTTCTTTTTCCTTCCTCCTTCCTTCCCCTCTCCTTTCTCTGTATGTCTTTGTTATGTGAGCAAATGATCAAAGAGTAAAGAAGTTCAGACCAGAGAAAGGATTAGAATGGCCACTAGGATCATGGTTTCCTTCTCATGAGAGTAGAAAACTGGCTGAGTCCCTTGTAGAAAACTGCTTCCCATGTTTGATCAGTGCAATTTCAATTCTGCTTTAAACAGAATGGCTGTCAGGCACACTCTGCTACTGTCTCCTTACAGATTTTCAAAATGCCTCTATGCTTTCCCATGGCCAAGGAAGCTCTTCAATCCTTAGCTGTCCATGGGAGCTGGTTTATTAGATAAGTACATGTACCAAAGGAAGAAGTGGTTATGGCTTAAAAGTGGTACAAAGGATTTGTTTTAATTTGGCCTCAAATTCCAAAGCTTTTGAACCACAAAAGAACTGTCTGCACTGAAAACTAATACATGTATATACATTTATTTTTATTTTTTTAAATTAATTTATTTTTATTTAATTTATTTTTATTTTTGGCTGCGTTAGATGTTTGTTGCTGCACGTGGACTTTCTCTAGTTGCGGTGAGCGGGGGCTACTCTTTGTTGCGGTGCATGGGCTTCTCATTGCTGTGGCTTCTCTTGTTACGGAGCACGGGCTCTAGGTGCATGGGATTCAGTAGTTGTGGCTCGTGGGCTCTAGAGCGCAGGCTCATTAGTTGTGGCACATGGGCCTAGCTGCTCCGTGGCATGTGGGATCCTCCCAGACAAGGGCTCGAACCCGTGTCCCCTGCATTGGCAGCTGGACTCCAATGTGCCACCAGAGAAGCCCAGTATATATATTTTAAGAGGAAAGAAAAGCATAGAGAATGGTGATTTGCTTTCCAGGTGACAGGTGTTGCATCTTTTTGGAATAAACACAGGGTTCCCAAGACCCATTTCCTCTGGGCACAGACATTTTCTCTAAACTGAACATGTTTTTGTTTGCATAAAGTCTAGTTTTATTCCCAAACTACAGAATTTCACAAAATTTTCCAGACATTGGCATGTATACAGTAAAGTTTCTCATTTCTTCCCTTTCAAGGCATTTCCATTCAAATGATCTGCATTTCTTGTGTGTTGTGTGCAATGTATTTCACGAGGGAAGAAGTTTCATGAAAACATGAAGTTTCATGAAAACAAGTAAGATGCAATTATAAGGATCTTGCATAAACAGAGAAATCAGCTGCTCCAATAAACATGGTAGAAGCTGTAGTCAGACCATTAGCTCTTCCATGACCCTGTAAGGGTGATTCGACCTTTCCACATTTTGTTATTCCCTATAAAAATAAAGGAGCAAAACTAATCCACAGGGGCTATGGAGACAACGTTCATGAAGTTTAAAAAGTGATTGCCATGATGATTTATCTTAATTTACTTGAATTAGCTTAATCTACATTCTGTCGTATTATCAGTGTGTACTACACAGGCACACACATCTCTTTGGGAAAGAATACCCACCCTCTCAGCTGATTAGCTTGAAGGAACAGCATGAGAACACTTGATAGAATGCATTCAGTGTGTGTGTGAAACTAATTCACATTTTGCCCCACTTTTGTTCTGGAGGCTTTCTGATGCTTTTTACACATGATTTCATTGTATGAACATGTGTCTGCATGCACCTCTGCGTACAGCCCTAAAATTAAATTGACTTGCTGGCTACAGTTAGAGAAAATCCTTCTCTAGCTTCTTTCTACCACTCAATAAATTATTACAGTCTGTGCACAAAACACAAATTACATGCTTTATTAGTATGTTCTGTGGTAACCTCAAAACCACAAGTGTTTACATGTGCTGCACGCATGCACTTTGGGGCTTTTTAATAGCTGGTTGACAAGAGATTAAAGGCAGAAATATGGCATTTTATTAAAGCAAACATATCACTATGCCTACCATGATAAAATGATCTAGTTTTCTTCAGACACAAAAGTTTCTGTTGAGTGATACCTTCGAAATTCCTTGAGGGCACCCTATTATTCACTTTCCTCAACAGAGAGCAGGTGCAAATGGTCTCCAATTTTCAAAGAGTATTGCCTGGTCATTCTTTACTGTCAAAATGAAGAAGAGCATAAAAGTTAGGTCAATAAAGTAATATAAAATGCTTAATATAAAAATTCAGGAATGAATGATTAACCATTAAAAACTTACAGTAGCTATTTCATCTAGGAGAAAAAAAAATTAACATTTCCCCTGAAACCTATTAACACTCCTTGTAAACAATATTCTTTTTTGAAATATATGACCTTCCCTCATTCTCTCCACACCCATGGCATTTTTCTTATATCCATTTTACTTCTACTGATAGGAGGTTGAATTCCTCAGGAAAGAGTGTTCCGAGCCCCTTTCTCAGACGTACGTGGTCTCCTACTGCATATGTCACCAGGATGTTCTCATCAACATCAGATGCTAATCTGACAACCTGTTACTGATGATCCAACTCCAAAATTACAGAATTTGGTCTACAGCCATACCACCCTGAACATGCCCGATCCTGTCAATATTACAGAATTTGCCAGGGGACAGGAGGCAAAAGACTGTCAAAGCTTAAACCCATCGCTTCCTTATCGATCTACAAAACTGGAAAAATTGATAATTGAAGAAATTAGTATACATGCCTCTCCTTTCTTGATCACCTCCATTTCTTGTTGATATCTGTTCAGTCCCTGTGACCATGAGATGGAAGGTTGTGTGCAGAGAAATGCAGAAGTAAAAAATGTTTTTCTGTATTTTTGAGGAAATTATTTGAAAGCAGGGTTTAGTTTAGTCTATGACTTCTTTTCAGATTTAAATCATAGAAAAAGCAAGACCGTTCAGGATCTATCCTAAAGCTAATCCTTCAGTTTCCTGATGTTGTTAAGAAAAATAACACCCCGGGCATAATATATATGAAGAATGATTTTGATTTAAAAATTGTGAAATGATATGGCCACGGTCAGTAAGACTGCCTCTTGAGGCTGCCAAATGTTTTCTACACAATGGTTCTAGAGTCATTGAAGAGGGCGCCATGTCATCCCAAGAAAACCATCACCCGGGCTGCAGCAAGTTGGTTAGCATGAGAGGTGAGTATGATTTGATACTGGGAATAAACTCACATTGCAGAAATTTTAAGGATTCTTGCAAATCTCTCATTTTACGGCGTTCATTTGCTTCAATAGACATTGTGAACTGCCAGCCATTTCCCAGAAGTCTTCCTCCAAATATTGGACAGAGATATCCAGGCGACTCCCGCTAAGGAGAAAGGAAGCATACTGAATAGTGTCTTTACTGGGTTATGAAATATTTGTTTAGCACCTAAGAAGCATTCTGTTCTTGAGAAACACCTCAAAGAGAAACAACTAAATAATGCAAGCACACTCAGGGGAATAATGCTCCAATATTTTAGGCAGGTATAGATGGCATGTGAAACGTGCCCCATATTTGTTCTCCTTATGATGACATTTAAAAAAATCAAACAGCAGATTCCCTTCATTAAATCTACAGCCAATTCAGTGTTCAGAACACTGATAGGCCTGGCCATCCCTACCCTATAGGAGTAATTTGCAGTCCTCCTGCCTCTGCTAAGGTTTGGGGGTATTGTCTTATGGAATTTCTTTGGTCAGCCATTTCAATGCAATTTTAAAATAATAAATTTTATTTATACAATTACTTATTTTCTTATGCTCTTGACTTATTAAAACACCACTGAACAAGATGTATTATTTCCGGTAGGTTTATTTATATTCTATTTTTGTTTTTTTCCTATGTTTGTGCCATACCTTGTACTAAAAAAACGAGAAGACTAAAACCAATTGCAGCAGTGAGGCTAAGGAACGTGGAAGTCTTGGATCTCAATGAAACTACAAAATTTTCTCTACAGGTCATTATCAAAGCTCCCCTCAGGGCTTCCCTGGTCGCGCAGTGGTTGAGAGTCCTCCTGCTTATGCAGGGGACACGGGTTCATGCCCCGGTCTGGGAAGATCCCACATGCCATGGAGCGGCTGGGCCCGTAAGCCATGGCCGCTGAGGCTGCATGTCCGGAGCCTGTGCTCCGCAACGGGAGAGCCCACAACAGTGAGAGGCCCGCATACCACAAAAAAAAAAAAACCCACAAAACTCCACTCAACTTAAGGGCCAACAGGAAACAAGGTAATTTTAACCGAACAATCTCCGAATATCTCAAAAATTGGAGGCAGCTGGTACATATGAAGGGAAGGACACAGGATGTGGATAAGAACAATGAGCTTGGTCTGTACAAATAGTAACTACACCCCAGGTAACCTCTCCCATCTGATTCAGACAGGCCACTACATCTCTGCCACCCTACAGGACATGGGAGGTTTACTATACAAATATTTTAAACAAGAGATACTCTGGGTTCACAGACATAAGACACAGTTGACCATAAGATTGAAGCACCAAGGAGGGGGACAGTGAAAGTGAGTATTAGACTATGAACCCACATTCCTCTTCCCTTGTCTTGCTCTCAGAGCCCTGCAACCAAACTAAAATCACACTCTCTTCTACATCATCTTTACCCCTGCCTCACAGTCAAGAGATTGGAGGGTTTCTTTCTGGGAAAAATCCCCCAATCAAAGAAAAAATTCCTATAGAGACTGGCTCTTGGAAGGCCCCAACCCAAAGGCTGCCCCAATAAATCTGCCTGCTCACATACCCAGACCTTCTTGTTAGTGCATCACTGCCTCATTTTCAATATAAACAGAGAACCAGAGATATAATTCATTTTTTAAAACCTCCAACAAGAAAGACAAAGATTAAAGGAGACAGAGAAAGGAAACTCAGAAAAAAATAAGACTATTAAGAGAGAAAGGGAAAACTAAGAAACAAACAAACAAAAATCCTGAAATTGATAGCCTAAAAAAAAATGAGAAATTAAGAGAAGATTTATGAAACAAAAAAGGATATTATTAAGCAAAAGGGTTGTTCATAAAACAATAGCTCTTGGAAATTAATAATTATACAATTATTAATAAATTGTATAAGAGAAGTTAAAAATTCAATTTAAGGACTAGAAGATAAAATCGAAGAACTTCCTGAGAAGGTAGAACAAACATATTCAAAAATGAAAAATTGTATAAGAAAGAATCAATCTAAGAGTTATAGAAAGAGAGAACAACAAAATCAGAAAGAAAAAAATCTTTCAAAGAAATAACACAAACAAATTTCTCAGCACAAAAAAATATCCCAAAACATCAATACCAGATGGAAGGGTCCATGAAACACACAATTCAATGAATGAAAAAGAACCCAATCAAAACATATTATTAAAAGTTTAGGTCACCAGGGAAAATAGAGGTGGATATCTCCAAGGAAAACATCACTGTATTTATAGGGATGTGACAGTCTTATGAGGTAATCTGAAGATAAATTAATAATAAGTGTAAAAGGAAATTAAGAAAATAATACAAAAGGCAATTATTAACTGCCTGAGCAATATAGGAAAGGGAATGTCATTGTCGTACTCTGCATTACTTAGCTGTAAACAATATGCCTATAGTCATATACACAGTGACTAGTGAATTAACAAAAAAATTGTGATTGAAATATAGCAGATACGCAAGTGGAAGAAGATGAAGGGGGTTATGGAGCTCCATAGAAAAGATAAATTGCATCTTTCTGCTGTAAGAAATCACTGTCTAAATAATGTCTAAAAAAAGAAAGTCTAAAAATGGCAATACACAAATGTTATTTTGAAAAACAAATTTTAATGCAGAAGAAATGTCCAAAAAAGTTTCTTAGAGTAGTTAACAGTGGGTGGGGTTGTCAACTGCTGTTTTTATTTTCAAGCCTCATAGTAGCAGATGCTCTTGAAAATATATATACATATGTATTGTTTAGTTAAAAAAATTTTTTTAATTAAAAAACATTGAATGAGGTAAATAGAGAAGCACTGATATGGTATTATGTTCAAGACATTAAGTTATATTAAGTGAGCTACAGAATCCTAGTTATGTTGCTAAAGTTACATATTTGGGTATTTACTCATATATGTATTTGTGTTGAAAAAGACTTAGAAGCAGTCACATAGAACTAAAGTGGCAACCCAATGGGAGAACTTAATACAGGTTTGATTCCTTGAAATGTTTATTTTTACAATGTCTTCAAATATTATAGGTATGATTTTTAAACCTTTGAACGCTTTAAACAATATTCAATCCATATGAAATTATATGTATACGTGCATAGGGAAATACATAAAATCATTGTCACTAAGATATTGGGATGATATCTCAGAGTGATAGAATTTCACTTACCTTTCATTCTATGTTTTACACTATTCTCTTTGAGTTTTTGGAAATGATAGAGCAAAAGCCAGCATGTGTAAATATAAGGCCACAATGACTTCAGTATAAACCTGTGACAAGGGATTATGCATACAGGTAAGTAACTCCTGAGAGAACGATCAAAAAAATAAACAGTTGAATTAAGATGGTACGATTATGCCTGAAAAAAAATTTTAACCGCCCATCTTTTGTATACATTGCATTTATTTAAAGAAAGAATGACTTTGTCTCCAATAAAATAAATTTAAATAAACAGGAAGACAACTGGTGGATGTGGACAGAAAAGGAGGGGGATGGATAGAAGAACACGTGTTTGTTTAGAATTTACTACATGCTAAGTACTAAGTGTGTCTTGGTGGCGGGCACAGCAAGTGACATACACAGGTTTTTCTCCACCACCTTAGCACAATATCTATGTCCAATAAACATCTTTAATAAAGTACTATATCTAAGGATGAATGAATCAATAAACCAATGAGTTATGGACATTTTTAAATTTGGCAAGAAAAGAAGGAAGGAAAATGATGGCACCTGCAGTAGTAATGAGCAGTAGCAATATTAAGTAATGGGTTTTATATGGTTTTCAGGGTAATTGAAACAGAACATGTTTAAAGAGAGAGGGGTTTCTTGGACGGTTAAGAGGAAAATGTAGATGAGGACCTGAAAGGATTTAAAGAGATGAGATCCAGAGCAAAAGTGCAGCATGAGCTCTGGCTGCCTTTTCTGGGGGATGAGGGGATGGCAGTTGCCTAATTCGAGGACAATTACCTGTGAAGGTGATTTTGGAGACATCTTGGGGAATTTCCCTTGGATTGTCTCAAACTTCACATAAGTAGCCAAAAGTTTGTGCTTGAGAAGGGACAAAAATGTAAAACCAAAGCTTTTAAAGGATCTATTGAAGATTAAAGACTGAAAGAGCACATTTGATTGTATTAAATAATTTAGATATTTTGTCGTGGTTCCAGACTTATTTTATTGCAATAAATCAGAAGTTGAAGGATCATGAAATTCAGATCATGTTTTTCTTCTTTCACTTAAACTACTGATAAAACTGTGTACTCATTTTGATGACTGATTGATATTAAACCCCTTAGAGTTTCCATACTCTCATCTATAGGTTAGAATTAGAATATGTTTAGAGCCCCCAAAACTATTAGCTTTTACAGCTATAACCATGACTATAAAGGCACATTGTCAAAGAAATCCTTTCAATAATACCAAAATATGAAAAGGACACATACAATCCTTTCAAATCATAGGTGAAAAAAGTGACCTGAAAGGCATTGACATATGATTTAAATGAGGGTATGATTTAGATTAAGGATATGAAAACTGGGGAGAGAATGAGAAAGTTCAGTAAAATCTCTCCGTGACTGAATATTGCAATTTAATGAAATGATTATTAATATGCATTTAAATGGAATATTCTTGAAGATGCATATCAGAAACATGCTTTCTCTGAGGCTGTGGTCTCTCGGTGCCCACACAAAATTGAGAATTGAAGATGTAGCCATTGATTAATGTAATGACTCCCTTTAAGTGAATGGATGATATGTGAATAGAATTAAACTCTTAAATAAAAATCAAATAATTGAGATATTGGACATAGATAGTGTATATATGAGTTTATTTCATTTGTACTCGAAAAAATTCTGAATATTTTTATTGTGAATATATAACTCCAAATTCCCTAATAAGTTAAATATTTAATAGAAATTTTATATCCTGAATTTCCATTTTAAATGATGTGGAATGTATGCGGAGAATGTACTGGGTTGATTGAAACAGCCAATGGTAGGACATCTCTTCTATAATCTATAGATGACACAGAGAGAAAAACAGAGAAGAAAAAAGGCTGCACCAGTTGCCAAGACTGGAAAGATAGCCTGTAAAAAAAAAAAAGAAAAAACAGAAAATGATGTATTTATTTTTAAAACAGACTAAACATATATTTTAAGCATGACATCATGATAGAAACTGACAAAGGCTAGGTCAGCACTACTGACAGAACAGTTCATGTCACAGAATATCTGACTTGAGAGAACATTTTGAACACTTACCAAGGACATGAACCAACTTTAAAAACCCCATGGTGAGATGCATGTGACTAACAGTAGGACTTTATGATTTAACTGGAAATGAATTTTAACCAGGTAGTAATATTTTGGGTCACACTCAAATGCTCCCATGTGCTGAAGTTTAGAAAGATTTAGACTTTTTTTTTCTATAGTAGGTACAGATCATAGATTCTATCTTGGACTAGTATACCTCTTGGGTGCTTGGCAGACATGGCTATGTGTCTGATAGAAAGAGAAAATGAGGTTACAAAATTGCTCTACTATCACTTACTCTTAGATGGAACAGATAAAAAATCCTTAGGGAAATCATATTAATGGGCAATAGGTTTTCCAGAATGTAGCTACATTCTGGGAAATAGGGACAACGCAACACCCCACTGCATTTCCTGTAACAGCAGTGTGGTTTGGTGAGGTATTTTTAAATGTTGGAAAGCAGAGCCATAAACAGTAACTTTTTAAATAAGTGTATTCAACTGAAAATCCATTCATTTTCTTAAAACAGAACACATTTGTGTGTATGAGTATCATATGCAGTTAGATATTGCTGTTCAGTATAAACTTTTTTGATAAAGGGAATGCTTAGAGACAGGTATAAAGAATTTCTTTTTGGTGATGAAGACAAATTCTTGCCTTGTGAGAAGATGAGAGTCTTAAAAATCTCAAATAAAATGAAGTGCATCCCAAATCCTATAAGCAATACAGCACAGAAAGAAAAAAAGACATTTGTTGAGCAAGAGAAGTGAAATAAACAGAAACTAATAAAAATGGGGGAAAATGTAAACGTTTACAACTTTCTCTTAAAAGTGCTTATTCAAGCTTATTCATTACATTAGCAGAAAAGGAACAAAGGCCATGATCTTGTCATCTAACACGAATACTCATTAGCATATCATTAGCATGTGGCAAAGTTTACATTTTCCTCTTATAAGCACATGGCTTGGATGGGCATTCGGCACACCAGCAATCTCTTCTGAAATTGTGTGTATATAGTTTTGTGTATTTAGTATTCCTGAACTGTTCGTTCCTGAAATATTCTCCTCCAGTGAAACTCTCCAGCATAGCTCCATTCCCATCGACTATGTAAGAAAACTTCCTCTTTAAAACTCTCAGCTAAGGACACACAATGAAATGCCTCGTTAAGAATCTTAATTTAAAGCAGCACACAGTTCGGTATGTCAGAGGTAATAATTACCTTCTTTAATGAGCCCGACTTTTCCCTGTGATGAGTAAACCTCTCTCTTTGTTTATAGTAACTCTGGATTTATTTCTGGCTTTCTTCAAGTGCTCTTATTTTTAAAAAATTAACATTATGCCTGTCTTCCTGGGGTCAAATTCTGCCTATTCTATACTCAAACCATGTGCTGTTTAAGCACTGTTAAAACCAATTACCCACATATTCCCGGGACATGCAGGGGCCTATAGAAGTCATAGGATCCATACCCCAGCTTCTAAGCAGAGCCACAGATAAACTATGTAAGGCTGACAAGGGTCTACCTTATGATTTTAAATAATTTCCACATGAACTATATATATTCAAAATGTCCCAGCAAACCTAAGCAATAAAATTGAAAGGCTCTTGAACAAATTGATTTTATAGATATCTATTATAATCTTAAGAATTTAAGATATATTTTTACAGTTGGAGGAGGGCTTGAAAGTAATGCCCAAGCATATGCGAAATTACCTAACAACTTGCTTTAATTATAATATGAAGTATTTTGTGGTTTTCTCAAAATAGTTAGATCTTTTCCCCATTCTATCAGCTAACCCTAATATTCTGCCCAAATTTTATCCGCATTTCAGACAAAATAACTGCGAATTTTAATTTTTTTAGTTTTTAGATGCTGAGTTTAAATCACAGAATATAATTCCTTTGGTTTACAGATAGGAAACAAATAAAAGGACATTAAGTGATTTGTCTAAAGTCATATGATACGGATGTGACAGAAGCAGACCTTGGACGCAGATATTCAGTATTTGGTATTTGTATCCAAACTCTCTTGTCTACTAAAATCTGCCTTTTGCTTCTGGGAGAAGAGAGAGCCAATTATTCTTTCTAATGTTTTTGTGAGATGCATGCCATCAAGTCAGGTTCACATAAAAGTTTAATGATTTTCCACTTTGAAACTAGGAGCCAAGGCCACTCATTTCTTATTCCTCGTGCCGGGTCAGACCCAGAGTCACCGAGTTTTGGAGTTGGAGAAAAGCTGAGAGAGCACGTGAGTGGACGTGTTATGGAAGGGAAGGCATTTCATTAGATGTGAACTTGAACAACACAGAGAAAACCAAGGCAGAGGCACGCCCATGTCACAGAGTCTAGACTATCACGATTGCCACCAATTCCCAGCACAGCTCTTTTTTGACTGCAAAGCAGACTTCAGGGCTTGACATTTTATTTATCAGTTTATACTTGTCAAGTAAGAATGAAATTGCAAAATTGGACAACAATTTGCATTAAAGTGACCTTAATCCATTAGCCTGGGCAGCTGGATGCAGACGAAGTCAGCTGAGATTTACCTTCCTTTGCTCCTTTGGTCGCATTACTCTAAACATTACAGATTTGGCTCAGTATTTATTAAAACAACAATAATAAATATTGAGAAATTTATTATTGCAAATTTATTTATCGATAATAAATTTTCTAAGACTTTAACCACAGCACTTGACATCGGACAGAGGCCACAACCACGTGTAGTTACTTTAGAAGTTGTGAGTCTCTTTTGGCAACCAGCTCCAGAAAAGCCAGTAAAATTCATTACACATTAAGATTCAGCAGCTAACGTAATTAGATCTTCCAACATTTGCAGAAAGTGCTTGCTGGACAGAACTAGCATATCCGTTCTCCCAAGTTAATCCATATACTCAATGCGACAGATTTATTTTCTGGAACTTGATAACTTTATCTCACTGTTTATATGAAACAGCTAAAATGCCACCAGTAGTCAATTCTATTTTGAAGAAGGAAGTGGTGAGGGTTTTGTCCTGTAAGATACAAGATGTTCTAGAAAAAGGAGGAGGAGAAGGAGGAAAAAAGTGAGAGGAGAAAAAACAGTAAGAAAATCTCATGTGACTCTGAGAATGTGTATTTGTGCAGGGCTAGGGAAATAGACCAAAGGAACAGAACAAACAGCCCAGGAATATCTACATGGAATATATGGCTTAGTACTTGGAATATAAAAATAAAATTTTACAAATCTATAAAAGAAATTAAAACATTTCAACCTCTCTAGTTGTAAATGGAATGAAAATTAAAAACACAAGAGTCTACCTTTTCACACTCATTAGACTGACCAATATGAAAAGTTGTTTTAAAGCATTAGAAAGGATGTGGAGAAATAGGCAATACCTAGGAAAGTTGCAGATGACTAAGTCTGACCGAGGTGTTGGAGAAGGTCACAGAGAAGATGGTTGACCAGAGAGCTGGACCCAGGCAATTAGAGGTTCCTGACTCTCCCCCCACCCCTTGGAATGTGGTTGTGCCCAAGGTTTCTCACTAATAGCCTTTTGAAGGAAGCGGCCTTGAGAGTAATGTTTTGTTGAGATCATCCAGACTGGATACATGCCTGAACCCCGCTAAGGCCTCTCTATATAAACTCCTGAGGTTCTGGCAGGTGGGTGTGGAGACCTACTCATCTTGCGGCCGCTCAAGACAAGCCTGGCAGGTAAGTTCCCTTGCTTATTAAACCTGCCACCTACCAATCTGGGTCCTCTGCCTCTTTCTTTGATCTCTCCTTGCCTTCCCTATCCAGGGGCCAGTTTTGAATTTCACCCTGAAAGCCCCTGAGATTTCAAACCCACACTAGGACCAAGTATTCCACACTTTGGGAAAGCCTGTACATGTGGATACAAGAAAACATATGTAAGAATATCCACTGCATGATTGGCTGTAGCTAGAGGACAGACTCAGGTAGAAAACTGCCTGGACCATAGTTCTAATACCAACACCTAGCCGCTCTCTGACTGTGGGCAAGTTTCCAACCTCTCTGTGCTGTAGTTTCCCCATAAATAAAACAACTTGAGTGTTATTGTGAGGATTAAGTGAGTTCATACACAGAAAGCATTTTTAAAAAGTCTTCCACCTGTAAGCGTTTCCTATCATTTTTATTTATTATATGCATTTAACCTATCCTGGTTCTTTACCCATACCAGTGTACCCATATAGTATCACAGAAAATGAATATATTTATACATCAGAACCTCATTATCCCATGTTCCACTAGGTCACATGGAAAAAACTCGTTTTCTAGTCTTCAAACTTCATTTCAGCTGTGGAAAAGTTTCTTCAACAAAAGCTAAGCAGAAGCAAGTAACAGAGTCCATGACAGACCCCACCTTTCAGAAGTCAGCATGACATGGTTATTAGTCTACATCAGGTCCCCCAGATATCAAGGGTAAATAGAAATAAGCACCATTAAAGAAAACCAGATATGCCAGTTCCTAAACCTAAGACCTGGAGAGATTAGGGGATGATTTTCACTTTTTTGAAAGGAAACACTCTAACTTTCCAAAAAATAATAGTTCCCTTACTTAATTTCATATGGGATTTGGTTTACAAAATGCACACACACACATACAATTGGCCAGAAATTTTTAGAAAATGTACAACTCAGTGAAGTGTTTTTTGTACTTTGGACTGTTTCTTTTATAATTACAAAAATAATAGAAAAGTTTGAAAATATCTCTGTAAAAATACAGAGATATAGAGAGTAAAAAAATACGTTTCTCTTAAACTCTTCCCTATACTCTGATGATTCTTTCTTTGACATTACACACACACACACACATGTACATACATACACACACTACTTTAAACGCACATGGGATTGCAATATTCATTACATATGTATAGGACTGATTTTTTTCTTTATTTTTAACAGTATATTGTCTATTTTTTTTGCATAGACTATGTATATAAGGTAGAATTCTGAATTTTTATCCGTGTGTGACCCAGTTATCCCAATATCATTTATTAAATGATTTTCCCACTGATTTAAAGTGCCATTTTTATTATAGGCATGGTCTCTTTCTGGAACCTAGTCTATTCTATTGATCTATTTTTTTCATTTCCATGCCAAAACCACATAATTATATTTACTATAGTTTTATATTATATTCTGGTACCTGTAGAAAAAGTTTCTCCTCATTCCTCTTTGTAAAATGTCTTGCCTATCTCTATTCTTTCATTCCTCCATATAATCTTTATAATTTACTTAGAAAGTTCTATAAAGTATATTTTGGAGATTTAGATTGGCATTTCTTTAAATTTATTGATTTATTTGTAAAAGTGGGATATTTTCAATATCCCAAGATATACTGTAAGAAGAAAAAAGTGGATTAGAAAGTAGATATCCTTTCTTTAATATTGAATGTCAAAGAAAGGTAATTTTCTAAAGATAAATAAGTAAAGGTACTCATTTTTATTGTGAAATAAGAAGGACAGGATAAAGTGAAAAATAAAAGCGCAAACGATATAATGCATTACAGTTTAGCAGATCTGATTTTAAGGCAAGTCTCTTTTACCCTGTCGGGCCCAAAATGTTCTCATCTATTAAATAAGCAAGTCGGACAGCATGAGGTCTAAGACCTTTCCCAGCTCTATAGTCTACATTTCTCCTACTCTAGGCAGGACAAAATCATCAGCCAAACCAAATGGCACTAAACAGTGAACCAGACAAACTTTTTTCTTTTCTAGGCTCACACCTTATTTTGAGAGGAAGATAAATTTGCTGCCCTCCATACATTTATTTGCAGGTTGGCCACGCAACACAAAGGAAGGTGTTGTCAATCTGATAGTTCACTTCAGAATACTGAGGCTCAGAGGGGTTAAGTAGATTTTCCAAGATCACACAGCTAGCAAGAGGCAGAATGTCATTTTCATATTAGATGTGTGAGCCCAAAGCTGATTTTCTTTCTACTGAGTGGAGCAATTCTGAGCGATTGGTGAAGGAATGATTGAATAAATGGTTGGATGGATGGGTGGATGAAATGATCACGTATCAACTGTGTCTCCTCATTTCAAAATAGAGAAAGAGACACTTGCTGAGAAAAAGAAAGTAGATTTTGTTTTAGAATTTGTTTTTTCCTCCTCATCATAACTAGCTTTTAGAGGAATTAGTTTATAAAAGCAGTGATAAGGATAGATTAAACCGACTTTAATCTTGTAAGGGTTAAAGACAACAAGAGAAGTCATTCTGTGCTCCACCATATCAGAGAATTTGACCAATAAAATAAGTGTTATCAGTATGTTCTATTTTCCTAAGTAGAATCTATTTTACCTATCTTATTTATAATAACACCATGAATGGTAGCTTTTGAAGAATTATTTCTGCAAAATCAAGGTAGGAAAGAAGAAATAATTTCATAGGAATAGTTTCTATTCATTGTGGGTACCATATGCCAAGCGTTGTTCTGAATCTTTATATATATATATATGAACTCATTTAATCTTCATTAAAAAACTTATAAATATTTTATTTGTTCTTATTTTACAGATGAAAAAAACTGAGGAAGAGAGATCAGGGAGATAAAGGAGTTTGCCCTCCCACACAACTAGATAACAACAGTGTATGTACTGAAATGCAGACAGCCTAGCACCAGCACCTGAGCTCACTAAACTGCCTTTCACCAGGTAAAGATAATGGGCTTTGGGGTTAGAAGACGAAGAAGAAGGTGGAAGAGAAGTTATAGTCCATGCTAGGTGTCGAGGGCCTTCCTACACTCCCTAAATGTATCAGCTCATAACAGCCCCACGAAGTTCAACTTCTGTGTACAGCCCTCACAGGCTGTGTGATTGGGGGCCAAGTAATTAACACATCTGAGCTTCCAGTTATAGACAGGAATGGTAATACACACTGTGTAAAGTTTAAATGAGAGAATCTGTTTGAAAGCATCCAGCATGCAGGAGCTCGATAAATGTTTGTAGTCAGTATTTTCAGTGTCCTCATGAAAAAGAGGAACTTCATGGGTCGGAATATTTAACAGCACCAAAGTGTTCAAATTCATCATTCAAACCAGCAAAACTGAATCTTCCTAATCACATTTACTTCCTTCTTAATAGTTTCTATAGTTTCTTTCTCTCCAATACATAGGATGAAATAATATGGTATCAATGCTCCCACACACTGGAAGTTCCTTTCCAAACATAGAAATGCTTAAACTTTTAAATTTGAAAGCCATCTTGTGAGAAAATGAGGATTATGTTACATTTACACCAATATCATCATTAACTGGTGTTAATTTGGCTCAAGCCAGACCAGGTTTCATAGCGTTTCAGAGCTGGAAGAAATGTTACTTCCCTTAGACAACAGCAGCTTTTGACAGACAAGACAATTAAGTCTCAGAGAGAAAAAGCGAGATGCTCAGTGTCACAGGGTAACCTGGGTGGCTTGTTGAGGGTTACATACCTGGTCCTGTCTCCTGCAAGCACTGAGTATGTTAACAAACTTAGGGCCTTCTCAGCAGTTACTTGGATGTGAAGAGTGTGAAGCTTAGTTCAATGCCATCACACCATGCCCTTCCTGAGCCATTCAGGGAGCTACTGAACAATTAGATGTCATTGCCAAGGACCGACGTTTTTTGGCCGACATTTGTACTCAAGTGTAGCTTTGTAAAGTGATGGGCTATTACAGGATGAGTAGATATAACGTCAGTTGTTCCCCTCTGACCGGTAAAAGAGCTGGGCAGTACAGGGTCTTACTGCTTCTGTCCAAATGGATGCAGGCTGATTAAAAGATGGTAGTTCCTTTAATCCACCAAGACATTTTAAAAAATTTTATCTATCCCTCCACCTACTCCATGATTTGAAAGAATTTATGGACCAAAGTACATGAGTAAGTCCTACCCAAGGCACTATGGTCCACCCGTAACGATGTGAGAATAGCTCAAAGCCACGTTTCAACTTTAAATCTCTTAAGAAGTTGAGGAAGCTGAAGTTGGGATCCCTGCTCCTCTGAATGCTTTAAGTTAAAAAGAATGTCTGATTTTCAAAGATACTTTACTCCAATTTATATATACATATGTTCAGGGAAAGTAAAGTAAACTATAAAAGCATGCTATGAATTTAATATCTGGTTTTTGTGTCCTTAGGTTTTGAGGAAATTTTGTTTATTTCTCAACGATTGTAAGAGAAATCATTAAGGAGAAAGACAGAAGGTGAAAAATTTGGTTGGAACTTTCACAAAATTTGTAGGTATGAGGTGGAGCGGGCCTCTTAGAGGAGGTCCTTTACACATGGCGAGGATTTGGACTGAGAGTTCAGAGAGAGGGGAAAGCCAACAATTCATGTGCGCCTGCTGTGTGCCGGGAAGTGTTATGAGCCCTTCATAGACAAGATTTCATTTAATGCATGTGGAGACTCTCAGCATAGTTATCATTACCCTTATCTTAGCAACGAAAGTACGAGACAACTTAAACATGCCCAAGGTGTAGAATAGTGTGTATCATAAACTATTGTTTCTATTTGTAATTATTAACAAATGGAAACACAAACCAATATTTGCTTATACTACAAATGGAAGAATAAACCAGAATGTTTTAAAGAGGACACCTAAAGGTGAGAGGTGGAGGAAATAGAAGGAGAAGATAGACTTCTTTGAATATACCTTACTCTGTAGAATTCATCTGGGAACCCCGTAAATACTTTACATAATGGTAAACCAAAATTAAATGTTAAAAAGCAATCTGTAATCTAAAGCCAAATGAAACAAATGAACCTAAATAGGCATCACGCTGACACAATTTTAAAAACAGGAAAATTTTCAAGTGACTTTAAAACACAATAATATGACTGCACATCCCTAGTTGAAGAGATCCTATAGACAAAAGTAATCATGAAAAAGCTTTTAAATGTTTACAGTAATCAGAGTGGGGG
The DNA here is from genome assembly GCF_949752795.1 of Hyperoodon ampullatus. NCBI lineage: Eukaryota > Metazoa > Chordata > Mammalia > Artiodactyla > Ziphiidae > Hyperoodon > Hyperoodon ampullatus. The sequence goes on from NC_136923.1 coordinate 99,504,133, forward strand.
GTGGTAGAATTGGTACTGCTCTTCTGAGATGATTGGGCATGAATTACATAACAAAGCAAATCCGTATTTAGGTTGGCATTACCGAGAACTGGAATTTTCATTGGAAGTTAGAGATGAAATTTGGAAGATGGCAAGTAAAAATCTTGGAATCTGAATTTGACTTGGAAATATCTGTATTAATTTATTGTACTTTTTTTTTTTTTTTTTTTTTTTTTTTTGCGATATGCGGGCCTCTCACTGTTGTGACCTCTCCCGTTGCGGAACACAGGCTCCGGACGCGCAGGCTCAGTGGCCATGGCTCACGGGCCCAGCCGCTCCGCGGCATGTGGGATCCTCCCAGACCGGGGCACGAACCCGTGTCCCCTGCATCGGCAGGCGGACTCTCAACCACTGCGCCACCAGGGAAGCCCAATTTATTGTACATTTTACCTTTTCTGTTTCCCTAGCACTCTCCACTGAAAATGAGCACCATTAGTGCTCAGATTATTGCAGTTAAACACTATTTTGCACTAAAAGAAACCAGCGCTCTTTGTAGAAATGACTGATGCCGAGCGTGGAAAAGGGAAAGTACAAAATGTGCCTGAAACACCTTAGACCAAAAAGCAAAAAGCTACCAAAGACTCTTAAGGTTGTATCAAAAGGACTCAGGAGCTAACCTGAAGAGACCTCCACACTAGCCACACATGGGCATTTGAGGCAGCCATAAGGATAATAATTGCAATCTGATTGCCATTGATTTAATGTGTTGCAAGACACATCAAATACATTTAGATCGACGAGTTCATAAAAACAAAAACAAAAACGAATTCCTTACCTTTGGAGGATGTTAGGGAACCAACTTGTTATTTTGAAAACTAGTAAATAAAGAGAAAGAATAAAGGGTTTGCCCTGCCTTCCTATACAAATATGTTCTTTAGTTTATAAAAATTAAAAAGGAAAAAGAAAGAATTCCAATTTTAAAGATGTAAATCAAATACAGTAAAATTTGATGTATGAACTAAAATTTGCATTTACCAAACAAAACTCGTATACCTTGCAATTCACATGCTATTGCCTTTTAAATTTAAGAACAAATGAAGTTAAATTCAAAAAACAAACAGCATGTGAATAACTTCAAGTTGTCACACAAAATGATCACTTGAGAAGTAAAGTAACTTGCATTCTGTGCGCTCCTCTTGAGAATGATTATGATATATTATTGGATTTTGGAGTTAAACAAGACTATGTAACCTCAAAGGGACCGAAGTCACAGACTGCACCTGGAGCTCCCCAAAGCTTAGGAAATTATCCTTAAAAGGGAAACATTCCACCCAATCCTTGTGTGTCAAGACCAAGTGTGAAACTGGATTTCTCCAAACTAACTTACATGTAGAAGAAAATGTTTATGAAAGGATAGGTAATTAAAATGTGCTAATTTATGCTTACATATACATTATTAAAACTCAACAGTAACCGCAGCAATTGTTTATAACTTAGTCCAGCTGAAGATTTTTCAGAGATATTGCTTAAAATTAGTGGCCTCAGTAATAATAAAAAGTGTGCCAGCTTTTACTTAGTTATATTGCTGTTTAAACCCTCTTTAGGATGCAAATTACTGCAGGCAATGCACCCCTAATTGCCTGGACCCAGAGCAGGTCGCTGCCACTGCTTCTGCCCCCGGTGGTGTGTGGGCCGCTGGGTCTGGTCAATTGACTCCAATGTCACAAGAGACACCCAGCCATTATCCACCTCCTAACTGAAGTGCAGGACACTATCTGGAAGGTATTTCTTGCAAAAATATAAAATTTGAATCTGATCAAGCCTCTAGAGGCAACTACCAATTTGTAGGAATCATAGGGGTCAGAACCTGCTAAACGACATGACAGGATGTCTTCGGCACAATCCAGACTGTGGGAAACTCCACATAACAAATACACAGATTTTTCAACAAATAAGTTACAGAAATGCGGTGGGGAGGGAGGGGGAGGAGACAAGAGATACATCAACTAATTGCAAAGGATGGTCTTATCTGAATCTTGATTCAAACACTCTTAAAAAGTTATCCAAGACAATTGAGAAAATTCAAACACTAACTGGATATTTGATAGTTATTAAAGTATTACTCTTAATTTTAAAGTGTGAGAATGACATTGCTGTCATGTTTAATGAAAGAGTTCTTTCATTTTAGTGATAAATCCTAGAGATGATTTAATATCTGGAATCTGTTTCAAAATACTCTGATCTGGAGGCAATAGGTGGAGGTAGAGATGAAACGAGATTGGCCAGGAGTCAGGGATTGCTGAAGTTGAGTGTTGCATGAATGGGGGCTCATTATTCTGTTCTCTCTACTTGTGTGTGTGTGTGTTTGTGTGTGTGTGTGTGTGTGTGTGTGTATTTTTCCTAATAAGATGTTCAAAACATTTTCCAAAGATCACCAAGCTGATGGGCGGTTTGGATGCAGTGTAATTTGATTTCCTTTTATGGGAAGTGAGAGAGGAGTTAAATAAAGGAAGCAATAAAGGTCATTGTAGGAAGAAGACCCCAGAGCCGTCCTCTGGATTCAGGAAAGGATGGAGCCAAGGCACAAGGGTGGTATCAGTCTTAAACTTAACACCTGAGAAAAGACACTTCTTTCTAGAAATGGGAGAGGAGAAAAGGAGAACATGTGAGGATACTGACACGTGCACTAGCTAGGGAAAGAGAGGAGATGTGGGAAACTTGAAGGCCTTCATCAATCACTTAACCTCTTTGTTTCTGAAAAAAGAGTGAGGTAAGTGAGGTGCGGAGGGGCTGCCCAGATGATCTGCAAGTCTCTTCAGCTAATTCTACTACAGTTGATTCTCCAATGTCAATGGCAGAGAATAGAACTCATACCGTTTGATTTCAGACTTTCTGGTAATAATGAATTTGAAGGCCAGTGACTTTCACTGTAAACCGCAGCATTTTTTCTCCTGTTTCTCACAATATCTAGTAGAAGTTCTCACAAATATTCCCTAATGATTCAGAGTTCCTCCACTGACCTGTTCATTATCTTTGTTTACAATTAGGTAATAACACGAATTTATTATTTTACCTGGACAGTTGATAAAACCAGGCTTTACATTATCATGAACTCATGAAACAGAAGGTCAACCTTGCAATAAATTCTAGCAAATTCTGATGCATATTTATTTATGGGCAGTAGAAGCTGGTGAGGTTGGTTGTGTGGCAGAAAGTTTGGCCCTAAAATGTGGCCTTTCAGCTGCAAACATCTGAGAACAAATGAAATATAGTTCTCATGTGGCAATATCCAGGGTGCCTGAAGCAAAGCTCACTGGTACAATGGCTCAACCAACTTGAGAATTCTGAATTCACTGCTTTCCATCTACCACAGCCATGGGAAGTGCAGGAAAGGCCAGGCTGTTTCTGCTTCACCAAAAATGTGCTTTGTAGCACTTCACCCCTGGAACCTGGGGCAGAGAACTTACAGAGCCTGACACTTCCGTCAGACGTAACACTGACTCATCACACTGCATCACATCTCCTGAACTGAATAGGCAAAGGAAATCAGAAAAGGGTGACCACATTCAATGATTTGAATTCTTTGGAGACAGCACAGTCCTCTGCAAGTCTAAAGAGAATAAATTATTACAGAAGATTTCCCGACGCAGCTGCTTCCTGTTAAATAGTGTCAAATAACTTCCAACTTTCTTTGATCTGAATGAATTCTCTGTAGTACTTCAGTGACCTTTAGCACATCTCTCCTTGATTTCTATTCTTTTCTATTTTATTCTTTATTTCTATTCTATTATATATATGGAGAGAGAGAAAAACGTGTCAGTTATTTAGTTGGTTTTACTTTAGGAATGTGTAAAAGCCAATAAGTGGTTTAGTAACTTGATAAAATGATAAAGACATAAGACATCAAATAGCAAGAAATAAAAATATAATGTCCTGGGCTGCTAAAGTATTTGCCCTCTGAGGGTTTGTGGTTTATCAAAGACAAATCACACAAAATCTGTATCTAATGACTTCTGATACTTTTCCTAGGAGTAACATTAATGATTTCAAAATCTTGGAAGAAATGGATCAAAAAAATAGAGAAACAACTGAGTGTATAATGAAAATAAATGCAGTACTCTGTGAGAAAGAGAAATTGAACAGTTATATAAATAGAGGAAAAAAAAGAAAAAAGAGGAGACAAATTACACAGATAAGGTTGATTATCTCATTTTATCCTTAAGAAAGAAAATAAACCAGTAAAACAATTTTAATTGGTTGTGACAGAAGTATATTTATTATTATATTAAGTTTATTTTAATAATTTTATTATAATAAATATACTTATCTAATTTGTGTATCATGGCTACAGAAATTATTCTATAGTACCATTTATTGTATATATGATGAATTCCACTCCTTAACAGTTATGGTCAGTTAAATATTTTATTGCTACATCCAATATCATTTTTTCTGCAACGAATTGCTTGAAAATAATGTAAAGCAATGAGGAATACATTAGTACCCTGCAATGATATCTTTGGTCAAAATCATACATAAGAATAAGGAAGAACTCTGACTTGGCCTTTTCAAAAGAGATTAAAAGATGACCAATTTAAAACTTGCAACATCAAGTTTTCATCTTTTCTTAAGTAATTCTAACAAGTTAAAACAATTTTTCTGTAGGGGAAGATAAATTTGTTTGAAATGAACTCAGAACAATAACATTCTTTGGACACGTGCTTCTAAATTATCTTTGTGCCAGAATAAGTTATAAACATTACAAACCTAATTCATTTTTCGGTCAAGTATTACAATAAAATAATAAAATATAATACAACTTAGAACTGCAAATGAGTCACTTGTAGAATAGCCAGATAGTACAATTACACATCCAGAACCAAGTTCTGCTTTGTTCAAGAATCATAACAAAGGATATTATTACCCCTACCTTCATATCAATCATTTCACCTAAAAGGACTTAGTTCTTTGCCATATGTCCATAGGTGACCTTCTAACAGCACCTAAGACTTATAATAGAGTCACTATTCCATGAGATTACTCATTTTTCTGTGCTCTGGCAGACTTACTGGAAATGACACATATAAAAGAAGGTGATATCAACTCTCTGATCAATTCCAACTAACCACACTTTATTTTCCCTCTCCCCAACACATATTTATTTTATAGTAGTTCCAAATGAAGATTAAACTTACTTTTTAAAAAATTTTATTTATTTATTTATTTATTTTGGGCTGTGTTGGGTCTTCGTTTCTGTGTGAGGGCTTTCTCTAGTTGTGGCAAGTGGGGGCCACTCTTCATCGCAGTGCACGGGCCTCTCACTATTGCGGCCTCTCTTGTTGCGGAGCACAGGCTCCAAACGCGCAGGCTCAGTAGTTGTGGCTCACGGGCCTAGTTGCTCCGCGGCATGTGGGATCTTCCCAGACCAGGGCTCAAACCCGTGTCCCATGCATTAGCAGGCAGATTCTCAACAACTGTGCCACCAGGGAAGCCCCCCCAAGATTAAACTTACTTTAAACTGAGCATTGAGTTCTGAATGACCCATTTACTTTATCCTTGGGATGCTTAAGAATTTTAATTAATTAATGATTATGAATCACCTTTAGATCCTTAGACGGAAGAAGCTACAACACACTAGATTATTATCATTACAAAATTGTAAGTATAACATTGCATTAATTATGGTTTTACATAGACTGTAATTATAAGACACTTAACTCTGGATGTAATTTCAGTGTTGGCAGGCCTCTTGATTTGTGAAATCAAGCAAAATTGTTGTTGCTAGAAAGTGCTGTGCTATGGACTTTATTAATCCATGGCATCCCTGATCCTGTATAAATCCCTAATTTCTTTTAAATCAAGATTATGTTCTGCTATAGGGTGTATTATTCAAAAAGACTTTTTTCCCCAAAAATTTCTTCTCTCAACAACTCAGTGGGGTTTTGTCACTGGAAGTAACTCAAGGGTTAATTAAACCACCTCACTGGTTTTGCATCTTTTGCTAGAGCTATTTATATGCTTCTCATACTTGAAATTAACAGTGTTGTTTTGTTTTGTGTACAGAAGTGATGGCGTCAACACATAATTTAAGTGGCTCAGAACTAAACTATTATCATCATATGGAAATGTCTGCTGAACCAATGTTGAAGCTACACAAATCTTTTCTTCTAACCTTATTGATTAAAATCCTTCAGTGGCTTTTCATTCCAGTAGAATAGTGTTAATGTGAGTTTTTACCCTTGGGACTCAACCTATCTTCAACTTCTGGTGCTTCTTCATTTTATCACTTCCACAACCTCACCCACACAAGTGTACACACACACACATTGTGTTTCAAGAACATAGGATGGCCGTGTACTCTTCATTACCCATAAACTTTCTTCATCCTTGGTCTCCTTTCAAAAATCTGCTTTTTATATTGTTCAAATTTTGCAAAAATTCCTCACCATCCCAAGCAGAATACACTCATTATTCCCCTATAAGGTCCAGTTTACACCTCTTTTAATAATGATTATGAATCATCTTTAGATCCTTAGATGGAAGAAGCTACAGCAAACTAGATTATTATTATCATTACAAAATTGTAAATATTATAATCTTACTTTTCGTTTTTGTTTTTGTTTTTTTGTGGTACGCGGGCCTCTCACTGCTATGGCCTCTTCCGTTGCGGAGCACAGGCTCCGGACGCACAGGCCCAGCGGCCATGGCTCACGGGCCCAGCCGCTCCGTGGCATGCAGGATCTTCCCGGACCGGGGCACGAACCTGTGTCCCCTGCCTCGGCAGGCGGACTCTCAACCACTGCGCCAGCAGGGAAGCCCTACTTTTTGTTCTTATTGTGTCTACATCTACTATTAACTTAGGAGGTCTCAAAGAACAAGAAAAGGAGATAAAACCAACATTTTTAAAGTATCTATCCAACTTTCCCCAATTTTCTGGGATAAAACTGGGTGACATAGAGGTCAAAAAATAACCAAGTTTATATAGTTAGTAAGTATCAGAGTCAGAATCTTGAATCCAAGCCCACGTGACTCCAAAACCTGGGACCTTTCACTCTGCAAGCAAGACTATCTATCCCATTTTGAAAATATGCTCATATTCAGTGACAGCATATACACCCAACAGATGGGTGAATAAATACAACTCCCAGGACATGATTTGGACTCCCCAGATGGTAGGGATGGAGCTCTCCAGGAATAAGGTCAAAACACCATAGTGGCACTTGGTCTCCAAGCTCTTCTTTTTACCAGCCCCAGCCCTGTCCTGAGTGATATTATTCAGATGTCACTCATTTCCAGGTGACCCATGCCAGTGATTTGCCAGGATGGGGGCTTTTAGCAAATACAGGGGGGTTCTTACTACTCAAGCCAAAACCATTTTTTGCAGCACTCAGTGTTGGATTTCCTCTTCTTCCAAAACTCATATTTTGTACGTACTCCACCATTTTATACTACTTTTAAAGGCAACATGATATCATGAAAAGAATGTAGATGATGATCCCCTGATCCTAGCTCTGCCTCTCACTGGCTAGATGACCTTGGACAGGCTGCTTAACTCCTCTATGTGTCCTTTTTCTCATGTGTAAAATGAGAACAATAGTAGATACATCAGAAGGCAGTTGGGAGAATTATATGGAGAAATGCATGAAAATCGCCCAACACAGTCCCTGAGAATAAAGTAGGCCCTCCTTGAATATTAGCTCTTACCCTGGTAATCTTTTTTTTAATTTTATTGAAGTATAGTTGATTTACAATGTTGTGTTAATTTCTGCTGTACAACAAAGTGACTCAGTTATACATATATATACATTCTTTTTCATATTATTTTCCATTATGGTTTATCACAGGATACTGAATATAGTTCCCTGTGCTATACAGTAGGACCTTGTTGATTACCCATCCTATACATAATAGTTTGCATCTGCCAGTCCCAAACTCCCAAAATCCTTCCTCCCCAACCCTGGTAATCTTAACATTCCTTGGCTGTGCCTAATACTTAAGATCTTGTGGTACTGTCAGAGGGGTCTGTTTCCTACTGCAGGCCAGGTGCTATGCCTGAGCTAATTCAGGGGCCTGGTCATGAACACCTGCCACAGTTAGAGCCTGGAAAAGACAGTGAACACCTTTATTAAAGACAGAGTGCACAAAGAGGTCTGGCCAAGATATGTTTGCTTCATTTGTTTCCACAGACTTAATTCTCAATACAGAGTCTATGTTAGCCCAATAACTTTTATCTAAAGAAGCAAAAGATAGTTTAAATGAAGAATCCCCAAATGAAAGCACTGCTCATCACATTACCATTCCCCTAGGGAGACTCTACAACCCACCCTCTGCCCTTGAATTCATTTCTTGATCTTGCCTGTTAAGCAAAATGATAGATAAATCTTCCAGATGCAAATAAGTTGTGGTTCTGTATTCACATCCTGAACCCCAAACACCCCAAAGTCAGGCTAGCCCAGTTTATGTTTTGCTTTCTCCACTTACCTCTTTATGCGTTCAAATTGACAAATGCCCTTGTACATTATTTTTAACCCACCCATACCTAATGCATCAGTATCTCGTTATGTTTCCTTTGATTTCATTGCTTGCCGTGCTAGTATCAGCAGCACAGAATTGCCAAAGCACTAAGCAGCCCAATTTTTCTTTAATTTCTTAGAAAATTGACAGTTTTATGAACTGTCTCTTTACCTATGCCCCATAAACATGTCAGGCTGTGGAAAACCATTCTAATTAAATCCCAAGGGGACCGCAATGGAAGATTATAGCTTCTTGGCAGGTTATTAAAAAACAGTTGTTCGTATATACACAAGTATGTGTACTAGAGCCTAACATTTGACAGAACAGTCAAGGAATTAACCTCACTGGCAGCTTCCGCTGAAAATGACTGAAAAGAAATGAACACAGTGAGTGGCAGGATAAGACGGCTCCATTCAAGCCTTGATGTTTATATCCTTTGTGAGTTCCTACAGATTACCAGGTAGTTTAAAAGGTGTCTGAGGTCCTCACCTTCCTCAATGGATATTTTATACCTGCTGGAGAAAATTTATACAACTGTCATCTTTCCATTGAGTAATTTCGGATACCAGGATTCTCCTGGAATACATATAATTGTGCTGGTGGAAAAACAAATAAAATAAGGAGAGTTTTTCCACTCACGCACTCTCAGAATAGAAACATCTGGCATATGGGAAGTCAAATTTAAGAAAAAAGAATAATTCCTGGTCATGAAAATATTTTCCTGAATTTGCGGTCTTGCCAAATGAACTCTGCTTTCTAACTGGATAGGTGCATATCTCAACCTAACTGGAGACAGCCATTTCTCAGATGGGTAAGTCAAAATCCAGTGTCAAGAAGAATAATCTGTGAAGTTCTCTATGGACTACATGATTCATAGAAATGAGTATAACGCTTAATTAATTAGTTAAATTTGGGATTGTGTACCAGCTGAATAATGATTCTGGTTGATATTAAAGATATTGAGGCATTAAAGTGTGATCCTGAAAATACACCTTCCCCCTTCCCAGTGAAAAACAGACCGGTGGTAAGACGTCATGCTACTGAGGTCAGTATATATACTCAGACTCAAATAAGGATGGTTCCCTTTTTTCCCTTCCATGGCCTTAGAGTGTACTAAAGTTTCTAGCAACTATTAAAAAAATTCATGCCCATGATCTACAGGGGAAATTGAGTAAGAAAGTATGGCGCCTCATGCAAATCCACCATCACCACTGTCCAAAGTGAAAATCAGGAGCGACTGGTGATATCTTGGCAAATGAAAATCCTGCTGTATTTCCCCTGGAATCTGAGCCAGTTGCCAGTCAATTCTACTAAATAAACTGCAACTACACAGAAATCAGATCCTGTGGCATAACAAACACCATAGAATCTCAGAAACCAAATGAGAAAATAGTGCCTGATGCCTGGAAAATTAAATTGGTTTGGGTTATGTTTTTCTGTTTGCTGCTGTTTTTACTTCTGTCTCCAAACTTATTTCCTCTTGCTTCCATCTTCATATCCCCCTTTTCCTCCAGAATCCTTTTCCTCTGTCTATAAACATATTCAACTCTCCTGTAACCTCATAAAAAGTCTTTTCTTGATCCTTTTTCATCCTGAAGTCACTCTCCCTTCCCTTCACTAAAAACTTCTTGCAGAAGTACTCAGACCTGCTCATTCCAGCTTATTTCATCTCATTTATTGCAGACTTCCTCTCCACCACTTCCAGGACGGTGCTTAAGAGCCCTGAGATCCTATTGAGAAGTGGTGCTAAAAGACAACTAAAGGACTTCCGGTCATGTCACCTGACAGTATGTCTCAGGTCTTGATGTTTATTAGCTTATCTGCTCCTTGCCTTGGTGCTCTGCCCATGTCTACCTTGCCTGTAGCTCTTGATCACCTGTTGACAACTCCAATCTAGGCTTTGGCTGCTGCTCTGCCAACTTCCTGGCTCTCTTATAATAAACCCTCCCAGCTGCATCTGGGAAGTCCTGTTTGGCTATAAGGACTTCCAGACTTCAACCTCTTAACCCAAGGAACACCCATTCCTAGTCATCCCCATGTTTGAGGTTTTCCACTTATATTGTGTACCCTTCATTGGTCGATGACTACACAATTGCAAAATAAAATGCCTTTTCCCAACTCCTCTTCTATTTAACCTTCAGTTGAGTACCATCTCATCCTTGAGAATTCCTCATTTCTTAGTTTGCATGCTACCAATCTTCATTCCTCCTAACTCTATGCAGTCTCTTTCTTAGTCCCCTTCAACAAAGCCTTATAGTTTTCCTTCTCCTTAAATGATAAGGATTGTGCAAGAGCCTCTAATAAGCCATCTTTTCCTCTCTTTGTACAATCTCTTAAATAAATATCCCTTTCTATTGATTTATTGCAATCTCCATATCAAAGACTGCCAAATCTCTCTTTTCCCTCCTTAGCTTTAGACGTAAGTTTCCAGTTGCCTTCTGGACATTTAAATTTAGATACCTAATCTACCTTGATGTGTCCCAAATCCAACTGTGTTCCCACAAATCCAATTGTTCTTCTTGATCTTCCTACACCTGTTGAGGGACTATATTCCCAGGCTCCAAAGTTCAGTAATATTTTTGACTCCTAGTTTTGCTGAGCTCCTGTATTTAATCGGTAGCCGAGTATTGTGGATTTTACTTCTAGAATATCCCTGACATCTATACAATATTGTCCAATCTTGCTGTAATTTTCATCAGCTTTCATCATATTTATTGTAATAGCCTTGTAATTAATTTCTTTGCAGTTTCTTCTCATCTAACATACCATATTTAAATCTGCCTTCTTAAAATTCAGTTGCAATCAAGTCATCCATCTGTTTAAAAATGTGAAATGATAATGATAAGACAATTCATCACTGCCTAAAGTTTTTAAAACCATTTCCCCACAACCATGCCATCTTCCATCCACCCACTCTCCCCTCCTTTGGGTAGACCTTCAGAAGTATTTTCCAACATCAACCCCTCCCTCAACATTTATAAATGTCTTTGCTCATGGCTTTTCATCTACCTTCCAAAACTTTTCCCCAGTATCTCAGATTCTTGTTTAAATGTTGCCCATTATGATTCCAAGTCTAGGGCAGGACATATTTAAGATAAGTCTGTGCATTTTGTTAGGAAAGCAAGGAAGCCATGAAAAACTAATTGAGTCATGTTGTAGGAGATGGGAGCAATGTGAAGGGTCCCTACAGGCCAAAGATGGGGCTCCAGACAGTCAAAAAGGATAATATCTGAAATGGATTGCAGCACATCAAATATATGAAAATTCATGAGTTTATAAGAATATTCTTAAATTTCTTAAGAGAGTGTTCCCCATCCTTTAAGGTCCATTTCTAATGTTAACCTGTCCATATATCACTTTTTGATTCCCTCAAATGACTTGGTTAGCTTCCTCCTTTGAATCCCTATAGCATTTCCCTTTTACTCCTGGTATTCTATTTTTTCCTAATATATATGCTTCTAACAATATGGAAGCCATATTATTCATGAAATCACTTTTAGAGGTCAGGATTTCATTTCAGATGTATGTAAATGTTCTCTGAGTGGTAAATGATCCATTCTTCAACATCAAGAATTCTAGTAAGCATTATGAGACCAAAATTTTTAAGTATTCTATTTTTGTTTATTTTCATCTTTTAAATTTTTATTCAATTTATTATGTATTACTATTTTGTCTGCTACCTCAAGTTGTTCAGCAAGTAAAGTTAGTATAAGGAAAATAGAATAAAATATTAGTAGCCTGTTAGATTCCAACTATCAATATCAATGTTCTGCTGCCCAGTAAAATTGATTATGTGTTAACTACATGTAAGAAACCAATATTTGATAATTATAAATAATACATGAATAACAGAAAAACAAAATAATTTTAACTATTTCAAGAAATTAAGATTCTTATATCTGGTCTATTATTGGAAAAATAATAAATGAAAAATTATCTGGTTTATGAAATTCTTTCCATTACAATCTCTATAAAAATTGTAAAACATTTTGAGCACTTTGTTTTCCCTTGACTGTACTTATCCAAACATAGTATAAATTCCCATTCCTGACACCTCTTCTGGATGACTTTGTTATGTCATTACTAGAGTTACTTTAAGAAAGTAAAGAAATACATCTGAAAATCTCAAATAACAGAGCAATAAATGCCAAAACTATAGTAATAAAATGAAGTGGGAATTTAAGGCAAACAATTGGATAATTCACGATTCAAAAGATGCTTAATCTCAATAATAGGAATTAACTGGATTAGCACTGTCCATAAAACATTCTGTGGTAAAGAAAATGTTCTGTAAATCTGCATTGTGCAATGCAATAGCCACTAGACATATGGGGCTACTGCCACTTGATATGTGGTTAAAATGTCTGAAGAACATAACTTTTATTTTATTTAAAATTAATTAGTTAAATTAAATTGTCCCTTGTGACTAGAGGATACAATGTTGGACAGGACAAATCTAAACCATTGCTTCTATCCTTGACGTCTAATTATTAATTAGTATTAACATTTTCAGTAACAAATGCCCACATGCAAAGAGTACAAACAGACCATTCATAACTGAAAATATAACTACTACTGCTAACTATTGACCATCTGTATGCTCTAAACACTATTTTTAGGTCTTTACAAATGTTATCCTATTTAATATTCAAAACATCCACGGGACATTGATGCCATACATATTTAGATTTTGCGAAGCAGGAAAAAAAATCACAGAGAAGTTAAGTAACTTCTTGAAAAATACCATCTAGAATTGGTAGTCAGGATTTGAACTCAAGTGGTCTGGCTCCAGAGCTCATGAGATTTGTTCTCCTACTACACTGCCAGTGCAAACCACCTACCTTTGTGGTAATCAAAGAGATGTAGGTGAATTAAAATAAAACAGGTTATAGATTGTCACCCATTAAATTAGCAAACACTTAAAAGGTTACAGTATCCATAAATCCACTTACTATTGCAGGTAGGAGAACACAATAGCCAATTCATCTAATTTGACAATAAGAGCGAAGAATCACAGTTATGCCCACACCTTTCATCAGTTCCCATTTCTAGGAATTTATTCTAGAGTAAAGAAATTCCATAAATACTTGAAATATACACAGATATTCATAGGCTGCCATTATTTTACCAACAGGCAAAAGCTGATACAATACAAATGTTCAATAATAGCTTAATAATTAAGAGACTATGATGCCCAGTAGAATATTAAACACATAATAAAAATGTTTAAGTAATAACATGGAAAAGTTTTTGATACAAACTTTTATGTTAGGCAAAAATTAGAAAATAAAACCTATCATTATAGTACGATGACAACTTTAAGGAGAAATTATTACTCACAAAATTAGGATAATTATGTTGTATTAGAATAAGAGACAAAGTGCTTTCCAAATTATGACCACAATCATGGGATTTGAGGAGAGTAAGCTATTCAATCTGAAGCTCTCACTGAAAAATGTCATACCTTGTTACTCAGGTGCAGCCAACCTGGGAGATTTTTAAAATGCAGAATCCCAGGTCCCACTCCAGAATTCCTGAATCAGCTTCTTCATTTTAACAAGTTCCAGGTGATTTTTTATGCACATTAAAGGTTGAGAAGCACAGATACAACATGCTACAGGTAATGAACACTTGATGCTTCTCAGAAATTGATCTTCCAGGCTATGATAACTAATCAAAGATTGAAGTCAATCCCCTGAATGATCAAGGACCTATTTCCATATAGGCTATCTTTATAAATGAGGATTAATCCTGCCATAATTCTTGGGAATTTTATATGTAGATGATTCATGAGACATGCTGGTGGTCCTTCAGAATCTTGACTTTCTTGACTCCAGACGTTTCCTCTAGTCCATTTCAGTCCCTCACTCCAGTGGTTTCACCCTAGACCTGGGATCAATAAAGAGGAGCTATAAACTCTTCACTAACACTAGACATCCATCCTCTTTAATTTATCCTGCCAAGAATTGCCATAGAATTCTTCCTAAAATGCTGTGATATTTTATCATGATTGCTTCCTGTTCAACTATTCACTATTACCTCCTTTCCAGCATCTACCAGATTGTTGGGTAACTTTTGGTTTATTCAACTATTCTCTCCTCCCTTCTCCCAACCCTTACAGCATGAGACAATGTCTTATCCTCTCTTGAACAGAAATATTTAGCCCAGTTCCTGTCTCAAAGCAGGCATTCAGTGAATGTTTGAAGAATGGGCACAGTCATAAGTATTTTCCCCACTTTCAAGAACCTTTATACTCAGCCATTTGCACTAAGTACAATTACACTCATTTTGCAAATAAGGAAGCAGATACCCATGACTTGCCCAAGATTAAAAATGGAATGTGAACAAAGAGCAGAAAACCTCTAGTTTTCTTCCTCTATAAATCACAATTTTTCGTTTCTATAGAATTTTTTTCCAGTTTACAATTCTGCTTAAATCTCAAGCCCTGTCACAGTCTGCCCTCTTCCTGCCTAGCCATTGGTAAGACTGTACTTTCTTTGTTATATCCAGGTAAACCTGCTCATTGACCCACTTATGCTATGCTTCTTCCCTCCTTCATAGTTTATGTTCATAACTGTTAGCCTAAAAGAACACCTTAATCCTTAAACAAATGCAAGTCATCATGAGTCCAATCTCTAAATTTCTATTGCAATGTTACCCAATACTGCACAATTTTAGTACGTGTAGTCCTCACTTTGCATGACTCCAGTATACACCAATATGATCATTATGATGATCATGGTTTAGATAAATAGCACCAATTTCCCCAACAACACGGTTCCAATTTTAGCTACATGGCATATTAACAGTAAGTAATTGCATAAAGTAAAACTTTGCTGCTCACTGTCTAGTTTACAGATCAATATGTACATAACAGATATGTATCATGATCAGTGGCAAACCCCATCATTTCCTTCGGAGTCTGTTGGTGGTTGGTCACTGTTATCAGTTTACAAAAAGACAGAAAATCGTGTAGTCGTGTTGATTCCTTATCTCTCATGGAGAAAACCAAGTGACATTTTACACAAATTGGAAAACCAAAGAGGGAATTGGTCAACAATAATGAAAATGTAGCAAAGAAATGAAAAGTGGTAACATCGGAAATAAAGCTAGAATCAGATGTAAATGAAATTAGAAGAAATCCTGGGAATACTGACACTGCTGTATTTCAAGAGATTCTATTAGCTATGCAGCCAGGGGAACTTTGTGAAAATGGCCATATTGATATAAATGAAGAAAACAGTTGTGATGAAAAGCATGAAAATACTGGCAAAAAAAGAGAAAAAGCTCTATAGGTATCTTATAACTTTGAAAATGCAGAGGATAAAATATCAGAAGCTGATCCAAACTTAGAAAACAGCATGAAAATTTGCAAAGGCATAGAAAAGATGGGTCCTCACTCCATAGCAGAAGTTATGCTAAGAGAACAAGCAAGTTTTCCCAAACCACTCTTGATACTTGTTTTGTAAAGAAATAAAACACTTTAATTCACAATATTTTTAACGTTTTCTATTACACTGTACTGTTATTTTTTCTAATTTTTTATTTCTCTATACAGTACAAGAGTTCTTAATGTTTTAACAAAATGTTTTAATGCTATGGAATAATATTAACTTTTTCCAAGATGCTCAATGTCACTAATCGTAAGGGAAATGCAAGTCAAAACCACAAAGAAAAATCACCTCATCCATGTTAGAATGGCCATGATCAAAAAGACAAAAGAGAATAAGTATTAGCAAGGCTGTGGGAAAAAGGGAACCCTTGTACACACCTGATGGGACTATAAATTGTTACAGCCGTTATGGAAAGTTGTATGGAGGTTCCTCAAAATTTAAAAGCAGAACTACCATATAATCCAGCAATCCCACTTCTGAGTATTTATCCAAAGGAAATTGTCACCAGGGGCTGGAGGAAGAGGGAATGGGGAGATGTCAGTCAAAAGGTACAAACTTTCAGTTTTGCAAGATAAATAAGTTCTGATGTACAGGATGGTGACTATGATTAACAGTACTGTATTGTATACTTGAAATTTGCTAGGAGAGTAAATCTTAAGTGTTCTCATCACACACACACACCCCGACCCAGAAGGCAACAGTGTGAACTGATGGACATGTTAACTACCTTGATTGTGATCATCCTAGTATGTACAAATATATCAAATCATCAAGATGTATACCATAAACAGATACAATTTCTATTTGCCAATTATACTCCAGTAAAGCTGAAAATTAAAAAATCAAAAGATCTCTGCATAATCTCAGCTTGCACAGCCATATTATGGTTCCATGCTGCCAGAGAAAGTAAGGAATGCCTCTACTGGGTTTTTGATGTATGTTTGTTCTATCTCCTTCTCAACTAGACTGTGAACTACCTGAGAATGGTACCCTGTTATAATTTTTTAACTGAGGTAAAACTCAGATAACATAAAATTCACCATCTTAACCATTTTAAAGTGTATGAGTCAGTGGTTTCTAGTACATTCACAGTGCTGCACAACCATCACCACTATCTAGTTCAATAACATTTTCATCATCCCTAAAGGAAGCCCAGTACCCACTAACTAGTCATGCTGCATTTTCCCCTGCTCTCTGCCACTGCCAATCACTATTCTACTTTCTGTCTCTAAAGATTTGCCCATTCTGGACATTTCATATAAATGGAATCCTACAAAAATGTGAGTTTGGGGTGAGTTTTCAATTAGCCTAATATTTTCAAGGTTCAGCATGTATAAGTACTTTACTCCTTTTTATGTCTGAATAGTAGTCCATTGTATGAATATGTCATATTTTGTTTACCCATTCAAGAAATCCTGGATATCATTTTTCACCCTTTGGCAATTATGAATCATGCTGTTATGATAATTTGTGTACATATTTTTGTTTGAATATATGTTTTCAATTCTTTTGGATATATAACCAGGAGTGGAATTACTAGGTCATATAATAATTCTTTATTTAACTTTTTGAGGAACAGTTGAACTGCTTCTCACAGCAGCTAAGCCATTTTACATTCTCACCAACAATGTATAAAGATCCCAATTTCTCTAAACCATTGACAACACTTGTTATTTTCACTTTTTTTATTCTAACCAGTCTAGAGAGCATAATGTGGTATCAATTTATGGTTTTGACTTGCATTTCCTTAATGACTAATAATGTTGAGCATTTTCTCTTATGCTTGTTGGCCATTTGTATCTTCTTTGGAGAAGTGTCTATTTAAGCCCTTTGCCCATTTTAAAATTGAGTTGTCTTTCTTGCTGAGTTGTAAAAGTTCTTTATATATTCTGGATGATTGACTCATCAGATATATGATTTAAACATTTTTCTCCCATCCTATTGGTTGTCTTTTCACTTGCTTAAGAGTATCATTTGATGCACAAGAGTTTTTAATCTTGATGAAGTCAAATTTATGTATTTTTTATCTTCTTGCTTGTACTTTTGGTGTTATAGCTAAGAATATGCCAAATGCAAGGTAATGAATTTGTATCCCCATGTTTTCTTCTAAGAGTTTTATATTTTTAGCTCTTATATTTAAGTCATGGATCTATTTAGAGTTTACTTTTATATGAGGCCTGAGATAAGTGTCCAAATTCATTCTTTAGTGTATGGATATCCAATTGTCCCAGAATGATTTGTTGAAGGGACTATTCTTTTCCCAATGAATGGTTTTGATTTCTGTGTCAAAAATCAAGTGGCCATAGATATATGAGTTTATTTCTGGACTCTGAATTCTATTTTATTGACCTATATGTCTATCCTTATGCTGATATCACATTGTTTTGATTACTGTCACTTTGTAGTGAGTTTTGAAATTATGAAATGTGAATCCTCCAACTTTGTTCTTTTTCAAAATTGTTTTGGCTCTTCAGTGTTCCATGCAATTCCACATGAACTTTACAATCAGCTTGTCCATGTCTGTATAAAATATATTTTGGAATTTTAATAGATATTATAGTGAATGTATAGCCCAATTGGGGAAGTATTGTTATCTCAACAATATTAACTCTTCCAATCTGTTAATACAGAATATGCTTCAATTTACTCAGCTCTTTAAAAATTTCTTCTGGTAACGTTCTATAATTTTCAATTACAAGTGCAAATGTACTTCTTTTGTTAAATTTATTCTTTTTTGATGCTATTATAAGTGGAAATGTTTTCTTTATTTTTGGATTTTTCATTGCTAGTTATAGAAATACAAATAATTTTTGTATTTTAATCTTGTATTCTGAAGCTTTTCTAAATTCACTGATTAGCTCTAATAGTTTGGGAGTTTTGGGGGGTGAATTCCTTGGATTTTCTCGCAGATCATGCTATCTGTGAACCAAGATAATTTTACTTCTTCCTTCCCAATCTGATAGGCTTCTATTTCTTTCTCTTGCCTAACTGCTTTGGCTAGTACTTCTAGTATAGTGCTGAATAGAAGCGGCCAGAGTGGATATCTTTGTCTTGTTCCTGATCTTATCAGTAAAGCTTTCACTCTTTCACCAGTAAGTGTCATGTTATATGGCTGTGGGTTTTTCATAAATGCCCTTTATCATGTTTAGGAAGTTCCCTTCTATTCCTAGTTTGTTAAGTGTTTTTTGTTTTTTGTTTTTTGCAGTATGTGGGCCTCTCACTGTTGTGGCCTCTCCCATTGCAGAGCACAGGCTCCAGACGTGCAGGTTCAGCGGCTATGGCTCACAGGCCTAGCCGCTCCACGGCATGTGGGATCTTCCTGAACCGGGGCACGAACCCGTGTCCCCTGCATTGGCAGGCAGACTCTCAACCACTGCACCACCAGGGAAGACCTGTTAAGTGTTTTTATCATGAAAGAGTGTTGGATTTTGTCAGATGCTTGTTTTCATCAATTGAGATGATCACAGGATTTTTCTTCCTTCATTCTATTAATGTGGTGTATTACTTTGATTGATGTTTGTATGTTGAACCACCCATGTATTCCTGGGATAAATCCCACTCAATCGAGTGGTGTAATCCTTTTAATATGCTATTGAAATCAGTTCGCTAGTATTTTGTTGAGGATTTTTGCATTTCTATTCATAAGGGATATAGGCCTGTAGTTTTCTTGTGATTTCTTTGTCTGGCTTTAGTATCAAGGTAATGCTGGCCTCATAGAATTTCTCCTCTTCTGTTCTTTTAGAAGAGTTTGAGAAGAATTGGTCTTAATTCTTTAAACATTTGGTAGAATTTTAAAAAATGTATCATATTTTTCAGTTTGTATGTGTGCATACGTGTGTTTAGAAGGGTATTTGACATAGAAAAAGATATTTAATGTGTAGATAAATTTCAAGCCAAGAAAGAAAAATCACTTTTTAAAAAAGGTAAGTAAATCAGCTTGAATATACTCAACTTTCTGTAAATGTGTTCATTGTGTGAATATCTTCATCTAATGTCATCCCAGCCAGGACCTGAAATAAATTTTCACAAAGCTAGCAGACAGGAGGGGTTCAAACACATACTATAGACATAAAAAAACAGGAACAAGCTCTACTAGATGGCTCGAAAAAAAAAACCCTCCGAGGTAATACACTCACCCACCATCCAAGGAGAAACTATGTAAAAATCCATAAATGGATTAACGAGCAGAACTGTGGCAGAAGAAAACCAGATTAGCTCTGCCAAAGATGACAGCCGTAAAATGCACCAAGAAAATATCCAACAACAGAAAAGAGAAATTATCTGTTGGTAAAAATTCAAGATTCTGAAAGTAGACACCACCAGCCTAATTTAATAATTGCAGGATCCCTGATGGAAGGAAGAAGCAGGGTATGGTTGAATCTTTTTCAAAATTTAATTAAAACCAAAATGGCACTTATTCCTTTGCTCCTCCATGATTGAAGCAGCTTCACAGAATACCAGCAGACAAGCCAAAATCAGAGCCAGTGACTCACCACATTTTCAGAAGAGGATTTTAAGAATCAAATAAACAGAGTTTAGAATTGCAGGGACTAACGTTCCACATGCAGCTTCCAGATATGTCCCTGTGTCTTCGCTGCATGCTTCAGCGGCACTCTGCACATCCACTGTGCCTTACATGATGGCTGGCCGCCTGCCTGCCCCAGAGTGAGCCCTGAGCAAAACCACATTCACCAGGGCCTTCACTTCTCCCTGGGAAAAAGAGCGTTTTCTCTCCCGTGCCCAGGAGGGAAACTTACAAGATCTCTCCCAGACTTCAAGGGAAGCCAGGATTATAACAAGTAATTTTGGTCTGCTTGATATTTGGTGAGATATGAATCCACACTGTTAGATGTTTCTCTTTTTACTACCTGCTGGAAGAAAAGAGGACCACATGCTAATTGCAGAATCTCTTTTTGAAAATCTTCGGATTCACATGCTACTCTTACCATTTGTCCTTAGCAGGCATCAGTCAAGATTTGTTAGCTTTACTGGATTTGGCAGAAAACAATTGGAAAATGAATTTCTGTTTTGAAAGACATTTTACACAACTCAAAAGAGGGGAGATAGGAGAAAAGTGGCCAGCAAAAATGGTTGTTACCAGGGAAGCAGGGGCTCTGCTAGATTTGGTACAGTTTGGCAAACTACGGAAGCAAGCAGTTATGGCTTATTTGCTGTTGCTGATTTCTGGAGCCTATATCTGATATGTCTCAGCCTTTGGTTAAGGAAGTCAAGTTTATTGGTAGGTGATTCACCAGTAAGAGAGCTGGGCTGAACACAGGTAAATGACCTTTGGCATGAGGTCTCTGAAAAGTACTGAATAAAGACTTCAAGTTCTGCTCCAGAAAATTAAAGGTATGGATATAAATCGTTTTTCTTAAAATCCCCATTGGATTTTATAAGTTTCTTTTGACTTATAGAATTTTTACTCTTGAAATCTAAATAATAAATAAATAAAAACAAAAATCATGGGGTATGCAAATTTTGAGTTGAAACAGAATCATCCAAAGAATTTTCTAAATTAGAGGAGAAGGCAAACTATACAGTGATCAGTTGAGTTCTTCAGAGTTAATTAATATCAATTACTGGCAAGAAAACTATGAAGTTGAGAATTTCTCATTTATTAAATCAGATAACAACTGAAAATATCTCAAAATTTTCTTATGAATTAGTTAAATCAGTTGCCCCTTTCTTTCCAAAGTTTTGACTAGTTTATTAAACAAGCTGGTTAGGAAACCCTTTTTGTAAGTTTGTTCTCCTTCCTTTTCCCCCAACTCATTGACTGCTCATTCTTAGTCTCATACGCCATTAAAATTTGTTATTTGTCTGTTTTGTCTACAGTAGTACTTGGGGTGTATGGACTGCACAAGGATTTACAATGTAATAATTGACTGGTTATGAATGACTTGCCAATTCACTCAGGCAAGTTGTAACTTAATGATGATAGATGTAGATGTGAGTCAGAAGTATATGAACTTTCATTACTGCCTTTCATAGCCGTTATCAATCCACTGTCTTAGTATGGTGTAATTATTTACACTTTATAGTTCCAGGAAGTATTTAATTTGAATCTAAATAATTCCCATCATCATTTTAGCAGTGGTGAAAATTAGGTTCATACACATAGAAATATTAAATTCCCTTAACAACAAATGTCTCCTGGGCATATATTCTTACGACTAAATTCATATCTGAACTAACATAACGTATTGATTGAGACCAAAGATTTTTAAATAAGATGTATCTGAGTTTAAATCCTGGTTTATCCACTTACCACCCTGATGAGTTATTTAAATTCTTTAAGCTTCAGTTTCCTCATCTGTAATATGGGGAGTGTGCCTATCATCCAAGGTTATTATAAAGGTTAACTGTGACATATCTGACAATTTTTAGGGAGTGTTCATAAACTTAGCTATTAAATAATAATAATGGCAACAGTAATAGTAATAATGATAGTATAAATGACATTGTTGTTTTGTTGTTATTATTTACTCACCCAACTGCCACGTATTTGTTCTTTTTATTCAGTAGATTTAGTTTAATTCCTGCCTTCCTAAGGTAACAAATTAGAAAAGGCAAGTTTAAGTATCCATACCTAAAAAGTAGACATGGTGGCATGGAGGCCAAGTTCAGGCTGTGTGGATACGAGAGAAGGTTCTCAAGGGTTGGAGAGGTGGATGAGTGGTGGTTGACCAGGGAGAAGCCATAGTAGCTAGAAGAGTCATTTGAATGGACGAGGCAGTAGGGAACATGGACAGGCGAGAAAAATCTGGGGGCAAGTCAGCTGATAAGAAGTGCACCCCAGAAGGGACCCTGAGCAGTCCCGAATGCCCATCCCTGCTCCTGCCTCACTGCTTCTCTCCTAGGTCACTGAGGGGTATTTCTTTCCCAGATTGTACATTTTTGGTTTAAAGTGTTTTTACTCTTTAATTCCACTTGTCTTGCTGTGTTGCTCCCAGAAGAGCTACTCTGAGATCAGCCCAAGGTCAAAACGTTAGGGGCTCATGGTCTGTGCAAATTACATAAGTGATAGGTATTCAGTTTCATATTGAATGGACCCCCTTTTCAGGCACCACTGATTTCAACCTTCTTCCCTCTCATTCTGATGCTTGACAATTCCCTTTCGGAATTCCAGCCTTTTCCCATTCCCAAGCCCAAAGCGGAGCTAATTCGCCCAGAATGGTGAGTCCTGGAGAAACTGTCTCTGTTCTCCTTGAACCCAAGATCCATCCCCTAACTTTTGGTTAAGTGGCTCTCCTTGGTCCATTGCATAATGATTCGGAGCACATGGCACTCTGCCCAGTTCAAATTCTGCCTCTGCAACTTTCTACCCATGTGCCTTGGAGAAGCTACTGAACTTCTTAATTCACCCGTTTCCTCCCTATAAATAGAAGTCATAAGTGAACTGATCTCCTAAAGTTGTTATTAGTCAATATTTGGGGAGTGCTTAGAACAGAACATGGCACCAGTTAAGCTTTATTCAAGTGTTTATTAAATTAAATGATTGGTAAATATTTGAACTTAAACTATGTTGCATCTCTCATCTGCCACAGAAACTTCACCAACTAGCTGGTCCTCTGTCTGTGCTCCTCGAACTTTTGCTCTTTGCCGGTCATCCGCAAAAAACTTGAATTAATAAAGAAGAAATCTAAATCCACGCAAACTTCACTTGTCAGATGTGTCATCTCAGACTCTCAACCGTCTCCAACATCAGCAGCCCCTTGGCCTTTGCTTGGCTCCTTTTCCAGGCAATTGTCTCTTCCCAGACATCCACATGGTCAAGAGCGTCTCTATCAGTTAAGTCCTTCCAGCTCCAGTCTCTAGGAGAGAGCCAGAACCCTCTCCTAGGTGTGCCCAGAGATAGAGCATAGTTTGAGGGTGTGTACTGAGGGAACAATAAAGGTAGAGGATGGTCTGGGATGCCATTAAGGCTTGTGCAGGCATTAGAAGGAAAAGCTGGTAACCAGATTCCCTTCCCGCACCTCTCCAGTGCTTTTGCCTAAGGCGCTCTGAAGTTAGAGATGCTATAAGATGCGTGAGATGGGAAAAGACTCCCCTCCTAACTACCCAGTAAACTCGTTCTCTGGTGTTTGTCATTTTTTGCCAAATCGTTCAGTCAGACCAGGATTTTACAATAGCTAAAGTAGCTTTTGTAAACAGGAGGCCATTCTTCCCCACATGGTGGAGTGGAAATTTAAACAAAGCAGCAATCACGGGGGTGGACTTAACTCAGGAATGCTCTGTAAGCTCTGTCACATATATACCTGTTTACAAAGTGAAAGCATCTTATAAAACCCCTTTTACCACTTATGATGAGAAAATCATTCCTGCCACTTCTCTAAACATGCCCTTGTGGCCAGGCTTTCAATGCACAAATGAGGCACAAGAAATGGACAGTGTGGTTTAGACAGAATTGAAGTTAATGGCCTCCGTCCCCTGCTTCTCCTTGGCGGTGGAGAATGACACCATATGTCGGGGAGAAAGGATACATAAAACTGAAGATTCCAATCTGGATTTTAGGTTCTCATTTCCTTAAGAGCCAAGATGGGGTTTTGATGTGAGTATTAGGCGTGCATTGGTCCCTACTAAACACAGCCCACTTTCAATGTCACTTTTTTTTTTTTTTTTTTTGCGGTACGCGGGCCTCTCAGTGTTGTGGCCTCTGCCGCTGCGGAGCACAGGCTCCGGATGCGCAGGCTCGGCGGCCATGGCTCACAGGCCCAGCCACTCTGCGGCATGTGGGATCTTCCCGGACCAGGGCACGAACCCGCGTCCCCTGCATCGGCAGGCAAACTCTCAACCACTGCGCCACCAGGGAAGCCCTCAATGTCACTTTTCATTGTCCCCCCGTGGCTGCACAGTGTTCTGTACATAACATATGGATATTGGTTGATTTGGTGCATAAAGAGTGATAATGATATGTTGTCTTTACTCCCAATGTCATGGCAGCTATATTAATAAGTTAAATTGCTTACACTTTCCCCAGTGATGTCAAATGAAATGGTAAAATGAGATGTGTGTTGATGAATGAACAGCTCTCTGGGGTAGTATTTAATTGGCTTAATGGGACAATTGAATGCACAGTTAACCCCTCTCCTCTATTTTCTAGACATGTAAGTAATACCTCAGCATAAATTTTTCCAGTGTAGTGTAAATGGAAAGACTCAGAAAAAAATATGAGAAATATATTTGAATCAAACCAGGGGCTTCACTGGTGGCGCAATGGTTGAGAATCTGCCTGCTAATTCAGGGGACACGGGTTCGAGCCCTGGTCTGGGAGGATCCCACATGCTGCGGAGCACCTAGGCCCGTGAGCCACAACTACCGAGCCTGCACCTCTTGAGCCTGTGCTCTGCAACAAGAGAGGCTGCGAAAGTGAGAGGCCCGTGCACCGCAATGAAGAGTGGCCCCCGCTTGCCACAACTAGAGAAAGATCTCGCACAGAAACAAAGATCCAACACAGCAAAAATAAATAAATTAATTAATAAACTCCTACCCCCAACATCTTCTTTAAAAAAAAAAAAGGCAGCATATATAAACAGTGCCACTTTATTTACATCTTACTAATGAATGAGCCTAGCTTCATGAGTAGACCTGTGCAGTTCCCATAATTTGTTTCTCTTTCCATCCATGAAGTCCATCAATCAACTTCAATCAATATTTTTCAAACAAAGGCAATAGGACTTTGCTACTGGCTGAATCAACATCGGGCTGTTTAATCTTTTTCTACTAGTGCCTAACCTCCGAATTTCAGGTTCAGATCTAATTGGTTTGAAATCTGATTGATTTCCCCATTATCACTTTTCTGGGACTCCCAAGTTTTGTCAATGAGCTTGTGAAAAGTACCTCATTTGCATAGGCAAAGTAGATTTAATGGATTAATATATTAGAAGTCAGGGATCAAAGTGGGTATTTCCTTATATTATTCCTATTTTGTCTTGTTAATATAACATGAATAATAATTTGTATATCAACATAACAAATGTGTAATGATTGAGATACAATATTGCTTATTAAAAGTGACACTGGAATACAAATGCAGCTTGTCAATGATACTATAGTTTTAATAATAATAACCCAAAATAGAAAGTCTATATGTGGCTTTTTACTAAAAATTTGTTTTCATGAAATTAGTTCTGTAACTAGAATGGTTTTATATACATATGGATTGGAATTTTACAAATGCGAGGATATATAATGTTTGAAATCTGTAAGTTTTCTAGACTCTTGTTTATACACTTAGACAATATATGTTCACCATTACCTTGTGCAACACAATATTCATCCAAATTATATTTAAAAGATCATAAAATCACCTTTTATTGATTAAAAAGGGGTCTCAACACTGCAAATACCAATCAGAAAAGCTGAGTAAAAATTTTTGTTAGTCATGCCAGGGTTTCTACCACAGGCTGTGTTGTGTACATGGCAGTACAAGGATATCCCCTCTAAGAACAATGAGAGAAGCCAGATAAAACACAAAGTTCTAAGTTTGAAGTCATCACAGAGTTGCTGAGACAACCAGGAATTGAGAGACCAAGAGGCTGGAGAGAAGGGAACTCAGAAGAGATGAGCCTACTTCTTTGACCTGTTTTTCACCTTGGGGGATTTGCTTGTTTCTTGATATTGGGTAAAAGGTTAAAAATCTGAGTGCAAGATTTGGGCCAGGAGGCAAAAAGGTCAGCAGAGTATTTATCAGTCTCACAGTAATGGACGACAAAAATTGGGGTTCAGACCACCCTAGAACTGAGAGACTAAGATCCTGGAGAAAATGGGATAGGTAAAGAAGTGAGTGCAACCTTTGTGGTCTTCTCCTCAAGGTCTTTACCAAATTCTCCAGCTGTGAGCCACGAGGTTAAGAAGCTAAGCTGAGGCACTCCGAAAATCAGCTAAAGTTTTCAGTAGTTTTCAGGGCTTAGGAAATAAATACTGTAGTCTGGAACCCAGCAAGGAACTGGGTATCCTAGAAAACACCCCAATCTCTGGAAGACTAACCCTTGGAGACAGGGTAGACCAGAGTTAGAAGGGGCTGTACCAAAACCTCAACTTGGCTCAAGGCAACTCAGTCCTTGACAGAGGAGGAGAAGAGGGCCCCTTGCATAGCACAGTTTTAATATATTACATATTTTAAAATTTGTATGTCTCATAATACTTTTTAATATGGATATTTAGATAATTGATTTCAGTATTTTCTTTGTTAATATATGCATTTATATAAAATATAAGTACATAGAATATATATAAACAGATATAATATATAAATATGTAAGTAAATATATATTTCATTGTATTTTAGTATCTGACTACATAACAAATATCTGGATATAAATATATTTACTGTAGTATAAAACACATATAAATGCATTTCTGATGATAGCCAAAAAAAAAGGCTGAAAACAATTATCTGCGTATTCATATTAAAAAGCAGAAAACAGTACACAAAACTAAATCCAAAGAAAATAAAAGAAATAAGAGATAATTCCATGACAAGATTGATAAAGTAAAAGAGACAGAAATATATTATGAATCTCAGAAATGAAAAAGGGGACATCACAATAATCCTATGGATTTTAACAAATATTTTAAAAGATAGGATTTGTGAACATCTTTGTGCCAATAAATTTGAAAATTTTGATGAAATAGAATCCTGGAAAAACACATTTAAAAAACTAACACAAGAAGTAGTGGCTAATCTAAATAGTCCTGTATCTATGAATAAATTGAGTCTGCAATTAAAATATTTCCTAAATGGAAATACCCAGGCTGAGAAGTCTTTCCCAGTGAGTTCTTCCAAACATGTAAGAAAGAAATAAGCTTATTCTTACACAAGCTCTCCCAGATATAGAAAAAGAATAGACACTACCCAATTTGTTCAATATTACACCAGAAAAAAGTCATCCAGAGTTTGTGCAAAAGTTCCCCAATGATGTCCTCATAATAATATTCAATCTTATCAGTGACCAATTGCAAAATCCCGTGACTTCAAGCTTTGCTTACCACTGTTTTTTAAAATGACATGCAAGAGATGCTAAAGATGGTCAGATCAGAACGCATAGCTATTTCTACTGTGCATATTGCTTTCTTAAATAAAGATCTTCAATTATATAAAGTCTCATACCCAAATAACTGGTTCATTCTTCCCAGAATAGAAGGACTATCCTCAAGCATAATTAGTTATATAGACCCTCCTCCCATGCCTGGAAAAGTTGATGGTAGGTAGGACCATGCATTACACGCACTTAGATTCCTCTTCAGCAGGGAACCCAGTGTTTTTCACATGGTAGATTCTCAACAAATTTTCATTAATTTGTTGGGAAAAAACCACACAGTGTGCAATTTTTGACTGAATTGTAACAAAATCCATCAAGATTTTTATGCTTACTTTTTACCATGTCTAGAAGGAGATGATAGACTCATCCCAGTGTGATGGCCCAATATTGTCCTTATATACAAGGGTCATGGTGAGAGAGGAGAGAAAACACCAATTATAAAAGTCCTACAAATTCCTAAGAGTCCTTACTACATCATGGAGAACTCCTTTTTGAATTCCTCTTCTCTGGGAAATGCCTGCTGGCTACCATTTTGTTCTGAGAGCTCTAGTTATCAAAAACGATGGACTAGAGAAATCAGTGGCTTAGCTGAGCAGGACTCTACTCCCTGCCCCCAGATTCAGAAGCTAAACTTTATTCGTAAGAGAATTTCTCATAACACTACCTTGGTTGCCACAGGTAGAAAAAGTTGGGTAGAGAAAAATTATTAAGCCCTTCTGTAGTAACACAAATCATAATGGGAGCAAGGTTTATATTTCCAACTGGCAAATAACTTCACTATCACAGTACCACCAACTAAAATGATCATGGTGAGGAAGAAAACATCAAACGAATGAAGAGAAGGCAGAGATAAGTAGAAGCAAGGGAAGGCATGCTAAAGCCACAGCTTGTACCAATGTTGCCCAATTTTTCATTTTCATTGTAATATTTCATAATCAATGGTGGACAATAAACCATCTAAAAGATGTATTGTATACACTATTAAACACAAAGGCTCATTTTGATTCACACCTAAAGTTCAAGAAACATACACCACTATGAAATCCTTTAATAAGACTGACAGATAAATAAAAATAAATGGCTTGATGTTTGTTAAAGAAAAAATGAGGCTCTTCACCCTTACTTTTAATGAGAGAATCGGAAGTTTTGCTCTCCCCTAAAATTAAATACAGTGTTGTGTTGTAGCAAACGTTCTCTGTGGCAGCCCAAATGTAATTTGAGCTAATTCATGAAATGCACTTCGTAAAAGGATATTTATTGCCTGCGAGATAGTAAAAATATATCAGATTTATTGATATCCAGGGAAAACGACACTATGGTTGTTTAGAGCGAACCTATGAGCAAAATGAATATTCAGGGAGGTGAGAGCTGACTGCTGGTATGTGCCTTAAGAAAAACGACGACAAACAGAAAAAGAGCAGGAAAGAGGAATCTGCATACAGTATAGTCACTTTAGAGGGAGGTGTTTAAAACTGATTGCAATATAGATCTGAATGCGAGTGGTGCAGAAGCCTTTTCTATAAAAATGGGCATAAGAGAACAAGGATATGTCAGGAGATTTGCTTTATTTCAGTTGCTTATTAGAAAGAAGCAGAAAAACAATGTCTGAAGAATTTATGAATAATAAGCTCTTGAGCATGTTTTCCTAGCCTCGTGGAATAAAGAAATCACACTCAGCTCTCAGAGAAGATCAGGACAAAGGGACCACCTTGGGAAATTCGTCCTGACACAGGTCCTAGTGAATTATCAATCTGAAGGAAAGAATGTCAATTTTGGTATTAAAGGGTCAAACATGGGTATGTGTATGTGATAAAGGACAACCAAAGCTTTCTTCTCAAGACTGTGAGGCCTTTCTAAATCATGACAATTGAAGTTGGTCATCAGAAAGGATATAAATATAGCAAAAGATGATGGTGTAAACATATAGCTTCATAATTATAAAGAAATAAATTGAATATGTTATACAAAACAGCTTCCAAAAAAAAATTAAAACCACAGGATAAGCCTAGCATCACAAACTGAAATAGTTATTCTTTTCTCCCACATTAAGCAAAATAGACTAATCAAAGTAATTAATAGGTAAGCCTATAGGCCCCAAGGAAATAATATCCAATAATGTTAGTATTTTATCAGAGTACATACATCCAAACCACAATTGACATTAAAATAAATGTATCACTTACTGTTTTAAATGGTTGTGATTCAATTCTTCATGGCTGTGATTTCATTAGTTGCACTAACATGTTTTTAAAATATCTGATCCCTTTTCCTTACTAGATCTGTCATCTTATCAATGCTTATCTACTTTCTGCACTGGAGTCAGAAACCTGAGATTTTATTTCCAGTTTGAACACGTCTTTTATGTCAGAACAAAACCTTTAGTCAATAGAGATTCATAGAATATCAGAGCCGGTCCAATCTTGGAGGTATCTGATTTCTATTGCTTCATTTAACCAGCGTGGGAGCTGAGGAAGTGAGAATGTAGGAGGCTAAGTGATGTCCCCGCTGTGGGAGACTCTCCCCTATGGGTGTCCTGAGGTCCTACACATCTTGTTGGGTATGCTGAGCATGCAAAACTCTGCCCACTCTACCAAGGCTGTTTCATAGGGCCGTGTTTGCTGTGAGAAGCCTTGAGGGATGAAGTAGCACCCCCCTTCAGGACAAAGAGCGTAATTGCTCCCTGCTTGTTACAAGACTGGGTTCCCTGAGCTTAGAGTTTCATTCCTGTAATGCGACCCACTGCATGTGAAGGCATACATCTAGGCCCTCTGCATCAACCCGTGACACTTGGGGGTAACGGAGAACTGGTGCGAATATACTGATCCTCATGCTGTCTGCTGTGTTGTAACAGAGTCCTTTGTCTCTGACCCTTGCGTCTCATGTCTTCTGTGAGTATCCATGAAATAACAGCTTATAAGCAGGACAAAATCCAACCCCAGAACTGACACCTGGCAGCAGAAAAGAGAAGAATAGAACCAT
This sequence comes from Hyperoodon ampullatus, assembly GCF_949752795.1. Classification (NCBI taxonomy): domain Eukaryota; kingdom Metazoa; phylum Chordata; class Mammalia; order Artiodactyla; family Ziphiidae; genus Hyperoodon; species Hyperoodon ampullatus. Next base: position 99,535,046 of record NC_136923.1, read on the forward strand.
CATCTTTTGACTTCTATTTGTCTCTTTTTTACCCTTTGAAATAATGGTATATATTGAAATCATGACAAATGAGAGTTTTTAGTGTTTGAGGGTAATAAAAGAAATAAATAATTAAACACATTTGTTGCCTACGTAATTTTACAAAGAATTAAGGAGAAAATCCTCAGTTGGGAAAATGGTCTGTTGGGTAGGCATCACTATACACTAAACAGTAGCTTAGTTTCCACTCCCCCACCCATTCCACACACAAAGGAATATATTTAATACATTCTTCACTCAAATTTTTTAATTTAAATTTACTCTTAAAAGTTCTATTTGGTTCATTTTCCAATCTGCTTTCTCTGTTTCTGTAACACTTATAGTGTCTATCCCTTCATCTGTGAACATTTTTAATATTATTATTTGTTTCCTTTTAGATTTCTCTGTTACCTGTGGTCCCAAGAGTATGGATTTTCCTAGTGGTGGCATTTGGTTTTTAGCTTTGGGTTTTAGTTTTAGTTTAGAGTTTTAGTTTCTTAGTCATGTTCCTGAATCTCTTCACCTGTGGGCTTGAAGTTCCAGTGTCTTCCAGGGGACTCTGTTTCCATCAGTGACTAAAGGTGGGTGTATACTTCCCTACACATTCGATTGAGTATTTGGTCCCAGTTAAAAGATAAAATAGCCCTTTCTACTTCCATAGAGTGGCTTCAATCCTCGTCTTCACTGGTATTAAAATCCAAACACCTAAGAAAAACATCCAGCTTGATACTCAAACACCCTACCCAAACTATGGCTTTTTTTCTCTCACTCTGAATATCCTTTTCATTTCTGGCAACTCAAGATTTCCTTTCACATTTTTGAGTCAGGCAGCTATTTTTTTAACAGGACTTATTTTATCCAGAGTCCTTGGGAGAGTCAAAGGGTGCTATCCCAAGTCAGCTTTATCTGCCCTAGGGCACAAAAAGAGAGGTCTTTTCCTTTACACATGTGAATATCACTTGTAAAAACCAGTCCTTGCAACAAAGTCAGAATATATCCTAACAGCAAAATGGCAGTGGGAAACATTTCCGTATTCAGCCGTATTCCATAGGCAGCTGACTGCTAACATAATTTTAGAAGTTGAATTACATGAATAATAACATTATCAGCTAGAACCAATGGCTAATCCCCCAAAGATATAAAATCCCTACTCATTAAAAAGAAAAGGTATCCAGAGGATATCAAATAATAGTATAACCTTGGATGGACAACATGTTAAATGTCTGGTGATTTAGAATGTTGGTTTCTGTGTGAGAAAGGGGGGGATTTTTTGTTTTGCTTTGACTTTAGTTTGTAAAGTTTGTTTGCTTCTCGAATCAACACCTTTTTTTCCCAGATGGTTTTTCCATAGTCAGCCTTGGTTCACTGAGATTTTTTTCATTAAAACAAGTAACAGTTTTCGCCTTTGTTGTTTCTCTTAGACCAAGACTGAAATTGGACTGCAGATCAAAGACCATGGCAAAAAATTCCTGACACTGGAAACTGTCTTCCCAGATATCTGTGTACCTCATCCTCTTCTACACATTCCATATAAAGAGATCGTCTCATTTTCCACCTGGCAACGCTTAAATCGTTTTATTTTTCTTCATTAAAACCACCACACCTCTTCATTTAACTCATGTTTTAGTATCTTGATTCAGCAGGATCATAAAACTTTTAGTTTTGTTGCCGCTGCTTCTTTTTGCCGCAGGGAGAAGTAAAAGAGAAACAAGTTAAAGAATATACAGTCAACCCTTCTTTAAAAATATATAACTAGATTTCTAAAGGAATGAAAAATATAGTACTAGTGGGAAAACATTGCAGTCAAATCTATATTTAACTTGAAATAACATAACTTTTGTGGGTGTGCTTGACATTCCCTCATACCTGTTACAACCCCTGTGAGTCCTCAGTAAATATTAATTATGGATAATTGACAATTCCTTTCTCCTAATGGAAGCTGCAGAACCCATTTTCAAGTTTCCATTTTGTGCCGATGCAGTAAAGTGCAGCCTTCAACAAAGATCTGTTCTCTCTGCCTTGGAATGTAAGCATAATTGTCCTATGAGAAATGAGTGTGCATTTTTCTGAGTTCTCAAAAGGAAATCAAGTTTCTACACAGAATCCAAACCTAAAGCAAACAAACAAGTCAACCTCATTTTTTGTCTGTTTTTTTTAAAGAAAAAGAATTAAGCCTGATTCTGACCAACCACTCTGTGTTCCAAATATACTTTCCATTTTATGAGAAGTTCTTCTGATGTGAATGCCTTTCACTGACCATCCTGTAAATGGCTTAAATAGTTACAATCCCCTAATGAAGGAGAATTTAACAGTGGTGGCAAATGCCACCAGAGTGCTTTAGTCTGTTTCCTGCCAATTCTGATCAATCTGTTATGTTTGCTGTAAATCTAACTGCTTAGTGATCAGTGAATAACATGAACTCATTGCCTCAGCTCACTTAAGGAATTTGTTTTGCAATCGGCATGGATGCATATTTTAAACTTGACACAAACCCAAACCTGTGTGTGTGTGTATATATATACAGACAAATAAACATATATATACACTATATTAATAATATATATACTATATATTATATATGATACTATATGTAAGTACCTTCATAATCTTTCCAAATTAAATTAGATTTGCCTTTAGAATAGAGAGAAAACAATAGAATGAATTTCTGCTATCATTTTTTTTTTTTTTTTTTTTTGGTAAATGAAGAGTTTCCCAGAAGTACTTAACCATGATTTTTTAAAAAAAGATTTAATTTGTTGACAAGTTTTCAGAAATATACCCATTTTCTCAAGCAAGGTTCACCTTTGTTTGCTCTCTTCATTGTAAACTGCACACCTATCTACAACTTCCCTAGGTATCAACTATGTAATGTCAGACATGCGAGTTGCTTTTATGTGGATTGATCATTTCAAATGGAATTTGTGTTTATAATCCAAAACTTTTGGTAAGAATTTAGGTCATTCTATCTAGCCTGCTCAACTGTATTTATTCAGATGTGTCCAAGTCACACACCTTTAACAAGTAACATGAAGGAATATCCCAGCTCACCAAGTCAGGTGGGAATAAGTGAGTAAGAAAGAGCATCACTCCTTTGTCTGGTCTTGGATGGGAATTAGGAAGAGTTTGCTCATCTGCCATCTATGAAAACTCACCATTCAGCTAGGCTTTCACTGTAGCTGTTCATCACTCCAATTCAAAAGAGAATGGCCATCTGACAAACTTTCCTCCCCAAAATAATATGACATAATAACATCTGCAAAGAGCTTACTATGTGCCAGGCACTGCTCTAAACACTTTACATATTTCATCTCCTTTAATCCTCATCACAATCTTGGGAAGAAGGTACCAACATTTTTCTAAGATTTAGAGATGAGGAAACTGAGTCACAATGATGTTAAAGCAACTTGTTGAAGATTACACAGCTTGAGAGTGGCAAAGCCAGTTTAGAAGAACATTCCATTTGTACTTTTAAGTTGTACTAAATATGATATTGTAGAAAGGTGTTATTAACTGCATTTCATGTATCACATGCCCAAACTCAGGGCCAAGTGCCAGTATATTAAGACAGTCTAGAGTGAGAACAGTGCTGAGCTAGGAATCAGCTGACCTTGATTTCAGCATCACTTCCAGCCTCACCTCTAACCAGCATTTAACCTTGAACAAGTCACTTAACTCCCGAGCCCAAATTCCCAATCTGCAAAATGAGAGATTAGATGTTCTCTAAGACTCTTTTTCAACCTCAATATTTATGTCTCTATGATTAATGGCTGAATGAAATGTCACATTGATCTAATAACTTGTGCATTTGTTGGCCATGTTAATGTTAAAAATATTAAAGTGAATGTGTCTGCTCTCTAAGTAGAGATTCGGCCACAATTTCTTCAGTTCAACAGTACTCAAAAAAAGATCCTGTGCTCGTTTTGGCAGCACATATACTAAAAAAAATAAATAAATAAGATCCTGGTTTCTAAAGCTGTAAATCTTTGATATATATATATTTTTTACCAGCACCAGCAGAGATGCATTCATTCACTCATTCACTGATTAAATTAGTAATTATTGAATTAGAATTGTGTGCCAGACACTGTTCTAAGCACTGATCAACAACGGATGAATAAGACAAATGTGATTTCTACCCTCAGGAAGTTTATACATACATACACACATATGCAGATAGGTGTAAAAGCACATACATAAATACATATTTGTGTGTGTGTAGATATAAACACTGGCCTATACCACTGATAAGTTCCAGAAGGAAGGTGAGGAAGATTTCTATGACACAGCCTAAGGAGGAAGACCATATCTGTAGAAGTGATCCCTTCTGCTGAATAAAATAATGATGCTGTATTGTGCACTAACAAACATGTTAAGAGAGTACATTTCGTGTTACGTGTTCTTACAACAACAAACAACAAAGACAAGCAAAAGCAAACATAAAAGAGGCACAGGGAAACTTTCAGAGGTGATGGACATCTCTTTGACCTTGACTGTGGTGATGGCCTCGTGGGTAAATGCATCTGTCCAAATGCATCAGATGGTACACATCAAATACGTGTAATTTTTGTATCTATCACTTATATCTCAAGGCTGTTTAATATTTTTTAATTAAAAACTAAAAAAAATGGAATACAATTGTGAATGTCTGTTCAACAATTCTGTCAAAATAATGACTTCTATAATCAGATTGATTTCCTCAAGTATTTTTCTAATTGTGGTTAAACGTCAGTTTTGTGAAATTTGGTGGAGTGAGAGGCCCACCTCCATTTTGGTGGGTCAGCTTCTGTAATCCCTTTACTTTGCTTAGTCAAGTGTAGCTGCTAATAGCACCTCTCTCTTGAGGCTGTTTTGAGAGTTAATAAACAAATTAGTATATGTAACGCAATCTCATCGGCCCTAGAAGATAATAAGCTATCAATAATTATTAGCTACTTTTATTCATATCTGTAGCTTCTAAATTTATAAAGATGATTGTTCTTCCCATTATGACATTTTAAAAAGTACAAGCCACCTTATTTAAAGAGTTTCTAGGATGATACTAAATTGCTGTTTACCTGAGTCAGTAAATGTCCTTATCTAGTTCATTATACACTGTGGCAATTGCTCAAACTTGAGCATGTATCAGAATCACCTAGAAGGCTTGTTAAAATACAGATATTTGGGTCCCACTCCCAGATTTCTCATTCAGTAAGTCTGGTGCGGGGTCAAGAAGGTGCATTTCTGACAATTTCCCAGGTGATGTTCATGCTGCTGGTCCAGGGACCACACTGTATTACAGTACTTTCTGCCATGCACAGGTGAAGATCGTCATGTACTGTGAAATATTTGATTCTCAGAGTCAGTCTGCCAGGGAGGCATTAGTATAGCCATTTACGATGGTAAAAGTGAAACCCAGATAAGGAGATTGATCAAGGTTCCAGAGTGCTCCAGCAGCAGAGCTGGCTTTGAACCTCAGTTCACCTGTCCAGAGCCCATTATGGCATGTGCTGTGTATTGAGCTGCATTCTAACCTGAAATTCAATGATATTGGGCCCCAGAGAAATTCCTACAGGACTGGGGTATTTATATCAGTTTGCAAATCAAACAACAACAACAAAAAATACCCTAAAACTCAGAAGGCTCTCTGTCATGATTAGATGTGCTGCCTAAAACCAAAAATTAAAATAAAGACCCAGGAACCATATTTTAAAGTATTCATTTAGCATTCAGTTCTGCCTTCTTATAGTGTAAAATTTTATTTGAGTCTTTAAAAATATTTCTCCAATAGAGAAGCAGATAAAGAATCATTTTGAGGTTAAATACACTCTATCCCTTTTTTATAAAATATAATTTTAATTGAAATGCAACAATAGCTAGAAAGATTTGATCCCAGTGCAAGATGTTTGCTTGAGTTTTGATGACACCTGAGTAGAAGTAAGACCTTCTGATATGTCCTTCAGCATTATTAAGATAGAACAGAATATACTTCCAACAGAATCCCTGAAATAGACAATCTTTCTTTTCATTTTAGTAGAAATGCATTTGTCACATCTCGCCTTGGTACTCAAATATACTTAAAATGGAATATTTTGACACTAATATTGGGGAAAAAAAGGGAGAAGACAAGACAAGCTCCCTTTCATGGGGTCATAGCCCAGCAACCTAGCTGAGCACACTATTGGCAACTCACAAAGTGGGAGCAGGCATGCCTTTAAGAAGCCTTTTCCCAGAGGCGGATCCTTATTTGCACGTATCATTTACTGCTTTGCCATGTGGGTTCAGATGAAAATGGAACTCTGTGGGGGGGGGGGGCATAATTAGTTGAATCAGCTCAAGTACTTTGACAAAAAACATGCAAGTGAAAACTACCCAGGTTTTTAGGGCTCCAGTTCTTGCATTAATTCCACTTAAGCGAAAGACATTCTGGCATCCCCAAAATGTACAGCCCGATTCAAGGAAATGAACACTTCAGAACAAGAGACAAACTGTGTATTTAACATCTTTTTCAAAATGTCCTTGTTTTTCTCAGAGAATATTGTTTCCTCATTTGCACATGTTCTCCCACTAGATTAGTGATTAACCCGTTCTAAAAGCCACAGCAGTTTCATAAAACTCACTAACATAAAATGCAAAAAAAAACCAAACAAACAAAAAAAATTTTTTTTTCTTTTGCACAAATCCATTCCAAAAGTTTAATTTCTATTACAGTAAGCTAAGGTAATCAGTCAGCCTGGGTTTTTTGTTTTTTTTTTAAAAAGTTTATTAATTTATTTTTGACTGCATTGGGTCTTCGTTGCTGCGCAAGCTTTCTCTAGTTGTGGCGAGAACTACTCTTCATTTCGGTGCACGGTCTTCTAATTGTGGTGGCTTCTTCTCTTGTTGCAGAGCACGGGATCTAGGCATGCAGGCTTCAGTAGTTGCGGCATGCAGGGTCAGTAGTTGTGGCTCGTGGGCTGTAAAGCACAGGCTCAGTAGTTGTGGCTCACAGGCTTAGTTGCTCCACGGCATGTGGGATCTTGCCAGACCAGGGCTCAAACCTGTGTCCCCTGCATTGGCAGGCAGATTATTAACCACTGTGCCACCAGGGAAGTCCCAGCCTGGGTTTTTTCCCTTTATTTTGAATTGTATTTGTCCACTGCAGACTACTATTTAACTTGCACCAAAACTTTAGTTTTTCATCAAGTGGAAGGTATCTTATATGGTTAGATATATAAACACTGCTTAGAGGACTAAAAAGGAGATCCCTCTGAGGGGAGGAAGTGAAGCAAAATAAAAGCAAATATGGGGAATGTTTTAAACCTTCTCACTTTAATTTTAGGCACAGTCAAGAGCCACCGAGGATACAAAAGTGCCAGAGGGTGGTGTGAGCTTAGAAGAGATGCTCAGTTGAGGAAATAAGCATAGGGAGCTCTGGATGTGAGCTGGAGGCACTGTGAGCCCTCGGTGATGCAGTATTTCTGGAGAAAAGAATGAAGGACTTGCAAGCATGCATGCAGTCATCCCATAGTTGTGATCAGCCCATAGCTGTGATTGTAACGGAGCTACAGTAACACATGAAGTATGATCCCAGGCCTTGAAGAGTTCGAATGTAGTGACAGGGAGCAACCCAACCATGTAGAAACTAACATAGAGGTGCCACTATCATCATATTTAAAAAGTAATGACCTGGGCTTCCCTGGTGGCACAGTGGTTGAGAATCTGCCTGCTAATGCAGGGGACACGGGTTCGAGCCTTGGTCTGGGAAGATCCCACATGCCGCTGAGCAACTAGGCCCGTGAGCCACAACTACTGAGCCTGCGCGTCTGGAGCCTGTGCTCCGCAACAAGAGAGGCCGCGATAGTGAGAGGCCCGTGCACTGCGATGAAGAGTGGCCCCCACTTGCGGCAACTAGAGAAAGCTTTGGCGCAGAAATGAAGACCCAACACAGCCAAAAATAAATAAATAAATAAATAAATTTTTTTTAAAAAGTAATGACCTATTATGTGCCAACTGCTTTATACACAGCAGGTCAGTTCCACAAGTCACTCCCACTTAGAGAAGTAAAAACAGATTCTGAACGTGTCCAAGTAACGCAGCGAATAGGTAATGGAGCTACTTCTTCTCACTTCCTCTCCTACAGAAGACATCTAAGACAGAGGCCTTGCTAGCTGAAACTTACCACAGTGATAGGACAGAGCAATGAGATAGGCAAGAGAGGTAACAGGCATGGGAACAACATTTATTCAGGGCTTATTATGCTATGTGTTTTATATAAATCACCCTTCCTGTGAGGATGAGGTAGAAACGCAGGTCAGGAAAGACTCCACAGGGAAAGTCACATTTATGTTGAGTCTTAAAATGAGGAGGATCTGCCTCATTCTTGTCTGTCTTCGGCCCGAGGAAACACAAGGGGGCACATGGACGTGAGTAACCTGGATCGGCGAGAATGGAGGCTGTAGGAGCAAGAGGGTGAGGGGAGGGCTGGAGAGACTGCCTGAGGACGGGCGGGGCAGAGCTTTCAGTACCTCGCTGAACGTATTGGACTTTGTACAGTACTGAAAATGAAGGTGAGGGGAGAGTGAAAAGAGTTACAATTTACACTGCATTCACGCACCCTACAGACTCTCACACGCAGACTAGAGTCTACATTCGGACCTCGATGAATACTTGTCAAACTGCACTGAGGACTGTACTATTGGATCATCCATAACTTTATTATTGTGTTAACTTTTTGTGGCATTAATAATAACAAATCAGTATTATTTATTTAGCACCTCTCTCTCAAGTGTCAGGCACTTTGAATACATCATCCATTATTTCCATTCCACACAACAGTCCAGTAAGATTCCTATGATTGCCTACAATTTATGCGTGAAGAAACTGAATTTATGGCGGTTATGTGACCTCCTAAGGGCAAACAGCTCATAAGCAGCAACGCCTAGATTTGAATGCTAGTTTCTGATTCTAATACCTATGCTCTATCCACTCTGCAATATCGTTTTTCCAGGTGCATTGATGGATTTGGGTAAACCAACTCCACATATTTGCCTCCCCTCTGATTCCAATCCACACTTCCTCCCCTAACTGTGATGTGAACAAGCCAAGTGCAAAATGGCAGCTTGGGTTGGAAATGAAATATGGAATGGAGAACACAGTGAGGGTAATTGACCCCTCTGGGAATCAGAACTATAACTTTGTTCTCCAAATAGTGAAAAAGGCAAGTGAAAACAGATGCAGTGAGACAGAACATGAACTCAGAGTGAATGGAGGAGAGTGAGGAAGAGGAGACGGGTGACGGTGTCAACAGGAGATACTGGTGACCAAGCGTCGGGAGACCCAACCTGTCACAACAACATACAAGTGATCCTCTGGTTTTGCAAAAGAGAGTGTGCATCTGAGTGACAATTTTACTACCAAAGAGGAATCGGGGATTTGGGAATAGAAAGAATCTGACCTAAATTTAAGAGGAAACAAAGCCACATAGGAAGCCCAGAAAAGTTCCCAGAGAAACTGTGGGGAGTCCATAGGCTCCTAAGTTACTTCTCATTCCAAACCATGCACAGTCTAAACGATGCCTTCGCTTGAACCCATGCACTATGCCTTCTTCAAGGGTAAGTAGGAGGGGCACTCTTTCAGCTACTATCAGGTGATGCTTTCAGTCTCACAGTGGACAAAAAGAGAGGTTCGGGGTAAATCATTGGCATATTTGGGAAAGTGAGAGGATATGAGAAAGTACTAAAAACATTCAGGCAAGAAGAAGCTTATTATCTGGAGGACTATCTATTCCTTTAAATTATTTCCTCCTCAGGATGAACAGACAGATGAGCAGGAGAATAAAGCAGAAATAAAGAAGAAAAGAAGACTCTCTAAAAGTGGCTAAAGCAGAAAACTTAGGAAATTGTCAAGCCTCGGTCATGACTTCAACATTAAAGAAAAAGAACACTAACTTTCTTTGTTTTTTAAACAAGGTGTTTCACTAAAAATGTAAAAAAAACAAAAACAACCCCCCCCGCTAAACAAACACATCCTGTGAAATGTGAATTATTTTGATATCACTTTACTACTTGAAAAGATATTATTTGTTTGAGATTTTACTTAGATAAAGGTACATTATTTTATTCTTTTTAAAAAATATCATATAATACATTCCATTCTCAAGGAAAGGCTTTACTGCTTTTCAGAAATATTGTCAATATAGAAACATGTTAGAGCTTGCAGGAAGATTAAAAGTCATCTAGGTCCACTTTTGAATTTTTACTGATGAAAAAACAAGCCCAGAGACACAGTGATTTATATCTTGTCATGCTGGCTGTAGTGGCAGGAAGATGTCAGGACCCCTGTGTACTGAATCCACACCCACAGCTGTACCCACTACACCATTTGCTAACAATTTTGAACTTTAGAGAAACTGAACTCATGAAAGAATGCCTGATAAAGGGTACACCTACTACCAACCACTATTTTTTTTTTGGCGGTACGCGGGCCTCTCACTGTTGTGGCCTCTCCCGTTGCGGAGCACAGGCTCTGGACGCGCAGGCTCAGCGGCCATGGCTCACGGGCCCAGCCACTCTGCGGCATGTGGGATCTTCCCGGACCGGGGCACGAACCCGTGTCCCCTGCATTGGCAGGCGGACTCTCAACCACTGCGCCACCAGGGAAGCCCCCAACCACTTTTTTAAATAGAAAGCCAAGGACCTGACCTCCAAATATTCATGTGTCATCTACAGAATAAAGCAGATTATCTGTAGGAATCAATGAGTGAAGATTATATTTATAGAAATCCTATTTAGGAAATATAAACATTAAAAGATTGCTGATCTTCTAATCTTTTTGCCCAGGAAATATCTTTTCACAAATCTATCCATAACCCTTTAGTACAATCAGGCGGCCATAAGCTCACTACTCCAATGACCTAAGGGTTTATAGCTTCTGATTTTGAACATAAAACAAATGAATCCAATTAGAAGTCTTGTTCAATTTTTTAAGTCCTAAAAAGTCAAAGGTTGATTTTTTTCCTCTCTGTATCCTGATTAGAATTCAAAAGGGAAGAAATTTAAGAATTCAAAATTCCCTTACATAAAAATTGAATTTCCAAGTCAAAAGAAAAGGCATTAAAAACGTTTCAACAGACTTACCTAAAGCAATGAAGAAAACTGGGACTTTTACTAAGTCAGGCATCTTTAAACGTTAAACCATGAGGCCAGTCCACCTCTCTGTCTCTGTATCTGTTGGGCTCCCCCGACGACTACCTGCAGGAGAAAACAACTCTTGAGTGTTTGAGCTTTAGTGGGCCTGACCAGGGAATCCCGAGTTCTACATTTAACAGTGGGTGTGGAGAACAGAAGAAAGGGTGCCTAGCTAAGGTCACCAACTCTGGGGTACCCACCTCAGAGATTTGATAGCATCAGTTTCTTTCTTTCCTTTTTTTTTTTTTTTAACCAGGAGAAAAACAGAAGTTTAATAACATGTATACCTTCTGAATACAGGGAGGACACCATGGGAAACTGAGTCACTCCCTGAAATGACCAAAACCATCACCTTAAATACCATCTTCAGCTAAAAACAGAAGAAAGATTTTGGGGAAGCAGGGTAGCCAGTTATGGCAGGTTATCATGCAAAGCACAGTAAACAAAGGTATGATCGTTTGCAGATTTAAGTCAGAACTTCTCCATTGGTAAGAGTTATTTGATTTCATTATCCTTCTATTTCTGGTGCAAAAGCATCAGTTTCTTTAGCTTCCATTTCCTTCAGCCAGGAAGAGGAGCAGGCTAGCAGTGGCCTTGGAAATAAGAACTCAAATGAGAAAACAAGAAACAGAAAGAAAGAAGATCTGATCCAAGTTTGATGTTTTATAACCTCTAGTCCATATATCTCCTCAGAAAAATGTGTCCCGTTTTTTCAGAGCCTCTTGCAAGAGAAACTCCAGACACAGATGTGTAACCATACCATTACCGATATCCTAAGCCATGAGAATCCACTCTGCAGTTTAATGGTTTGCTAAACTATCAGTTGCTGGTGATGCTTTATGAAGAATTCTCCCCCCCCCCCCCCCGCAATTCCATAATTAGCCCATAGAGTGATCTGAATGTCAGCAACCAGAGTTCATGACCTGATGTCTGTTCCTTCTCCTGAGTCACTAGAAGTTCAGGTAATACAACACCTGATAAGCAGTAAACATTCTCAGGAAACATCTAAGTATCAGCTAACCATTCAACATGTAAGTAATCTGTTTGTTTTGAATTAAAGAAAATCTTCCCTTGAGTCATTCCTCATAAACAGAATAGCAGACATTAAAGGAAACTATGAATAATTTGCTTTGACTTGGAAAGGACATTGAGAAAAGGCCAAAGAGATATATTTTCTTTCACTGATGTTCCAAGCTGATATGAAACAGGCCAACGGCTTTCATGCATACATGTTAATAGACTGGCGCTCTGTTCTCTCAAATCAAAATAATCCAACTGGTCTACCAACCTCCTAATAGATTCATAAACCTTGGATATCATATAGCTCAATCTGACATTCAAAGAAAAAAATCTATTCTACAGGATCAGTGGCTCTTAAGCTTTTGTGTGACTATTATGAATAAACAGAAGCTTATTTCATCCCAAATTAACTTGTTCTATTGTTGGGTAAATCAGATTGTCAGAAAGTTCAGAAAATTCCTTTATATATTACATCAAAATATAACTCCTTCTAGTACCCACGCCTTGACCCCAGGTAAGCTCTCTGAGGACTGTTCTCCAAAATATGTCTACATCTTTTACATGATAGGTTTTCAAATATTTGAAGACAAGTCTCACTCTCTAAAGAAATCTCTTCTCAAAAAAAGTGTCATTTTAGACCACATTTGATGATATTATCCAGAACTTTCAATATCACATTACTCTTTCTTTGTCCAGCAATAATTTGTAAAATATTGCTCAAAAAAATGTAATGTAATTCTCTAATAGTGCGTGTTTAATCCTTTAATCCATGTAAACGCATTTAAAAGAATGTCTGATACTTCATGAGCACTCAATAAATGTTTGCTCTTTATTTGTTCCACCAATTTGGAAACAGGCACAACTTTAGGAATTGGGAGTAGAGTAGTAAACAAAATAGACAAAATCCTTGGCCCTTGCCACTTATTCATGGTTATTATTTGGCATATTGGAACACTGGTTCACATAAACCCAGTGTTGTTTGAAATGCAGCTTAAATGTACAGGGTCAGAAATCAGAAGACCAGTATCTAGTTGGATACTTTTTAGACAGGTGATCATTCATCAACTTGAGAACACTTTCATTTCCTACTTCTTAGAGTTGCTAGAAGATAAACAAGGTTAAACCTCTTCTGGTTGTAAATATCTAGAATAATTTGTAAGGTCCTTTACTATCTGGCTCTGATCTTTTTTTCCCCAGATTTAAATTTCAGCTTTCTCCTTTTGTTTCCTAATCTCTGCCTAATTCTCCAACATCCGTTCTACTTGCATGCCTCCGCACCCCTGCTAGTTCTTCTCCCTGAACACACTTCCCCAATTTCTCCTCCTGGACAGCTCTACATCTTTTCCAATTCAGCTCAAAATACACATTAGCAGGGCTTCCCTGGTGGCACAGTGGTTGAGATTCCGCCAGCTGATGCAGGGGACATGGGTTCGAGCCCTGGTCCGGGAAGATCCCACATGCCACGGAGCAACTAAGCCCGTGCGCCACAATTACTGAGCCTGCACTCTACAGCCCATAAGCCACAACTACTGAGCCCACGTGCCACAACTACTGAAGCCCACGTGCTTTGTTGCTCCACAATAAGAGAAGCCACTGCAATGAGAAGCCCGCACACCACAACGAAGAGTAGCCCCCGCTCGCTGCAACTAGAGAAAGCCCGTGCACAGCAGCAAAGACCCAACGCAGCCAAAAATAAATAAATAAATTTATTTTTAAAAAAGTTCAAATATTACTTATGTATGGTTTGCAAGATCCAAAAGAAAAAACTAAAAATATTTAAAATAACCATGATTAGAATTAAAATGAATAGCAGGAAATATAGTACATAGATACCCAGATACTTCTAATAGATTAAATTAAATATCACTTATCATGTAAAAGCATTTAAACATTTCAGGTAAATTTCTATTGACCATATTCTTTATTGAAATAAATTCTCAAACTAAGCAGAAAAATGACTCAAAACTTCAAAATGCCAAGATATTTATTAATTTAGACTTTCAATTCTTTTTGTTATCAATAGGAAAGACAACACAGGAAAAGCATGAATAATTAAAAATTCTTGAAATGTAAAGATACTCACTGAAAGAATACAGCCTAATAACCACAACATGCTACTGACCATGGTTGAGAAGGAAAAGAGGAGAAAATATTCAGGTAAATTTGGTGTAGATTTTGGCCACCACACTTACCAAGTGAAATCATCATGTGTTAGCAATGTGACACTGGATTTCTTTGCCCCAAAGAATCTAGAGCTAAGTACTGTAACTCCCTGAGATGTCCCCAAGGCCCCTCAGCTATGCACACCCTGGTCCTATGATTAAATACACATCGACCATCTGCTTTTCTTTGATCACATAGGAGAGATTTCTGCTCTGATTTTTGTCTCCAGCTTAGGTTCCTTTTGGCCAAATATTAGTATGGTTTTAGTTCCTCTGGCAGATGCGAGCCACACCCTTTCCCACTCATTTCCTACTGGTGCATGCGATTCTCAAAGCCAGGTGGTGAGATTCACAGTTTCTCTGGACTCTCATCCCAGAGCTCTCTCAAGGTAGATAACCAATTCTGAGTTTTCCCTATGGCAGGTATTATACTATCTATGATTTATGAGAAATATATATCTGGTCTTCATCCCAATTTGAACTTCGCCCCAATTTCTGGCACCAAGCTCCTAAAACTCTAGGAAATTCCTAAGTGATGAGAGCAATGAAGATGTCCTTTGTTATGTTAATGAGGTGACTTTTGGTCCACACAAAGGATGGGGGGCTGGTCGCCAGGAGAACCTACAGTGTCATTAGAGGGTTGGAACTTTCAGCCTCACCCTGACCTCAGGAGAAGGGAGGGGCTGGAGGTTGACTCTATCACCAGTGGCCAACGGTTTAATCAATCATGCCTATGTAATGACACCTCCAAGAAAAACCAAAAGGACAGGGTTCAGAGAGCTTCTGGGTTGGTGAACGGATGTGGGTGCCACGAGAGTGGTGCACTTGTAGAGGGCGTGCAAGCACTCCTTCCCATATACCTTGCCCTATGCATCTATTCATCCAACTGTTGATTCCTGTTCTTGAATATCCTTTGTAATAAATGGGTAACCTAGAGAGCAAATGAGTTTCCTGAGTTCTGAAAACTACTCTAGTCAATTCATCTAATCTAAGGAGGGGTTGTGGGAACCTTTGGGTTTTAGCTGGTCAGTTAGAAGCGCAGGTGACACCCTGAACTTGCAACTGGTGTCTGAATTCCAAGGAGGGGGTCGTGGGAACCTCCAATCTGTAGCCCGTTGGTCAGAAGCACAGGTGACAACTAGGGCTTTCAACTGGCACATGCGTGTAGGTAGTGTCAGAACAGAGTTGCCTGTTGGTTGAGGGAAATCCCCACTGCACACACTGGAATTGGTGACCATAATTTCAACAGGTGGAGAACAACTTGTTGCTTTCTGCTTGTGTCGTGTCAAGGCAGAGGCAATACCAGGAAGGTGCCAATAGGGACGGTTAAGGGAAGCCCCTTCATACGAATTTATAGCCAGCTCTGTACATGTGGAACTGTTTTGCTTCAAGGCCATATAACAAAAACAAAAACCCCAGGGAAGCTATTAACAGAGTAACATTTTCAAAGCCAGAGAATGTGAATTTATCTTAGACAGAGAAGAACCTAAACATGTTGAAGATAAAATACAAATGTTTTACTTGAGCAAATGGGAAAACTGGGACTCAAATATTCCTTAACTTGACTGCTTTCGAAGCTTACATAGCATTATAAAGTATGTTTACATCAGTGTGACAGTTAATTTTGTGTCAAACTGACTGGGCCACGGGTGCTCAGATATTTGGCCAAAGGTTATTCTGGCGGGTCAGTGAGGGTGTTTCTGGGTGAAATTAATATTTGATAGGTAGACTGAGCAAAGCAGTTTGCCCTCTATGATGCGGGCGACCCTCATCCAGTCAGCTGAAGGACTCATAAGACAAAAAGCTGACCCACTAATAAGAGGAAACTTCCTGACTCCTTTGAACTGGGACACTGGTCTTTTCCTACCTTCAGACTCAAACAGAAACATGGGCTTTTCCTTGGTTTCATGCCTGCCAGCTTTCAGACTAGTACCTAGACCATGCCAATTGTAGATCTTAGGACCTCTCAGCTCCATAATGAAGTAAGGCAATTTCTCACAATAATTCTGTATCTATCTGTCTATCTATCTATCGATCCATCTATCTATATCCCCTAATGGTTCTGTCTGGAGAACCCTAGCTAATACTAATACAATAAGTGGTACTGATTTTTATTTAACCTTTCTAGTCACTAGCTTCCTTGTTTTTAAAATAAGGGGTTTTGATTTATTCTGAGCTTTTTTCAGCCGTAACTCTATTCTATAGCTGTCTATTTCTGTAACTGTTAAGTCAAATGATCTTTTTATCTCTGGCTTTTATTGAATGAGGACTTACTGTGCCCCAACACTGAGCTGGAGTGTATTCTTCATATTTACTAATTTCATTTCACCAAAACGTGAGGTATTATTATTCCTTATTTTTATAGATGAAAACAGAGAGGCATTCAACAATCTGCTCATGATCTCCAAGCTTGGAAATGGCAGAGCCAGGAGAAGAACCCAGCCATAATGACTTAGAAAAATTAATTTAAACAAAGCAAAACAGAATGTAAAAACAAATTGAAGAAAATATGAAAAAAAAGTGGTGGAGTCGGGAAAGAACTTTTTGATACTTTTAAACACAACTCATTGGGACAATTCCTCTAAATTTACTTTTCCTCCTGATAAACATAAGTTCTGGTCACTGAACAGCTTCCTCAGAAGGCTTCAGCTTTCTGAAGGTGATACCTTTTCATGCCTAACCACCTTGATCCTTCCAGTTCTGACAACCCTTCTCACATGATGAAAAGAAACTCTGCCTAATAAAAGGAAGAAATTTATGTGACATCAGGCAAATACTTTATTCTCATGCCTTCCTCCTCTTAAGCTCATTGATAAAAATTAGTGTTCTGTAGGTGGTGCCAACTCCTTTTGGAATGCATTCTTTTTTAAGCAAATTTACCTACCAGTTGTTCGGTATAGAATATTATTAGTGTTCACTATATTTTTGGATTATTTTGGGAGTGGAAAGAAAGTAATTTTGTTTGAAAATATACCTACACGTATCAATAGCTATATAACAATAATGGTTAATATTTATTATCTCAGGCTTATTATAATGGTTAATGCTTACTGTGTGTCAGGCTCTATGAAGTAAGTACTTTACCATCTCCATTTTACAGCTGGGGAAAGTGGAGCTTAGAGAGGTTAAATAATGAATATAACATCATACAAGAGCTGAAACTTCCTCTGGTCTAGAAATTACACCTAAAATTAAGGAGTTAGGTTTTACGTAAGTCCACAATGCAGAAAAATTACTAATTTTATGATACTCTGATAGTGTGCCTTTTTTAATTCTATAATTACTGCATGTAGAGCATGGATCCTCTCAGAACTACTGACCTCTTTTCTATTAAGTAAAATAATTAGTAAATCAAATGTTTTTAGCTATTCCTTCCCTGCTTAAAATGTTGTAACATTTTCTAGAGGGATACAAATTTAGGGGACTAATCACAGATACCAAATCCTGTATTGGCTAAGAGTCTGTAATAGAAAAGAAGCTCAAACCAGCTTCAACACTCTCCTGTTTTCTACGATTACTTACAAATTCTGAATAGAATCCATTATTTGATAAGCCACGGGGAGTAGTCAGAATCCTTTCAGATTAACTCAGAAATTCTCTCATGCAATCATTTGCTTTTGAGCTTAGAAATCCCCTCACTCCCTGCTTCTGATTTTTAAGGGGTTTGAGACAGAAAGGAAGGTGAAGATTAGGTAAAAACCTGAAGCACGGTTAACCTTTTGTATATTTCAAAGCTTCCACTTACACATTGAAACAGGATGAATTTCCCGAAAAGGCGAGGAGGGTAGATGCTAACTGGCGGGGGCACAGAAGTGCCAGGATGGTTGAGTGGCAGGTTGCTTGGCTCTGTGAGGACGAATCTGTGCAAATGCCCGCATCTTGCTTCTGAGCCGGGCAGCAGCCTCACTTCAAACAAAGCACTTACAACCGCACCTGTGGGCTGCCAGGGCCTTCCAGGGTGGATTCCTGGCTGCCAGACAAAACTCTGATGGAAGGTTCATTTAATAAATGCTTCCAAGTCAAAAAGCCATTTTTTCTGGGCTGGTTTCAAGCAAATCTCTGCCAAGGCTTAAATTCCTCATCTCACACTGCCATCTACTGTCTAATGCCAGGTGCTCTGAAGAAAAAAGGAAGGACCCACCAAGCGCTTGGAGAGTCCTGAGCATTATTCCTGGACTTTTCAGAGTTTGACTTTAATGATAATCGGGTCTGATCGTGTCTGTGTCCACGAACAGCAATGCTTTTCACTCTGCAGAGTCATATGAAATGCACATGGACCAAAACCACACTATTTGACCTCACGTGGGGGAAGAAAGAAGTTATAGTCCTTATTTTAAAATAATTAGAATCGCCCGATAATATCCAGCAACAACAGACCCAAAAGATCTTGATGGAGAACCATCGCCTCATTGTTTTAATTGGACAAAAACAAAGCTGTCTGGAACTGACTGGACTTCGTTGGCATTAATGTGGCCCCCAAGGTCTAACCATGCTAGACCCTGGCAGGTAATGAGAGTCTCTGCAAATAAATGGCCAGGCCTAGGCAAATGTCAGGATAGCCATCTAAGTCTAAGGGGGTACATTCGTCCATGGCAGACTAAGTGATCCATTCAGGGTCTCCCCACATCCATTTCTTCCTTTGACCACTGGTGACATCATTTCCCCAAGACTGGGCTCTTTCACTTTTAGATCAGTTGGCTCAAAACCAGATGCATCATTCTTTCTTTCAAAGAGGTGATATAACTATACTATTCACTCACAAATCCATCATGCACCACCTTTTAGCTATTGTTATTATCGTTGTTGTTTGTTTTGTTTTATTTTTTACAAGAGGCAACATAGAACAAGTCCTATATTAGGAGGTCAAGGAGTTACTCTTCATCATGGCTTTGTCGTTTAGCATAGAAATTCATGACCTTGGATAAAACACTTGATGTTTGCAAATCTCAGCCTCAGTTTTACTATCTGGAAGGGAGGATAATAGTTCTTTTGCTTCCTTCACTGTAGGGTAAAAGAGTACAATTTAAGTAAGCTATGCAAAAGCAAGCTCTCATTAATATTGACATTGTAACTTGGCTTTTCATGTGTATTTTTTCCATTTCATTTAAGTGTTACCTCCAATTTCATCTCAGAATCTAGAGCTGTGTCTTGCAGGAAGTTGGCATTTCTAAAACATTTATGGAATGACTGATTTGTAGATTGATATTCTCTGTATTTTCTAGGAAATTCCAACTATCTTCATCACAGCACTGTGTTCTCCAGAGAGTACTAACATTAATTTTTCAATGTTAAATAATGTCCTAGTAAATAGAAAATAGCTCAAAGGACAAAGTAAGGTATTTTTAATTGAAAGCCTCCCCATACTTTTACTATTCTAATTTTCAAAAGCCATTTGAACTGCTATCAAATGTGTTTTTGAGAAGGTTTAAAAAATAGAACAGTAAGATAAATTTATTTGTTTCAGTTGAAAACTAGCAAGCCTTTCCTCTTTGAAAAATCAATTGAGCAATTAGGGAAAAGTCAGAATTTTCAGAGTGGTAAAACTAAGATTTTTAAGCCACCCATTAGGAAGTAAACAATTTAAAAAAAATTAAAAACAACCCAGAAATACATTTTAAAAGAACACTACATATTAAAGAACAAAAATAGTTGTGTGTGTGTGTGTGTGTGTGTGTGTGTGTGTGTGTCTACTGGCTATTTCAAGAAGGAAGGAATCTATGCTGATGTATATAGATTCATTTAGTCCCATTTTGATTACACCTACATATTCTCAAGACACTAAGGGTTAGTGTTGTAGAAAAAACAACAATGACAACAACAAAACTCCTGAAACTGACAAAGTAAAGAAATGGCTTTTGATGGATTCAAACTCGTATCACTAACTTATCACTGTCATACTAAATGCTGGAAATATCTACTACTAAATTTGTTCTAAATTCCTATTGCTTTTCCTTTAAACTAGTGAATGCTATTCTGCTTATCAGTAATTAAGTCTACCTATGACTTATGTTAAATAATAGACTCATCTTTGAGACTTTGGTGACACAAAATAGAGGGGAAAAGACAAGAAACCAGGAAGAGGTCAGAACACCGCATGGAGGATCATTCTGGCTTCAGGCTTGCCTGCAAAGAGGCCAGCTAGTGTTCTAAAATCACATCATGGGCTCTGCAACTGTCAGGCCAGATTCTGTGTCTCAGGAACTACAGCTGAGTCAGGTTTGACTCCAGATTTGGTATTACAGGTACTTGCAGATGGAGGAACTCTGCACTGGGAAAGCTGGTGGGGGGAGGGTGTGGATTGGGTGTAGCATCTAGACCAGTAGCTCTCCAACATTAGACCCTGGGCACCAGAGTCACTGGGAGTGCTTGTTAAAACACAGGTTGCTGAACACCACCTCTCGAGTAGGTCTGGGGAGAGGCCTAATATTTACACTTCTAACAACTTCTCAGGTGATGGTCCCTAGAGCAAACTTTGAGGACCGCTGACTTAGGGTAAAGCCACTTTGGAGACCCCTGCCTATAAAGGTAGGTTGGACTATGTCACCATTATTCTGAAAATTTCTGAGATGTCACAGTTAAGTATTCCTTTCCTTTCCTATTTAAACTGTGTACATTCGTTGGTCACTGTTTTTTATTTCGAACCATAAGCCATGCTGAAAACAATAAGGACATTCAATCGCTATAGCAGAACCAGAAGGGAGAAATAAAAAGTTAGGGACAGGTCTTCCTTTTAAATTTATCTTGGCTTCCTTCCTTCCTTATTCTACTATATTTTAATGATCTTTTACCTCTGTGTCTCCCTTCTTAAGAAAAAGGATTCTGTCTTTTATTTTTAAAGTACTAGTATGTGGCCTAATCCAGTGGCACAAACCAGAAGCTCAATAAAAGTTTGTAGAATACATAAATATTTAAGTAAAGTTAAATGCAGGAACAAATGAATGAATGAAATTGTCAACTGGAATTCTATGTATGCTGGAAAAATAAACATAGATGCACCCTGGAGTAAGTTTCAAACGTTTTCTGAGTACTTACTATGCATCAGGTGTTGTGCTAAGAGCTAGGGACATAGTGATGAAAAAAATAGATGCAATTTGGATCTTCATTTAGTTAGCCTAGTGGAGGAGAGATATATTAAAGACACAATTACCAACGTCTCAACTGGATTGTGATGGAGAATTGCATGGTGCATGGAAACACTGGTATTCTAGAGTAGTGTGGGTGGCTGTGGAATATGTCTTTGGCTTCTGAACAGTAAGTGGAAATTACTCAGACCTAAGTTGTAAAGATGTGAATAAAAATGTGCCTCTATATGAAATATAAAATATGTGAATGTATTGTATAAGTAGTGTCACTAGTGAATTTTGACCTTAGAGCAAGAAGACCACCTATTCTTCCAAATGTCGTCAGATCAGTAGATGTCACCGGTCTAGAGAAACTTTATATTTTTATTAATCTTATCAAATTTAAAACATTGTGGAAGAAAAGGAACACAAGTTACTAGTGAGTCATTAGTTGTGAAAAAGAGAAAAGGAGTTAACAGTAAAAGGAGCAGTAACATGTTTGTGGTAACTGGCATTTATCATCTCAAATCATGTTGAAGCATGGATTACTTCAAATGCCCTAATTATATGCTCAGGATCAGATCTATCTCTTGCTAAGAGTATTGTAGTAAAATAAAAACATCATGAGTCTAATTCTATCATCACTTTGGCTCTTGTTAATACAACTTAAAAGTTTATTTAAAACCAAGCAAATGCTACCTTGGGGGAACATTTTTGGCAAAAAAAGGCCATATTAAGAATAATAGTGTGATAATCCACCATAAAAAGGACTTGACTTATTATAAAAAGAAAAATTTAAGTTAATATTAGCTTACTAAAAGTCATGTTATTCAAATAAATTTATTCTCTGGACAACTGAATATTCCGTTGTTTCCAAATGAAAATAGTTGATAGTTTGCACCTGGTTAATTCAAAGCCCATTAAGAAGAAAAACATGTATTGGAAATTTAAAAATTATTGTATGTTACTATTCTGCTTGTATATCTTAGAATTTTAGCAATATTCCCATAATAATTTGTATAAAAATAAACTGAAATAATTTGACGATGTCTATGTGGAATTACATGAGCAGGAATTCATTTCAGGCTCCAATTATTTGAACAAGCATTTATGAAACACCTGTTTGAACAAGGCCCTTGGTTAGCAGCTGGGGGGTGGAGGTAGCATTTAAGGTGTAGGCAACAGTATGCAAAGGCTTATAGAGTTAGAAAGAGCATGATACACTCAAGGAATCAGTATGGCCAAAAGACAAGGTTGGTGTGGGTAGGAAGTGGTTGTTGGCCGGGGAAAATCACCAGGGGAGAGAGAGACGTAAAGGCCAGATCCATGAGGTATTATAAGCCACTCATCATCGTTTGTGTTTTCCCAAGAGCAGACCCTGAGATAAGGCCTTGGATTCAGGTAGTTTACTTAAGAGTTGATTTCCTGGATGAACGAGTGAGGAAGAAAAGAAGAAAATCCAGGAAAAGTTCTGTAAACGAGCTGGTTATGGCTATGGGCCATAGGCCTCAACCTTCTATCATATCCCTCTGAGATCCCATGTGGAGGGGTTGAGAATCATCCCACTGAAGACTATGGAAGCTGGGATGGCTGGGCACTCATCCACTGATGCCATCCCCACTGTTTGAGAGTTGATCCAGATGGGTGGCTGAGCATCAAGCAAGCTGCCCTGGTACTAGCTAAAGCCCTCCCATGGAGAGCAAGAGGAAGAGCTCATACACCTGGTATGGGAGCCATCAGAAGTTTATGGCTTTCCAGAATCTGCCCACAAGTTCAGGCAACTCAGATGGGCAAAAAAGACATTGTGTGGATTGGGCATTAATATTGCTGTTACACCACAGAACTGTTTTAATGTTAAAGGGTTTTAAGCATTGAAGAGACATAATCAGAATTGTGATTTGGAAGTTTATTCTGGCTGCAGTGAAGTGAGTACATTGAAGCTGAGAAAGGTGGGTGACAAAGACTAGTTAGAAATCTCAACAAGTAATAATGATTCTAGAGATAAAGAAGCAGAGGAATTCATGGGCTATTTTTGGAAGCAGAATGGACAGGGCATAAAGATTGATTCTATGGAGGATGAAGGATAAGGAGAAATTAGGAGTGACCCCAGGATTTTGGCTTCTGCAGTGGTTGAAAGGAGATGTCATTCACTAACACAGGACAAGGTGATCGATTGGGTTTCCAAATTAGAACAAGATGATGTATTCATTTATTCCTGTCATTTATTGATTCAGTAATAATTTTTGAGAGCCTGCTGTTCTAGGCACTAGAAATTCAACAGTAAAAATATAGACAATATTCATACTCTCCTGGAACTTACATCCAGTTGGAAAAAAACAAAGGAAGTAAATAAACAGAAATAAATATGACAATTTGAGATATGCATAAATGGTATAAAGACCATAAAACAAGAAGATGGATAGATTATGAATATGGGTTGAGATCCTTTGGAAAGAGTGCTCAGGCGAGATCTCTCTGAAGAGGTGACATCTGGATCAAGATCTGAATGATGAGAATGGATGACAGAAAAAATGAGGAAGAAACTATTCCAGGCAGAGGTGAGGATGAGGAGCTAGGGTAGAATGAAGGAAAACTTGATGCATTCACGGAGCAGAAGCAAACCTAAGTGGGCAGAGCTTAGCGAGAACAGGGGTGCTTGGTATGAGGGGAACTGAGAAAGAGTCACTGGCAAAGATCATGGAAGGATGATAGACCGTGAAAAGGAAACTGGATTTTCATTTCCATCATAATAAAATTATCAGTGGTTTTCAATCAAGGGAATCATGTGATCTGATTTAAGTTCACTAAAGATCACTCTGGACACTTTGTAGAGAATAGACTTTTGGACAGGCAAGGTAGAAGCCTGTGAGATCAGTTAATAATGATAATTAGCTCTAACATTGTAGAGGCACTGCTCTAAGTGCCTTACATGGATTCATTCAGTTAATTCACACAGCAATCCTACTAGGTAGGTACTATTTTTAGCCCTACTGGACCAAGGAGAACAGACATGTATAATAACTTGCCCAATGTCAGGAGGAATTCTGGCTCCAAATCCAATGCTTTTAAGCATGATAAGCCATACAACCAGATACGAGGCACAGCCTGTGTCCAGGCAAAAAATGATAGAGCCAGTTGGACGATAAAAAACTAAAACTGAAGTCAATTCATAAAAAAAACTGAGATAGGCTGAAACCCAAATCAACACGAGATTAACCTCACAAACACCTAACATCTTCCCATCTCCCCTAGACCTCCGACGTATGGGCTGGTACACTTTGCTGACCTTGGGGAAGATGATTAAACTGGAAGACACTTTGTGGATTTGAATTTTTTATTAGGGAGAATGTAAAACATTTAAAATTTTTTCAGTAGCTTTTAGCATTTACTACATACCCTGTCATCCTGTAGATGGAGAAGATAGAATTAATAGTTGAATAGTAGACACGGTCATTATTCCTGAGAAACTGGGACTAGTGGAGGAGATGGGGATGCAAACAAATTAATTACAGGGAGGGGGCAGGTAAATGTTCAACAACTAGCTCTTGGGAGTGAGGGGAAACCTTGATTTGTAGTGTTTACCAATTTCTGTGGAATAAATACTCTCACCATGACTGATTTCAAACTACCAATATTACATTAACTGATTCACCGATTTCCTTGAAAATGAATAATCAGCTCTGTCTTGAGCCAATGCAAAGCAGCTCCAGCACTTACAGAAAGGGATTGAACAAAGTACATGGGGCCACACAAGGAAGCATGACCGACTCTGCCCAAGAAAGGCAAGCAACGCTTCAATGAGTTGATGGCGTCTGAGTGGGGTCTTGTAGAAGGGAGGAGGAGGTCTCTCACTGTAGCAGCTTATGTACAGTCTATGGCAACTCCAGTGTACATATGGTCTATGGCGACCCTCACGCTGCAATAACAGAGTCGAGTAGTTACAACAAAGACTGTCAGGACCACAAAGCCTAGAATACTTCCTGTGTGGCTCTTTACAGAAAAAGTTTGCCAACCCCTGTGTTAAATTGATAATTACAGAACTCAACTGTGCCTTTGATATCAAACCAGTTCCAATCAACTATCAAACCAAAACCCCATCATAGTCCATTCATTCTCTGATTCTCCTAGACAACTCTCTAATACTCTCTCTGTGATCTTGAACCTGTAACACAACTTCCTCGATCTCCACTCTTCACTGATGACCTTGTTTGAGATTTCACTTAGAAATCAGAACCAATCAGAGAACGTCCACATCTATCTACCAACTAGAATATATCAGCATATCCTTGCTTTTCCTTCTGCTACCAATGGTGACCTATCAATGGGCCCATCAAGAGCCGGCCCCTCAATTTGTACTTTATGTACCCTCCCCATAGGCCCACCCAGAGTCATTCCCCCAGGAATTCTACCCACCCCCCTCCTTTCTGCATCGTTAGGTTCTCTTTCTCTCCTGAATCATTCCAATTTACATACAAATTTTTCATTATTTCCATCTTCAAAAAACAATCTGTTCTCCCTATTCCCTCTTCAGGGACCACCTCTTTCTCTGATCCTTTTACTGCAAATTCCTCAAAAGTGTTGTTTGTATTTTCTGTCCCTAAATTGTCTCTTCCTATTCTCTATCGTACCCACTTCTCTCAAGTTTTATCCCTCCATCCTTCTTTACCAAAACAGGTCAAGGTCAGTGGTAGCCTCCACATTCTAAAACCAGCAGCCATTTCTCAGCACTTATCTCAGTTCGTCACTCCCAATTTTTTAGAACATTTTCTTTACTTGACTTCTAATTCACCACACTCATTTTATTTCCACTTTTGTCTGCATTTATGATCTCATTGACAACATGTATTTCCACCTTTATCATCTTAGGGTAGAAAGCTAAGTACAGAGGTGCACTTAAAATGGAACTTATGCATTAACCCCAAGTGATGGCCAAGAGACAACACAACACAGAGCAAAGGTTTAGGTTCCATAGTAGTTTGAATGGAGCAAAATGGAGAGAGAATTGGCCCACTACTGGCAAATAAAAGTGAGCACTTGTCAAACTTGAAAGAACAGCACTCAATTCCATGTTCACATTGCAAAAGATGATTTGGTCTCAGCAAACCAGCATATCTGTCACAGTGAAGCAATCTTAGCAATTCAAATACTATTGCTTTCATAGATTTGTACCAATTTGATTTAGAGTTTTATGATTTATAATTTTCATGGTTGTATAGATATATAAGAAATATAAGAACAAGAAGTTCATAACTTTTTATTTATTCAAACTTAAGTATTATACTGAAATTAATTCTAAGTCAATAATAGAGATCTGCTAGAATTTTTGTTAAGTGATTAAATACACTACACAAATTTGAGAAAAACTTTGGGCACCTGGTTGTCCTTTGGCACTACAGACACACTCAGAACTTGGTTCAGACTTAGAGTATAATGCATTTGTTAAGTTTTTATGATTACCATTGTCCACAGCACACTAATATTTACAGAGAAACATAACCTAACATAGCCTCACAGGCCCTGCCCTAGTTATATACCTCATGAGAACTCATAAAAATAATTTTCATCTATTATATATATATATTTATATTAAATTTAAAATTTAATATTATCAAGGTTCACCTTTATCTTCTTTTAGTAACAATTAATTAAAATGTTCACATTCAATTGTGAGAGTCAGGATTCTGACAGCAAACACCATGAGAATAACTAGTTATTAAACTGTCAGAAAAGCAACATCACTGATATTAATGACACACCAAATACAAAATAAAATATAATAAAACCCTCATATATATCTTTGAGAGCTCTCTTTATAGAAAATAATATATAAATATATAATAATAATAATAATAATTAATAAATATATCTTTGAGAGCTCTCTTTATAGAAAATAATCTTTGCAGGTTAATTTTACAGTATGCCGAGATTAAACAGTTACTAAACATAAGTTCGATTGCCAAAATAGATGTGAAAAACAGGATTCACGACCACTTTTAGGAATATTTCAAGATTTTTTTAAAAAACTATCCAAAAGGGAGTTCCCTCAGTCCAGTGGTTAGGACTCTGAGCTCTCACTGCCCAGGGTCCAGGTCCAATCCCTGGTCAGGGAACTGAGATCTCGCAAGCCACGCAATGGGCCCCCCACCAAAAGAAACTATAAACCAGAACATGTCATTTTAAATAAATAAATAATAAAACCTATCCAATATGTATTAAATACAACAATATAGAAAATTAATTATTTTATGGTGGCATTGTCCAGTTAATCCCTATAATTCACTAAAAAACCTTAATTCCTTCTCTCTTGTTTTTTTTTTTTTTTTTTTTTTACCTCTTCCTGAGTTTCCCACTTACCTTTGACTTTAAGGTACCATCAGTAACCTCTGCTACTACAACACCATTGAGATAGTTTCGCCCACAGAAGAGCTGCACTTTTATATCCCCGATTAAGTCACGATAAGCATGACTCATACATAGACAGTGTGAGTAGTCACTCCATCCTCAGTATGACTTTGGAACATCTGGAAATTCCTCCCAGCAAAACAAATAACTAGATAAGAAAAACTAAACAGAGGCCATCCACCTGCTCAATGATGACTGAAATTTATTGAACCAGGAAAGATTAAATGTGATGCTTATAACATCCAATCCATCTAGCCCTACAGCTTAACTGTCTATAAATACTTCTTTAAAATATGCATTTTTCTCCACTATATTGCCCAACTGTAGACCAAACTAACTTGACTTCTCTCTTGAAAAACTACAATCACACGTCAGATGGCCTTCCTGTGACCACCCTTACCCATCCCCTCCTCACTTGTCTTTATTTTGCACAACACTGGCAGAATGAGACTTTTAAACTTAGATTTGATCATGTAACTCCATGGCTTAAAATTCTTTGGTGGTTTCACATTAATCTTAGATTAAGGACCAAACATTTTTCCATGGCCTAGAAGACTTCAAAATTTCTTGACTATCTGGGGAGCTTCTTTTTCCATTCCTCTCCCTATCGTTTGCAGGTCTCCTGCCTCTGTATCTTCTTTTCCATTTCTCAAACCTGGATTCAGCTTCCTACCACTGGGTCTTTGCACTTTTTCTTCAGTCCACTGTGCTCGTCTCCCTCTTCTTTACTTAGTTTATCTCCTACTCATCTGCCACACTTCAACTCAAAATCATTTTCTTGGCACTGTTTCAAACAGTACCAGGAAAATAGAATGCACTTGGTAAATATGTATTGAATGGCTGACTACATGAAAATACCACCAACAGAAGAGAAAAATACAAGAATGGGAATTTACTTTTACCTGCACTCAGAGATTTTCATTAGAGAAGATATACGAAGAAAAAGTGGAAGGAGAGCTACACAGCAATGCGGTACAGGGAGGAGAAGACTGAACACTCATAAACCAAGGGCATGACGGATGCAAAGGCAAATGTAGCTGGACATGTGGTTTTACCACGATATAATTGCATGATTTATACTTAGGCGTCAATGTACTACCAAGATAAAGGAACACAGACACACAAAAACCCCTGCTGGCTTTACATCACAGAAGCATAGGCAGACTGGCCATGAATATGGTTTGTCTACTGACTGACTCCAGGGCCAAGGGTCCCTTTACACATTGGACCCAGAGCTACCAGTGGCCAGAAGTGGGGCACCTGCACAGTGATTTAACACTGCATGTCTTGGTGTTTGGTGTCCCGCTGGCACTCCCAACCCCACCTCCTATCACCATGATACTCCTAAAGCTCTTAGTAAAGGGAACAGCCTGGCTGCTCTTTAGGGGCCATTTATAAAGTTGGAAGTATGGAAAGATCATCTTCAAAACTGTTCTGCCTTCAAGAAAACAAAAGAAGAAGCAAGGATATGATTACACATCAATATTTCTGTTCTTTTTCTTCCAGTTGAAATATTAAAACTTAGAAATTATCAGTCTTGCTTTACGGATAAGAAAACTGAAGTTCAGAGAGCTGACTTATTCACAAATGCAGCTAAATAACAAAAAAACTCCAATCCCCTAACTGTTTAGACCAATGCTCTTTTAGTGAAGGCAAAATGTCTACTAGTTTGCTTTCTTGCAGCCCATCAATATTTAAAGATTTAACCTTTTCTACCTCAAAATTGAATATCAATGTGCAGCATTTTTTTTCACAGTACAATCTCATTTTTATCCAGTTTATTTCAATACATTGTCTTTAAAATTCTTTTTGTTTCCTTCTTTTAAAATTATGGCTTGGCTTTGCCATACACTTCTGTAATCAGGTACAGTTTCCATTTTATCTCATGCATGACATCCTTATCTGAGATGCAATTTCTCAGTTTTGCGATTTTGTGTGAACACATGTCTTTAATAAATAAGTACAATACGTATGCTAACACATATATATGGAATCTAAAAAAAAAAAGTTCTGAAGAACCTAGGGACAGGACAGGAATAAAGACGCAGACATGGAGAATGGACTTGAGGACATGGGGAGGGGGAAGGGTAAGCTGGGACGAAGTGAGAGAGTGGCATGGGCATATATACACTACCAAATGTAAAATAGATAGCTAGTGGGAAGCAGCCGTATAGCACAGGGAGATCAGCTCGGTGCTTTGTGACCACCTAGAGGGGTGGGATAGGGAGGGTGGGAGAGAGACGCAAGAGGGAGGAGATATGGGGATACATGTGTATATATAGCTGATTCACTTTGTTATACAGCAGAAACTAACACACCATTGTAAAGCAATTATACTCCAATAAAGATGTTAAAAAAAAATAAGTAAAACAGAAGTGAACTTGCTAAAATAATACCTGACTTTTCTTATTTGTTGGTCTAAATGTGTCAAGGATACTATACCATAATATTTGTACTTCCCCTCAAATAGGGTAAATTAGAATAAATTAATTAAAATTTCAATAAAATATTAATAAATCTATACTCTCTAAATGCAGTACAATTGCTTCAGCTTCATATGATATCTTTACATAGTTCTCATTCAATTTGTACTTTGGAATCGATTAATAATAAGAATAATATTTATTGAGTGTTACTGTATTCCAGATTTTTTTCTATATATCTCACATGTAGTTTCTCATTCAGTTCTCACAGAGACTCTGTGTGGAAGAATACTTATGAACACATTTTGCAAGTGAGGAAACCAAAGCACAGAGAGGTTAAGATACTTGACCAAAATTGTATAGGTACAGCCAGGATTTGAGCCCAGGTAGCTTCACTCCAAGTCCTACACTCTTACCCACTATGCTGATTTCCTAAGAAATTACAGGAGGTGTTTCTTGAATGCTTCTGATGCTTTCTCTTTTGTGATAATCTTATGGGTAAGTAACATCAAAGGTAATTTATATTTGTATTTCTTTAAAATAAAGCAGACTCAGCAGTTTTATTTTCTCCTCTACTTCATAGTTGTGATATATTTAAGCTTCAAAAAAAGAAAACAAAAACGACTTTTACCTTGACCTCATCATCTCTCCTTTATCATCTTTTGACGTATACCCTCTCTATTAATTGGTTCTTAATTAATCTTTGTGCTTTGGGATTTGAAATAACATTAGAGTATTGGTAGCCAGTTTCTACTCTTGCTCATTTTTTTAAACAATGTTGATTGAAAATTAATTCAAAGTGGAAGAAAATGACGATGTTCTATGTAGCAAAGTGGCCTGTGGGTGCTCTGATTTACAAGTCCCATCAATTAGAGCTGTAATTTCAACTAAAGTTTGCACTTAGACACTAAAAAGTCACTGTCCTAGAGCCTAAAGGCATAGTCCATGCTCAGAAGAATCCCTTTTGTCACTCGATGAAGATATTATTCTTTATTTGGAAAGAGGACAAAAATACTTGTTACTGGCTCTGAATTTCTAGTTAAACAATATGAAATTATTGAATGCAATTGTATCCTGCATGAGGTCTTTAAAGCAACATTTGAGACCTGGAAAAACACACACACACACACACACACACACACACACACAACTTTCTGAATGTTCCTGTAAAGCCAGCCCCCAGATACAGAGGTCTGAACGACACCTGATTAAGATTTAGATCTTACTGCTTTTTTTCTTACCCAGTGGGAGTCATTTTTCTCTATTCAGAGTGAACAGTATCTCAAAAACTATATTCGGATGGTTCATAAAAATCAGGTGGTTGTTATTTTTTAATTTTTTTTATTTTTATTTTTATTTTTTTTGCGATACATGGGCCTCTCACTGTTGCGGCCTCTCCCATTGCGGAGCAAAGGCTCCGGACACGCAGGCTCAGCAGCCATGGCTCACAGGCCCAGCCACTCCGTGGCATGTGGGATCCTCCCGGACCGGGGCACGAACCCGTGTCCCCTGCATCGGCAGGCGGACTCTCAACCACTGCGCCACCAGGGAAGCCCTATTTTTCTTATCTGTAGTTTGATTTTGCTCTTTGGTTATTTTAAAATTCATGTTTATCCATTGTCTGATTGTCTGTACTTTAATTTCCCTCCTATAAATCCAAATATGTTACATGATGGATTAGCATAGTAATTCAATTGCTTTAACAATGGCCAATAACCAATGCAAAAATGTATTTTTTGCTTACTTAATGCAAACCACAAACACACAAAACCTTTTTATATTTTTCTATTAGTTTCTAGTATTGAAACATCATGCGCTACTTTTAACAGAAAGTGAATTTTTAGAATCCAAGAGCCAGTGTTATCTTTGCTGAAAACCAAATCAGAACATGCAGAAAGGAGATAAATTCTGAAATGTAAAACTGTATTCATTTTTAAACTGTATTCATCATATATATGCCATTAACAGAGTATTAAACCAATCAGTACATGTGCCTATTTCTGGTTCTGCGTAAGGATAAATATTTAATAACAAAATTCTGAGAAAACATGCATGTATTAACAGTAATCACTTATCTCCTTATTGTCAGAGATGTTAGCTGTCCATCAATAGTCATTTTCTCTTTTTCCTTAGTAAGTGAACTGTGCAGATTTTGCCGTCATTTTACAACTTGCAACTAGATGTGAACAAATGACCAACTCCTGGTCCATAGCTTCGGTTAACTGGTCATTTTGCAGATTCTATGGAACTGTAGAAAAGTCTCCTTAAAAAACAGAAGTGACTCAGGATGTGGGGTCTTTTTACATTTGTTTTGTTTTATTTTGTTTTTTCCCCTCTTCTCTTCTTCCTTTCAGATGTCTTCAGTGTGGGCATGATAGCTGGATTTCCAGCAGCCACCTTGAAATATGAGGCAACCTTGAGAACTGAAACCACACACTAAGGATCACTATGTAGGAAGGTAGAAAGAGCCTGGGTACCTGATGACTTCAGAGAAGGTGCTCACTCTGATTTATTTTATGAAAGAGAAAAATAAATCCGTATAGTTTTAGGCTATATTTGTTTTCTTGAGGTCTTTTTCTTTTTTTGTGTATGCAGTGAAACAATTCAAGCAGATGCATTCCCCAGTACGAAAGACAAGACATTGTATGTGATTATGTCGTTTTAAAATACAATGGATACAGGATCTCTTCTGACTGAAGAAGGAATAGATATGTGACATTTACAAGTTGAGTGTATTTATTCCTCCTTGGAGTTTATTAAATGTTGGTCCTGCCAATATTTGGGTGTACGTTTGTGGGGCATGACAGTTGAGGTAAGATTGGATTCTCTGCTATTCTCCAACCTGATATACTGGACTATTCAGGGCTGGCCTGGGAGACAGGGTCTCACTATGGTGTGTGGTTCAGATGAGAACATCTTTATGAATAAGTTGAAAATAGCACAAAAAGTCTGATTAAATTTTGAGGATTCTTTCTCTCTTGTATAAATGTTGAATGCGCAGATTTCTTATCTCTCATTTCTTCCTTGCCCGCCCCTGCCCCACCTTATAGGAGTCTTTTTTCCCACCGCCCCCCTCCCCACACCCCCACACCCCCCACCCCCCATCGGTAGCTTACATACATCGAATGAGAGATCTGCCTCTTCGTGTCACAGAACAGTTGTGGTCTCAATCTGCCCACTGGCTGATTGTTGCCACCATGTTCTTCCACACAGTCCTCTGACAATAAAACCAGAATAGCCCTTAATGAACTTCTAACCTATGGAGTCTAGAGTTGCCTAGGCCTCCAGTTAAAACCCAGGGACACTGACCCTGTAGTGCAGAAAAAGACGGAGCAAGGCTGGAAATTGTTGGTGACATTTTTAATATTCCTCTGGTTATGATATAGGAGAAAGAGTAAGGGCTTTCAAGTCAGACCTGATCTGAATTCCAACTCAATGTAAATCTGGGCAACTTATTTAATTTCCCTAAAGCTTGGTCTTTTTTTTTTTTTTTTTTTTTTTTTTTGCGGTACGCGGGCCTCTCACTGTTGTGGCCTCTCCCGTTGCGGAGCACAGGCTCCGGACGCGCAGGCTCAGCGGCCATGGCTCACGGGCCCAGCCGCTCTGCAGCATGTGGGATCTTCCTGGACCAGGGCACGAACCTGCGTCCCCTGCATCGGCAGGCGGACTCTCAAACTCTGCGCCACCAGGGAAGCCCCCTAAGCTTGGTCTTTTATATATAGGAAAGCAGGAAATGATATCTTTCTAGGGATCCTTTGAAGATTAAATGAGAAAAAGTATATAGAATTGGCACAGATGTGGCACAAAATGGAAGCTATTTTAATATAGGCTCTTTTTTCCTCTTTACTTGAAATGACTTTTATATCAGTTCTCTCCATTCAACTTTTATCACCATCCTTCTAGTTCAGATCCTTGTAGATTAAGTCCAAAGCACTATAAATTATTTGGCCGCTTAACTAGCAAACCCCCAAAACTCATGGCTTAGGACAATAGTCATTATTTAATTAAAAATTCTAAGATTAAGCAGTTTGTCTTGGACTCAGCTGGACAGTTTCTCTTACCTCAGCTGGGTTCCCTAATGCTTCTGTTATCAGTGGCCCCGTCATCTGGGGGCGGGATGAGTTATTGGTTTAACTCTATTCCACACAGTTTCTCATCCTCAGCTGTTTATCACAGGTAGCTGGCAAGACAGTTTGGCAGTTTCTCACAAAACTAAACAGACTCCTGCCATGTGATCCAGCAGTCATGCTCCAAAAACTTGGAAACTCATGTCACACAGAAACCTACACTCAGTTGTTTATCGTAGCTTTATACATAATTGCCAAAACTTTGAAGGAACCAAGATTGTTGTTTAGTAGGTAAATGGGTAAATAAGCTGTGATACATCTAGACATCTAGACAACAGAATACTATTCAGCACTAAGAAAAAATGAGCTATCAAGCCATGAAAAGACATGGAGGAACCTTAAATGCACGTGACTAAGTGAAAGAAGCCAACCTGAAAAGGCTACATAGCTATGATTCCATACTTTATAATATGACATTCTGGAAAAGGCAAAACTATGGAGACAGTACAAAGATCAGTGGTTGCAAGCAACTGGAGGGTGGGAAGGGGAGGGATGAACAGGTAGAGCACAGAGGATTTTTAGAGCATTGAAAATACTCTGTACGATCCAATAACGATGCATGCATGTCATTATACATTTGTCTAAACCCATAGAATGCACAACACCAAGAGGGAATGATAATGTAACCTGTGGACTTTAAATCTGACATGTCAGTTTAGGTTCACAAATTGTAACAAATGTACCATCTGGCGGGGAATATTGATAATGGAGGAGGCCATGCATGCGTAGGGGCAGGGCATATACGGGAAACCTCCGTACCTTCCTCTTAATTTTGCTGTGAACCTAAAACTGCTCTAAAAGAACAATCTTTATAATTTTAAATAATTATATTATGTTATCACATTATTAATGGTTGTCAGGAATTAAGGAGGGAGTGGGGGTGGGAGGGAAATGGGAGTGACAATAAAAGTGTATGAGGGAATCCTTGTGGTGACGGAAATGTTCTCTATCTTGAGTGTATCAGTGTCCACACCCTGACTGTGAGAGTGAACTAGACTGTGGTAAGCTGTTTCCAGTGGAGGAAACTGGGTAAAGTGTACATGGGATCTGTGTATATTATATCTTACACTGAACGTGAATCTAAAGTATCTCAAAATAAAATGTTTAATTTTAAAAATTGTACATGCAGTAATACCATGATTTTCTTCTTCAATACGTGTTTAGTGCAATTATTTTTATTTACTGCTTAAGCTGTAGCTAAATAATGCTATATTTGTTACTTCCAGAATGTACTACATCACATTGTAGAAAAGTTTAGAATTATTTTCAGGGAGAGAGAGTGGGAAGGAAGGAAGGAAAGAAAGAGAGAAAGAGAGAAGGAGAGGAGAGAAAGAGAGAAAGAGAGGGAGAGAGAAAGGAAGGAAGGAAGAAAGAAAGAAAAAAAAAGGAAGAGAGAGTGAGAGAGAGGGAGGGAGGGAGGAAGGAAGGAAGGAAGGAGGGAGGGAGGGAGGAAGGCGGGAGGGAGGGAGGGAGGGAGGAGGGGAAGGGGGAGAATGAAGAGGAGGAAGGGGGAGGGGAGGGAAGAGAAGGGAGGGAAGGTAAAAAAAGTAGACCTCAGACCATCATTGCTTTATTATTTTCTTTTTGTTAATTTTATAGTAAACTATTTTAAAACATCTTCCTGTTTTTTTCTGTCATAATTGTATATTTAATTCATAATCCAAGGGTATTTTAAGAAGTATACTGATATGTTCTATTTCATTCTAATGATTAAGAATGGAAATAAATGGCAGTATAAATCTTTTCTAACAGATTTAATAGAATACAATGACTATTAATAAATGGAATTAAGTTTTAATCATGGCAGAATTGACTAAGCCTCACACATTTCTTCCAGTTTTAAAATATAATTGAAACCGTAGAAAAATGGCATTATATTCATTGAATTATTCTCAGTAAAATCAACTGCATTTCAGCATGAAATACATTATCTATGGAACATATTGTGGTCCATAGATAGTTCTAAGCTTTCCAGGTTGAGAAAGACTTTGTTGTTATTTTGTTTTTTTTATTTTTTGGTACTTACCACAAAAAGTTAAGCACATAGGGTTGTTTTTTCTTCTCTTAATTGTAATACAGTATTAATCTAAGACTCCCTTAGATTTCCTAAGGCTACTTGTAAAATATACTTTCATGTTTCCATATTCTCTTTATGAAATTAGTTGTGAAAAAGCTGTATCTTCTCAGGAATTACAAAGATGTTCCAAGCCCTGCTGTATCATATAGAGAATCAGTTCTCATAAAATATATATGTGGACACTGTCTTAACACTGAAAGATTAATTAGAAAATCCTTAAGCATCAGTCACGTGACTCAGCGAGTTTTGTCAAGTGATTCCAAGTAGACCCTCTGAGCAGTACTTCATGGTCTATGGATCAAGAATGAGACTAGGAAAAATCTTGTCATTTGCATCTATTTCCTGCAAAGGAGCCAGTGTTGGAATCTGGTCATTTGAAGTAAAAACATAATCACACACACAAAAAATAAAAGATAGTAGAAAATGCACGGGGCAAGGAATAAGAGAAAATGTGGGGGAAAAGAAGGTAAAGAAAAGGGCAAAAAAAAGTCTATCAAGCTCAGTAATGATTGATCTGCCTTTTATCCCATTTGAATGAATAAACATAATAGCAGCACTTCTGATTTACTTAATTGTGCTGCAGTTATTCACAAGAGTCTTTAAAAATATTATTTTGTTTTAAAAAATACACTTAGCCAACCTTTTTCAATAGCTCCTTGGGCTTTCTGTTAAATATTGGATATATACTATTTTCTTTCTTATTTTGTACAAAGTAACACGGAAATTCACAGGTAGTATTTAGACTTACCTCAGTAGCATTAATGATCAGAAAGTGTATGGATAATTCTGTATGCAAATGTTACATTTATAATCAATACCTTTAATCTTGTAATCTATTTTTCACATATCAAAAATTTCAGAGAGGGCTTCCCTGGTGGCTCAGTGGTTGAGAGTCCGCCTGCCGATGCAGGGGACACGGGTTCGTGCCCCAGTCCAGGAAGATCCCACATGCCGCGGAGCAGCTGGGCCCGTGAGCCATGGCCATTGAGCCTGCGCATCCAGAGCCTGTGCTCTGCAACGGGAGAGGCCACAACAGCGCGAGGCCCACATACCGCAAAAAAAAAAAAAAAAAAAAATTCCAGAAAGTTCCAAAAAGCAAAACTTGAATTTGCCACCTGCAGGACACTATGTACACAGTATTTACATTGCATTTGGTATTATAAGTAATCTAGAGATGATTTAAAGTACATAGGAGTATGTGCTTAGGTTATATGCAAATACTACACTATTTTATATAATGGACTTGAGCATCACAGATTTTGGTATCAGGGAGGATCCTGGAACCAGTCCCACGAGGATACCAAGGGATGACTTATCTCCTGAGTCCATCAGACTCTTGTACAGCATAAACTTATTCTGTGTACTTCTTAGGCATACTTTAAAAATAACTCTAAAATGAAGGATCACGTCACATAAATTAGTGAGTTTCAAAAGTAGAATGTGATTTACACTCATTTCATTATTTTCTCTAATTCAGGTGTTTAGTTGCTAGGAATTGGGGCCTTGAGAGGTCGCAAATATCTATGAAAGGTAATAATATTAGTTCCAAATATTTGGGAATTGCCATATTCCAGGAATATAATTTAGTAAATTAATAAAATCCTTAGATTAATTTAGAAAGAAAAAAATTACCTAAACATGTAAATGCTTGAATAATAAATTGTGGAAGTCACTATTTTTTTTTTGCAGAAAGTATGACACACCTACATCAAACATTGTGTAGGGCATGTAACCCAAGATTACTATTTTATTCCCAAGCCTGTTTCTGGGCCTGTTTTTCCCATCCCTATTCATTTGATGCTACCTTCACTCTCCCAGGCGTGGAGACGAATACTTATGTGCCCTCTCCCTCCACCTCTCCTGTAACAGGCTTCATCCCCTTGACTGTTTAACACTTCTGACTCTTGGGATGTCTTCCCTGCACTGACCCACCCGGCCCTATTCAGTAGCATCTCCTCACCCCTGAATGACTGTGACATCCTCTGTCTGTCTTCATGCTTTGAGCCTCCCTTTCTCTCCTCTCCATCCATGTTACACACCAGCAATGGACTAATTTTTCTGAAACATACGTTTTACCATAATCCTCTCCTGCTCAAAAATCTCCCATAACTACCCACTGCATAGAAAATTGTTCAATTTGTTTAGCTTGGCATTCAAGGCCCTACGTGACCTGAATATTCCCCCGTTCACACCACCAGTCTGTAATCCAAAGAAACAGAGCTACTTGCACTCTCCGGGGGTCCCCTGCCCGTGTCTCTTGAGCCTTTGCTGTAGGATGCTTTCCACTGAGAATGTTTTGCCCCACAGATGTGGGAACGCTTTCCTCTTTCCTCCAACTGTAATTTCTCCCTCCTCTGGAGCTCTATCTATAATATATCCCCTAATAGCATATAAATACTGTGTTATTTATATACAGGCTTTCTTTTTCTCAGTAGTCTGATTTCACGCTCTCTGAAGGTAGGTATCAAGGCCACGTCCATCATTGTACAATTCACGTGTCTAATAAATACAGGGTAGAAATAAATAAATATTTGTTAGATGGATTGATATATTCTCCTTTAGAAAGAAATTTTAAATTAAAAAGAAAACCTGCAAACAAAATGATCCCTTAGGTTGCAATTACAATTTGTTCCTGTCTCTTACATGTTATTGATAAGATAAATGTAGAAGGGTATAAAAATAGAGGGTTTTAAAGCCATCTTCCCTAAATGAGGTGTCCTTCATTGTGGTGGTGTGCAGATTAGTTAACAGGTTTTGGTCTTTTTGTAAACAAAGTTCTAAAAAGTGCTTCTGGTTACTTTTTTAAGTATTTTGCAAGCTAGTTGCCACAAAAACATAAATTTAGTCAACAAAATGGGGATGAAATAATAGTTATGACAACAATGATCTTTAAGGATTCTTTTGATGCCATCTTGGAGGTTGATATGTGGTTTTATTTTTTTGCCATGTGTGAAAAGAAGGCTTTTTTTAAAAATTACTTTGTCTGAACTGTAAAAGAATTATAAAAAAGACCTTAAGATAAAGTCACTTGGGCAATCCCCCTGCTTTGAGAGGACTCTATATAAGCCCAACTAGAAAGATAGGTAGAGTTTCAAAATCAGGAAGGGTGGAAATAGACCTAAACTTGACTTTAAGCTTATTTCGTAATACAAGCAGGTATTTAAACATCTTTTAAAGGTGAAAGTATCTTTTTGCTATTTAAATACTCTATACTTCATTTACATTCATTGAACATTTATAGTCTAGAGTGAATTATTTCTCTCATCAGTGCTAATACTAAGAATACTGTTTTAATAAAATCCAATCCAGGGCAGCACAAGCTTACATAACATTTGAATTACAAAACAATTCACCACAATGTGCTTTCAAATAATTAGTTTCCTGAATGCATTTAAAGTATCATTCCATTTATAACTTCTCAGAAGCACATTTGTAATGCAAAGTGAGGGACAGCTACAGTTGGATGTTGGGTTACGTGGAATCTATGTAAAATGAAATGGATAAAATTTAAAACTGCGCTAAGATTCCAATAAAAATAGTAAAAACTTTGGAAGTTAGAATCTATTGAAAATAACAGAGAAAGGAAAGGGGATTAAAATATATTGGGAATTGACTAGGCCGGGTGCTATAGCACGTTATTTATCACTTTATTAGGGAATCCGTAGAATCATCTGATTAAAACCATGGGCATCCTATCCAGATGCCTTTTTGCAAGAATTCAGATAGCTTAACTTTATATGAGTGTAATACTGGGGTAAAGACTTTGAAGCAATTGTTAATTTTTATTACAATCTTTCACTCTGCTGGTGTATTTCTCTATGCAAATAAACCATTTAATGTAATGGGAACAAAGACCCAAGCTTCCACTCTCTCTCTCTAAACGTAGCATATTGGAGCATCCATTTTAACTGTCATAGATAGATCTGAAAACTAAATGCCACCAAATACCTACATCGTATCTTTCATCCCATCGCCTTCTCATCAGAAACTGTGCCACTGTATCTATGTGTGGCATTGATTTCTGAATAAGCAGCCACGTTGACGTGTGATCAGTTATACGGACAGGCTCGCTGCACTTTCTTATATCTGAAACATCCCTGGAGGCTCTTACAATTCCTCAGTGTCATAGACTCTAAACTTTATGGATCTTAAGTCTAAAATTAGAAAACACAGAATATCATGATTACCTACAATATGAAATATTTACAAGTAGAAGTAAAACTTTACCTTCTTGATATAAAAACATTTCATATTAAAGTGTAAAATCAACCACCTTCTCTGCAGTCACTTGCTTTAAAAAATTAAGATATGAAAAAAATTTTAATTTTTCATCTAATCTTTTTTAAGTCACACATCACAACTTTATAGATATTATTTTAATAGACATTGTTTGCTTCCATGTGAATCAAGTATTTACAGCTCAAACTTTTAACAGCTCTCAGTATTGTCAGTTTTACAGTTTCATGTGCTGCCTTAACATCTTTGAGCTTCGCAAGGCCCCAAAGGCCTTAACCAATCAGAGGTGGTTGATTGTGATTTATTCAAAAATAAATGAATCGATGATCAGCTATTCAATGTGTTGTGGCTTTAAGAAACGTGATAAATGGTAATTCTGATCTACCAAGCAAGGGTTTTTATACATCCCTGATATACACAGGAAAAAGAACACCCCCAAAAGTTACCTTTGGGTCAGGAATATTTTATTCTCTGTGCTATCTTATTTGGCATTATGTTTTCTAAAATCCAAACTATTAGAGATATTGGTTTTTTGATACTCTACTCTTGGTCTTTCTCTTCTCCAGCCTGTTACCTTCTTGGTGTCTTTCAAGGATTCTTGTTCTGCTGCCAGTTCCTTTGGTATTGGTGTTCCTCAGGTCCTTCCCTGTGCCATCTTCTACTCTCACTGTAGATGTTCTCCTTGAGTGACCTCATCATTCCCAAGGCTTATTTTACCAGCCATTAGCTACTGAAGCCCAAGTATTCTACTCCAGATCCTATCTTTCTTATGAGTTTCAGACCTGCTTATTAATTGGCCAACTGGAAATCTCTGCTGCATCCCATGAGCCCTTCAAACTCAGCGGATGAAAACTGGGCTCACCATCCTTCCCCCTAAGTCTGGTCTCCCATGCGTGCTCTGTTCTTTCAGAAATAGTAGCAATACCCACTCCACTGTATCCAAGATGGATGCCCTAACGTCATTACTGAGTCTTTCTTCTCATTTACTCACATATTTACAATCAGACAGCAAGTTCAGTCTTTACCTTCTGATCTTTCTCAAGCCTTTCCATTCCTCTTCATTCCC
Source organism: Hyperoodon ampullatus (assembly GCF_949752795.1). Classification (NCBI taxonomy): domain Eukaryota; kingdom Metazoa; phylum Chordata; class Mammalia; order Artiodactyla; family Ziphiidae; genus Hyperoodon; species Hyperoodon ampullatus. The sequence continues at coordinate 99,576,782 of NC_136923.1, forward strand.
AACACAACTCTCCTGGTGCCTGCTGACATTACCATGTTATGCACTCTCTTCTGCTCTCCTTTTAGTTGGCTAATCAATGCAAGGGCTGTGCTCAGCAAATTCTAAGCAAATAGGCTGAAGACTTATAGGTTTAGGCTGACTTTCATACACATTTGTAAAAATGCCTACTGAGGCTTATGAATAATTGACAAACCCTTGGGAAAATACATCTATAAATTTCCATCTCCCCACATTTTGAAACTATGTTTCTATTACTTTTCTCAAGTATTGCAAAGCTGAGTAAGTTGATGGGCACAATAACAGAGTTGGCTACTGAAACTTTTCAAACATGTTTATTGGGGATATATATATATATATATATATATATATATATATATATATGCATATTTACATATATGTGCATACATATATTTGTGTGTGTGTATACACACACATACATTAAATATGTTTGCCAGATTGTAATTACTAAAGTTTTTTCCTAAGGAGAATGTGTGTCCCAGAAGTTTACCCTGAAATATAGGGAAGATAGTTTACCCTGAGTATAATGACTCAAATAAACAAGCCATATATCACATTGCTCCTACTACATTTTTATCTCTAAAATCTGAAAGACCTCTTTTCCACTATTGGCCACTGGGTGTTTCTATTAGAATCAAGTCTCTGTTTGTTGGATGTTTTCACAACTTGCATGAAATTAGTCTAACCTGGCAACAGATTTTCTATTTCTCATTCAAAATCAATAATGAACTATAGTATATGAGTACACACAGCACTTTGGGGTTTTTTTACAGTTTAAAAATTAGCAGTGACAATATAATAAAGTCTTGACTCAAATTTCTCTCAGAAAATGTTCTGAGAAAGTTGTTCAGAATGACCAGAATTCTGTCTTTCTGGTTTTGAGACCACCTTGGCTAGCTCTAGAGAGTACAAAATTGTTGAGAATTTCTAAAGCAATTCCTAAGAAAAAATTAATTGACATTCACCTTTTCTTAAAAATATTTGGTAGCCAACACTTTTCAGAGACCAAGGTGGTGTTAAGAAATTGAACATTCCTCAGAGAAGAATATTAGAATCAATCTGTTAGGATTGATTCCAAGAGGATTGGTTATTGGATGTAATCCTCCAGAGCTTCTGTGTGTCCAGGGATGCATTTCACCAGGAGCTGAGGCCAGTCCTCACTGAGCAAAGTTATGTCACCTAAACAGCCATCCTACCCTTTGAGGACCAGCATGCCCGAACACAGAAGGATACTGCTGAGTGTTCTTTGTTAATCCTTTCCTGGGTTATCTCCACTTCTCAATCAGGATGTTGGCTTTAAATACTGTTATTTAATTTGATGAAACTGAAATTCCTACCTCTCACCCTGGCTCATCTCTAGAGCGAGGTTCACTATTAACCTTTCTTCCCATTCCAGTTTTGGTCCCTATACTTGCACCATTGTCATAAACTCATTTCCTAAATCCCATTTCATATAAAACCTCTATATACCTGTTACCCAATTTTATTTCTGAGGACATCACCATTGCAGAAAAGAATTTCCTGGATTGTAATGTTCTATTTGGCCAAGCCAGAAGAACAAAGAGATGGTTTATCATGGTGTTTACTACCATGAATTTGATATTCCTGGCTTCTTATTACTACATTTTACTATAATTATCTGCTTATTCCTCGTCTTCTCTATCACCCCACCTCACCTGTCATCCTAGACAGTTAGCTTCTTAAACCCAAAGAGAGGTCATATATTTTTTAATTTATCTGACCCAGAAGCATATACATATAAGATTTTGAAGTTTTTCTTTTTCCAAATTGCAGTTATTGAAAACAGAATGTCATTGACATTTGTCCCCACAAAGTAGGGGAGGAACTGGGTAAATTTTAAAAGGAGAGTTTAAATATTGTACTAGATGAAATTTTGAAATTGCTCTGAAATATCTCAACTAGCTAAAAGAATCTTTTGATGAAAAAAATTCATATTTTAATTGGACAACTTTATGTGCTATATGAGAATGAAATGAAATTAAGAAATGCTTTATTTTGTAGTATCTAATTTTGACTAAGGGTTGAAAATAATCATAAGTAAACACAAGTTATTTGATAAGATTTGTCTTATAAAATATATGTCACAGAAAGTTTCTCTGAATGAAGACAAAAAGAAAGCATATTTGTGAGAATATTTGTTTTGCCATATTTATGCATTTTAATATAAGAACTTAGAATTGATACTATTCTGTACTTAGCAGAATTTTCTCAGATTTAATCAGACATCTTGACAACCATAGAGAAATTATTTTCTCAATTAAAATGTTGAGGTTACAACTCAACAACAGTAAAAAAAAAAAAAAAAAAAAAAAAAAAACCCAAAACTAATTTCTAAAATGGTCAAAGGGCTTGAATAGCTATTTCTCTAAAGAGTATATACAAAAAACATATAAAAAGATGCTCAGAGAAATGCAAGTCAAAACCACAGTGAGATACCATCTCACACCCTTTAGGATGGCTACTATCAAACTAACAAATATCGTATGATTCCACTTGTTTGAGGTCCCTAGAGTAGTCAAATTCATAGAAACAGAAAGTAGAGCAGTGGTTGCCAGGGCCTAGGTGGTGTGGGCAGTGGGAGTTCTTACTTGATGGGGAGAGAATTTCAGTTTGGAGTCATCACAAAGTTCTAGAGATGGAAAGCGGTGATGGTTTCACAACATTGTGAATGTACTCAATGTCATTGAACGCTACACTTAAAAGTGGTTAAAATGTTCAATGTTATATTATGCATCTTTTAGCACAATTTAAACATTTACACATTTTTTTCAAATATTGAGGTCTACAGAGTACAGTCAATTATTTTCAAAGTTATTAACCATGAAATACTAACATTTCTAGATCGAATACTATGTGCCAGGCACTAGGACCTTTTCCATGTATTAGCTCATTTAATTCTAACAACAATCTAGAGAATAGATATGAATATTATCCACAGTGGTAGATAATAAAACAAGCACAAGAAGGCTGAGAATTTTCCCAAGAATATGCCTCTGGTGAGTAGTGAGCTTGGGATTCATAGCGAGGCAGGCTGCCCCATCCGTGCAAATGCCTAGCATTAGGACCTTTTCCAGTATGAGTCTATAAGATCCTTATCCAAGGTCACACATGTGGTTAATATTATTTCACTTACACTTTTTTTTTCACCAAGTTGTAGCTGTAATGAACAAAAAAAAATCAAAGAAAAAATTGTAGTTTCTGTAACAGTGTAGTCTTCATCTGTCTTATGAGCAGGAGAGAGAATGGTTCCCTACAAGCCAAACCCTACCTGAAATAAGCTGATTAAATTAAACAGGTTAAGAAATCATAAGACCTCCATTACATATACAAAAATAGAGCCTTTAACTCTGTAAAGAATTTTCACAATGAAAATATAGTCGAGTTTTGCATATTATAATGTATGCATTATGAGCATTATGTGATAATTGTATTATTATTAATGATGACAAATTATAATTTCAGACTCTTCCAGCTTTCCAAGGTATGGCTTCATCTACTGTCTCTAACTTTATCCTCAATGCAACCTTGTACAAATGAAGACAAGGGTATTAAGCAATTTGCTTAATGGCAGAACTGGGAATAAGATCCAGATCCTCTTGGGTATGTTCAATAATTACTTGTTTATAAACTGATCTCTTGGGATTCTCCCAGAGAAAAAAATGCTATGAATCTTAGGCCAGCTCACAGACTCCCTTATGTCAATTTAAGTTAAAACAAAGTTACTCATTTAAAACATTTTTTGATTATGTGATAATTTTATTCATAAAATATCCCCAGTTATGTAATCAAATTAAGTTAAAAAAATCCAATTTCAAATCATCCCTTGAAATCCCAAATTCTGCATGTGTTACAATGATCTGTGCCACAGACAAGCCATAACATAAAGTATGTTAAATGTAGGAATAAATCATTAAAATATGAAAGCTAAGCTGGAATATAAATTAAGCAGAGAAAAGAAAATGCTATTTTATTTTTAAAATAAAAGAATCAGATGTAACGATGACTGATAAAAATGAAAAAGATACATGATTAAAAATTCTCAATACTAATTATGGAATCTGGAAAATGAAAACAAGAGAAAGTTTATTTTAGGTAAGGCAAAAGGAAGATCATTTATAAAGTCCATTGCAACATTTAAAAACAAGAAAGGGAGATTGTTATATATGTAATGAAATGTATAGTGGAAAGTCAGTAAAATTAATGTGTGTGCGAATTTTATAAATGAGAGTTTAGTTTGGGAACTAATACCTAAGACAGAATTTCAGCAGAAGTAGAACCAATGCAGAACTTTAATAAATACCACAGGTTTTATGTATCCAAATCTGTGGACAAAGTTTCAGATCACATAATTTCTTTTAATAATTTGAGGCCATTGAGACCCAGACATACTAAATTGATGAGCCCCAAATCACACAGTTAGACGGATCCCAGGATTCTCACACAGACTCATCCTAACATTTTCAGGGCTTGACAAAGAGGACAAAAAGGCCTTCATATCTTATGCCACAAACCATAGCCCCCCGTCCTGGTCTGGCCCCTCCTCTTCCCTCCCCAGGTTCCTTCCTGCACCATCAGGGGTCACACACACACACCTGCACAACCTGCATTTGTGAACCCCTCAGCCTGCAAGTCCAAGATCTGCCCAAACGCCCTCCCCTGAACCACAGTCTTAGAAATGAACCACCCCGTGGTGTAGGCTGGGAAGGTGGGGCAGAGGAAGAGACCCAGGTAGGCTCTAAAGCTGGGGAGTCTTTGGGTAGGAAATTCAGGGTCTCGGGTACCCAGATCACAGCATAGAAGCTGGGGCCCAGGCTCTGAGTGGACTCTTCTCCTTGACCCCAGGGATTCTTCTCACTGCCGTGGGGGCAGGGCTAGACTAAGCTAGAGAAGGTCCTCTGACGCATGGCCACTTAGTTGGGCCTTGCTTTCCCAGGCCAAAGAGTGGCACTTTTTATAAATTCCTTACCCTTATATAATATTAGTGGTAAACACACATGATCTCATTTGACCCCACCAGGACCTCCATGATGTAGAGAAGGAAAGTGTCAATGAGAAAACTAAGGAGCAGAGATAAGGACTCAATGTCCCAGAGGTAGGAAGAAGCAGAGCTCAACTTTCACACTTCCTACCTCCTTTCTGTTTCCATCTTGGCCCTTCAGTAACTACCCATGAAGCTGTTCTTTATGGTGTGAAAGACAATGAAGGGACCAGAGCCTGAGACCTTACCCAAGATACTTGGCTTCAGGATTTTGGAAACAGTCAAGGTGAAGAAAATTAAAATTCCACACACCCTAACACAGATTACTAACTAATTGCCTTAGTCTTCTCGAGCTACCATAACAAAACACTATAGACAGAATGGCTTAAATAACAGAAGTGTACATTCTCACAGTTCCAGAGCCTTAAAGTCCAGGATGAAGGTTCACCGAGAGCTCTCTTCCTGGCTGTGGGCAGCTGCCTGCTTGCTGTGGCCACACATGGCCTTTCCTCAGTGCATGGATGCAGAGGGAGAGAGCTCTTGTGTCTCTTCTCATGAGGGCACTGATCCTGTGGGATCAGAGCCCCACCCTTGTACCCTCATCTCACCTTTATCACCTCTTCACAGGTCTCATCTCCAAATGCAGTCACATTGGGGGTTAGGGTTTCAGCCTACAAATTTTGAGGAACACAGACATTTAATCTATTATGTTACTCCAGATACATGTTTCTATGACAAAAGTAATGCCCAATTAGTCATTCCTCACCCTGTTTTTCAGGGGCTCATTAGAGTTGATTAAATTCCACAAAATTTGCTTTCTTTGTGACAGAGCACTTGAAGAGTTTTATATTCTACATTGATCTGCATATAATCGCAAACCTATGCTAAGTGTGGGAGAGACACACACAGCATGCCAGGCAAGTCGTCCCTTCTGTTTCTGTCATAAGCAAAACCTAGCTCCAGACACCTCCACCTCTGCCCAGCAGCCATAGGTGGGGATGTCTCGGCTACTGTGTGTCCACCCCAACAAGGGGCTAGAGGAGGCTTTTTTCCCAGTGATAGACACACTTGAACTGATACTTACATACAAGTTTCTCTTCTGCCAATTTAATCATCATGTATTTATTATAGTCAGCAAATATTCATTGTGCCAGAAATTGCACTAGGTGCTATGGATAAAATGAAGAACCAAACAAACACAGGGCCTGTCCTCATGAAGGTCACAGTCTATTGATTATATTGCAAACATTTTCCTGTGCCATGAAAAAGTTTCTTGCCATTGTATTATTTATGCCTGTGTTGCCCAACTGTATGTAATTTTTTCCAAATATTGGGCATGTATGACTTTTATAGTAATGAGGAAGCTAGGCTCGATATCACTGTCCACATCTTTTACTATTTTCTTTAGATAGAATCTAGGCTCTTTCCTGATTTTAGGTTTCGATCTGGATTAATCCTGCCATCAATGGAAATAACTTTTAGTTGACAAAAGAAAGTATATTTTAAACACTTTTACATTCAGAATATCCTTTCACTTTCACAAAAAAGTAGCACGACCAGGTGTACAACTGTTGAGACAGGATATTTTCTTCTCAAGTCTCAGTGACTGATCTGCCACTATCTTCAGGCTTTTAGCTCAAATCTGCTTGATTTTGCACCCTTTTAATAGTGACTTTGTTGTAGTTGTTCTGTCTGGATGCGTTGAAGATTTATTTGTAATGTATTCTTGCAATTACGAGTTTGAGCAGTCTGTATTTTTATCTGTGGTCTCCCTTATTAAGGGCGACTGAAACACATGGAAACTTTTTGATCTGCAAATTCAGATCATTTTTCCACAAGTGAAATTGTCAACAAGGATTCTAAATATTTGCTTTTCCTGTGAGAGATATCTGTAGTTCTTAGGTTCAACTCTCCACACTCTATTCTTCAGATATGTCATCTTCTTTTTAAATATTTAAATTGATTTTACTTGTTCACCTACTTTGTGGAAATTCTTCCCAAATTTGTCCCTCAGCTCACTAATGTTATTCTCCAAGTATCAGCTTGGCTCTTCACTGCCCCCAGTACAGATTTTAATTTTCCTACTGACTTTACCATGGTACAGAAATTCGTCTGTATCTTATCCATCTCCTATGTGCACTGTTTTCTCCTCAGTTAGACTTTTCTTTTCTGTGGTTATTCCAGAGAAGCTGAATTCTCATGCATCTTATTGTTGATGCCTATATAGTTTTCCTTTGTCTAGTTCTTCACAAAAAATATTTTCATAATCTACTCTGACTTTTCAGAATGATGTTTCATTTACTTGATGTCGGAGTGTTTTATATGGTCCCTAGATAAGTTTTGTTTTTGCTGTTGTTGCTTACTGGTGTTTTTTTTTTTTAATATTTATTTATTTATTTGCTTGTTTGTTTGTTTATATTTGGCTGCATTGGGTCTTCATTGCTGCATGCGGGCTTTCTCTAGTTGCAGCGAGTAGGGGCTACTCTTCGTTGCGGTGCCTGGGCTTCTTGTTGCGGTGGCTTCTCTTGTTGTGGAGCACTGGCTCTAGGCACGTGGGATTCCAGGAATCAGGAGATCTTGCAGATGCATCCAGTGTTTACCAATGACCAGTGAAAGTATTCTACCCATCAACCTGTGCTCTGTGTACTCGAGCTGATTGTAGCCCACTGTTGAATCAATAAGGTCCAATCACTAGTTTCTAGTAGATTTCTTCTGCTGGAATTGCTCTAAACATCACATCCATTACCTGGTTCTTTTCACCATGGAGGGATGAAGGGCACAGAAAGCTGTAACTGTCAGTGCAAAATGCCATCCACACATACCCCACCCAATATTTTCTTGTGGAAACTACAATACCCAGAGTGCAATATATTTCTACCAATTCTCCAACCCCCAGGCTACTTTCTGCCTGGTGGTTTTCTGGGGCTCGGCTTTTCTGACTAGTGAAAAACAAGACAGGTGGCCAATACTCTGCCTCAAAGAGTGATGGCCGGGCAGGGCAGCTATCTCACGAACAAGGAAGTAGATACTGGGAGAAAGTGCATCTCTGCCTTTGAAGGGAATTATTTTTATTAAGATTGGGCCATGGATGTGTTTTCCGTCCAGATGCATCATCTCTACATTTATTAAAGCATCCTTCCAGATTCTGGTGATAGGAATACTACTAGAGTGGTTTGTTTTTCACCTTCTGTTTGTTTATTTGTTTTGCTGTTGTCAATTGTGATCTTTCCATATCTTCACAGGAATGTGGAAAGGTTTATACCAGAGGTTGCTAGCTACATGCTCTTTTAAACCTACGAAATAAAAAATTTTAATTTGGAAGTCCATTTACACAGACACTTAAAGAGTTACATCATTGATCATTGGGATTGGACAAAAGCTGTCAACTTGAAGCTACCTTATTAAACGAGTTACAGGTTGTATGAACAAAATCCAGGCCAAAAACCATCCAAAATCAGATCTACATGCACACAGCACCCTGTTGTTCAATGATCAGTCAAACCCACAATGCTAGTGGCTTATGATTAAAGTAATAGAAAATATTTTTCTCCCTAAGGATTTATCCTTGTACACTTTTGAAGAGACCCCCTGACTATCACTTCATACTATATGGGAAACACTTTAAAGTGACATCAGTTCTTAAGGAAGATTAAGAATCAGTGATAATCTGGTGAACCTCCCCCTCAGCCACACACACACACACACACACAGGCACACACACACACACACTGTTAGTTGGGAGAACACATTATAGAGTTAATCACAGGCTTATCAAATGAGGGCAGAGTTATTAGCACATTCAATCTATTGCAAAACCCACTCCCATTAGGATGTCCTCCCCAAAAATAAATGAAAGAACCCCTTCAGGGAGAATTGTAGATTACATCAACTTTTGCCACAAAAGAAGCTTGAAAATAGCATGAGTCATACCAGCAAAGTTTGTTATTATGATTTAGTATTTTCTTTGACTATTAAAATAAAACATGCCCAAATTTAAAAATAAACAACAGCATTTATCTTGATATTATGTGAGAAAGCACAAAAAGACGAGTATAACACCCTAAATAACTTTTTTTCCATTCAAGTTTGCATCTTCATTTCTGAAACCCATTTTAAAAACAATAGGGCAGGGGACCATGGAAACAAAAGGTCACTTTTCATTAGTCTTGAATGTGTGACTACTTAGTAATATAATTGAAAGCATGACTGTAGCACAATGCCAGGGTTCTATTGCCAGGGGATTATATCAAGATGATACAAAATGTTTCATATCCTTTTAAAATTTTCATATATTGTAATGAATTCCTTGTCAGATCATGAGGTAATATTTTTAACAATTAATTTTAGTGATTATCTAATCAATGACCATTTCTCACATAATGCATAATATTGCACAAGAATAACATCTCATATCTATGAATCTTACTGTTTCTTTAAGTTCATTTCTTTCTTATTTAATCTTCCAGAACTAAGGGTCAGGAAGTAGTTAGAATCAAACAGACAAAAATTAGAGGAATGTCAAAGTAATGGATGAAAACTTTTTAAAAGAATAGCCTTTTATTTTGAAGTTTTACATGGGTTTTATACTAACAACATAAAAGACAGAATAAATGCCAGCCCAGTTCAGGGTCAGGTGCACAGTAGACTACACTGTGAACAAACATTGTGTCTTTTTTGAAGGGTACCAGTACCTAGAGCAGCGTCTGGCAAATGGGAGGTACTGAAAAGTTATTAAATGAACATTAATTGATAAATTATAATACTTTTTTAATGGTCAAAAATATTTTTTATTTTTTAAATTTTTATTGGTGTATAGTTGATTTACAATGTTGTGTTAGTTTCAGGTGTACAGCAAAGTGACTCAGTTATACATATACATATATCCACTCTTCTTTAGATTCTTTTCCCATATAGGTCATTAGAGTATTGAGTAGAGTTCCCTGTGCTATACAGTAGGTCCTTATTAGTTATCTATTTTATATATACTAATGTGTATATGTCAATCCCAATCTCCCAATTTATCCCCCTCCTTTCCCCTGCTGGTAACCATAAGTTTGTTTTTTACTCAAATACTTTTCTTTTAGAAGTTTCTATTCAACAGAAAATTTTAATTCATTATCCAAAAAGACTTTTATTGAGATTGTTTCTGTAAAATTCGTTTTCTTTCTGGCAATGCTCCGCTAATTTTTTGAATGAGGCAAACCAGATTGTCCAACGTCATAGATACCTCTAATTTGTATTACTGTTCTATTCTGTACATTAATAAAGGCACATTATCTGCCTGTTGCCTTGCCTTTTTGCTGTAGAAAGCCATGGCAATCCCATTTAAAGTCTTTTAACCTATTCTCTTCATGGTGGTAGCAATAGCAGAGCCTTCTGGGCTTTGTAACATAATAGCGTCCCTTCATCATCCTGAATGGTTTATTAGAACCTGCTTGTACTGATGATTTAGTTCTACCATGGTGAGGCCACCACTCCAGGGCTTTCCCCTCTGTTTGGGGACTCTTCTGTCATTTTAATGTTTAGGGGTTTGTTTGTTTTCTTCTGAAATGGGCTTTCATTTAATTTTAGCATTATTTACATTATTTATGACGGGGAGACAAATTGAAGACCAGGAGGTTGAGAACAGTGTGTTGTGCTCCAGAACCACTATGAAATCTGTGGCATAACAGTATCACTGATAATATTCAGTCCCTCCGAAGGCATTACACAGACTCTCGCTCAGATGTACACCGCTGTCTCCAGTTACAGAAACAAACAGAAAAATAATGTTTAACCTCCTTCAAAAGTTGAATTTTGCAAACCCAAATGTTTTGCCATACTTGATGGCATTTCAGATTTTCCTTTATCTTTTTCATCCCTAGTTGCCAGCAGCTGGATATGCTATGGGCCAGAAAACACATTAGCCAAGACATGCGGCCCTGGTACCCAATCCTGAGAAAGATTAAGACTCTTGCTCCAGTTTCCTGATTCTGTCTTCCGACTCCATCTAAAGGCCTGGAGTTCTGCCTTGCCCTCTATGCTGAAGCCTGCTGAGTCTCTCTGCCCCATACTTCCATCTCCCTCTATAAAGAGGGACCCTAAATGGAACCTCAGCCCACCAACCACAGTGGGCTAAGCCTTGGAGGGGTTAATTATCTGCAGCCTATTTTGTGAACTTCATAACTGGGCTTGCCTCACTCTGGGCTTCTCCTCCTCTCTAAAATGCACTTTTGTTATCGATGATATTTGCCCTCACAAGACCTGACGTATAAGGACAAATCTAATGACAGCAAAAGTGAATTGGGAAAAAGAATGCTATTTTTCCAGAAAAATATAATTTTCATAAATTAAACATTATCGCTGTGAAAAAGTATGATATTGCTGAATCAATGTGACTTTAGAAAAGGAAAAACATTGTATTCTAAACTGCATTTAGTAAGATAAGGGTTGATGGACAAATCTCAGATTCCTTTCAAGCCAGGCATCAGAAACACCTTTGGTTTTTTTTTTTTTTTTCCTTCTTTTTCTTTTTTTAGTCCACCTCTAAAATCAGACAGAAGAAAAGTAATTTTTTAAACAGTCAATTAAGGATCAGTCAGTATAACTAACCAAAACCTTGTTATTTTTGAATCAATCAAAAAAACTCAAAGGCTAAATTCATGCCTCCCTTCATTCTTAACATCAGCAGTGAGGTGAGGGATTTAATTAGAAGTGAAGGGCAATGATCAAGAAAACATGAAAAGAAAAAATACTATATGGTTAATGTAAAAAAACTAAATACCTATAAAACTATCTATCTGGTGACTTTCCCATGGATTAGGTTGATCCGGAGTGGTAGGCTTTCAATAGCCCTTGAAATGGTGAAATTCTTTGAATATTTGGCCTTGCAAACTACTGTATTCTATGTAAATCATCAAAGAACAAAGAAAATCAATGGAGCTGAATTCTTCCAAATTTAGGCAGCCTGCAATGCAAAGATACCCTTCCTAGTGACACATCCAAATGAACTCCATCCAAAATCAAACCTTTGCATTTGTAGACCTTTCCTGGGTAAAAAAGCTAATGAATAAATTCCATGACTACTTTTTTTCTGGTATGCAAATTTTCTTTGGCAAGTTCTTTATAACAAAAAATCTCATCGAATTTAATGAAATCAATGCAACAGCCAAAAGTCAATACCATTTGGATGCCAAATGCGTCAATCACAATTATTGTTTGATTGACTTCAGAAAGTAACCCACAAAAAATCCTCGATCTCTTGTTCAGTTTCTGAGAATTTCAGAAAAATTCCTGTTAGTGACTTAATAGCATGCATTTATAGTTACTTATTTTTTCCAGAATGGGAAAATACAAAAGTCATTGGCATTTGAATTATTCCACAAATGATTTTTCTCCTAATATGGACTGATTACATTCTTTTAATAGCTGAGTTATTTAATAAAACAGGAGGGTCGAAACACCTGATTCTCTGAACACCATGATCACTTCATTCCAAGCCATAATCCCACTAAGAATAGATAGCATCCAATGTAAGAATCAAACAAGACGCTGAAATATCGTTCATTCTTCACTCTCGAAATCTTGACCCTAAATGTGAGTTAAAAGAAACTGGCAAAAACAGCTGAAGCATTTCTGCTTTCCCGTGCATAGCTTCCAATTAGTCTTTGGTCTAAGTTTAGAAAACAAAACAAAATTTCTAAGTGATTTTTAGGACAAATAAAACTAGATATCACTTTCTAATAAAATAGACCCTTCTAGATTCCATAATATCATGCAAATGGGCCTTCTGACTGGAGATAGCATCAACTTCAATGGTTTGAGTACAAAACTGAAGAAATTTCCCTCTATTTCAGTGACTATGACCTAGGTTTTAGAAAGCTGTGTAATTCTAAGCAACAAACTGTATCAATCTGGCTTTCTCTGAGAGTTTTGTTTTTAACACTATCATTAGCATCTAGCAGTTTGCTTTGCCTACAAGAGGTAATTAGTAAATATTTGATAAATGAATAAGCACATAAAATGAATAAATGATAACTATCTCAACTTACCTTGTTAATGACCAAGTGGTGGAAGGTTTTTAAAAAATTAACAGATTGAAAAGAAGTTTCTGCAAATGCAGGGGATTATGATCTCCAAATATTTAATGTGGGAGTGGGATTAACTAAACTAGCCCATGAATAATCTGAAAAATATATGTATATATAAAACTGAATCACTTTGCTGTACACCTGAAACTAATACAATATTGTAAGTCAACTAAACTTCAATTAAAAAAAAAAGAAATTTCTCAATCAGGATTCTAGCCATGGATAGCAGGATTTCTGGTTCCGGTGTTATAAATTTTCCTAATTAATAAATAGTTAGGTCCCATTTTTAGTCTTTTTAAAGCACTGTAGGTCTCAAAGAACAATGGCTTGTCATTTATTTTAATATTTTCTCTGCAGTTTTAGGAGGGATAGAAAAAGGAGGAAGCCAAAAACCACTCATGCCCTTTGCTTTCAGAGCATATGATGTTAACGTAAGGAAGGTAATCAACGTATTAGAGCAGATGATTTCAGCCTTCAGGTATCCTCAGAAAATTGTTATTATCACTGCCCCCAGCACACATACACATACCACCCAAAGACTCAGTCTGCACTACTCTTCAATCCTATCCTAAAAGAAAAAAAAAAAAAAAAAAAACCAAAACAGCAACAGTATACTCCAGTTAGAAGAAAATATAGAAATAATGGCTAAGAATTATGGTTATAGTTATAAATAGTAATACAGTTACACATCTAGAAGTGAGTCAGCCCTAACAGTATTGATTTTGGAGACTGACCATCCTTCCTTTTGCCTTAGCACCCAGACTTCATTCTTGTGTGATCTTGGGCAACTTAATCTCTAAGCCTCAGTTTTCTCATCTTTAATGTGGGCATAACAATAACAGCTCCATAAGGTTATGGGAAACATTAAATAAATAGTCAGGCACTTAGTAAATATAAAATTTGTACACGTCCTGCATACATATGTATGTCTGTATGTGCCACTTTAACTCAAAAATTATAATTTTTTCTATAATTTGTATTCTTTTATATTCGGAATCTCAAAGCAGAGAAATGTGCCCTAATTAGGATATGTCTGATGGTAAACTCAAACAAAGTTATCTGGCTAAATGCAGAGGCTGTTCATAAAATAGAATTTTATCTTATTATCAAGAATATAGTGTAACATTTAAAGTATTTTAAATCAATGATACAGACTTCCCACATTATATTTTATTTCTACCTAGCCTAACATGTTATGATTAATTCTGGGCACCTATAACATAATCTTATACTCTAATGTGACAAGTCAGAAAAATGAAGGACTTTTTTTTAACCCAGGCTTTCATAATTTAAAATGTAACCTTTTGGTTTACATGATGCCTGCAAGCAGTGACATGGATGTTGACGACATTAATATCACTATTTCTGTCACTAAAATCTATAGCAAATACATTAGCAGCCACAAACGGGGGCAGTTTTTCCGAGAGCTTGCTAATTGCATTGCTGCTGTGAACTTAGTTTTGCAGTGTTGATACACAAAAACACAGAACTGAGAAAGAAACACAAATCCTGGGACAACACGTAAACAGGCTGATAGCTACTTTTGAAAAGATATCCTTGTGTTTAGATGACATATCGGGTTCTCAGTCTCAATATTGTGGAATGATATTTCCCAAATAATGATCAGAAAGACAGAGGCTATCTGTTTGAGACAGAATAATTTACCCAACGTCCTAAAGTAAAATCAGGATCTGATGGAGAGGAAAGCAGATGTTCTTAGATGCAGGATCCAGGATTAACTGAATTCTTTTTCATTTTGAGTTTGGCTGTATCTACCTGCAGTCCACCAATGCCCCACAGAGCAAAGAAATCTGTGTTCAAGGCACAAGTTCAACATGAGGGACTGGGGTGAGACAGTGGCCTAGTAGAGGGGGCTGAGGCTGGGATTCAGACTCCAGCCGCCCTACCTGCCAAGCCTACAGTCAGTCACCACACGGCATCATCCTTGCATCAAAAGGCAAACTTACCACCTGACGTTTCTGGATAATGAAGGAAATGCGATTTTCAATTCCAAGCAGTTAATAATATTAATGATAAAAACATTCTGTTTCTGTCTTAAAGAATAAATATAATTCATTGTAATATCTCTACTCCTCAATTTTGCTGTTTTTAAAATAGGATCAAACGCTAAAAATCACTTTCTTTACTCTCTCTACCGCAAATTCCAGCTCTTTAGAATTGGGAAGAATTTCTTCAACTCCCTACTCTCTTTTTCAGTCTGTCTATGGGAAAAAAAAATATGTAGAGATGATAAGCCTTATGAGAGCCCCTTTCAAAGTCACGAGTTAGTTGGTAGCCCGAGACCCCTGGCTCCTGGATTCCACTCATCCCACTGCCTGTCCCAGCAGGGAGCCCCAAGTGTACGTTTCCTAAAAGCCAATGTTCCTCACACATACCTTCAGAGAAAACATAAAGACAGCATTCACTAGATTTCATTGCCTTAATTATTTTACAACTTGTAAAAGAATAAAGACATTTTGTTTAAAACAGCATGCTACACCATTGGGCAATGGTCATAAATTCAATATTCTTCTAAGAATTAATCTAAGAATAGGAAAGAACAGACACACTTTTATTTGATGGCACAGCTGTACCATTAAAAGAAGAAACTTTCCAAACAAGACAAGTTATTGGCAGTAAAACGTGGGGTTTCCCCATCAATTTTAACATCAAATTCCTTATCAGGAAGCCCTAACCGCCGGTGTCAAGAGGACAAAAGGATTCATAAATGGGATGTTGTTAGAATGTGCCTTCATCAATGGCTCTCTCTTTTTCCTTTTATGCTCTGTTCTTTGAAATTGCCTAAACAACAAAATGTAATCTTAATTTTATATGTTTGACTTTGTGATTAACTTGATTCATGTGGGCCTTAAAGGTGGGGAAGGACATCGCATAACCTATAAGAAATCATTCATGGTTCCTAAGGTTATTTAAATAATGCTAATTCTATATCCCCACATATTATGGTTTACCCTAGGGTGGTAACTGAAAAGTTAAGAAAAATGAAAACGACTCATGAGTAATTGGACACTTTAAGACTTAAAAACTTAACAGAACAGTTGAGACTTTGTTCCCACTAATAATGTTTCATGTACATAAAGCAAATAAAATCAGAATTTGCTAAACACCATAGTTTATTCATCTCATGTTTATACCGAAACAAAGGGGAAGGATATTTGAAGTTGATACTGTTTTGAAAAGAGGGTTCACTTTTATTCTGATTTAAAATGTGTTATCAAAAATGGACATAAAAAGTAAGAAATCACCAAAAATAATACAACTTATCCTTAGAAGAAACAATGGAATATTTTGATGGATCTGCAGTTTTCATGAATATCCATTAGAATATTGTCTTGCATTACACTCGTACTGGTGATCTTCAGTCTATGTGAGCTCCTTTCAAGTGTATATTGGCTTTTGTTTTACAGTGGCTCGTACCATAAGGATCATACAATGAGTCTGTGAAAGAACAGGAGTCAGAGGAACCCTGTGGACATGTCGGTCTAACGAGGGCATGAGTGTGGATCTCTCGCTGACTCATCCGATGGATGATCTTGGCTATGTGGCTTCTCTGCTTTGAGCCTTGCCTTCCTTTTCTGTATGGAGGAGGATCAAAAAACCTACTTGTATGCTTATTTTAGTAAGAATTAAAAGACCACAGGGCTGGAGTTCAACACTGGTATTTATTATTATCTAATCCCCTCTTTTTGGAACTGAAAAAATCTGAGACCCAGGGGGAGAAATGCCTAAGCAAAGGTCACAAGGTCTTTAGGTCATGTGGTCAGGTTGCCACACTACCCAAGGTAGGCGTAGCTTTACTTGTTTCAAATATACCTATAGGCCAGGCTTTATGGAAGGTGGGAGGGAATCTTTCAATAATGAAAACAGATTTGATTCCTACTTCTGATAGCTGAGTACACTCATCCCTTGATATCTGAGGGGGATAGGTTCCAGGAACCCCCTCCCAACTGCATACCAAAACCCGTGATGCTTAAGTCCCTTATATAAAATGGCGTAGTGTTTACATATAACCTATGCACAGCCTCCCTTATACTTTAAATCCTCTCTAGATTACTTACAATACCTCATACAATATAAAAGCTAAGTAAATAGTTTTAAGTACAATGTAAACATTTTATAAATAGTTGCCTATGTGTGGCAAATTCAGATTTTGCTTTTTGGAACTTTCTGGAATTATTTTTTTTTATATTTGTGATCCAAAGTTGGTTGAATCCACAGATGGGGAACCTGGGGAAATGGAGACTGACTGTACATGAAGGAGAGGACCAGTAGTCCTCCAAGGAATAGCAGTAAGGATTTATAAGTAACAAAAGACCTAAAATATCTCAACACATTGATTCTGCTTATCTCATATGTCAACAGCTCAACTCAAGAAGGCTTTCCATCCTGAAGTATTATCAATAGGAAGCATTATCACCACCACAGAAAAGAAAATGGATGGGCGGGGAGACAGAATAGAGAACAAGAGTTCAACTAGGTCCACACTAAGATGGGGTAGGAAGACTTTGTATTTGTAGGCTGAGCGGATCACCTTAGGGGAAGGAGGTGGGAATGCTTTTACACTGTTCTCTGCTGCTTCACTTTGCCTTACCTGGTCCTCCATAAAACGCCCATTCCTTCCTTGAAGCTCATATATTATCAGAAAAATACCTAATTCATTCACATTAGGGTAGGTGACAGATTACCCACTTTTAATCTTCTGTGGTACATTCCCTTGGAAATCCAAATAAATCTCTCATGAATCACATTCCGGGCAATTTGAAGGAGGTAAGTTTCCAAGTGGTGTCTGGCCTCTGCTTTGAAAAATTGGGAGCACAATGAAACCAGACAGGCTAACTTTGCTCATAGAACACGACTGCTGCGGCACTTGTAAATGGGAAGTTATCTTCTAGCCTTGCTTCCCAAGGACGGCTGATCTCTTTATTTACAAAATGCCTAGGGCTCATGGGATTTACTTTCTTGTAGCTCATTAAAAAAAAAAAAAAGACCTTCCAGCTTTCATTTCTCTATTGGTAGCTCTTTAAGGATTCCACTCTCCCTTCTGAGTTCTGCTGTTCGGCTCCTTGGAGGTGGATTCCCAAAGGGTCTGGGGATTCACCCACTACCCTGGTTCCCTTCCTGACAGCTGGCCTGCCCTTTGTTATGGGAGCTCCCCAAGTCAGAGCTGACTCACTTCATTATTAATTTATAGAGCCACAGGTGTATTTCTGAACAATTTAAGAGGTGTAATTGAATCCATTATGTACCAATCAAGTTGTTTCACAAAATTCTACTCGTTGAATTGCCTTCTATTGAGGGATACCAGTAATTACTCTCATGATGTGTAATAGTTAATCTAGGCATCCCTGAAAAAACAGAAAAATCATCTTGACACCTTCAAATTACTATAGTAATTAGTATATTTACAGTATATAGTGTTTCTCTTCAAATTACTATAGTAATCATTGGCTGAGAGCCAATAACAAAGAATCCTTTAAAAGAGCTATGTTTTTTTAAGAGGATTTTCATATGATACGTGTATACATAGATTTCCCTAGTCTCTTTTGGGAAGGGACTTTTTATCAGATAACATGCCTTGGATTTTCAGAAAAGAAAGATCAGGATCATTATATGTATCCATTTGTTTTAGTAGCACTGTTTAGTAGCACTTTTATGCCATAGCCAGTTGAAAGATTTAATTATTTATCTTGTAGGGGGAGAGTAAAAGCTGTATGGCTATCTGAAGATGCTGCTACTGTAGGTTAAAATACCTTTCCATGAATGATTTTGAGGTTTAAAGCTAATGTGCAGTATTCTTACTCCATAGAAGGGAAATGAAATGTAGTTGTTGAAAACTTAATGCCCCCATGTATCAAATTGAGGCCAGAGAAGAATTATGTTCATGGAGAAAAGTTGTCACCAAGATGACAACTTGTATGTATTTGTTTATATGAAAAAACAGATTGCTCAAATATTGTGGACTGCTTGGGATGCATGATACTGTGGGCTTCTCTAGGAAATCGTGAATACTTTCAATAAGTCAAAAATGGTTTTTATTAGCTAATGTTAGGAAAGGAGACTAAATTTATCAGACTAGTTTATTAATAGAAGAAATGTCAGAGAGATTTATACTAGTTGATCCACACTGAACCGATCTAGTTTTTAAATAAAATCTCTAACATTTGCTCTTTAATCATAAACCTATGACTGAGATGAGAGGCAGTTGGAAGCAATGGAAAGAAGCCTGGGTCTGCTACCAGACAATGCAGCCTCTGGTCCAGCTTCCACTGCTAATGAGCTCGACCACCCTGGACCTGAATTTCCTAACATGCACAGTGAATTTCTCAGACAAGATGATCTCTAAGGCCACTCCAAGTCTTTAAAATACTCCGGGGTGAAAGCTGCCATATACACCACTTGCTAATGTTAAAGCTTCTGGGATGACAAGGGAGACATCTGGTGCCCCAAGTTGTCCTAAGACTGAATACTTGCTTTGATCTTTTGAACCTGTCTGGACCCTCTCATTCACACCTTAAATTTGAACTGGATTTAAGATTTCTAATTCCTCATGGTATGATTTCCTTTGTATTACTGGGGTTTTGAGAGCTTTATTACTTTATTCTAAAGTAATTCATATTAAGCAATTGTTGGCTCACTCCCATTTTTAAATGACTAGTGTAGATAACAATGGCTATTATTATTCCCTATTGATGACAATCCACAATACAGCAGTTTTCATTAAAGATAAATAAATCCATACATACAATGTACACATTTGATTTTCTGATCCTCAAAAGTAAATAAAAACATCCTTGTCCTACTAAAAGAGTAGCACTTACAAAAGAGTAATTTTTAAAAAGCCATCATTTAATTAAATAAAATGTTCTCTGTCATTCAAAAAATAAAGGCTATTCCTAGGATAATAAGGAGAGGATTTGTTAAGGTAATTGCCTAAGACTGAATACTTATTTTGGTCTTGTAAACACTACATTTAAGACTAATTTTACACACACACACACACACACACATACACACTCACCAGGCTCTAGGATACATTGAATGAGACACAAATTAAGAGGAAAAAGGAAAATAAAAGCACTGAATTTTTCATCTTCTCAGAGGAGCATTAAAAATTGTTAGTTTTTCCTTTACTTGACAGTTACATCAATAAAAGTTCTTCTGGAAAAGATTAAAAAAATCAACCTACAGAATAAAAAAAGAGTGGCTATCTTTCAAATTGTTGTGAAAAATAAAAGACAAGAGAAATTAATCATTAAAATAAAAGCATGACTAAGGTAGACCACACATAAGACAAAAATAAAAGATCTAAATTCCCCCTTTACAAGGCAAAGACCCCCAGAAATCACTAAAATAACAATATAATATTTTATTCTTCATAAGAAACATTTAAGAAGTAAAATATCATTAGAAAATAGCATACACGAAGCTCTAGAGTGCAACTCCCTCTCCCCTATTACCCCCCTCAAAAAACTCAGGGTAAAATTATTGATATCAGTTTTATTTGCAGTAATAACTACATGATAGCAGGGACAGCACGTTTGTTTATAGATCTGTTCTCAACAACTATCAAGTATCTGGAATGTAATCAGAATTCAGGAAATACTTGTTGAGTGAATAAGTGGACGAATTAATAAGAATTTGTTCTGTTAGGAAAGACGTTGAATTGAGTAAGCAGGGTAATTTTATATTGATGAAGGTTACAAACAATAAGAAATCTATAAAAGTATTAAGCTTTTATGCTTCTGATACTTTCAAAATACCTTAATAAATAACAGAAGTGCAGCCTTGGGTCATTCATCTTTATAGTCCGAGGGTTTTCTCTACTGTCTGATCAATGATGGATACATGATGGCCTCAAGTTACATTAAGAAGGTGTGTGGCTAAACCAAAGGGTGTTATGTGTGAGAGTGACTGGAGAAGAAGGCACATGAGAGTCATGCGAAAGGATCCTGCTGCATCCAGCCCCACTCTACAACACCCTCTTTCTCGATTCTCTGTATGCCAGGCTCACTACCCAGATAAATTACCTGATTAAGACAAACCCAGGTTCTTCTAGATTCCAACCTCAATTTAGATACCTTGTTTCACATTATTAATACGTATCATTAGCAGCCTCCCTTGTTTTACCAACACCTGAGTTCCCTTCCCCCTTGTCCACACATTACCCCCATGATCTTTGCTCCATTTTTCTGAACCTGCCTCACGGGCTAGTTTGTGAAGGGCCATTTTTTCATAAGCTATCCTAGTTTCAATAGGGAAGCAGAAAATCATTTTATACCACAACCATTCCCCATAAAATATCCCACTAAAATGAACAGAAGGTAATTGGCAACCATGGGATCCAAAAAAGTGAGAGATTGTTGAAAAATAAAACTACTTAGAGAAATGCAGTAATGATCCAGGCAATAAATAAAGAGGGCTTGGACTAGCGTAGAATCCTAGCACCTGGGCTAGGAATACATCAGGGAGGTTGGATTTGAAACACATTTGTGATTTGACCAGACAGGGTGATTGATGAGGTATAGAATGACTCCGAAGTTGCTATGTTGGGCGTTTCAGTGGATGATAGCACCATTCACAGGTAGAAGAACAGTTTTAGAAAGAAAGCACAGTTTTGAGGGGGAAGATAATGGTTTCTCTTCTGGTCATCCTAATTTTGATGGACTCATAGAGAACTAAGGATGAGAAACCTAGCAAGCAGTGGAGAGAGATTTGGTTTAAATAATGTAGCTAATCTGGTCACACTTTGGATCATTTTGACTGAGTACCAGCTACGGAAAGAAGTGATCTCTGGAACAGTCAGAAATGACTAGACTTGTGGTTGATTAGATCAGGGAGGAAGAGTAAATAAATAACTCTTTTGTCACTGCTGAACAGCTGTTATCTTAGTGTCTATTTAAGGTTCTCAATGGAAGTAGATTAGGACAATGACCTATTCACATGGATCCAATATTAAAAGGTAACCCATTCTACAAAGAAATATCATGTTCAAAATCTTTAAAAAATCTTAGTCATAAGTTACAGAAAACAAAGTAGTAATACTAACCATGTAAAAGTATATTCAGCTGCATTCTGTTATTAATGGCTCAAACTAACAACTTCCCACCTTTAAATCTCCCAAGAGTCTTGCTCTATGTAAGCAACACTTTCCTCCTACCAACATCCTTCTGGGAGCCCTCCATCACACCCATCTGGCACCAGGGTAGCACTGTCATGGATCATCAAGACAGGCTGGCTAGAGAGGTAGATCACTTTTGTCAAGGAGGAAAATTTAAAGAGTCACAGGATCATAACTCTTATCCTCTATAGTAAAAATGACATTGCTGATGATTTAAGAACTGTGGATGGTGCTATTCAGCCAGCATAATTATAAAGAATACCCCATTGTGGAATATTATTCCATAGGTCAGTAAATTTTCTGTCACTTTTCCTATTTCAGCTCATCTTACACATCAAAAAACTCACACTGTCCATAAAATGGAAGATATGCCATATAAGAGTTATATCAAAAAAGATCTTTTATGTGAAATCACTTCATAAAGGGCTGTTTGAGCATGAGGTCTTAGTAGTTACTTTAGCCTATCACAGGACTCCGAGATTTAGAGTCAGACTCTCATTCTCTTTTCCTGGGCTCTTGGAAATAGCACAACTGAATTCTAAAATGGATAGAAAACAGTGACCCAGAATTATGATCACTGCTCTAGAGTTACTGGATTTAATTCCTGCTTCAAACAGGAACAGTAGTAAAACCAACTTTGAATTCAGCACATCTTTTCTACACACTGTCAACACCTTTCCAATATCATCTTTGACCCTGATTCAATCCCTTCTTTTGGGTGGTCACATTCACACAGCCTTCCAAAGTACCTTCTTCATCACATTGTCTCTGAGGTTCAGAGCTACCTGAAACATAGTTTTTGTGTCTGGAGACAAAATGCCAGACGCTAAGATGCATAAAAACTGGTGACTCAGTTGTGAAGATAAATTAAGAATAGGTACTGCCAATTTAATTGTTTAGTTCTGGGTTTAGTTTTGATGGTGTTCTATTAGTCCTTTCAAACTTTTTTCTTTGCAAGCAGCATAATTCAAAATGAAAGGACAAACAAGTTGAGCACTTAATTTGTGTTCCTTAAAAAATAACTCTGCGCTTGCTTACTTGACTTGGGCTTTTGCTGTTATTGCCACAAAACTCGCTTTCCTTGGGTTTTGTTGGTTTTGTTGTTGTAGGGGGTGGTGGTGATTCGAATCTTTCAAGCAAAGGATCTTCTTGCCTATACTTCAGGGTGTCTTCCAAAGCATGACACTACCCAGATGCATGTGTATTTCTAGGAAGAGAAAACAAAAAGTTCTAAGAGGTCCTTCACCACCAAAAATTAACCATTTCCCTTATTACCTGTTCTATTTGTTTCAACATACTATTTTCAGGTACTCAAGACCAGACCATTCTATACCTGTATGTAAAAAGCTTTGCATTACCTAGAATTCATAAGTTATCGAGCAAAAATGAGGAATGGGTTTCTCCATTTTTTAATGGTAAAAATTAATTCCCACATAAAATAGGAAAGAAGCAACTTGATACAACTTCCTCTTTTAATCTAATTCTTTTCTCTGCCTTGTGTTCATTTCCAGCACTTTGGGGTTCCCATTGTTCCCTGTGGAACCCAGCTCAGCCTGAGGCGTCCCAGTTTGTCCAAGTTCCTCCCCAGTGCACACCCATCTTTTCTTCCTGCCTGCCTGTCTGTGGGTTTCAGGCTCCAGCACCAGGCACTGAAGCCACAGCCCCAGATCGACTGCTCACCCAGCTACCACTCCTAGTGGGTGTGCTTCTCTGGTCCAACACTGAACACTACACACTGCCATTGTCTTCTTCATGACTTTTCTAATTTGTTCTTTACTTTGTTCTTTCCTCTACTCTCTGCTTCTCAAAGTTTATCTAATCTCACAAGAAGAGTTCAAGTCCCACCCTTTGCATGAAGTCTTCCCTGATATTTACCATTGCTGTATCTCTCTTCTAGCACTTAATGCATCCTTAAGGGCAGAAATGATGTTTCACTCATATTTGTATCCCCAAAAGCAACTATCACAGTGCCCAATGCAGAACTGGAGTTCAATAAATGTCTGTTGACTGAAGTTCAGTTTGCTTTATTCTCTAGCCCTTTTGGGCACTGCTTGGGTTGTCACCATGACTGTGTCTAAAAGACAACTTTGCCCCTCTGGGCTCTCTGCTCTTGTTTTATCTATTTTTATGATGTGTTTATACATAGTTCCTGTTTTATGCCAGAAGCCAAGCACTTTGGTGATACATTTGCAGTCAGGTTAAATGTTTGACACTTTTTTTCAAGTGGAAAGGCCCTCACCAGATGTGTTAAGAGTTTTCCTGTGAAACCTTATCATGAAAAAAGATAAGTAAATAACTGAATCCAATTAAGGCATCATGTAGTTACTGTGGTAGAATATCCAGCACAAAGCAAACTCTTAGGAATTGTGGGTTGAATGATTGAAGGAATAAATCGATGGGTTTCCTAATTAATAAAAACCTAAACAAGGAACAAAACTATCAGGTATATGTGTAACATTGTGATTTTTAATGACATGACTGGAGAATTTTCCAAAGAAACATGGATAACATCTACAGTCATATGAGCAGGTAGCAGCTTTCTGTCCTTTTAGTTGCATTAGTTCTTCATCCTTGTTTAGAGTTTGCTCTAGGCTATAGTTGATAATGAGCTATAATTTATGGTTTATACAAAATACTATTTTTTAACCTTTTAAAAAATAAAATACCACAGAACAACTGGAGTGATATGTCTAAGAAACTCTTCTCACATGGATCTAGATCTATTTTTAGATTTTTTTGCTTGTCTAACATCAATAAAAGAAAGCGTCAAAAGTAGTATTTAAATACGTTTTCTACCATTGCTAAATATTTGAGAATTTTATAAAAATTCTTTCAACTCCCACCTATCATTCAGCTTCTAGAAGTTGCTATGTATTTCAGTAGAAAATGGGTACAGCTTTGTCTTGGAAGTTTTATGTCTCAAAACATTTTTCCCCCAAAGAAAGTTCAAATTATAAGTCCTGAGGAACTAAGTAAAAGTCTAATATAAAATAAGAATAACTATTTACTATCTCAGTAAGTAAACTGTCAGAATAAACCTTCCTTAGGGAAAAACTAGCTCTTTTTATCTGTGAGAGGAAAAAAAAATAAAGGAAAAGAGATTCCAGAAAATTTTTAAGTGATTAAAAAATAAAAAATTAAATTATTCTCTTGTAAATGAAACTAGGAGAATAATAGTTAAAAGTAGAAGTTTCCTGGTTTGATTTGTGTCCACTTCTATGCAGTACCTGTAATGTTACCTTTGAGGATGTTCTTGGCTTTAATTTATATTTCTAAGTTCACCATGGTTACAAATATTATTTTTGTAATCCAGGGACTCTGTAGCATTTCTGTTGCTTTATATCTAACAATTTATTGGACCAATTAAAATTAAAAAGGTCAGCAAAGATTTTGTAAGTCATTCATCCAACAAAACTTCACTGAGCAGTCATGAAATATGCACCATGGGTTTACAGTTTAGGTTCAGGGCACAGACACCCACATTAATACAGTACCTGTCAGAGGTAGTATCAGTGAAAGTCTCCATAGATACCAGGAGGTCAGGAAAGACAATAATGAAAGGAATAGGTCTAAATTTAATCTTCAAGTATCATCAATGTTCATAAGACAAAAGAAGTCTAGGATAGGAAAAAAGGTCGCTCACACAAAGGAAACTGACTGAAGAAAGTTGAGATGGGGAACTCTTTGATGTGGTACAGGAAATGTCAGGTATGGACGATGCTTGTCAGGGAGGAGGATGAAAATAAGAGAAGTGTTGTGAGCTGAATTGTGTGCCCCCAAATTCATACATTGAAGCCCTAACCCCTACTACCTCAGACGGTGACTGTATTTAGACATAGGGTTTTAAAAGAGGTAATAGTTTAGATGAGGCTGTTAGGGTGACCCTAATCCACTCTGACTGGTGTCCTTAGAAGAAGAGGAGATTAGGACACACAGCGTAACATCAGGGACGTGTGCACATGGAGAAAAGACCATGTGGGGACACAGAAGGAGACAGCCTGCAAGACAAGGAGAGAGGTCTCGGGAGAAACCAGCCCTCCTTCACCTTGCTCTTCGACTTCCAGACTCCTCGACTGTGAGAAAATAGATTTCTGTTGCTTAAGTCACCCAGTTCTGGCAAGTTGTTATGTCAGCTCTAGCAATGAAGTAGAGATGAGCATCCCGCAAACAGAACCTGCATGTGGCTCATATAAGCATTTGTAAAATTAGTATTTTACAAAGTGTGCTCTATGGAAATTAAGTTGCAAGGAATGATAAAGGCTGTGGCATGAAAAGAAAAGGGATTCTGTGGACAAACAGTAACTTTCAGGGATGCTGAGTGATGCTTCAAGAAGTTAATATGCTCATGGAAATCTTGAATCTGCACACATTTCTCAAACAAGTTCTACCCTGGCATTTTTTTCTACTCCACCCTACTCTCCAAAACAGGGCACCAAATGGGACTGGTATGCCTTGAAATAGAATCTGGGGAGTGCTGTACCAATTGCGTGAAGATGGTGATGATGTATTCCTTTCATTAAATACTCCCTAAATTATTCAAAAATTCAACCACAAAATCGGGTAAAATGTGATATTCTACTGAGAATTCATCATCTCAAAAACTGCATTCTGATGTTCACATTGCCAACGCATATCATATACTTCTTGATGACCTGTAAGAGGCAAATCCTTGGCAAAGAGATGCAGCTTCTGAAGGCAGAGAAAGTCTACAGGCATCAGTGCACCCATTTAAAGCAGATCAAAGGGGTTTAATGTAGCAGAAAGCCAAGGTGGCTAGGTTATCAAGCACCACAGATTGCACTCAGAGCCTCTAATCAGCAGGACCACTTGGAGAAACAAACAGCCTGCAAGGGCTAATCACTGCTTGGAAGTCAAGTTATGCAAAATACGTTTCCTTTGTGTGAATACCACAAGTCCTTGGATTGGCTGCTGGTAAAGACAGCCATAGAGGCTGATAGAATTCTCTCACTCACTGACTTCTACAGTTTGGGATTATTCCTAAAACTTTAACTTCTTTTCTTGATTTTATATCATGGAGAGAGTGCTGACAAATCAGGAAATAGTACACTGCCAAAAAAAAAAAAAAAAGAAGAAGTACTGCCAGTTTGTTGACTGACTTACTAATGTCTGGTGTTTTCATTATTTTGCTACATACTTTTCCCAGTATTTTAGTTCACATTCCCAAAGAAAAATTCATATGCCCAGAAAGCACTGACCTCAATATTTTTGCAAATGGTGGATTAAATGATATACAGACCTACTTTCCCCACCAAGTGTTTATCTACAAGCTACAGGGTGTCCAGGCACTTCTGGGGAATCATCAAGGGCGTGGGTAGATACAGGAGATCTGAGCTTATATAGTTAAGGTGACCCTGAAAGAGGGTCTATTACAGCCCTTAATATATGATTTCTCTGCGATTCTTAATTTCCTTGAAGAGTTTTGCCCCTTTATCAAGAAAGAAAAAAATCTGTAAACAAAGACGTTCCTCATGAAAAAACGATGAGGAAAAAGAACACATATACTTATTTTAGGGCTACTGTGAGAATTAAAGGAATTTTAAAAATATATATTTCAGGGGCAGGGTGGGGTGAGAGGAAGAGTGGTTTGATAAAGTGCCTGGCACAAAGTAAGCCATATAGCAGTGTTATCTATTATCGTCATCATCATCAGAGAAATTTCCATTAAGACAAAACTTAAATTCCCATGAAGGAATAACCCTAAAATGAGCTGTTTGGTAATTTTAATGTGTATATGTTATGAATAACATTCTTAAAATAAGGCAAAAGTGTAAAAGCGACAAAATGTGTCATCATAGGTGCTATTGTTTTATTAGTTTTCATATAAAATCCAAGAGAACTGTTTGCTAAGATACCTAAAGAAAATGATATACAGAAAATTCTAGAAGAAAACAGGAAGTATGCTGTTTGCCCTCATATCCTGCTGATGTTCTGGCACAAACACTGATTTTTATTTGGCATCTAACTCATCATCAACTCATAGGATCTGAGTATTGACCCACAGGTGAACCAACCACCATGTTAATTTTCCCTAGACCTAAATCATGGTTGTAAGTTACTCAAGCTGGTCAAATAAGAGTGACTCTCAGGATTAATGATGCTATTGGAAAAGTTACTTCCTCTTTGCTGCAGACTTGAAGGTAGCTGGGCTTGTGCTGCTGCAGCCATCTTGCCACCATGAGGAAAGACTGGCTGAGACAAAACAGTCCAAGGGAAAGACAAAGCTGTGAGGTGGTGAAAAACTGAGTTCTGATGGCATCATTTGAGCTCGTGGATCAGCCTATGGTTAAATCTAGTCCTACCACCAACTTTTGAGTAAAATGAGCCAATAAATTGTTGACTTTCTTAAGCCACATTGGTTAAATTACAAAGCAGGAAGAGTAACCAAAAATTAAGCACCAGAGCCTCGCTGAGAAGGGTCATGGGGTTTTATTGATAAGGCTTAAAGAAGACCTCAAATGAAACTTGTTTTCTATTAGGAAAAGGAAGCAAAGAAACTACCAAGAACAAAGAACCTAACATGTGCTTGGCATTCTCTATTTATTAAAACCTCTTACCCACATGGATTATGATATTAGTATTTTACTCCGATTTCTGACTTTCAGAGTAGCAGTTTTAGACCTGAGCTGCCTGGGTTCTGCCTGCAGGCTCTCTAGATTATAACACTTAGTATCATTCTGTATCTATGGTTAATTTTTAGGCTCACCCTATCACACAGAGTCCGATGACAATGATGCCTGGAGCCCGATGTTTCCTCTTTGCCTGTATTCATACAGATACGAAAGCTCATCTCAGAAGGCGTTTGTAACTGTTGCAGTTGTGTCCAAATGCACTCATTTATTTAGTCAAGAATGTTTAGTGGGAAGCCATTCTACGCCAGGCACTGCTGCCGGCACTGGAGATACAGTAATGAGCAGACAAACATGCCTCCCTTTGCAGAACTTATATGCTAGGGGATGGAGATAGAAAATAAACAAGATGAATAAATAAAATCTAGGTGTGTTACATGGTGAACTAGATGAAAGGGAACTGGAAATTGCTGAGACAGGTAGAAGGATGGGTTACAACTTTAGATAAAGGGGCTTGGGGAAGTCTCACCAAGAGGGTGACATTTAAGTAAAGACCTTAAGGGGGTCAAAGAGAAGAGCATTGTAAGCAGAGAGATGAGCACGTGCAAAGGTCCTGAGGTGAGAGGATGCTCTGCGGACATAGGTTTGCCCTAGGAACAGCAAGAAAGCCTCTTCGTCTGGCCCAGAGTGAGAAGGAGGAAGAACAATGGGAAATGAGATCAGAGAGTGAATGGTGTGGGAAAGTGAAAGGTAGAAGTAGCAGATTCACTAAAGCCATTTGAGCACTTAATTTTTCTAAATGAGTGGAAAACATAGAAATTTTTAAGCAGAGTGACATGATCTGACTTACATTTTACCAGGATATTCTGGCAGTATTAGAATAGACTTGGGGTGTAGTGGCAGAAGCAGGGACACCAAGCAAGAGGCTATGACAGTAATCACAGTAAGGAATAGTAGTGCCTTCGAGCAACATAACAGAGGAAGAAGTGTTAAGGATTCGCCAGAATCTGATAAAGCCAGCAAGAACAAGTCCAGATACCATAGTATTGTAAGGAAGCCCATGGCCAAGGCCTCGGTCAGGCCCTGGCCCTCCTGCTGTGCTGCAGCCACCTTGACCTATGCAGCTTTCTGCTGATGTCCTGCCCTCTCACCTTGGCAGACACCAACCCTTAGTCACACAGCAGGACTCAGCCCTGAGGTCTCCTCACCCAAGGAGCCTTCCCCTGGAGCCTGGCTCTTAAAGCCCTCATCATACTATTTCCTTATTTACTTGTTTTTCCCCTACTAAACTTGGAGCTGCTGGAAATTAGGATCTGAGTCTTGGTGGAGGTTATAGCTTAGTGCTTTGAACAATGTCTGACGTAAAGTAAGGGCTCATAAATCCATGTTTAATGAATGAATAAAATCACATTTTTATTTCGGTTTTTAAAAATTTATTGAATTGCTCTTTCCTCATTTGAAAAATGGAATAGCGACTTCTTTACTAATTATGATGAGGTGAGTATACAAGTGCCCAGGATAGGTCCTGGCAGAGAAGAGCCACATAGATATTGCTAGAACCCACCAGTTTTCAGTTTATCCAGCTGAAGTAGGCTTTACTATTTTTGCTGACTTTCTCTAGCTTTTGAAAACCAACTTTTCCACTTTTTATTTAAAGTGGTATTTTACCTTTTTGGAATATTTGCTTTACCTTTTAAAGTATTAGCCAAAGGATAAGGAAACAACTTGGAGTTCAGTAAGAAACAAACCGAACTTTTGCAAAAGCTTTGCTTATTCAAACAAAAACAGTTCTGTGAATCTCCCCAAAGGGAGATTGGGTGCTGACCTAATCTTGTTTGCCTTCCTGTTCAATATTCTTCCCTACCAACCTCCCTTGGGGCCTTAAAAGGAATTACCAACTGCACAAAGCACTGCCTTGATGGTCATGCTTACTTGGTGTTTCTGGTCTAATG
Organism: Hyperoodon ampullatus; assembly: GCF_949752795.1. NCBI lineage: Eukaryota > Metazoa > Chordata > Mammalia > Artiodactyla > Ziphiidae > Hyperoodon > Hyperoodon ampullatus. The sequence goes on from NC_136923.1 coordinate 99,607,546, forward strand.
GACGAGTGATATTGAAATAACAGAAAAGTGCATTTTGTTTTCATTTTTATTTTGATAGCTTAACATTTTGAGGAAGTGTTTTTTCCTCTTCTAAAGAAGCATTACATAGAAACAGCAAATTGAATGCTTAATAGAAAAAAAAATACCATAATGCTCCTTGGAAGTAACCAAAGTGATCATTATTTTAAATATAAGTAGCTTCTAGTTACTGGAAACTTAATACCTGGACAGAACAGGCACTGGGATGAATGAATTTTCTTATTTACTCCCCGGAGAAGTCTGGGAGATGTGCACTGGTGTTATCGCCATTTTGCATATAAGGACTCTGAGGCTCATTGTGGTTCCCCTGAGATAATATAGCCCGTAACGACTACATGATACTCGTTTCCCTCTAGAAGCGACTGTTCTTTTTTTTTTTTTTTTTTTTTTTGAGGTATGCGGGCCTCTCACTGTTGTGGCCTCTCCCGTTGCGGAGCACAGGCTCCGGACGCGCAGGCTCAGCGGCCATGGCTCACGGGCCCAGCCGCTCCACGGCATGTGGGATCCTCCCGGACCAGGGCACGAAGCCGTGTCCCCTGCATCGGCAGGCGGACTCTCAACCACTGTGCCACAAGGGAAGCCCCGACTGTTCATTTTTATACTCCCATCTCCTGAGTCTTATTTCAGGCCCTTAGCATCTCATTCTCCAATTGTTGCAGTGGGACTTGTAGCCAAAGCAAAGGAGAGAGAAAGTTCTAGGAATTATTTTCTTCTCTTTTTTTTTCCTATTCATCTTGAAGCCCCTGTTAGAACAATCCTCTTGCCACTTTGATCTGATACCTTCCCTACTCATAAAACGTTGATGGCTCTCATTGCACAGAACACAGATCAAACTCCTTTGTCTGACATTCAAGGATCTTCATCCTGTGCCTTGGCCTATTTATCTGGTCCTTTCTATCATTGGCCCTTACACTCAAGGCCACAGCGCAAGATTCTACACTGAAAGCCTGCTCAGCTCTGTGCAGTGACCCTGCTTTAAAGGGCCTGAATGCTAGCCTGTCTGTCTGCTCTCCATTTTTGAAACATCCCTTGGGCTCTCCAACTCTGTTTCCATTTCACCTCTCTTGAATGCCTTCCACCACCATTTGTCTACCCTGATCTTATCATATTCAAATGACTGCTCAACTTATTCATCTTTGATTATGTCTTACCTGATCACCTTGGTCGGAAGCAATTTCTCCTTTTCAGCGTTCAGATAAAATTTATTTTGAACCATGTATATGCTGTTATTCTCATATTGCTTTGGATAGTCTTCTGTCTAATCTCCTTTACTATATTTCAATCATCTTGAATATAAGGAATTGTAAGGGTCAGGATAGGTTAGGTTACGGTACATCACCAACGATGACAAAAATTCAGTGGGTACAAATGCAAATGTATAATTCTATCAGCTCTGAACTTGGCTTCTATAGCGCCATCCTCCACCATGTGGAGAGAGGTCACTTACAATAGCAGAGGGAATAGGAAGGAAAGTTGAACACTAGTGCTCAGAGCTTCTACCCAGAAGTGACACATAATACACATTACATCTGTTTACAGCTTATGTGCAAATCAAGTAATTGGTCAAGGGTAACTTCAAGAAGAATATGGATGTGTAGAGTATAGAGAAAAAGTAGAATATTATACACTTCTCTAATGACTGCAAAAACCATACTGGCACCTATGAGCAATATAAGAACTAAGGCCTTCACCTACTTCTGCATTTCAGTCTTGACTCACCAAGACGATCTAATTGTACTTCCCTACCACAGTGGAACAAAGGTAGAACTGAGTAGGCAAATACTTGCCCTGCTCTGGTTCCAAGTGTCTCATCACCATTAAAGTATAAAGCCGGAATGACCAGACACTTTTGCTTGCACAAACCCAGTTGCCATACGACTGTTTCACACACAACCAACACTGCCCTACTAAGAAGTAAAAGGAAGGGTCTGGTTGATGTCACACCTATTGACAGATCTGAAATCTCAGTAGCATTAGAAAAAGAAAAAAAAAAAAAAAAGCACATACTTCTTGCTCACACATCTGCAGCCTGGCTGGAGTTTAGCTGATCAAGGCTGGCCTCAGCTGGGTCCGGGTCTCAGCTTCAGGTTGGGTCAGCTTACTCTGTCTCTCTCATCCTCCTGGAATAGCTACTCAAAGCACATTTTTCTCAGGATGAAAGGTAGGAGCATAAACGTGCAAGCCCTATGTGGCAAGCACTGTTTATGCTTCTGCTCAAATTACAACTGATAACATCCATTTGACCAGAGTGAAACACATCCAAATTAAGAGGTGGGAAAGAATGCTCTCTCCACCATAAGACAAAACAAGTCACAGGGCCAAAGGGAGAGGAACTGTACTCCCCCCAAGGACGAAGTGGGGAGAGAGTGAATACCTGTGGGCAATGATCAAATCTACCCCACCTGACATCCAAAGAGGAGAAAATAAAATGTGAATTTCACAGCAACATTTCTGATGCTCAAACAATATTTCCTGCAAGATTTCTCCACGCCAGAAGAATGGATGTGCATTTACCAACAGAGCTATGTTCAAGCTGTGTACTTCGACTTCTAGAACTATGTTTTTGAAATCGAATTGACCAATGTCCTTCCACTGCAAATGACACAAAGAAAGCGTTGGACCACTAGCAGTTAGAATCCTCTGGGATTTGTCGGAACCTGGGGGGCTTTGTGGTACTCCAAGCCTAAATTATTTGAAGCATAGGTGTCAGGTGTGACAGGACAGTCACTGGTGGTAGAACCAATGTTACACAGCTCCTAGCAAAAGATATTTAATGCAGGGGTCGTGGGCTACAGCAGGAATCTTGAGAAGTAGAGTTTTCTTGCTTTTACCAGCAGATTAGGGAAAGGGTATCAAGCATTTCGACTCTAAGGATGCAATGGAGTGCACCCCCGGTTGTACAGGGTATCACTTGCTCACGTATATAATCATAGTTTGCAGGATATGAAATTTATAATGACCGCCAAATAGCCAATATATTTAGAATTATATTGGCCAAGGAGAGAAAAGAGAGCTGACACAAGGAAATATTAATGAAAATCAGACTGTATGGCACAGTCTTAGGAAAAGGGAATGGTATTTAAATTATTTAAAATAACCCATTTGGACAACTCATTTCCATGGAAGGTCCAAGAAAATTAAGACATTCAAACATTTCTGGACACAGAATTTAACTCCAGGGAAAACCACACTGGCAGATGCAGGAGGAGTGGAAACACTGCTTCTAACTTATATTCTGTCCCTGCTGGTCTGAAGGAAGCAGATGTGGAGGGTCCCGGCGAAGCAGGTTAGAACAAGGAGATGGGCTGGAAAATGCCATCATGCTGATTGTGGTACTAAGCTTTCTGATGTACCAATAGGAGCATGATTTATATCCCCCAAATCATGTACTCTGTGGTCAGGTAAATTTTCACTTCCTAGTCTAAACAAAGGGCTACCAGTGTTTGGGTATGGATCCTGCCCCACGAAAAAGAATGTGAGCTAGTTATGTAGGATTAGGCTGAGCTCCCAGAGTTCGAAGAATGCGTTGTCTCTTCAGCTCTTCAGTGGTGGACGTGGAAGGAAGCGGGTTGAACACTGTTTCTTGCTGGTCCTGACGGCTCCCACCCCTTGTATTCCACGGCCGCACAGTCCAAGAGCGCTTTGTGATGGCAGAAAAGTTCTGTATTGGTGCTGCCAAGGAAGTAACCACTGGCCACACGTGGCTACTGAGAACTTGACATGTGGTTAATGCGACTTTGAACATGAATGTTTGATTTTATTTCATTTTAATTAACTTAAATTTAAATAGGTACATGTGGCAAGTGGCTACCATATTGGATATCACCATTCTAGAATTAGAGAGTCCTCTGAGCCTCTATATTATTTTAAGTTCTCAAAAGGTTCTCAAACAGCTTTTCAACAAACTGACATTCTCAGAGCCAATAACTGAATGCCAGCAAGCAACCAGCAGTGTCTTAGCAGCTCTCTTGACTGTCAAAAGAAAAAGAAAAAAAAAAATTCTGCTTCTGGGCAGACATCTGACTGTGTAACCGATGCAGAGAGACAATTTAGTTCAGAATTATGTGCCACCCTGACTCTACCTGGCAGGTGCCTTCTGCGCTGGCTTTTCCATCTGAAAACTTGAGAAAGATGACAGGGTTTTAAATGATTAACTCCTCTGGGCCACATTACTTAATTATACAGTACATCCAGGGATAGGCACATGGGTCTTTTATGGTAAATGATATGACGGTCTTAAAAACTCATTAATATGTCATTAACCAAGCAGACATTTACTAATTAAACAATTAGCCCCTCTGTTCTTTTCCTTTGTTCCTCCTAGAGATGCTTGGTTACCCAGAGCCCCAATTTAGCAGAAGGTCCCCCTTCTTTACCCAGAGAAAATCACTCATAAAGCAAACTCTGCGACTAAATGATTTCACCAGATTTTTTCCCAAGTTGGCCACAAAAAGGAAATCAAAGCTGATTTCCATAGTATAAATTGATGTGGGTGTTTGTCTAGTTTAAATAAATCATCCTGATCTGTAAACCAATTTTAGATATATGTGATATAGCATCTACCATAGCTGGCATAAACAATGAATATAACAAAACTACACATCCCAGTTAAATAAATACAAACAGACAAGATGAGCAGCTTAAAATGTGTTATTATGATTCATCATATAACGTCAATACCAAAGAAAAGTGCAAAGTTCTTAATGTTCTCTCTCCGAAGATTTTAAACATCCATCACGCTCTCTGATAATTTTAGTTTAATCATATTTGTTCGGCTGAAACTATGCTAAACTGCAGGACAAGGATCCTCTAACATATGAAAATAAAATATAGCAAATGTCTTCTGAAACAGGATTTTGTGTATTTATAAAAGTAAATGTAAAATAGCTTTGAATTCAAATTAGCGGGGCAGCTGACGTGAACCTGGTCTCTTTAGGACCCGCTGGGGCTTTAGCTTCTGGAACACACAGGGCTGAGTCCATGATGACAGCCTGGAAGCTTCAGGACAACATGGGGTTGAGTCCATGCTAATGGGAGCCAAGTCTCCTCAGCACTTGCTGGGGTTTTGGCTTTGAGACCCTGTGGGGTCCAGTTCACGCTGAGAGGAGCCCCATCTCCTCAGGACCTGCCGGGAGGTGGTGCAGCTGAAGGAAAAGGCAATCCACAGGACCCAAGACATGGTAGCTACTAACATACTCTTTCCACGGAGCCTCTTAATACCATGTGGACTCCTACAAGGGAAATAAGTATCACAACTTTGGTTGAACTTGGTCTGGCCATGTGGCTGACAAGGTCTTGGTGCTCTGGCCGGGTGTCAGGCCTGTGCCTCTGAGGTGGGAGAGCCAAGCTCAGGACATTGGTCCACCAGAGACCTCCAGGCTCCATGTAATATCAAACGGCCAAACCTTTCCCAGAGATCTCCATCTCAACACTAAGACCCAGTTCCACTAAGCGATGAGCAAGCCACAGTGCAGGACACCATATGCCAAACAACTAGAAAGACAGGAACACAAACCCACCCATTAGCAGAGAGGCTGCCTAAAATCATAATAAGTCCACAGACACCCCAAAACACACCACCAGACATGGTCCTGCCCAACATAAAGACAAGATCCAGCCTCATCCACCAGAACACAGGCACCAGTCCCCTCCACCAGGAAGCCTACACAACCCACTGAGCCAACCTTAGCCACTGGGGGAAGACACCAAAAACAATGGGGAACTACGAACCTGCAGCCTTTGAAAAGGAGATCCCAAACACAGTAACTTAAGAAAAATGAGAAGACAGAGAAATATGCAACCAATGAAGGAGCAAGGTAAAAACCCACCAGACCTAACAAATGAAGAGGAAATAGGCAGTCTACCTGAAAAAGAATTCAGAGTAATGATCGTAAAGATGACCCAAAATCCTGGAAACAGAATGGAGAAAATACAAGAAGCGTTTAAAAAGGACCTAGAAGAACTAAAGAGTAAACAACAATGGTGAATAGAACAATAAATGAAATAAAAAATTCTCTAGAAGGAATCAACAGCAGAATAACTGAGGCAGAAGGATGGACAAGTGACCTGCAAGATAAAATAGTGGAAATAACAACCATGGAGCAGAATAAAGAAAAAAGAATGAAAAGAACTGAGGACAGTCTCAGAGACCTCTAGGGCAACATTAAACGCACTAACATTTGAATTATAGGGGTCCCAGAAGAAGAAGAGAAAAGAAAGGGGCTGAGAAAATATTTCAAGAGATTATAGTTGAAATCTTCCCCAGTATGGGAAAGGAAATAGTTACTCAAGTCCAAGAAGCACAGAGAGTCCCACACAGTAAATCCAAGGAGAAACATGCCAAGACACATATTAATCAAACTATCAAAAGTTAAATACAAAGAAAAAATATTAAAAGCAGCAAGGGAAAAACAACAAATAACATACAAGGAAAGCCCCATAATATTAACAGCTGATCTTTCAGCAGAAACTCTGCAAGCCAGAAGGTAGTGGCAGGACATATTTAAAGTGATGAAAAGGAAACACCTACAACCAAGATTACTCTACCCAGCAAAGATCTCATTCAGTTTTGACAGAGAAATTAAAACCTTTACAGACAAGCAAAATTTAAGAGAATCCAGCACCACCATACCAGCTTTACAACAAATGCTAAAGGAACTTCTCTAGGCAGGAAACACAAGAGAAGGAAAAGACCTACAAAAACAAACCCAAAAGAATTAAGAAAATGGTAGTAGGAACATACATATCGATAATACCTTAAATGTAAATGGATTAAATGCTCCAATCAAAAGACATAGACTGGCTGAATGGATACAAAAACAAGACCCATATATATGCTGTCTACGAGAGACCCATTTCAGACCGAGAGACACATACAGACTGAAAGGGAGGAGACGGAAAAAGATATTCCATACAAATGGAAATCAAAAGAAAGCTGGAGTAGCAATTCTCATATCAGACTTTAAATAAAGACTATTACAAGAAACAAAGAAGGTCACTACATAATGATCAAGGGATCAATCCAAGAAGAAGATATAATAAATGTAAATATTTATACACCCAACATAAGAGCACCTCGATATATAAGGCAAATGCTAACAGCCATAAAAGGGGAAATCAACAATAATACAATCATAGTAGGGGACTTTAACACCCCACTTTCACCAGTGGACAGATCATCCAAAATGATAATAAATAAGGAAACACAAGTTTTAAATGATACATTAAACAAGATGGACGTAATTGATATTTATAGGACATTCCATCCAAAAACAACAGAATACATTTTCTTCTCAAGTGCTCTGGAACATCCTCCAGGATAGATCATATCTTTGGTCACAAATCAAGCCTTGGTAAATTTTTAAAAACTGAAATCATATCACATATCTTTTCCGACAACAATGCTATGAGACTAGATATCAATTACAGGAAAAAATCTGTAAAAAATACAAACACATGTAGGCTAAACAATACACTACTAAATAACCAAGAGATCACTGAAGAAATCAAGGAGGAAATCAAAAAATACCTAGAAACAAATGACAATGAAAACACGATGACCCAAAACCTATGGGATGCAGCAAAAGAAGTTCTAAGAGGGAAGCTTATAGCAATACAATCCTACCTCAAGAAACAAGAAATATCTCAAATAAACAACCTAACCTTACACCTAAAGCAATTAGAAAAAGAAGAACAAAAAAAACCCCAAAATTAGCAGAAGGAAAGAAATCATAAAGATCAGATCATAAATAAATGAAAAAGAAATGAAAGAAACGATAGCAAAGATCAATAAAACTAAAATCTTGTTTTTTGAGAAGATAAACAAAATTGATAAACCATTAGCCAGACTCATCAAGAAAAAAAAGGAGAAGACTCATATCAATAGAATTAGAAATGAAAAGGGAGAAGTAACAACTGACACTGCAGAAATACAAAGGATCATGAGAGATTACTACAAGCAACTCTATGCCAATATAATGGAGAACCTGGAAGAAATGGACAAATTCTTAGAAAAGCACAACCTCCCGAGACTGAACCAGGAAGAAATAAAAAATATAAACAGACCAATCACAAGCACTGAAATTGAAACTGTGAATAAAAATCTTCCAACAAACAAAGGCCCAGGACCAGATGGTTTCACAGGCGAATTCTTTCAAACATTTAGGAAGAGGTAACACCTATCCTTCTCAAAATCTTCCAAAATATAGCAGAGGGAGGAATACTCCCAAACTCATTCTACGAGACCACCATCACCCTGATACCAAAACCAGACAAAGATGCCACAAAGAAAGAAATCTACAGGCCAATTTCACTGATGAACATAGATGCAAAAATCCTCAACAAAATACTAGCAAACAGAATCCAACAGCACACTGAAAGGATCACACACCATGATCAAGTGGGGTTTATCCCAGGAATGCAAGGATTCCTCAATATGCACAAATCAATCAATGTGATAAACCATATTAACAAATTGAAAGAGAAAAACCATATGATCATCTCAATAGATGCAAAAAAACTTTCGACAAAATTCAACACCCATTTATGATAAAAACCCTGCAGAAAGTAGGCATAGAGGGAACTTACCTCAACATAATAAAGGCCATATATGACAAACCCAGAGCCACATTGTTCTCAATGGTGAAAAGCTGAAACCATTTCCTCTAAGATCAGGAGCAAGACAAGGTTGTCCACTCTCACCACTATTCAACATAGTTATTCAACATAGTTTTGGAAGTTTTAGCCACAGCAATCAGAGAAGAAAAAGAAATTAAGGGAATCCAAATCAGAAAAAGAAGAAGAAAAGCTGTCACTGTTTGCAGATGACATGATACTATACATAGAGAATCCTAAAGACTCTACCAGAAAACTACTAGAGCTAATCAATGAATTTGGTAAAGTAGCAGGATACAAAATTAATGCACAGAAATCTCTTGTATTCCTATAAACAAATGATGAAAACTCTGAAAGAGAAATTAAGGAAACTCTCACATTTACCATTGCAACAAAAAGAATAAAATATCTAGGAATAAACCTACCTAAAGAGACCAAATACCTGTATGCAGAAAACTATAAGACACTGATGAAAGGAATTAAAGATGATACAAACAGATGGAGAGATATACCATGCTCTTGGATTGGAAGAATCAACGTTGTGAAAATCACTATACTACCCAAAGCAATCTACAGATTCAATGTAATCCCTATGAAACTACCAATGGCATTTTTCACAGGAGTAGAACAAAACATTTCAATGGAAAAAAATTTGTATGGAAACACAAAAGATCCCAAATAGGCAAAGCAATCTTGAGAAAGAAAAACGGAGCTGGAGGAATCAGACTCGCTGACTTCAGAGTATACTACAAAGCTACAGTAATCAAGACAGTATGGTACTGGCACAAAAACAGTAATATAGATCAATGGAACAGGATAGAAAGCCCAGAGATAAATCCACACACATATGGTCACCTTATTTTTGATAAAGAAGGCAGGAATATACAGCAGAGAAAAGACAGCCTCTTCAATAAGTGGTGCTGGGAAAACTGGACAGCTGTATGTAAAAGAATGAAATTAGAACACTCCCTAACATCATACACAAAAATAAACTCAAAATGGATTAAAGACCTAAAGGTAAGGCCAGACACTTTAAAACTCTTACAGGAAAACATAGGCAGAACGCTCCATGACATAAATCACAGCAAGATCCTTTTTGACCCACCTCCTAGAGAAATGGAAATAAAAACAAAAATAAACAAATGGGATCTAATGAAACTTAAAAGCTTTTGCACAGCAAAGGAAACCATAAACAAGATGAAAAGACAACCCTCAGATTGGGAAAAAATATTTGCAAATGAAGCAACTGACAAAGGGTTAATCTCCAAAATTTATAAGCAGCTCAATATCAAAAAAGCAACCCAATCCAAAAATGGGCAAAAGACGTAAATAGACATTTCTCCAAAGAAGATATATAGATTGCCAACAAACACATGAAAGGATGCTCAACATCACTAATCATTAGAGAAATGCAAATCAAAACTACAATTAGGTATCACCTCACACCAGTCAGAATGGCCATTATCAAAAAATCTACAAACAATAAATGCTGGAGAGGGTGTGGAGATAAGAGTACCCTCTTGCACTGTTTGTGGGAATGTAAATTGATACAGCCACTATGGAGAACAGTATGGAGGTTCCTTAAAAAACTAAAAATAGAACTACCATATGACCCAGCAAATCCAGTACTGGGCATATACCCTGAGAAAACCAGAATTCAAAAAGAGTCATGTACCACAATGTTCATTGCAGCTCTATTTACAATAGCCAGGACATGGAAGCAACCTAGTGTCCATCGACAGATGAATGGATAAAGAAGATGTGGCATATATATACAATGGCATATTATTCAGCCATAAAAGGAAATGAAATTGAGTTATTTGTAGTGAGGTGGATGGACCTAGAGTCTGTCATACAGAGTGAAGTTAGTCAGAAAGAGAAAAACATATACCGTATGCAGACACATATATATGAAATGTAAAAAAAAAAAAAATGTTTCTGAAGAACCTAGATGCAGGACAGGAATAAAGATGCAGACGTAGAGAATGGACTTGAGGACACGGGGAGGGGGTAGGGTAAGTTGGGACGAAGTGAGAGAGTAGCATGGACATATATACACTACCAAATGTAAAATAGATAGCTAGTGGGAAGCAGCCACATAGCACAGGGAGATCAGCTCGGTGCTTTGTGAGCACCTAGAGGGGTGGGATAGGGAGGGTGGGAGGGAGATGCAAGAGGAAGGAGATATGGGGATATATGTATACGTATAGCTGATTCACTTTGTTATAAAGCAGAAACTAATACACCATTGTAAAGCAATTATACTCCAATAAAGATGTTACAAAATAAATAAATTCAGATTAGCAATATCTAAGACCCTTTGGAAGCATTGTAGCACTCACATATTGTTTTCACATCATTTTACTTATTTGTTTTATGATTCAGTTCTATAGTTTTGGTGACTTTCATAAATACCCTGCTGACCAAAAATGGTGAACATTAGCAAAGAAGCAAAATCTGGGTCATAATTGAGATGGTGCACGTGTTGATAAAAAACACAGTGGAAAGGGTAATACTCAGATGGGAGAAAGTTCTAAAGCTGGCACATGTGCTCAGAGTTGTTTGACTTTCTTCTACCTTCCTGGTTTTTGTATTGGCTTCTCTTTGTGCCTTCTAAGTAGGTAATGAAGCTGAGTGAGCACTAACACGATACCCTTTATTATTCTAACAGAAGAATATGTCTAGATAAGAATCTCAAGGGGTCAAATCTGGTGGAGGGCCAGCACACTGAGTATCTGCTCCATGAAGGGGTTTGGAATGGGTCTCAGTAACCCCTTAGAACTGCACCAGAGTCACCAATAGCATAGAGTCCTCTCTAATGAGGCAGCACTGGTTCTCAAACTTTGTCTCAGACCAGAAGCAGCTTTACAGTGAAGCTGATGAAGATGAAGCTTCAGGACCACTCACTGGCAAAGGCTCTTGTAAATAATGGGAGTGAGTGCTAAGCTGCCCAGAGGAACAATTCTTTATAAATATTTCTGATAAATTACCTAAAGCGATTTCAAAAGACAGAGGCAGGAATCTCTAATGATTGAGTTACTTACTGGGATTTCTTCTCCCATTCCAGATAAATATGAACTTTCCTAATAATTTGTAACTATTTTTTATGTTTATTTACTTATTTATTTATTTTTGGCTGCGTTGGGTCTTTGTTGCTACGCACCGGCTTTCTCTGGTTGCGGCGAGTGGGGGATACTCTTCGTTGCGGTGCGTGGGTTTCTCATTGCGGTGGCTTCTCTTGTGGAGCACGGGCTCTAGGTGCGCGGGCTTCAGCAGTTGTGGCCCACGGGCTTAGTTGCTCCACGGCATGTGGTATCTTCCCAGACCAGGGATTGAACCCATGTCCCCTGCATTGGCAGGTGGATTCTTAACCACTGTGCCACCAAGGAAGCCCTGTATTTGTCATTTTGAACACCTTTTTGAAAAAAGAAAACTCCTCAAATGATGTAACCGGGATTACACAAAACCAAGATTTCCTCTTGAGCTCACCAACCTGTTGACTGCTGAAATTAAATATTGGACTTCTATTGCTAGAATCTATTCTGAGATGCTACCTGATGTAGCACCAAGTTGTGTAATGTTCATTGAATATGTGAGTGTTTAAGCGTATTCTTCAAAGAGCGTCATGATTTTCATGGCTTTTTGCCAACAGAACAAGACTGGAAAACTCTGGTTCCATGTAGGAAATACTGGACTGTGGGACATGATCTGCCCTCCTCACATCTTTGTCATTGAGTAGCTGTGTGGTCTTGGGAAACTCAGTATCTCTAACCCTCACTATGCTCATCTGCAAAGAGATGGAGTGGAGCGTGAACTAGATCCTTGGTACCCAAAGACTGGATGGAGGAAGGATTTTAGAAACGCTCACTCTCAGGCCTCAACCTCCTGAATTAGAATCTGCATCTTAACAAGATCCCCAAGAGATGCATATTCACATTAAAGCTGGAAAAGTACAAGCATTGGAATCATCACCTTTAAAGCCCTTTCCAGGTCCAAAATTTTAGTACTAAACTGGACAGAGGGATACATGGAGATAAACTCAAATTTTAATTTTTAGGAAAAAAAATGTAAAATTAAATTGTTGCTCAATTTTACCTTCCCTTCACTATCCTCTCATCCCCAGCACTGCCAAATTTCCCTTTGATCCTCAAGCCCGATAACATTTTGCTTAATACCAGTATTGCTTGACTCATCTAATTTCTTGAGAAGAATTCACTGGTGATTTTCAGTTTTGCTTAATAATGATGATCTTTCATGGGCTCAGTTCAAAGACTTTGAAGACTCAAAAAGTAAATCAAGTGAAAATTATATACTGTCTTTAGTTCACAGTGACTTTCTCTAAAAACCAAAATATGGATTATAATTCAGTCACAGACATTTCCTCATATTCTTTAAAACTGTCCTCTCCCCCCACCTCTCCCTTTTTAATAATAATACCTCCACACTTTGGAGAAGCATTACATCAAAAGGCTTTCATATTAAACCTAGTAAAGAAGTTTGGGAGAATGTTTGAAAGTATGACCCAAGTTTTCTGGAAATGGAGATAAAGCTGCCAAGTGACAAGCCTATTTTTAATTCTAATTTAACTCCATAAGGTCACGGGGATGTATTTGGGTTGAAGAATTTTGTTAAGCATATGGACTGTCAGATTATATGAAGTGTTTTGAAAGAATTACGTAAGCCTGCAAAAGACTGTATTTCTTGTTTGTGCAACTAACAGGTATTTACCTGCACAGGTAGCTCTTCTTACATTACATGCAAATAGGCTTAGAGATAATTTCAGAGCCCTAATCAGTGTATCCTTTGAAAAACTTTGATCCCTAAGGAGGAAAATGGACGTCATCAGTAAACTTGGTTCTGACTTGCAGTAGTCATGGATTTAGAGAACAGTGAGCTCAGATTCCAGTAAGTACCTGTAAAACAGGAGAAAAGCCATCCGACATTTCAACACTGGAAAACAACTGCGTGAGAAACTTTTTCATGAAGAGAGGATCAATCCTCCCTCCACTGACTGAAGACAAAATTAATTGCCATAGTTGGCAGGAGATAAATGGTTTCAGTGCAGAGAATTGTGTAATTACAGCAGCTGCAGAGCTGGAAACCAGGTCCTAACTTTGAACCTCAACCCCGACCTGACATTTCTCCCCGTATTCTGTTCTGCCAGCAGCAAGCATGTTAAAAGTTCACTCGTGCTGCCTCCATAATTATATGTTGGGGTTCAGCAGTAATCATTGGCTCCATTGCCTACATGAAGTCTCATCATCCTCTGGTTTGCAGAAGGTATGCTGTATCATCTTTTGAAGTGTTGAAATCTCTAGAGAGAAAAATTTATTAGGGGAAAGTCCCTGTTATGGCAACAACACTAATTCTGCCATAACATGTCAAATGAACCTCCCTCCTAAGGGCTAGAGTCAGAGCCAAGTTCAGAGATGGATGCCTATTCTGTATCAATTTCTTAAATGTCACTTTAGTTTGAAATACAGCCAAGGATTTGTAGAGACGTGGATGGAGCTAGAGACTGTCATACAGAGTGAAGTAAGTCAGAAAGAGAAAAACAAATACGTTTATTAATGCATGTATGTAGAACCTAGAAAAATGGTACAGGTGAACCGGTTTGCAAGGCAGAAATAGAGACACAGATGTAGAGAAGAAACGTATGGACACCAAGGGGGGAAAGTGGCGGAGGGGGTGGTGGGTTGAATTGGGAGATTGGGATTGACATGTCTACACTGATGTGCATAAAATGGATAACTAATAAGAACCTGCTGTATAAAAAAATTAATAAAATAAAATTCAAAAGATAAAAAAATAAAAATAAATACAGCCAAGATAAGCCTCACAATTTATCTCAACATTCTAATGTACTCCAGAACAACACTGGATGGAAAACAACAGGTTAAGAACTGAAGAAATCCTGCAAGTAAGTCTTTTTTTTTTTCCCCCATCCCCCTTTCCAGACAGCAAAGGAGGTTGTCAGTTAGGCTGTGTGGAGATTTTGGTTCTCCCTTTGAAGCCAAGAGGAAAGTTCTTAATCTCATCTTTAATTTTAATCCTTTAAAATATGTAAGTGATTTAGAAATGTGCAAGTTAAATTTGGCAGATGACCGTACTGGTAGAAGTAAAGCCATTTCTTTCAACTTCGCAATAATAAAGGAGTTCAAAGCTGGCCACCTCAACTATCTAGCTACATCAGTCACAGGCTGTAATCTACTGACTGTAAAAGTTCCCCTTGTCACGAATGCTTAGGAGAAAGACACACACAGTACAAACAAGGGAAGTGACAAGGTCGCCATCAAAGAAATGACCTCATGCTTGAAAATCTATTTACTAATTGGTTTGTTTTTCCTGAAAAGAAGAAAAAGCTCTCTATAATTTTTAGGATAGCTTTTCTTATTCAAAGGGAATTTCATCTGTTCAGAGTCCAACATTTACAAGTTACCTTATTTGGGGACTCAAATCACTCCCTTTTTATGTACAACTCTATAGTCAGGATTCTCACATGATTTATATCAGTGAAGAGAAGAAAGGCCTTGATCAATAGTGGTATCCCGTGCCTGATAATGGTTGTTTCAGTTACTATCTCTATATTAAAAAAGAAAAAATCACTCCACACTTAGCGGTGTAGGACAACCACAATTTTATTACGATCTTGGATTCTGTGAGTCAGAATTTCAGACAAGGCACAGTGGGGATGCCTTGCCTCTGCTTCCTGGTGTCTGGGCACTCAGCTGGCGAGACTCAAGGCCAAGGTGACTGACCAGATGGAGGATGGAGTCACAGGGAGGCCCATTCACACACGTGTCCAGTATCAGTTAGAACCTCAAAGGGACTGTTGACCAGAACACCTACATGTGGCCTCTCCACTGCTTGTTAAGCTTCCTCTCAACATGGCAGCTGGAATTTAAGCCAAACCTCCAAAAGACAAGAAGTGGAAGCTGTCAGTTTCCTAAGGCCCAGGGCCCAGAAACTGGCATGGTCTCATTTCTACTCTTGATCAAGCAGTTAGAGTTAAGTCTCGAGAAGATATACACCACACTTCTCAACTGGAGTCATGACAAGAATCTGTGGACCACTGTGTACACCATGCCTTCATCAAAGACATAATTGTTGGCATCTGCTTCACTCTTCTTCTGCCCACTCCAGTTACTTTTGCATCCCCAACATCCATTCAATTTCTCATTGCCCACTACTTTCCTTAAAGCTATAGCTCCTGCTTCCTGCACTATCCTCACTCCTATTCTATTTCCTTACTATCTATGCCGTTCAAATTTGATGCCAAACTCTCAGATCCATCCCCTTACCTAGTGGATACCAGTCATTAAGCAGAAAGGTGATGGTGCTTGTTGGATGAGAAGAATAGGGAATATGGGCTATACTAAAGAAGAAAACTAAAGGGGAATGGCTAAAGGATTGGATACAAGGGCTTTCCATAGTCTCTAAGATCCAACACAAACAAATTATTCCAAAGACTTCTGGAAAGAAACCAGTACAAATCTACTTCATCTCTAAGTGTTAATTTCTTATAAAATTGAGGGCTAATTGGACCCGAAATATCGTCATTGCCAATTTTCATACAGTAAAAACAAAACTTTTTATGATAATCATACTGAAGTAAAAATAAAAGGTCTAAAAAATGTGATTTTCAAATGGAATTTTTCACGCAACAAAGAGCGACACAAAGTTTTTAATATAACTTAATACGTACTTTCTTAAATGGAAATGTATAACATTTGCTACTATGCCACTAATTAATGAGAACCAAAAGAAATTGCATTTTCGAAACAAAATTTTTAATGGAAAGTTATGAATGACTACACCAATCATCAACCTTACCATGGTATTTTGTTGGTTTTTAGGCATGTCTGTTTTCACTTCTTTTTTTCATGTCTGTCTTTGTGTAGGAAGTTTATTCTTCTTACCACATAATATCAAGAAAATACTTCACTTTCAAACTTTGGGAAGAGTGGGTACAGAATTTTTAAGCTGATCTACTCTGCATTATGCAATATAATCCTCATTTAATATATGTTCTGTGATCTAGATTTAAACTGCTTCCTCTATGCCTTTATGGATGCCAGACTAGTGTTTCTTTTGAATGTGATAATGTGTAAGTAATTATAGAAACAGCTCAGTTTTGCATGGGCCTATTGACTGACTTTGGATTTAAGGAGAAGTTCTCAGTAGCATCTGAGATTCTATGATCACCTGTCTCTTAGATTTGTAGTACACAAGAAAGGGAATAAGTGCATCAAGGGCTATGGTAATTTTATGAAAAGTGGAAGGAAATTGGGAAACTGCCTTGCAGGACTGGATGAGCCAGTTGAGAGCCAAACAGTCACAGCACAAGGTGAGTTCCTTAAATTGAGAAAGTTTAACACACTCCCTAGAAACATTGTGAACTAGAAATCAGTTTTAACCAACACCTCATAGAAATCTAGTATCTTGAGGAATTAGTTCTTTCTAGGGGAAGAGAAGGTTGGGCTAATTGAAAATTTGTGTATTATTTCACCAGCAAACACCAGATCCACTGGGTAGTTGGCTTCTGCTGTGGTTTTAAAACTTTTTGTAGAGTCTAGAAGGGGGTCATTCTAGGGATGAGTGGAATATGCATTGATCTTTGAGTTAGAGTACTCCACTGAAATATCCTCAGGGTGGAGAGTCTTGGAAGTGAACAAATGCAGAGTGAATGGACCTGTAGGGTCCAGAGTTAGGAATTGAGCATAGATTCAAAACCCAAAGATCTCCATTCTGTGGCAGATTAGAGATTCTGTGGAGAGAGCACATGATAGTGTGGAGAATCCCCAGGATGTGTATGTAGGTCAAGGAGATACTTCTGCCATTGGCCACCCCCTCCCCCAGAAGAAGAGGAAGTCAGCATAGAGGATCAGGGCCATAGAGATATACAGAAACATGTTAGACCTTCCTTACAAACCAGGGTCAGGGCTGCATTCTGATATTGAAGCTAAATAGAGGAGAAAGAGACAGAGACAGAGACAGGGAGAGAGAGAGAGAGAGAAGCAAGCTATCAGGGGGCTCCTGCTCAGGCTCTTTGCTGGACACTCATCATTCCCTTACCCTTGGACAATGAACATCTACAGGGTTTTTCACATAAGGCCTTTCCGAAGGGTCCTTTGGAAGAGGTCTTCAGACTTCTTTTATTTATTAATGTTTAGTATCTCCTTGATCTCATATAGTCAAATGGTTTTTATAATGAGGTCTCCCAATTTTAGATCATGAGTTCAGATCTTTTCCTACTTTCTAATCTCATATTTTCAGCTGCCTAATCAAAATCTCCACTGAATACTCACTAGACATCTTGACATCAACATATCCAGAATCAATGCCATGATGACTCCTTCTTCTAAGGTCAGAGCCCCAAAAGACAAAGCCCCATTGGGTGAAGACAAAGAGGTTCTCCACCCTCAATCAAAGACTTCTAGACTAACCCAGAGTTCGGAAAGCACTGTGGCCACCCCAATTACATTTTCTGAAACTCAAAACCCTTTTAGAAATTTACTCACTATAAAATGGAGTACATCAAGCTAGATGAGCATTTTTATGACAGCATTCTGTAACTGTTCCTGCTTCTCTGCTTTTGACACTTGAGTTTCAAATATTTAACTGCAGTAGTCAGGTCTTGGGGATATAGACGTCCACACATAACAGTACTGGGAGGAGCTTGCTATGTACATTTCTTTTATGATGTTTTTCATTATGAAAGTCTTTAGTAAAATTGGAGCAATGGATTTGAATAATGGAGCAATAAGAACAAAATACAGGATCACAGTCGGCTGAAATCAGCTGATGAGGCTGATGATTTATCAGGCAGCTTGGTGTGTGGCAATTATAATGAAAGGTGGGGTATTTCTAATTCATTCATCATTCAGCAACTAGAACAATGGAAGAAGGAGAAAGAAAGAAAAAAGGGAAGAAATGGAAGGAAGGAAGGAAGGAGGGAAGGGAGAGAGGGAAGGAGGGAGGGGAGAGGGAAGGAGGAAGATGGGGTAAGGAAGGAAAGGAAAGGGAAGGGAAGGGAAGGAAAGGAAAGGAAAGAAAGAAAGAAAGAAAGAAAGAAAGAAAGAAAGAAAGAAAGAAAGAAAGGAGGGAAGGAAGAAGGAAGAAGGGAGGGAAGGAGGAAGGGAGGGAAGAAAAAAGAAAGAAAAAAAAAGGAAGAAAGACCAGAATGAAAGGAAGGGAGAAACAATCAAGAAATGCTGCACTCAGTGAGTATCTATAAGTTTGTGTAGAGGCTGCACAATGGTTTTAGAACTACGTTAGAGTATAGCGAGTGCTTGTAGGGCCCATTCTCAAGTGTATAGTGTAAATGAAGAGGTGAGCTTGCATTACATACAATTATTAGAAAGTAATACAAGGGAGTATAAGGTCGATTGCTAAGAAGTTTTACAAAACATAAAAACAGAGTAGCCCAAATTAGATAGATTTTAAAAAAGCTATATGGATGAGGTAGAATTTGAACCAGACTTAAAAGATTAATATAAAGCAGAAAAACAGAATAAACAGGTTTGAGAAACTATATTTAGACTGGTCTGACTAAAGTGGAGGAGTTATGTTGGAGAGACAAGGAAAAAAGTTACATGTGCAGGATGAAGAAAGACTATGGGAAAATTTATTTAAAGTGAGCTTCATACACCACAATGTTAATAAGTCAAGTAGGCTTTTGAGCAGGAAAATAAATTGCAAAACAGAGTGAGAACAGTAATATAGTTTTAAAAGCACCAAATTCCGAGTCAAGAGACACAGATGCTGTTTCTAATTCAGCCACTTACTGGTGGTGACTATGGATGTGTCCATTTGTAAGTTTCACTTTCCCAGTAATGATGATAAAATATACTTTGCATATTTTTATGAAGATTAAATGGCATAATTAATAAATGTATTAAACACTATATGTTTTATATAATTTTATATAAAAGCTCTGTATCAGTTTAAAGTATCCTTTTTTAATTTTTGCTGGTGGCATTTACATAACATTTTATTACATGTAATTTTTTTTTTTTTTTTTTTTTTTTTTTTTTTTTTTTGCCGTACGCGGGCCTCTCACTGTTGTGGCCTCTCCCGTTGCGGAGCACAGGCTCCGGACGTGCAGGCTCAGCGGCCATGGCTCACGGGCCCAGCTGCTCCTCGGCATGTGGGATCTTCCCGGACCGGAGCAGGAACCCGTGTCCCCTGCATCGGCAGGCGGACTCTCAACCACTGCGCCACTAGGGAAGCCCACATGTAATTTTTTATTGAGATATAATTGACATACAACACTGTGTAAGTTTAAGTTACACAATGCATGCTGATTTGTTACATTCATATATTGTAATGTGATTACCACCTTAGCATTAGCTAACACCTCTATCTATATTCTTAACATTCCGGCAGAACTCTTTAATTAAGTTTAGCGTGGCAGTAGTAACCAGAAAGAATGGGTGTGGGGGGAGACTGAAGTCAGATTAGCTAAGAAATGAAAGCAGAAATCCAAATATGAGATGCTGGAGCGATCAAATAAGCAAAATGCAAGGACTGGGCATAACTGCCTGGAGAATGATGAGAACACTGAGTGAAAAAGTAGTATCGAGGAAGAGCAACTAGACGTCATTAGGGACCCAGATTTTTCTGTTTTTCTCGTTCATGTCCTTAGTTATTGCTTTTGTCCTCATGCTTGTGGCCTCATAGGCACAATATGGCTGCAACATCTCCAGGTATTACATCCATATACTTGGCATGAGGCAAGGAGAAGGGCCAAGAGTAAAGAGGCATATGAGCTCAGTCTGTGTCCTTACAGAGGGAAAGCCAAAGCTTCTCTGGAAAACCCACCCTTTAAACTTTCACTCATACTTTTTTTTACCCAAAACTGTATCACTGGGCCAACCCTGGCTGGAATGTGACTAGTGAGAAAGGAATTGTGGATAAAGGTTGCATTGAGCAATCATCAGAGTTTGTCCAGAATCTTTCCTCAAAGGACTGTTGAGAATATTAAATGAAGTATCTAAAGTGCCTGTCCCATTGTCCATAGGACACTATAGTAGCTGCTCAAAAAAAGTCGGTTCCTAATACAGTACTATCATACCAAAATATGTGAGTGCCTACCAAGTATCAGGCAGTTGCTACACACTGGAAAGAAATCATTGAATAAAATAGGACTTCTGAACGATTTCTGTTCTAGACATGCAAGAGATAGTGGTTTGAAACCCAAGGAGAAACATGTCACACATGACTCAAGAGAATCAGGGAAGGAAATCATGATTTTAAAGTGAACGTCACAGAGTTTAGTGCTGAACTATGAAAGTGTTACTATAGAAATAGAAAACTAGAACTCCTAGGATTAACCTTTAAAAAATATTAAAGGAAAACTGAAAAGGAATGGCCGCAGTTGGGAGGAGCAAACTTTAATGATGTAGTTATGGAACGCAAGAAAAGAATGAGTTTTAGTAAAGAGTTTCTAGCACCAAATTCTACAGAGAAGTCAAGGACAAGAAGAACAGGGAATGATCTAGTAAGAATAACAGTATTGATGACAGCAATTTCAGCAGAATACTGGGTACATAAGTCAAATTTCAAGGAATTAGTAAAGGAAAGGTGGTTAGAGGTTGAGTACAAGGGGTTAAGAGCTTTCACTGAAGGCTGTAAAATAACAGGCAATTAAACCAAAATGCAATAAAATGATGGCTAGAAGACGCAGCATGACAAGGGAAGAAGTTTTTAAGAAAAGAAAGCCCCCAGTGTGTTTGGGGGCAAGGAGGAAGGAATCACTGCACGAAGAAAGACTTAAACCATGGTAAAAGAAAAGGAGAAGCTTCAGAGTGACATGTCTGCAAATAAAATGTCAACAAGACCTGGGACACATGTGGGGAATGATGGCTACAGGGAACAGGACTCAGTGTGAGAGCTTAGCAGAGAGGAAGAGTGATTGGAGAAGGAGCTTCATGTAGATCTCTGCTAAGACCAGGGTTGACTGTGAGAAAGGAGGAAGTAAGAGTGGGTCTAGAACAAGGCCTCAGGTGAAAGCAATAAGGAATCAGGAGGGATAAATAGAAGAACTTCCAAGAAGTAACAAGTGAAAGGGTAGATGGAAGCAATGTCTGTCAGTCAAGACTGTGTCTTTTTTTTTTTTTTTAAAGACACCAATTGTACTTGAACATTTGTTATTTTTTTAAATTAATTTATTTATTTTGGGCTGTGTTGGGTCTTCATTTCTGTGCGAGGGCTTTCTCTAGTTGTGGCAAGTGGGGGCCACTCTTCATCGCGGTGCGCGGGCCTCTCACTATCGCAGCCTCTCTTGTTGCGGAGCACAGGCTCCAGACGCACAGGCTCAGTAGTTGTGGCTCACGGGCCTAGTTGCTTCGTGGCATGTGGGATCTTCCCAGACCAGAGCTCGAACCCGTGTCCCCTGCATTAGCAGGCAGATTCTCAACCACTGCGCCATCAGGGAAGCCCAAGACTGTGTCTTCTTAAGAATAGAATTAAAGCTAGAACGTCTTCTGGAAATCTTTTTTTTTCCTAGTAATTTAAAGAGAGGTATGGGTAAAGTCCTTTCAGGAATTATTTTAGATTGGGGGTAGATATTGAAGGCTTATTTAAAATCAAGAGGCTTTAGGCATCTAGACGGATGGGTAGGAATCACGAAAGCCAGAGGTAACCAGAGCACTCAGGTGGGAGAAGATGATGCAGTCAAAGAAGTGACAAGACTGGGCAGAATGGTGGGGGAAGGAGTTAGGAGGTGAGCGATACTGGGAAGGGGGTTCCACGGAAGGGAAGAGAGGGGGAGTCCCAGGCAGCACAGCTGTGCTTACGAGGAGCCCACCGACTCCAAGACTTCAGAGGTGGGAAGGTGATCTAGGACGTGCACTTCTGCAGTCTGCCAGTGCGTGCAGTGAAAGCTGGATGCTGAAAATGTCACAACTGTGAGTTCAGGATGCTTACTTGATGCAGGGACAGCAGGAAGGCCAGTGTCCCTGAGAATGGCGGTGAGGAGGAAGATCAGAGCGATTAAGTGCATGAGTTCTAGACTGGACCCAAGTTTGACTCCCAGCTGTGCTGCTCAACTGCTGTTTATCTTTGGACAAGTTATTCGATCCCTGCAAGCTTCATCTTCCTCCACTCCAGCCCGGAAATAATAAGAGCAGACATCTCTTAAAGCGCTGTGACAATTAAATGAAGTAAAGCATGCAAAATACTTTGCATAGCACCAGCACAGAGCCATTAATTGCTTGGTGAATGTTAGGAATTTCCTCAGGAATATAAAAATCACACGTGCAGAGCCCTACAGGGTGACAGGGATGACTTAGAAAGTCAGTAAAAAGACATTTGAGGGATTTTGAAAGATAAGGAACTGGGCAGTGTTATGGAAGGATCTTTGAAAAAGCTCGGGCCCTATTGAAAACGACAGAGGCAAGTGTCAAGACATGAAGGCAAAGAAAGAAAGGAAAAGGAAAAGGAGGCTTAAGATAAAGGGAATTTCCTCGGTTTCAATCAGAGACTTAAGTCACAAAAAGAGGGGGAAAGGGGGGAAGAGTACAAAGAGTATGGAGAAATGCACAAAGAGATGAGCATGAAAAGTTTAGCTGTCACAGGCCTGGAAAGGATTAGAAGTTTCTATCTCCTCTCTCCATTAAGAACCTATCAAATGTCTCCACTTAAAAAAAAAAAAAAAGCATCTGTTTCTCAAAAACCCAGGGCCTGAGTGTTTGTGTTCTGTTATCCCCAAGAGAACATAAAGTCAGAAGGAAAGATCTCATAGGACCACATCACATATGTGCTCACCAAGGCCAAATACGCTTTCACAGAAGAAACAGGTCCTCGTAACTAGAAAAACACTACATAGAGCATTTTATGTGGCTCTTTTTTTTTTTTTTTTTTTCTATCATTATTTTTCCATCACCACACTCAGGCTTCAACTATGTTTAAACAGTCATGGTTCAACATTGAGATATTTGATCTTGACCTGCTAATGGTATAGATTATGTTTTCCACTCCAAAAATATTGTTTATTGTATTATGTAAGTAGAAGTATTCTGTTGAAATGCAGAACAGGGGAGATACATCTTTCCACAGAATTTGTAAAAATATAAAGTATCCATCTTGACCATCCTGGATATTGACATCCACCAACTTTAGCTACACATTCATCTATTTCTATTTCATTTGAGAGGTCTTCCACCCCAGTTTTATCTACTGATCCACCTGTAGATTTTACCGGGCTGCAGGACTTTCAGTGTTCTAGTCACTCACTGCCATGCAAAAGCAAGAGTTGCCACGTTTCATGCTGCCTCACAACGGTGTTTGTGAGATTATGCTGGAAGATTGGGGGAAGGAAATCTACCTTTAGGCCACATCATTTGCATGTGAGGACCTAATACCATTTCAATAAGTGAAAATCACAGCCTTCCAACACAAAACCAGCTATTAAAACATTGCCATAAGCAAAATATTGAGGCTTAAACTGACTTTGCACAAGGTGGAAAAGAATGAAAGGGCAAGTCACTGAGACACTATGGCTTTAATCTTTTCTGTGATCCTTTCTATTCATGGGATTTCCCCATACTCCCCTTTGTTATGTTTTATAAAAATCACTTTCAGGTTTATGGAAAATGGGGCATAAAGTGAGCAGTTTTTTAAAAATGAGTTACATGGAAGAAAGAACTGCAACTAAGATTTTTGTGATTAATTTGATAGACTTCCAGTAGGAAGTATTTAGTTTATCTGCACGTAGAAAATGAATATTAAAATATTCATACCCCAAGGCTACCAGAAAAAAAGTAGATAACAGCTGTTGGTCTAAAATGTGGTTTCATTATGCAGAGATTGGAATAAGCTTGTAATTATGAATTAAAGCTAGAGCAGTTTAAAAAAATGTTGAATAGGTTTTCTAACCCCAACATTTAAAATCAGTTTTCTGTTAAGAAATAAGGAAAGTGTTTACACCATTTCCCTCAGTGAGCTTTCAAATGGTATCAGCAATAGCAGACTTGCTTCTGCTCACCTCAAAGAGAAATGGGCAGTAGATACTTCACATAAATTTCTTAATGATTTATTTTTCCTAAAGCAGGTTCAACTATATTCTATTGAGTCCATATCCCAAACTAACAAAGCCCTAGTTTAATATCTCTTTTAGACCTAAAGACACAGTTAATACAAGAAAATGAGGTTTTAGAAAAATTAGTTAGGTTGATAACACAGATTACACATTTTTTACCTACACATATTATTGGTTTTTGGATGTGATATCAGTATAATGAAGAAAGTATTTTTTAATGTAGTTACAATATCGGATTAACAAAATGAGGTATTATAAGTAAAATAATTCTCTTATTTCAAAATTACTGAAATTAGCAAACATTTGTAATTGCTTTCTAATGGAAAAATGTAAGATAATCTCTTTTACCATTGTTCAAACAATAATCCACTGAGAGTTGAGACTTTATTTGAGGCAATCTAAGAAATATAACCCCTACCACACACACACACCCCCCCCACACACACACACACACATTTAACATATAAGCAAATTATACAGAACAGAGTAAAACACAAAATAGATTCCCCTTCTAGTCCTTCTCTTACTGCTTCTCCATTATAATCTGTTAAGAAGCTGGATAGATTGTTACTGTGAAAAAAAAGATAAAATATGATTGAACAACATGCATCGTGACTGAGAGAAGCTTTTGCATTAATGTGACACATTTTATTAAGAATTTCAAAGCATTTAAAAAATATTTTCTGAGATTAAGTGTTATTATTCTTTCTTAAAGACCAAGAAAATGTGACATAGAAATGATGTACTAGACTCAAGATGAACAACAGTTAAGTATTACAAAAAACAAACAAAAAAGATAAGAAATTTTTTGCCCATTCTTTGCTGTGATATGAACTTTCACCTAAACTATGTGTATCTTGGTACAATGGACCACATTCCCAGGCCACTTTTTCCTTTTAATACACACCCTCTTTCTCCCCAACTCTAAGATGCATCTAGAAAACAAAAGGGAAAACCACCTCTTGACTCTCCCTCAGCTTCCACTTCCTGGGGCAGATGAGGATGAGAAAGAACAGTCACCCAGAAACCCTGCAACACTTTCTGGCGCTCCAACCAGCACTTTTTGATGCCAGTTGTACATGCAAATGAAAGGGAGAACAGAGACATTTATCTGGATAATATTCTCTAAAAATCGGGATCATTATTTTAAAATCACCTTAACAGTATAGCTGACCTGCAGGAAGTTCATCTTCATTATCCTTTCTATGTGACACCTTTTAAACGTTGCACCGTGCAGTGCACTTGCTCTGTTCCTTGAATGGAACCCTGGGAGCGGTGTCAGGAGACAAAGGACAAGCAAAGGACAGCAAAAATCTCCCACTCCCCGAAGTCATGTTCTCAACAACACAGTGCAGACAAAAGACCTCTAAATCCCTTCCCTAAACAAATGACAAACATGAAGACAAGTTGAAAATATTGAGAGTAACCGTTATTTTATTAGCAATATATTAGCAGACAAAAATGATTTGCGGGCTTCCCTGGTGGCACAGTGGTTGAGAGTCCGCCTGCTGATGCAGGGGACATGGGTTCGTGCCCCGGTCCGGGAAGATCCCACAAGCCACGGAGCGGCTGGGCCCGTAAGCCATGGCCGCTGAGCCTGCGCGTCCGGAGCCTGTGCTCCGCAACGGGAGAGGCCACAACAGTGAGAGGCGCGCGTGCCGCCAAAAAAAAAAAAAAAAAACAGAAATAGATTCACAGGCATAGAAAGCAAACTTATGGTTACAAAAGGGGAAAGGGGGGCAGAAATAAATTAGGAGCTTGGGATTAACAGGTGCACACGACTCTATATAAAATAGATAACCAACAGGGACCTACCGTATAGCACAGGGAACTATATTCAACATCTTGTAATAACCTATATTGGAAAAGAATCTGAAAAAGTATATATATATATATACATATATATACATATATATATATATGACTGAGTCACTTTGCTATACACCTGAAACTAACACAATGGTGTAAATCAACTATACTTCAATAAAAAAATTAAATTAAAAAAACTTTTATAACTGAAATACAAGCAACCATAAAACACAAAAAGGGTAGGTCCCTTTCCCAAAACGCAAAGTAAATAGTCAAATAGTTAACATAAGTACATAGTTAATGTTTTTGACTTTAAATTGGGTAAACCCACTGATGTTTTAACTAGAAGCATATGAATAGTATGAAATAGCATCTTCCCAATTACATACATTCTGGCGCTTTTTTCCCTAAGATAAAATGTCAATACAAAGGTAGTAGAGAATATTAGAGAAATATGGAAAAATTTTTAAATGGATTTCTTTCTCCTTCCAAATGCCAGCACATAATTTGATGGCAAGCATAGAACTCCATTCGCTCCCACAGTTTTGTGTAATTTTTGATGGTAAATAGAAATAAAAACACCTTGAGAAGTAATAAGAGCATCAAGCTCTCAACGTGCCTAAATAAGATGTAACATCTTTGAAAATACCATGCAAATATTAATTAATCCAAATTTTTAAAAATTGACGTAGGTAAGTACCATCATCACCCTCAAATAAAGAAATAGACAATGACGTCAACATTCTGCCTAGACTTAGGCTGGAATCTTCTGTCTTTAATAGCGTAGAATGTCTTAACTCCAGTAAGAATCGGGAAGAAAGGGAAGACATACTTCAAATACCAGTTATCTCAACTTTTGAAAAAGTTTATATAAAAGATTTTGATTTGTGTTTATCCTCTGAACCTCATCCACTTGTATTACTTGAACACCTTTCTTTGAAGACAGAGCTCCACTGCACAGACATCCTCCACTCTTTTAATTGAGACCCTTTGGGGGAAAGTATCGTTTAAATATAACAATATATTCAGAACCCTAAAATAATTTGATCTATAATAAATTCTTAAGCAAGGGAGGAAGACCAGCCTGGGGACCCAGGGAGGGGAAGATTGCCAGGTACTAAGTCAGAGCTTCACGAGAAGTGGTAGAAGCTCCTTCCCTGGAGACTTTTAAAAATAGAATAGACAGCCCCCTGCATACAGTGGTGTAGGAGGCCCCGTTACAACTTGTTATTAAAGAACTTCACTGTAGTTTCCTTAGGCTTGATTAAAAGAAAAAAAACAGTGGGAGCAGGGAAGGGAAAGCCACCTGATGTGAGGAAAATTCAGTTTAAGAAATGCTTTGCATAGTGAATGAAGTCTGTTCCTTCTAATATGAATTCTCAGATTTTCCACATTTAATTTTAAGGATAAAATCTTAAAGGGATTTAAATTCTAATATCTGTTTGATTACACTGCTTTACATTTTTATCTACAATTTATATTACTGGTTTGTTCAGAGTATCATGCTATTTTTAGAACTTCGGTACTACCGGGTCAAGAAGAAACTGAAAGTTGTTTTGAATATTTTACTTTATTGTCCTCTTTTAACTCCATAATTTCCTATCTAATTGATGATATAGGCAGAAACATACCCATACATAAATATGACTTAATTATAGCTTTTCAAGGAAAGTTAATGTTTTAAGTATACATAATCTTTTAATGAATAAACTATGGAATATATTCCTCACAAATTTCACATGACTTGCTTCTTCTTCAATCATGATTCATGACATCATGAATACATCCATTTGAGCCAAATATTTTTGCATTAAAAAAATAATAATAAGGAAAAAAATTTCTTCTGAATCTATTATCCACATTTACACAAAGCACCACAGTGACAGGCCATGTCTCACTACCTACGCCCAGGACTTGGGCCATTTTTTACCTTTAGGATTGGAAGAATATGTTTGAGACCTTCCAAAGACAACTGAGATTTCTTCTGCATTCTCTGATTAAACTCATCATTTCTTTCTTAATTGAATTACACATTTAAGAGCATTTAAATAAGCTTTCCTTGAAAGTAAGCTGGATATTTTGGACAGAAAATGTTAAACAGCCAAAAAATAGTACTCATTTGAATATACTGCAACCATGTCTGTAAATTTCTATAAACTGTTCTAAAGGATTTGGCAATTTCATTGCTATCTTTGTTTCTACAGATAGTATTTGTTATTTTAAAATGCAGCTATAGCATCATAGAATAATCTTTTTGAAGATATTGCACAACTCAATTTGGGATCTAAATTTTAGTTAATATTTACCACAGGACAATCAATGCAGATAACTAATATATCTATGGGCTACAAACATACAATCTACACAGGCTAAATTTGCCTGTATACACGTCCCATGATAAGTACATAACTACATCATTCTCTACCTAGCAGTTGACAACATTTTTTACACTAGTGAATTCATCTATATGTTTAAGAAATGTTCATCAAGAACATAGAATATTAATGATAAGAGGAATTAATAATAATAAGAAGGAGCATTCAGCACCATTCTAAGCTTTTCAAAGCACCACATTGGGCCAAGATATCCCCATATTAGTTTTCTATTGATGCGGTAATAAACTACCATAAAACCAATGCCTTAAAACTATGAATATTTATTATCTTAGAGTTCTGGAGGTCAGAAATTGGGCATCAGTTTCACTGGACTAAAAATCAAGATGTTCATAGGGCTGTCAATCCTTTTTGAAGGCTCTAGGGGAAGCTTCTGTGTCTTGGCCTTGTCCAGTTTTCCGAGATCACCCATGGGTTGACTCCTGACCCTTCTTCCATCTTCACAACCAACAATGGCAAGATGAGTCCTTCTCATCTCTGAAATCGCTTCCCTCTGGCCTAATCTTCTGTTTCCCTCTTCCACTGTTAGGAACCTTCTAGTTACATTGAGGCTTCCTGGCTAATATGGGATAATCTCCCTATTTTAAGGTCAGCTGATTATCAACCTTAATTCCATCCACAACCTTAATTCCTCTTTGCAACATATTCACAGGCTCCAAGGATTAGGACGTGGGCTTCTTTCAGAGGCAATCATTCTGTCTACCACGTACCCCTTCAAATCTAAACTACAGGTGTATTATAAACTCCCCTAATCCTAACAAACTGCAGCTAGTTTAAATATCACTGAAAAACGTATATACCCAAATTGTGTAAATAATGCCCCAAACTAATTTCCCACCAGTTTAGATGCTGATTACCTTTAAGTTTCATCATTTATTTATATAAAGTGATTTTTCAAATCCCTTATAAAAATATATAGACATAAAATGGACAAAGGTTCTTGTTTGAGTTAGATCCTACACTTTAATGCACGACAGAGAACTTAGACCAACGTCATCCCCATATCTGGGAAAGAAAGGCCCCTGCCTTGGGCCCTGGGTTTTAGAAAACACTTTTCTACACCTTCTCTGGTAGTGACCCTCCTGTGGGCAAGAAGCCTGTAGGGTAAAATAGGGGTCTGGCTACTCAGAGTCCTCATCTACCATCTAGACCACATTCTGGGTACCTGGCACCACAAGTCCCTGCTCCTGTGGCCCAGAGCTCACTTTCCAGACTGTTGACCTATTCCAAGCCAAGGTCACCTCATCATTAACATACACACCCCTGGGCCTAAGAGATTCCAAAAGGTTGGTAGGTGCTTGAGGTGTACATGGAGTTTGGAATACAGGCTGGCATCTCCACACATGGGCCTGCAGGGCTTTGTAGCACAAACAAGGACAGACAGGAAGGAAACGGCGGTTCCAGGTCAGAAGCTCATGTGCAGCCCTCCCGGGCATCACGCTGCAGCACAGAGCTCCTAGGGGCTCCAGAATTCAGATTCAAATGTGGCCTGCCAGAGTGTTATAACTTGTTTTTGTCAAACTAAGAGGGTAGGACATATTTCTTTGAGAGTTCGTTAGCTTCATTTATGACTTTTAAATGTTTACATGCAGGGTATGTGGACTTCTATTTGTATATTCCTGCCTGGGGCCTTGGAAATATTAGGGGCCAGTCTGTCTTAGATACCCATATTCTGACATTTTTAATTCAAATTAAATTTGCACATCAACGAAACAAGTTAATATCAAAAAACCAGTTTTCAGACATATACTAGAATGTATCAAATGTCTCTCACCTTAACTCAAATTCTTCTTCTGAGACTATGAAAATTTGTTAATTTCAGTGTTTCAAGGACCTGGATGATTCTAGCTTAATCTTCTTATTACTACAAGAGGAAGATATTATTATTCATGTATTTATCTGTGTAAATAAGGGAACAGAGTGAGTTTATTTTAGTGGAGGCCAGGGGACACCACAAGAACTCGGGAGGCAGGATGAATTAATCATAACGTTTCTCCATAGAGAAGCTAAAGGCAAGGAAGACGAATGAGGCCACTCCAGGTAATGATGATGTATTTCATCATTGTTTCACCAGTAGAATTATGAAATAAAACCTGGAGAATCCAGGAAACTTTAATTTTGCATTCATACTTACTCATTTGGCCAATAAATAAAACTTTAATTTGGCAAAAAATATTTCCAGAAATGTAAATTCAAGATTTTATTTATAGACTATAAAGCTGAGAAATCATAGGGGCTCTCTAGGACATAATGCCCAAGAGCAAATCTAGACAAGCCTGGTCTCGTGGACTAACACCATCCCTGATCAATGCATTAAACTCAAATTAAAGGTCAGTATCATTTTTAATATATCCCTCAGTGTAATTACATTTTTAGCTATTTGTGGTTTTGAAAACAAATAAAATAATTCCAAGTTCTTTTCTTATATCCAACCTCTCTTTGGAGAGGAACTCTGGAAAGAACAAACATTTCTAATTTCTTATCGATTATGACTACTACTGGTTGTGGATAGCAATTATATACATTTGACAAGGTTCATCCCTTTTAGTTTGAGCCATTAAAAAATCAATTAGTCTTTGTTCTGTAGAACTATTATACATATATACTATTGGATTGTTCTTGTGCAATTGCTTGATTATGTCTTCTACCAAAGAATGCTGTGAATTTAATTACCTCCAAAAAAATGACTAAATCTTAGGAAGTATTTTACAAAATGTCCTTCTTTACTTAATAAAGGGCCAGCCCCATATTTCATGCATTTCCATTCATCTGACAGAGCTGTGGTGTTTGTAATTGTGTCCATAAAGCCATCAGTCTTCTAGAACCATCTTTAGCTGAGCAGGCCCCAAAGCATGGTCCATTCTGCTCAGATCTGATCAGCATCTTTATAGCTTATCAGCCTTGGGGTTCAATTTCGTTTTGGATGTTTTTATAAATGAGCACAATCACTGGTGAATCTGTTCTTCCAGATTGCAAAGAGAAAAAGCAAGAGAGGATCTTTAGTAGATTACAGTGTCATTGAGAATAAAGTACAAACACAAAAGCATCTAACATAGTTTCAGGGATGGTTTTGTTGGATGTACATTTTCAGTTTTATTTCAGTAAAATTAGATGATTGTCTTAGTTATTATTGTTTTTGAAGTTATGTTTAGCCCCAGGCTAGGAGTATGATCAATGCGCTAACAAAATCAATTTGTTCCAAAACACTTTCTTTTTTTCTTAAAAGGAAGGAAAGATACAAGAAAAGAGGAGTAGCAATACATAGAAAATGCAAGAATTATTTCAGAACTTTCTTCTTCCGGACAGGTGACTGACTCATTTTATACTTTTTAGTAGCTAGATTCAATAGTATAGTTGTTCTCAGGATTCAAAATAGCTGCAGAAATAACAGAAGGCAAGAGAAAATTTTAATCATTTTAATGGCGTTTGCACTTACAACATTTCTCCAGAAAAGAGTTCATGATTATCTTCACCTCAGTGAGTAGCTTTTTAAGTCAGTAGAATGATTGAAGTACAATGTTCATAAAAAAGTTTTATTTCTTATACATGTTTATGAAAATCTTTTGCCATATTCAATGTAGATCAAATAAAATGTTGTATCATTTAATTCTAATAGAAGAAATAAAATTTACAAAGATTATAATATCAAATGTGCAAGAATATGTTTTTAACTTGTTAAGTTTCAGAAAGAATATGATATTGTCAAATAAATTCCAGTATATGGCCAAGGATAATTTTCCTCTGTTATTAGAAATTCAGAGGGGCAACTGCAATGTCAAAAATCCAGGTCCGTTCTGTTCTAGTCCTGGTAACCTACTTCTCAGTCATTACAAACTATAACTATAGCCTGGAGATTATTTTCTGAACTGCAGGAATGAACACTGACATGAATAAGTCTCAGAGAATATGTAGTTTGCACACGTTCTCACTGCTCATTGTATCGTATGGCCTCTTTCTTAAAGACTTCTACAACACTGTTACAGACTGAATGTGTCCCTCTAAATGTCATATGTTGAAACCCTGCTGTCCAATGTGATAGTATTAGAAAGTGGGTCCTTGGGAGGCAATTAGGCTTAAATAAGGTCATGAGGGTGGAGCTCCCATGAATAAGATTAGTGCCCTTATAGGAATCACAAGGGAGCTTGCTTTCTCTCTCTGCTCTCCACCACATGAGAATACAATGAGAAGGTGCGGTCTGCAACCCAGAAGAGGGTTCTCACCAGATCATGACCATGCTGGCACCCTGACCTTGGACTTCAAGCCTTCAGAACTCTGAAAAATAAATTTCTGTTGTTTCTAAGCC
Source organism: Hyperoodon ampullatus (assembly GCF_949752795.1). Classification (NCBI taxonomy): domain Eukaryota; kingdom Metazoa; phylum Chordata; class Mammalia; order Artiodactyla; family Ziphiidae; genus Hyperoodon; species Hyperoodon ampullatus. Next base: position 99,640,745 of record NC_136923.1, read on the forward strand.
ACTTCATTCAGGGTATTTTTGTTATAGCAGCCTAAATGGACTAAGACAAACACAGAACTAAAAGGTGAAACACATCCTTGAGACTATTTATAATTTATTCTCAATGACACAATCATCTACTAAAGTTTCTCTCTCAGTGTTCAGCCCTCACCACAGCATCTTTTAGAACTGACCACAAATGTAACCATTTTGGCTACTTTCACATAGACCATCCCTTTGGTTTATTTATAGACCAATCAATAGTGGAGCTCAAAATACTAAAACAGTGAAGATTTCTGGTTGTCTGAGCCTACAACTTGCCATTGTTATATCAAACAGATATCACAAGAGAACTTCTAAGAACATGTGACTGACAAACTAATTTTTTAAATCTTTCTAAATAAAACAAAATTACTTATGCTATTTCTCTAAAAATAAAATGTATTACACCCCCACCCCTCACCCCAGGGTTCCTCCCTCCTCTTTTGTGCATTTCAGTTTCATAAAACTAAGTAGGGTTAAATGTAATTAACATGAAAAACATTAAGTCCGAAAGTGGCTGCCATCTTGGCCATCTGAGTACGCTGTATGCAGCAGTTTGTGGAGAGCTGGCGTTTAGTAAAAGTGGACACATTTTTGGATGGCCATGAAGACAAAAGATAAAGAAAGGGGACAGAATAGGACATCGAAGAGTATTGGATTTATGTACAAGTCTGATGGAGATAAGATCCTCACTGTCAAAATTTGACTGGGTCACATACACTTAAGGAAGAATTACAAAAATTGACTGTCTAGCTAGCAGAGAGAATTCAACCAATCCTCTCAATCTTTTAAGATCACAGAAGGTAGATAAATAAAATGAAACTAAAAAGAGCAGTAACTGAGAGCCCAAAAGACAGACAGGGATTGTGTCTCTCAAAGCAGAATTGGGGCTCATATACGTCAGGCCTAGAGCAGCCAGCCCACTGGTGGGAAGGGACCACTAACGTGCTGGGACAGAAAACAAATGTGGCTCAGCTCTGATCCTGGGCAGCATCACAATGGTAACGTCATGTCTGAAATTTAAAACAGACCTATAGAGAAAAATAAATTAGAAATACTGGCAATTCTGTGGAAACTGGAAATAGAAATATGAGTATAAATATTGGTAACAACTTTTGAATAGAATTGATACTATACTTTGCCATTTGGCCTTTTGGAGAGATCTACAGTCAAAAAACATTGTCAACAAATGAGGATCTAAATAGAAGAAAACAAATAACTCCCAGTGCCTGTGCTTGTCAGATTTGGAAAACAAGCACAGGTAAAGGCAACAGGATGACACTGTTTGAGGTGGGAGGTGGGGCAAGTTTGCTTTGACTTTCTAATTTTTACAAAATGAAATAAACATTTATTCAGTAATACTATGGACCAGAAAATGTACTATGAATCTCATTTGATAGGACTATTTTGCAATACTGATATTTTTTATTTTATTTTATTATGCTAAGAACAATTAGCATGAGATATACCTTCTTAAATTTTTAAGTACAAAATACAGGATTGTTAACTACAGGTATAATGTTGCACAACAGATCTCAATTTTTATCTTGCTTAACTGAAACTTTATTCTGGTTGAATAGCAACTCCCCATTTTTCCTCTGCCCCAGACCCTGAAAACCACCTTTCTACTCTTTGATTCTATATATTTGACTATTTCAGATATTTCATATAAGTGGGATTATGCAATATTTGTCTTTCTGTGACTGTCTTATTTTTAGCATAATATCCTCAACATTTACTCATGTTGTCACATATTGTAGGGTTTCATCCTTTTTAAGGCAGAATAATATTCCATTGTATGTTTATACCTTATTTTCTTCAACCACCATCCATGGATGAACATTTAGGTTGTTCTCACATCTTGGCTACTGTGGATAGTGCAGTACAATGAACATGGGAGTGCAGATAACTCTTCAAGATCGTGATTTCAATTCTTTTGGGTAAACACCCAGAAGTGGAATTGCTGGATCCTATGATACTTCTATTTTTAATTTTTTGAAGCACCTACATACTGTTTTCCACAGTGGCTGCACTATTTTGCATTCCCACCAACACTGTGCAAGAGTTCTAATTTCTCCACATCCTTGCAAAACTTGTTGCCATATTTTTAAAATAGCCATCCTGACAGGTGTGAGGTGACATTTATTGCATTTTTATTTGTATTTGCCTGATGATTAGTGACATTGAGCAGCTTTTGACATTTGTATGTCTTCTTTGGAGAAATACCTATTCAAGTCTTTAGCCCATCAACAGAGTGAAAAAATAACCAATGGAATGAAAATATTTGCAAACCATATTACTGATATGTGTTAATTTCCAAAATATATAAGGAACTCCTACAACTCAGTAGCAAAACAATTAATAACCTGATTTAAAAATGGGCAAGTTTGTTTTTAGAATTTATGTCCAAAACATCAGGAGTTACTAGCTTTTGAGGGGCTATTATTGGTGCAGAAGAACCAGAATAAGATTAAAATACTCCGTGGACTGGATGCTATTTTCCTCACCAGCTGAAAACTCCTCATCCACCTCCACATAGAAGGAATATGGGCAAGGCCTAAGGATTTATTCCTTCAGTAAATCCTGATCCACCATACAAATGTATATCTCTCACCTGACATTTTTCTATATCATGAAATCTATGTTTACTTATAAACAGAGGGAGGGCTTTATAATTTACATTATGTGGGCATAAATATGTACGTTAAATATTGAAAAAAAATATTAAATATTTTAACGTTTAAGATTGTATATTATCTTTGGAATAAAGACTATTATAATTCTGGTACCACTGTTCCCAGGTCCTCTCTATTTGCCTTATCAGGTTGAAGTATTCTGAAACTGGGCAAAATCCATAAATAAGTTAAGCCTCATGCCCAACTGCTTAATAAAAATATATATTCTCTCTACTTTTTTAATTACTTATTTCCCCATAATTTTAATAAGTACATTCACTTTACCATCATGATTCATTAATGTCCGATAATCACAGTGAAATTGCAAGAGTTCTCCCCCTCCAATACAAACCATAGTAATGATACTTTTGAGAATTAATCATCATATATGTGATAATTTGTACAGATGGGGTAAAGCCTACCAGGTCCGGAAGTCTATCAGGAAAGAGGGATTTTAAGTTAAAAATTTGCTTATGTTACCCTGCACCAATCTCTAAACATTGAAATTTGGAAGAACTGATACTTTCATAAGTGGGCTATAATAGGAACTCTGCTTGAAAATTCATTTTCCAAATTTTGAAGATTTTTGAGACTCAGGTATGAAGTTGGTAAAGGAGTAGTTTCCTGAGATAGATTATGAGATCTAAGATAAAGTACGTGCAAAATAATAAATGGAGTCACTAAACAGATATTCAAGAAAATTATAGACTTCTAGTCAAAACATTTTGATGGACCTTGACAAACCTCCTCTCTTCCAAACACGTCAATGATAGATAAAATGCAAAAAGGAACAAGCAGAAAGACACATGTTGGCTCAAAAGCATCTCGGTAGAGTCAAACTAAAAAGAGGCCCAGTGGAGAGCAGACCTGAAGCCACAGGCCACTCTATTCCAGAATAGAGAAAGGCAATGGGGCCAGGACTTGGGTGCTTGCAGAGAATCAGAGAACAAAATGACTTCACGGGGGATTGAGGAACAGAGCTCACCTCATGGCTTGATACAAAAAGCTGGGATACAACATCCCACCCATGAGAGGAAGCTGAAGAAAAACAGCTGCTGACTGCTGGTTAGAACTGTGTCTTTGGTGGTGCTATGAGCCTGGGGATTGCGGAGGACAAAGCCACCTCCTCAGGCCCAGCTACTGAACCAATGCTGCTTTGGTGACTGGATCAGTGATATCTCAACACACCATTGGGAAGAGCTCCAAGGAGACATTGTAAGGCCAAGTTCTGGACTTGAGGGCTGGAAGGTTGGAAAGAAGCATCCCATCCATCAGGGAAGCATAAGGAGAGAGAGAGAGAAAGACAGTAAATGATTCAAATAACCTTTCTTTCAAAATAAGTCTGCAAACCAAAATATCAAAACACATAATGAAGAATTCTAATGCTAGGAAAGTCAACTAAATTAATCAAAAATATCAAAGCATGGGGCTTCCCTGGTGGCGCCGTGGTTGAGAGTCCGCCTGCCAATGCAGGGGACACAGGTTCATGCTCTGGTCCGGGAAGCCCCCACGTGCCGCGGAGTGGCTGGGCCCGTGAGCCATGGCTGCTGAGCCTGCATGTCTGGAGCCTGTGCTCCGCAACGGGAGAGGCCACAACAGTGAGAGGTACCGCAAAAAAAAAAAAAAAAAAAAAATCAAAACATGAATTCACATGACCAAATTAATATTCACAGTCTAACAAAGACTTTAATGTATTTAGGAGACTTAAAGAGATGAATAAAGAACTAACATTCATTTAAAAGAAAAAGGAATGATGGAATTTTTAAAATGTAGGGAGAAACAGGTGACTGAGAAAATAGATGTTTTGAAAATAAAAAATAAAGATATTTTAGGCAATAAGAATTTCAAAATTAAAGAATTCAAGTGGCAAGCTAAATTCTACACTGAACACAGATGAAGAATCTATGAGTTGAGCAACAGTACTAAAGGACTTGACTAGGGAATGGCACAAAGAGAAATAGCAAATTTTAAAGAATTTTAAAGAGATATTAGATGATAATTTTCTGGAATAAAAGAAAGGCATTAGTCCTGAGATGAGAAATGCATTTAGAGTGTCAGGAAGATAAATAAATGTAAATGTATTCCTAGAAATATTGCAGTGAAAATGGAAAATAAGAGAAAATGGAAAATTTTAAATGCTGTGAGAGAAAAAATAAACTACAAAGAAATGGCAATTTGGCTTCTTATCAGCAACAACAGATGACAGAAAGCAGTAGAATAGTATCTTCAAATGCTGATAGAAAATAATTGTAATGATAGGTTTTATGTATAAGCCTTATTCATAAATGAGCCCCAAATAAGTCATTTTAGACATATAAAAAGATAACTACTACCTATGGACACTTACTACTAGTGGATGCTCCAGAGCGAAGTTAATACAGAAGAAAAAATGGATATAAGAAACAAAGATGAGGATAGATATTGATACAGTAAGCTGGTAAGTTTGATTAATAATATACTTTAATAAATAATCATGATATTTGCTTATACTTTTTAATTTAAAAGAAGACTCTATATGGCAGTATAAAATGGGAGCAGCTGCTTAATGGATAGCCAAAAAATGCTAAGGCCCTTTTTTGTGTTTGAGAGGTAATTAGAACTATTGACTAATTTTGGAATTTGTTAAAGATTTTATACTTAAGTGCATGTGTTAAAAATTAAGGGTAAACAACAGACATAAACAATTTAAAAAAGTAAAAAAAAATACAGATGCAACTAATAGGTTTAAACTATTACAAGATGGGGAAAAAGAGAACATAGAAAACTTTAACAAACCAACACAAATTAGAAAGAGGAGAGGAAAAAAGGCAAAGAATATAAAATGGTAGAAATCCAAATACATCAGTAATCAGGATTAACGGGAAAAAAAGACAATCCACTTATTATCAGATTATCAGACTGGATTAAATATTTTAAACTCTACTTAAAATCAAAAAGAAAGACTGAAAATATAAGGAATGGAAAAAGATTTATCAGGCAAATCCTAATTAATTCTAATGAACTATATTTACTGATTCTAATATATTTTGTCACTATATTATAAAATCATTGAAGTAGAGCTTTATGTTAAGAAAACATTAATGCAAAATAAGTAATACTATAAACATTATGCATTTAACAACATGACTTTGAAAAACATAAAGCAAAACACTAACAGAATTACAAGGGGAAAAATATCACAATGACAAAATCAGAGTGGGATATTTTCATACATTTCTTTCAAAAGCAGAGAAAAAATATTAAAGCTATAGAGGATTTGCAGAATAAAATTATTAATATTGATAACATAATTTATCTGTGATAAACATGTATATATATATATATATAATTTACATTTTAAAAATTCTGAACTAACCATAAAAAATATGCATTATTATCAAGCCCATGTGGTACACTTACAGAACACATGACCCATACAATAGGTCATAAAGTGAGAGAGTGGCATGGACATATATACACTACCAAATGTAAAATAGATAGCTAGTGGGAGGCAGCTGCATAGCACAGGGAGATCAGCTCGGTGCTTTGTGATCACCTAGAGGGGTGGGATAGAGAGGGTGGGAGGGAGATGCAAGAGGGAGGAGTTATGGGGATATATGTGTATGTACAGCTGATTCACTTTGTTATAGAGCAGAAATTAGCACACCACTGTGAAGTAATTATACTCCAATAAAGATGTTAAAAAAAAATTTTTAATAAAAACTTTAAAAACCCCACAAATTTAGAAAACAGTATCACAAAGATCATATTCTCTGACAAAGAAACATACAATAGAATTCAGTAATGAAAAACCAAAGTTCCCCATATATTTGGAAATTTAAACAGACACCTTTAAATAACTCATTAGCTTAAAGAGAAAATAACAAGGGAAATTATAAAATATTTTAAACTTGAAATAAATAAAAATAAATGATGAAAGTACTTCTTTAAAAAATTGTGAAATTCAGCTAAAGTAATAACTTCCAAAAAAAGCATTTATTTTAAAAAGAAAAAGAAATAAGAATGACTGAAGGAAAAGTAATAAAATTTTCAATTCAGAAGTTAGAAAAAGAATAATAACATAAAACTGAAAAATCTAGGAACAAAATAATAAATACTGTGTGAGTCAACATGAATTAACAGAAAAACAGTAAACAAGAAGGCATCCACAAAACCTAATATGAACTTGATATCAAATTAGACAAGGATAGCATGAGAAGAAAGTTATAGATCAATCTCACACATAAATGGAAATGTAAAAATTCAAAATAAAATGTTAGCCTATCAACTTCAGCACATACAATACACACTGCACACATCTACACACACACACATATAGTATGGTGGGGAGAAAATTGGTTTTAAAGTCAGAGAGGGCTGAATCTGGGTCCTGGACTACTTATAAGATGAGTCCCCTGGTATTTAGGGTTTATTTTGTTAATGTGATTTCTGTAGAAAGCACTGACATCGCTACAACCCAGATGGTTCTTAATTTACTCAAAATGATGGAAATTGAAAATTTCATAGAACCATTTTAATTGAAAATCTTCATCCTTGAAGCTGTTTATTTGCCCTTAAAAATGTTAACACTCTAATATTTTGTTGACTAAAAGTAAATATTAACCAAAACAGTTTTTAAAGTATAAACACATCCCAAGCTTGGCAACTGAATGCTTTCTATTTTGTCTTTACAGCTAAAAACAATGTTTTCTTGGCGGTTTTCTCTGTGTAAGTTAAACATGAAAATAATTTTCATTTCTTGACATTTCTCATCGCGAACTCTCATGGTCTTCCTGGTGGAAGGTCAGATCCAAGCACAGTGTACAAACCCACAAGCTCTACCCAATGCATCTATCAGAACCGTACATCCTTCAGGGATGGCCAGCATCTGCTCCGGCATGCCTGAATTTCCACAGCAATCCTGATCACGTACCTGATGTAGGCAAGTGGGGTAAAGCCACCCACCTCCCCCATCTCATCATCAGAATCAATCTTGGGAATTTGAAAGCCACAAATTTAGTGACTTGAGTGCCAGAGAAAATTGATATGAACAAACATGTCAATAAAAACAGGTTGATTTCCAGCCAGCTGCCAAAAGTAGCCATGTTGAACATAGGTTCAACCAACAGCCTTTGACCCTCTTTCTGTTGCCACTGTCCTCTCTCTCCAAAGATAGGATGCAAATCTGCCCAACTTCTTTAGAGTTACGTTCCTTTTGCACAATCTTATTGAGTCTTCATGCTGCTTTCCAGGCACAGACCTTTGAGAATATTTCCCAACCAGGAAAAAACAAAGGTTGAACATAGGTTCAACCTGCAGCCAACCCCTGCAGCAGTGTCCCTCCACCTACTGGTGGAATATCCACTGCTTGCAAATACCAAAACAAATGTGCTGTAGCTTGCCTTTCTAAGCACCTTTTTATAGGTATAATTTACTCTGTTAAAACGTTGCCCTCTTAGAGGGCCTTGAGACTCTGGAGAAAGTTGGCCATAGTTTTCTTGGTAATCTCAGAGTTACAGCCTGGAATTCCCCCTCATCTGTTCCTTTAGTGTATTTTCCTTCCACCAAAGATGACCTTGCACTTCACTTATTTATTTGTGTAAGAGGACCATTTCTCAGACACCTGAATACACATGGGGGTGGAGGGAAAGCAGGAGTTTCTCCTTCAGAGCAATGGCATCTCTAGAGTCATTCTCTTTCAAGCCCTGAGATGTGCTGAGCTCACATTTCTTCTTGGAACGAGCATAGTAATTAACAATGTGGGCCTGATTGTCTTGTGTAATGACAAAAGTCAGACTTGTCATCATTGTCACAATGTGTTTAGGGATCAACATGGTTCTATTACAGATCGTAAGTAGAAAGTCAAGTATAATCCAAAATAATCATATTCTCCTCTACACATTTTTTTGCTTAATCTTCAGTATTATTTATCTATCTATCTATTTGTTTATTTTCCCCACAAGTACTCTCGATTGAATTAAACCCAAACATTAGAAGCTGTAATATTCTATGAGAAAGGAAGTTTTTGTTTCCTAGGATTTTCTTACTGTGGTGGTAGAGGTGATAATGGTTTAAATATTTTTAGTAGCCTGGAAAAAAGGGAGAGATAAAAGAAACAACACGGTTGGGGTTTTTAAAATAAAATTAATATTATCAATGTAATTATAGTAATGATCATATTTTGAGAGGCAGATTTCTCAGTAATTTTTATAGTATGTGAATATATTTTTGTCCGGAGGCATTAACTACTTTGTACTTAACTTTAAAAAAAATGTTTAATTTTTACCTTTCCAAAAGAAATGTCTTATAATCAGACACAATGCTAAAATGCCAAATTGGAAAGCAAAAGTTTTGTCTGCCTATCTGACCAGATAAGTTGAGTTTTATTTCATTTTTCAGTTACCCCAAGGGAGAAATTACTTTGTAAAATCTCATCAGCTCCCAATATATAAACTTCCTTAGATATATTAAGGAAACATTTAAAGACAGATTCAGAAACTGAGGCACTCAAAGGAATTAGTCCTGCCACACCAACCCTAAGACCCTTCCTAGATGTCATCCATGCATGGTCTCAGAAGGAGGGCTGGAGCAAGCATACATCAGAGCACAATGTACTAGTGTGTCGTGTGTGTGTGTGTTTCAGTAAAGATGAAAAGGTACATTCTAATTACTCTCCTGTAGTAAGTAAAAGAAAGCTTCAAAGAAATATTGAAGGATGCTGGCAGACAGCCAGAAACATTTAACGGTTAGCAAGGCGAGTGGAGTCTTGCTGCCTTATCCTTAATAATGGCTTAAGAACTCTGCTCTCTTTTCAATCACTGAAACCCCTCCCTGTATGCACCTCATTCCTGTTTCCATACGTAGAACACCAGGCAACCATCACCCATGCCCAGGCCCTGTCCTGATGGAGGAGAACTAAGGAAATGCAACGGCAACAGAGGGTTTCCTTTTCACTTGGTCACGGTCATGCGATTCAAATAGGAAAAAATCTGCAACCCATTACACATCTTCCTCCTGCATTAATAGTCAGAAAAATTAATTATATTTTGTAGCCATTCCTATTGTTTTTTCCTGGTTGGGAAATATTCTCAAAGGTCTGTGCCTGGAAAGCAGCATGAAGACTCAATAAGATTGTGCAAAAGGAACGTAACTCTAAAGAAGTTGGGCAGATTTGCATCCTATCTTTGGAGAGAGAGGACAGTGGCAACAGAAAGAGGGTCAAAGCCTTCGGCATCCATGGTACCATGAAGTAGCTGACAACAGAGCGGCCAGTTCAGTAACATGAAATCCCAATTAACCAACCACATGCTTTTGAAACATCTCAAATTGGCCAAGATGCATTACTCGTTGTAATCCTGTCCTGCTCTTAAATTGTATTCCTACTGGGAAGAGAAGTTGAATCAAACTTCCTGTCTAAAATCACACGGGTGATCTGGGAAATCTGAGAATTGAAACTTTTCAACAGAAATATCCATACAATTACCCTGGTTTTCTTCCCAATAGTTTGAACAGAATCAAGTGGTAGCCATGTTAGATGCAGGGACTCATTTGGAAAAAATAAAGTGCCACTGCCCTTGGCAGTTTAGCTAGCTCACTTCCAAAATACGTGATATTTTATAATTTGTCATTTTTGGAGCTTGCACAAATTATAAAATTTCAGAGCTGGAGGCAGCCTTACATAGCATCTAATTAAATTTCTTCAATTTCCAGGTTAGGAAACTAGGCCCAAGGAGATTCAGTGACTTAGTCTAAGGTGACAGCTAACTAGTGACAGAGTGGTGATTGGGACACAATCAATTTTATTTATAAAACACAGGTAACAGAAAATCAAGCAAAATGTATTTCTTTCCACAGCTGACTCTATATTCTATTTTTCAAATGTAATATGCTCTAAGCAGGTGAAATTCAACAATTTATTTTCTATATTCAATTTCTATATTTATGTATTTATACATGTACTTCACAGACTTTTTAAACAGTAAATTGCAAGTTATCAAGTAGTTCTATGCTCTGGGGTTCATTATGTCTCCTTTAAAATTATGTTGTAACACACAGAATAACCATCCTTCCATTTCAAATAGGGGAATGTGTGTGTTTTCTGTAAAGTATCAGATAAGCATGAAAGAGGCATTATCTTAGGATTACTTGAATTTATTACAGTGACACACAAAAATTAATAAAAGAGAAGCAACTAAAAACCACTTATATATATGTAGCTTTAATGGGTATAGCCTTTTATGGTTTTCAAAGCATTTTCAGTTTTGTAGCAACTGAGCTTCCAAGTAATAGCACTGACCCTGGGATTCTGAAGTTTTGTTTCTTGGTGGTATCTTTTCTTAATTTTAATAATAGAAATGTTAAGATGATCAATTTATGGGAAAATTGGTTTTTATTTCATGTATTTACAAACACTCACAGTGGGCATGTCTTGATTTTGGCTTCCTTCTGATAATAGGACCTGGATTCTCCTCTCTCAGTTCATGTGGTTCCAGGCATCTAAGTCGCCTCCTCCCTACCTCCACCACTATAGTCAAATTTATGTCCCGCCAGCCACGTGGAATCACTACCCAGACCTAACCAAGAGATTCCATCCCCTCATCAACAGTGATTGGTTTGGAGATAGGCACAGACTGAAGTCATGCAGTAAGACAGCCCTAGAACTTTCACTGGGACTATCATGAAAGAAGTTTTTCTTTTCTGCCAGGGATTACTAAGCTTAGAGGATGTGGGTTGAGAGAAGCCATTTTGCCAGTTTATAAGGAAAGCCTGCCTGGAAAAATAAACCACACAGGAAAGTGGAGTGGAGAGAGAGCTCCTGATGCTTTTCTCCTTTTGCTGTTCCCCTCATCTTTGGATCCAGTCACTTCTCAATACAGATTACCCTTGGCATTTCAGCGACATGTGCCCCCCAACCCCTCTTTCACTTATTTTTACTGAAATCAATGTGAGTTGGGGTTTTATTCCCTTAGAGCTAAAAGGATCTTTTAACTAATATCAAACAGAAGAGGCTTAAACGAGAAAGTGGCAGGAATCTTTGACTTCGTCTCTTGAGCTAATTTTACCCATTTAAATAGAGGCAGCAAACGTTAATGTTTCATACATTTGGGGATTCACATTCTGAACTCTTTTCTCAAGTTTTCTTAATTTAAATCCCGCCTTTTCTTACAACCTTCTGAGGATCCACTTTCTGGGATGGCATTCTGGCTCTTGAGAATCCCCCCAAATCCTTAAGATATATCCAGACAACACGGAGCAATATTTTTTATTTCTCTTCTTCCTGTTGGCAGATTGTTTAGTCCCAACAGAGATGTGAGAACCCAGCCTTGTTCAAGTGGAGTCTGTGAAGCTGGTGACAAAAGCCTACAACACTTAAGTGCTTTACTCAACTAGGAGGGTTTTGGGGTTTCACTAGAGAGCTGATGTCAGGAACATGAATATTTCTGGCCATAAGATTTTAGGTTTTTTATAAAATCATGTTTGGAGAAAGGCCATGTATCTCTACATTCACGATCTTGACAAGTTTATCATAAACTTTTAATATATCTAACGTAAAAAAAATCAGTTATTTGAATTCTAGTCATGCGTTGTGCTAAGTGTCCTCCACATTTTCTTAAATGCCTGGTAACGGGAAATTTTTCAGTGGCCAGAACATCATTGTTTTATGCTCTCCTCATCCTTAGTTGCAGAGATACATTAAACAGAGTCACTGTCCTGAGATCTCATATTATAATGCGATTTAATATTATTATGTGTAGAAGACTAAGTAGAGAAGCTGGTACACCAGAGAGTAAACTTAACAGATAGGACTCATATTCTGCCGTATGTTTTAATATTTTTAATGTTTCTGAGAACCTAAATTTAAGATAATCCGAAGGTTAATGTTCTAAGAAGCCACTCAATACAAAAGTGACCTTAAAAAAAGAAGCTGTCATCTTGCTTTACATAATTTTAGCCACCAATTATTGTTTATTGAAGATACTATTTAATTACATTAAAATGTAACAGTTCCATATTTCTATAGCTCTTTATAGTTTAGAAGTGATCTCCATCTCCCAAAATTCTACAAAATAGGACAAAATGATATTACCCCTTCTCTAAAGAATAAGAAAAAAGAGGCTTAATTCAGGCAGCTGGTAAATGTCAGACTTGGGTGTTTTGAATTGGTTCAGACCTTTGGATTGGCTACTAGAAAGCACCTAATCAGGAGTATTTCCTATTTAGGCATCAGCCCAGGGTATCCCCTGCTTACTCACCTATATCATGACTAAGTGGCCAAACCAAGGTCCAGATACCTCTACTAGAATCTTGCCATGAGGTTTGAAAATGAACAAATTAATATAGAAAAGCCAAAAGAATGTCATAGAGACTAGTTCTAAAATGCTGGCTCCATGAAGGCTCCAAAGATGTTTCCTGTCATGGTTTCCTCCCTAACACCAAAACTCTATCTTGCATATAGACATCACTCATAAAGTGTTTTTTCGGTTTATAAACAAATCCATCCAACTTAACAAGTAAAACTTAGCAATGTGTGGATCTATATGTTATCCATGTATTATTGTGAAACCAATTAAGCTACGTATAACACAGAAATAATTCTTAAAAACCAAACTTTCTCACCAGGACCAGGTGAAATCTGGTCTTGAGTTGCTAGAGACAAGATCTCAGTTACAGTCTCAATATTCTTATATATCAACCTTCTTGCCCCTAACTGGATTTCTTTTTTATTTAACAAAAACTTCATAAATATACTGGCTGTAAAAGCATCCTTGCCTCTCTCTAAGAGGCCAGTGAACTCAAGGTTACATCTTAACCTTGGTTTACCTGAGAGTCTCTGCCTCATTAACCACACTTAACCTGTCCGCAGTCATCAAATCACTCTACTCTTCTCTGCCACCTGGGCAGTGGTGATCCTTCCAGAGCAAACTTCTATTTTAAGTTAACAATTCCTTCATATTCGTTAAGTACCCTAGGAGAGCCCATTTATTCTGCCTCTACAATTTTGCATGGGTACAAACAGCTTAAGTAAACCTCTTATTTCTCTTCCCTAAATGTAATAGGAAAAACACTTATGAAATATTTTTTTTTTCCTAATAGTTTACTAGCCTACTCTTACTCAAGAATTTAGGCCATTACATGTGTGGTCCTCACTTGATTTCCTACCTCTGATCTACATTAAAACAAACAAACAAATAAATGAAAAAGTCCTCAGACAAATAATAAGGAATCCAGGAGAAACATTATAAATTACAGCAGGGTATTTGAGGAGAATAAGATCCCATATTCAAACATAATGAAGTTGGGTTATATTTCTCTAGAGACAAGATAGAAAGGGAAACATTTCAAAGGGGAATTGTGAGAGAAGATCTCTTGGTGGGTCCCAAAGAGAATCCCAGAACCCTTTTCCCTTGGAAGGAGCCTGAAGAGGTGCCAAAACCCCAGTGTGGGGATAACCTAATAAAACTGATGATATCTGATCAGTCTCTTGGAGGATTTCTGTGACCCAGCATGACAGGAAACAGCAGAATAAGCCCTTGTCCCTAAAGATGGTATAGACTTAGGAGAAAGAACCCCAGACCCAATGAGGTAGGGTGGACAGGAAAAAGATTGTCTCAGCAGTGACCTCCTTAAATTAATGACCAACGACCAATTCCACTCACAGTCATAAGAATATTTAAGATCGTCATGATCAGAAACAACTCCAGAGAAAACTAAGTGTCCAGAAACTCCAAATTAAATGCAGTTAAGTCTGCTGCCCTGTTGAAATTAGTCCTCTAAATGAAACAAATTGACTTGCAGAATAAAAAGAATATTATGTATCTCAGACTCCTGAGCGGTTAATCAAGATTCATACTCTCTAGGAAAACACTGCTATCGGAGGAAATCAAGGAACAACATGACTAAATTTAAGATGAAAAGTTTCAATAAGATATTGCTAAGGCAACAGAAAACTCCTTTTTCATACTTTTTAAATATCTCTGTCACTTTTTGTCCCTCCACATTAGGGTTATATATGCACATTTTTATGCACGAACTTAATTCACTCAACAAATATTCATTGAGTATTTCTGACGTTTAAGGTGCTATACTACACACTGTGAGAAATACAGAGAAATAGACAACACACAGTCTCTTCCCTCAAGTGATTTATAATCTAATTGGGGACAGGAAGACAAATTAAACTATTATGTAGTATGTCGGCATGTACCAAATAATCATAGAAATGATAAAAGTTTTATGAGTTTAAACAATTGATGGGTAAGTGTGTTGGAATTATCAAGGAAAGCTTCACAGAGAAATGTTCTCCAAATAGTGGATGAAGACACATTGGTAAGAATGAAATCATTTTAGGGCGTTATGACCAAGATGTAAACTGGCAAGGATGGAGTAAGGCTGGAAGGATAGTACAGCAAATGGAAGGGTTGCGTCAGTATCACAATTCTAATTAAAATATTTTTTCTTTGACATCTGACAGCAAATACTCCTTAGAAATCTTTAATAAACTGGACTATATCACTCCTGTTAAATCACTTTTTAGTAATGAATCTATCTATCTATCTATCTATCTATCTCTCTATATATATTAGCACCCTTTAAGATAATCAATTTCTTCCCTACCATCACCCAGTAATTTTGATAAATCTGAATTCATACACACACACACACACACACACACACACAAATTCCTTATGGGCTTAGAACGAGATGAAAGTCAATGCAACACCCTCCGCCCTGCATACATCAATAATTCTCACCACCACAACCTCTAAAGCACAACCTAGAACCCTCTCAAATCCTACTCTGTGCCTTAAAATGCATCACTCCCATCCCTTTTAAAACATATAGTTTCTTAGAGAGCTGGTAGAACAGGAAGAAGCGACAGTGATGTTATTTCTATGAGCACTTTGCTTCTTCACAAAGTCTATATCCCATGCAAAACTCTGCTGATACAGCCTGTCCTGTTCCCAAGTGATCTAGTAATTAGAATCTTCTCAGCAGGACAGGACACCATGAATCTGGAGTGCAGAGGACGAAATTGGAAGGCACCCAGAATCTTTCTGCTATTGGCTCAACTGGCTTACTTGGTAGACATAATGTTTCTGTCTTTATCTGGAGATGATTATATAAAGCCTAAGTCAGGAAAAAAATATTATTTTATTACTATTTTTGTGCCTTGCAGTATTTCTTCTTAAAACACACACACACACACACACACACACACACACACACACACACACACACACACACAAAGCAGCCAGCAGAGGGAATCCTAGTGGTTTATTCATAACGCCCAGAGGAAGGTCATGCCTAGAAAATGAAGTTCGTAAAAGAGAATATACAGATATTTTCATAAGAAATCATATCCAATCAACACATTTCTACCAAATCCCTACTATGTGTGAGACCAAGATACCATTTCAAAGTAAGTCGCTTTGAGAAGCAAATACTGACACGCAGAGACTGGATTCCTTTTGGATTTGTTTTCTGACAGCTGACGTTACCCCAGATTGATTCTTGCCATATTTATATACAGCCTCGGGTCCGAAGTCCTGACTGTTTCATCTCATCATCCCTGAGAACACCACTAGTGATTTAATCGACTCTTCTCCAGGTAAGACAAGCCATGCTCAATGCCAGGCTAATGAAATTTTTGTGGTCATCACCGCCACATACATCTTTTTCCAGAAGAATGTGTGGGTTTTAGACAATCACAGAAAACCTCTGTTCCTTAAACAACCGTGGTAAAATTCTTAAATTATTTCTGGTAAGTACTTTATCTGTGCAATCCCTTCTAGTTTCTTCACCATTTTTATAGATGTAATCAATTACCTCAGTCAAGCACGGGACACTGCCAACTTTCCAAAATTCCTAGCAGAGTTTTAACTACAAGCTTGGGGTTTTATTCAGTATGAGCATAAAAGTTGTTATATTCTAATTGCTTGTGATTTTTACTACACTGAGATTTATTTTTGTTGGTTATTTCAAGAGACTGTTAAAATGAGTTTAGTGACTTCATTCTGGTTTTCCTGACTGGTTCTATTATTAGGACTGTGGCAGCCTGAGGCCTTTTGGCCCTGCTGAACATCTTGAACAATTTTTTGAACAGTTTGGGTTTGGCAAAACCTATTTTGCCAAGAACATTACCCTTTAATTTTTAAAAACCATGTGCATTTTAGGGAAAATGTAACCCATATGTTCCTAATTCCTCTGTACTAAGCACATCAAAATGTTTTGTAAGAACTGCTTGATTTCCAAGAAGTCTTATGAGCCTTCCTTATAAGACCCTTTAAGCTATTTTTTTTAATAGGAAGTTACTTCTGCCAAGAATAAAGAGATTTAGACACCAACTGTTTCAAGAAACTCATGAACTAACTAGACATATTTTATGTTACTCTGGGGTATATTTACTGAATAAAATGGTAACCAAAAAACCAAAACAAAAACTGAGCTTTGAGAGAAACAAATCGAATTATCAAAATTTTAGAATATAGGTACTTTTTCTGAATCTTCATACATTGAAACACTAGGTTATAGAGTTACTATTTGACAAGAATATCTGCTTCAAAGGATTTTGTTAAAAATAAGATTGGGGGGTATTTGTTTTTTAGTTTAGAGAAGATATTCTAGAATCTTATTTGAAAATCTGTTTTTAACATCTAACAAATTAACTTTTCTCAGAGGATTTGGGAATTTTAATTCTATTGATTTTCATTTTATTATTTGTATATCTAATCTCAACAGTTAGAATAGAAAGAATGTTAACAAGCCAGAACATGTGTATATTTTTACACATATTATATACGTGTGTGTGTGTGTGTGTGTGTGTGTGTGTGTATCATCCTAGATTTTCCCGTGGGTACTGAGGTAGCTGCACTTCCTTCATTAGTCTCTCAATTAAAGTCCTACTCCTCAAACTAGCAAAATTTGGTGCTCATTCTTCCTATTCTAGACCCACAGGCTGATGTGTCAAGCACAAGTCTGTCAGTTTGAAAGGGCACCCCCAAGACTCTCCTGGGGAGAGCAAGCAACCTACCAGGCTTGTTTCTGGCTGGGTTTCTTGGATATTCTGGTGTTCTCTCTTTTCCATATTATTCTCAAACATCACCTCAGAAGGGAAAAAGAGAGCCCTTCCCAAGCCTCATGCCTGCAAGGATCCACCTCTTCAGTTTCCCCAGGTTAGAGCTCGCCTCAGATCCCCCCCATTTTGGCTGATCCTGGAGGTGAGACCTCTGCTCCCACTCGCCACGTTGCCCAAGGCTCTTGGTTCAGCCACTCTATCTTTGTCCCCACACGGCCTGGCTGCTGTGTCACAACTCCCACCTGTGAGCTGATCAAACACTCGGCACTCAGAGAAAGCCCAATAGATAGCACAAAAAGTTATTAAAAAAGGTAAAATTTTCTGCTTTGTAAGTAGCCATGTGGTCAGTGCTCAAAGGTATGAGACAACTGGATGTGTGTAGCTTGATTGTGGTCATCGTTTCACAATGTACAAGTACAGCAAATCATCACCTTGTACAACTTAAATATGTACAATTTTTATTTTTCAATTATACCTCAATAAAGCTGGGTAAAATATGAGAAGTTATATCATCTGGCTCTGTTGTGAATATAATCTGTTATACGTTGAAAGATCACTATTTATACTATCTTAGAATGTATAAATGAGAACCACAAATGAGACAAGTCATTTCCCTCTGCTCCAGGCCTCGGTTTCCTCATCTGTAAAGTGATATAAGTAGATGGAATGATTCCTAAGGTTATTTCCTGCATAGGCTTTTTAAGAACTTAGTCTTGACACATGAACCACCCAGCAATCCTGAAAATGAAGAAGTCATTGACAGTTGGTATTTGCGGCACACAGTGTTTCTTTATGTAACTATAGCCTGTTTCAGCCTTGAGTTCCTGCTGCATGCCAGGCACTTTGCTAGGATTAGAAATACAAAGAAGAGAGCAGACAGAAAGAAACAAATGGATTTTAAAGGGGCTTAGATATATAAGCATCCAAACAGCTATGACAATGTGTGATTCGAATTTTCACTGATAAAGAAGAAAAGCAGAGGCCGGAAACTCTCTGTACTTGACATGGACATATAAAAACAGGGGTCCATCATTCTCAGGGGTAGTTGGCAAGGAGGGTGTGGTGTCAGGAAAACTCTAAGAGAGCTGTTGAGAAATAAGGTTGAATATCTTAAGAAGAGGTAAAAAGAAGTTCAGAAATTATTTCAAAAGCAATGTAATGCAAATAATGTAGTTTTCTATTTTGTGCACAAAATATACTTTGTGTTCTCACTCTTTTTTTTTTACATTTCTAAAGCTAAAAAGTTTATCAGTTTTAAAAAAAATAGAAATGTACAGTGATTGAGTTTGTATTTGTTTTTTAATACCTGTCACTTTAGTTCAGGTATGTGTTTCTTTGTGATGCTTTTAAGTTCTCTACCATCCCAATATATGACAACAGCCACCCGCCCCCCCCCCCAAAAAAAGGATAAAGAGGACACATCAGAAATGTTACTGGGATAAAATTCAAAACATAGAGAATCATGGTTTCTCCAGACCTGGAATACAACCTGACACTTTCATTACGTATCTGTAAAATAGACCATTCTGGGGCTGGATGAGCACCGTGAAAAAACCACAAAATGTACTAACATAATAGCATCTTTGCAACAGGGTGAGCACGTTTTTAAAAATAAGACTCTTTAATCTGAAAGACGAGAACAAGGCTGGTCATCATCAAAGTTTTTAAATTGTGAAGTTTTAGAAGGATATTCCAATTCTGTTACATTCTATAAGGATTAAAAAATTTCATGAAATACATAATACACAATGGATGACACGTGTAAGTGTTTAACATAGTAAATGGCAGCTCCAGCCACACTTTTTTAAGTTAACCTAAAGCTTCATAGATGCACATCAGCAACATTTTTAGATTTAAATCTCAAACAGCAAAAGTATTTCCCATGAGATTCATCTATGGAAGCAGATCTGCTCTTATGACTCAGTAGGAAAATTTTAATGAATTGTTCTTAATAAAGAGCTGATGCTTCAGCACTATATAGGATCCACCAAAAACTATATATTGAAATCCACCAATTATATAGGATATGCTAATATGCCACAATAATCCCAAAATTTTATATGGGGTTGGAAATTTTTCTTCCACTGTAGCTTTTTTTTTTTTTTTTTTTTTTTTGAGGTACGCAGGCCTCTCACTGCTGTGGCCTCTCCCGTTGCAGAGCACAGGCTCCGGACGCACAGGCTCCGCGGCCATGGCTCGCGGGCCCAGCCGCTCCGCGGCATGTGGGATCCTCCGGGATCGGGGCACGAACCCGTGTCCCCTGCATCGACAGGCGGACTCTCAACCACTGTGCCACCAGGGAAGCCCCACTGTAGCTTTTGATTAGGGCATGAATGGAGAGGACGGAGAATTCTCCAGAGTGAAGCAACTGGGGTATAAATGGTCCTCTCTTACTATTGAATACTTCTTCATGCATATTGTGTCTGACCAGAAAGGGAGGAAAGAAGGAAGGAAGGAAGGAAGGAAGGAAGGAAGGAAGGAAGGAAGGAAGGAAGGAAGGAGGAAGAGAGGGAGGGAGGAAGGAAGGAGGGAGGGAGGGAGGGAAGGAGGGAGGGAGGGAGGAAGGAAGGGAGGGAGGGAGGAAGGAGGGAGGGAGGGAGGGAGGGAAGAAGGGAGGAAGAGAGGGAGGAAGGGAGGGAGGGAGGAAGGAAAGAAGGGAGGAAGAGAGGGAGGAGAGAACCAAAAGAAAAGAAAAATTCCAAGCAACTTGAATTATACCTATATTTTTA
The DNA here is from genome assembly GCF_949752795.1 of Hyperoodon ampullatus. Lineage (NCBI taxonomy): Eukaryota > Metazoa > Chordata > Mammalia > Artiodactyla > Ziphiidae > Hyperoodon > Hyperoodon ampullatus. The sequence goes on from NC_136923.1 coordinate 99,661,225, forward strand.
AAATAGGCTCATTAATCTAGCCAGCTTAAACTACAGTAATTAGAAAACTTTGTTTGAAAAACAGAAAAGATAACGAAGAACAACAACAGAATTCTAACTGCCTAAACTCCATTCTTATTTTTCATAAATCTAGGTCTTGACTGGTTTCTTTTAAAATTTACTTTCATATAATTTACCTTGATCTTTGACCTCTGGAGGAATTAAAGGTGCATGTGTTGAGGAAGGTAATGACATAAAGGTAAAAAGAATATACTTTTGGTGAATATAGGTGATACAAATGCAAATTTTTCTGGCTGATAAAACTTTCTGTGTTTTTAAAACTCAGAAACATTTACCTATAAACTATGAAATGGGCCACTTTATTTTTGAACCATCCACAGTGACTACTAGCTTTCTGTTACTAGGGAAGTATTCAGAGTCACCACAATTAAATAATTACACTTATTTAACTGTAAATCTGACATGTTTGGTCAATATTTTCTTCCTTTGTATTAAGCTATGCTGAACCAAAACCCACTTGAGCAACAGTCTATCACCAGCTCATTCCAACCCTGCAATGAAGTCTGCCTGAATTTGTGATAATAGTCATAACACAAAACAGGGTTTACTCAGTTTATGAATTGTGAATAAACAGCAGAGTTCATGAAGAAGCCAATTGTTTACCCATGTGAGGTGGATGAGTTTTTTCTAGAAGAGCAGGATTCAGTGCCCTCAAGAAGGCAATTTATTAAATGAAGCCATAAATGTGTGTTCATTTCACTGAAGAGAGTGAAGTATCATCATTAAACAATTTCTTTAGGGCACTCGGATTTCTCTAGCAGGTATTATGTAAACTTTGTTTGTACTTGTGTCCAGTCTTCCCAAGCAGTAACAGCAACATGACAATACCTATTAGACCATCCTATAATGTAATCACTTATTAATACTTAGAGGGGAACAAAGCCCTATCTGGAAGACTTAGTTTGTGACACCTACTAGGGGAAAGACACTTCAACCCAGTTCATCTGTAAACATGGAAGTTAAAATCATCTCTAAAATCCCTTTCAATCCCCAAATATGATGATTGATTCATTTTCTTCTCAATGTGTTAACTTATGTCTTCTAAGTTTTATTAAAAACATTTTTCTTGCAGTAATGCCTCGTCCCTGCTCACCCCAAATATACACATAATTACCTCAAATTAAAACAAGATTTTAAGTGTGCTGTTCTCTTTCAAAACGTATGGAAAAACCAAGGCAATGCAAAAGTTGTTTTATGACTGTGGCAAGAATCACTTAACAAATAATATCCATGCCCGAATAACATAAGTTTAGGCCAGCCATCTCATTTCTCACCTCCTCTATTTTCAACCCCAAAATAGATGATTGCTTGCTAATTTCATAAAGTATGTGTTAAAAAGTTTCTTGGACATCGGAAAAAAAGACAAAACAGAGATGTAAAGCAAAACTTGATTCTGTCTTTTAAAAAACTTGTAAATCTACTTTGGGAATTTGACTGGCTCGGCCATCAGGTATTTTGAAAAGAAAGGAGTGAAGAGGAAAGTCCCAGATCTAAAATTCGAGCCAGACTTACATCAGAGAAATTCCAATGTGACAAATTCTAAGTTATTGGTGGGAAAATGGAGGTGTATACCACGAGGAAACAACTAGTAATCCTGAGCCCCAGCCCCAAACACTGTGGGCAGCAAAGCTTGTGCTGCTCTTTTCATTCCAGTGCACTTTCCCTCCTAAATCACTGCTCTAACTACAAACCATCCAACTCACATATGACTTACTATTACGGAAAAGCATGGAGAAAAACGTGCGTCTGCTTTAGGGCTGGCTAACAGCTTCCTACCAGATCTCCAAAGCAGTTTGTCCCGTGGGTAGATTGTTCTATTATGTTTTACCAAAATGTTTTTCAAAGCTTTTCTGTTGGAAGGAAAGCCTGTCTGAGAGGATAGTCATACAGTCGAACTTCCGTATCCGAGGGTTCCGCATCTGCGGATAGAGGCCTGACCGTACTACACCATTTTACGTAAGGGGCTTGAGCATCCTTAGATTTTGGTATCCCCTGGAGGGTCCTGGAAGCAATCCCCCACAGATACGGAGGGAGGACTGTAAAAAAGAATCAGATAAAAGGGCCGTTAAGTGTTCTAGGAACCCTCTAAGCTAGCCAGGGAATAGTGGAGGGATGAGATGGACTGGAGAAAGCTAGGACAACTATCCAGCCCTCTAATTGAATTAAGTCCTGAAAACTCAAGCTGTTGAGCCAGAGGCCTAATCATTGGAGGTCAATGGACAAAGAAGTTGCTGTCTTCCAGAATGCCCTGCACACATCCTAAGTCAAGGACGTTTTGCAGCCTGGCATCCTTCCTCAGATTGGTGTGGTGTTGGCAGAGGCCATCGTAGAGACCAAGCCCTCTCAGATTATGACTTGCTGATGCTGGGCCCCGCCCTGCCCCATATTTCAATGACTTGTGCTGGGAGAAGTTGAAGATCTCACAGGATCACCCAACAAACAGAACGTGAACAGTAGCAGCCCCGGCCTTTGACCAGGGTTTAGTCTTCATACAGAATGTTCTTACCACTCTTGTCATCAGAAACGGGGTCTGATCCTTATTGGATGTCCATCCTCCCAAAGGTTAGTTAATTTATTGAGTCACCTTGGCTCATTCACTCCAAAGGTTGCTTCATCTGGGGATTATGTGTCATTCATTCAGATTCTTCTTCATTCATGATATGGCAGGATGTGGTTAAAATGGAACCTAACATTTGCCTTCTTAAAAATGGTACTTGCAGAATATAAACATCCTTTTTACTTAAGCTTCTTTCTTTAGCTTCCAAGAAGAGCTGATCATACATGAAATATGATGAATCCTTAACAATTACTAAACTCAAGCTTTATATTTATACCAACTCTGCATAAACATGCATAACAAATGTTGTATCTGTATTTGTCATAAATATATGATTAAAACATTTTCCAAGGATTGTGCAAGCTCTTCTACATAAATTACCTCACAACAAACCTAGGAGGTAATAGAAAAAATTGAGGCTTGGAGAGGTTGAACATGCCCAAAGTTGAGTAACTATTTAAACAAATTTTATAAATACACATAACTAAATAGATTACTACCATGTCGATTGAGACTAATTATATCTTCTCAAGTAGCAAGAACTTATTATTTGAATCACCAGTTTTGCTCTTATCATACACCAATCTATACTGAAAGTCATTGTTTGTATGTGTCCAGTCATACCGTCAAAGGTTGTCTGCTCTTTAAGCTTGTAGAATCTGAAGAAAGCTATGAGCAATGTCCCCAGAAAAATGCATGTATACACCAGAGTCGTCCCCACAATTTCAGAGAGTTGGAAGGCCTCCTGTGGCCTGCCTGTAGGCATGGGGATCCATTACCCTAGAGAACCATGAGCCCCAGGCTCAGAACACCTCACTCACCGCCTTACTCAACTTCCTATCTTCCACAGGCCTGTGTCTTGCACACTTTTGGTTCTCAAGAAATATGCTAACTTCGAAAGAGAAAGACACTTGCTATGGACTTTGAAAATTTTACAGTCCATGGGGCTATAAATATAGTTTACCAGAGAGCTTGTTTTTCTTTTTTATTATCATATTCTTTTTTTTTTTTTTTTTTTTTTTTTTTGCGGTACGCGGGCCTCTCACCGCTGTGGCGTCTCCCGCTGCGGAGCACAGGCTCCGGACACGCAGGCTCAGCAGCCATGGCTCACGGGCCCAGCCGCTCCGCGGCATGTGGGATCCTCCCACACCGGGGCACGAACCCGTGTCCCCTGCATCGGCAGGCGGACTCCCAACCACTGCGCCACCAGGGAAGCCCCTATCATATTCTTGAAAACATAAAACCCAGGATAGGGATAACTGTAACTTGGGCTCTCTGAGACTTGATTTTGGAGAGCACTGTGGGAATAGACCCTTCTTTATTGTACTGCTTTCTCTGACATCAAGAGCACTGATGGCTCTGGAAGATCCAGATCTGTCTACATCAATTGTTTCATGTTGTAGATATTTCGAGAGGTGTTAGAGTGGATGTTCACACTCTTTTTGAAAAGAAAAGACGCTTTCCCTAAAATTATAACATTCCACTTACTCTGTACCATCCAGGACACATTGTATGTGTTCCATTATGTCTGGCAGTTGCTGAATGAAAGAAAAGTGTACTGTCAGTTCTGGGAAGAATCTCCTTCCCTTCAGAAAGTAAGGCAAAGGAGGAGGGAATTAGGCCAATAGGAAGCATTCCTGGTACCTCTTGAGAGATCCTGGGGAGAAAGGTATCCTGGTCTGTCCACTTTGCAGGAAAAAGTATTTCAAGTCCAAGTCTTTTGGGGAACCTTTATGCAAGTGGTATTTCAGTATGTCAGTACTGGTTTCTGGTCTAGGGAATTTACTGTGAGTCCTAGAATAGATCTCAATGTAGGTCGAGCATTAAGAGCATCTAAAATCAGATTGAGAATTAGAAGACATTAGGTGAATATATGTGAAAATTTATCCAAGCTCCTGATAGAGAAGGAGTTTCTAAGGTAAGGAATAACGGAAAATACAGCGTAGAAGAAATTCAATTAATATATAAACATCAAACAACTAGATATTTTAAAAATAACTAAAACAGCAAAAAAGATACCTCCTTCATTCATTTATTTATCCATTCATTCAAAAGTACTTGCTGAGTATCTTTCACATGCCAAGCGCCATTCTGGATATTAGGGATATAGCAAATAAAGTGAGCCACTGTCAGAGATATTTATTTCTAGTTGGCAAGACAGACAATTAAATAAATAAAAATCTGTGTAATTTTCAAAATGTCAGATAATAATAAGTGCTATGAAGTACTTTGGATAAGTGATCAGAGAAGAGCTCTCTGAGGCATCAGTTTCAACAGTGACCTTAATGAAATGAGTGAACAAGCTATTTAAAATCTAAGATTTTGCTCCAGGAAGAAGGAAGTGCAAAGGCCCTGAGTAGGGAGGGAGGTTTGGTGAGTTTGAGGAACATCAAGAAAGTCAATGTGGCTAAAACTGAGTGAGCATGAAAAAGAATAAGTTTTAGGAGGCAACCGGTGGCCAGGTTATGTGGGCTTTGAAGGCCCTGGCAAGGACTTTGGTTTTTATTCTAATTGTGATGGGAAACCATGCAGGGTTTTAGACAAAGTAATGGTATAATCTATTCTTTTAAATATTACTCTGAATGAGGCACAGTAAATGCATTGCAGGGGGGCAAGGGTGAAAACAGAGACTTGTTAGGTGGCAGCTTCACTAGAGCAAGAAAAGGGCTGCAGACAGCATCACAACAAAACTAGGTGATCAAGCATCCCCCACAAACTTCAGAATATACATATGCGAGGCCAAACCAGAGACGACAGAAGAGCCAAATGTGATCAGCAGATGTGAGGAAGAAAACAGAGAAAAAACATATTTGTAAGAGCTAGAGAACCCAAAATTTGCTAAATATTTACTACTAAAAGGAAAGGACCTGACATGGAGTGAAGGACTCAGCTGGTAGATGTGAGTGTGTTGTGCAGGCTCCAATTTGCATATGAGTGCAAAATGACCAGAGGAAGGCCTGAGGATACAGAAAAATTCTAGGTTCTCAGGGCTATCAGAAATACCCAGCAAAGAACAAAACCCTGGACTGAAATAAAACTTCCTGGAATAAAAATAAATTTATTAGGTCAGAAACTAAGGGAGTAAAGAAGAAATGAAGATTCAGATACTATTGGTGGAGGAATCAGAGAGATATCAGAAAATACTGGAAAGGTGGCTATAAGGAGAGGCCATACTTGTTACTACTCTGCACCAACAACAGGATACAAAAGAAAAGAGAGGGAGCTTGAGAGCTCAAATACTAGAAAACCTAGCTTGACCCACTTCTACCCCCTGCACAGGAATCTCTTCTTTAAAGTACAGAAGACCTAAACTTGCTTCAATGTAAACAACAGAGAAGAACTGGGGGGCTTCCCTGGTGGCGCAGTGATTAAGAATCTGCCTGTCAATATAGGGGACACGGGTTCGAGCCCTGGTCTGGGAAGATCCCACATGCTGCAGAGCAACTAAGCCTGTGTACCACAACTACTGAGTCTGCGCTCTAGAGCCAGCAAGCCACAACTACTGAGCCCGCGTTCCACAACTATTGAAGCCCATGCACCTGGAGCCCATGCTCTGCAACAAGAGAAGACACCGCAATGAGAAGACTGCGCACTGCAACGAAGAGTAGCCCCCCACTCACTGCAACTAGAGAGAGCCCGCGTGCAACAATGAAGACCCAACACAGCCAATAAATAAATAAATAAATAAAAACTAAAAAAATAAATAAATAAATTATAGAAAAAGAAAAGAATTGGGACCACTCCCATTTAAATAAATACATAAATAGCTTAAAAGAAATATATATACATACACACACGCATACATATGTGTATATATATATAAGGACTCAGCAGCTAATATGTCCATAAAGCAGAGTCTTCTTATTTTATACATTAGGTTACATATCCTTATATCAGTGTACCCGAATTTTGCAAAGCAAATAAAAGGGAATTAATTAAATGGTAAAAGCTATGAAAGAACAAAATTAATTACAATCAGGAAAACTCAGAAATGTGATAGCCAAATAACAGGAAGCTGAGAGTGTGAGCAGAAAGAGCATATAAAAGAATTAGAAATAGAGAAATAAGTTCAGAAATGAAGACTCAATAGACAGTAACACAAGAGTAAACAGACAGTACCAGAAGCAATATTAAGAAAACAAAAAACAGAAAAAAGAAAAAAGGAACTTAAGATAAAAAGAAATAAACATATTAAAAATAATTTGAGAGAGATAAACATAGAAGACAAATAAGATGTAACAGAAGTATAATTGGAATCTCTGATAAAGAAAACCATAACAATGGAATGCATGAATACTAAAAACTATAATCCAAGAAAACTTTCTTATAATAAGAAACTTGAATCTACATATTGAAATGGTACCACATGTACCTAGAAATTGAATAGTCATATTTAATACAAAATAAGATACTGGAATTTCCTATCAAATTAGAAAAGATTTAATTACGATAACCATATATGATATGATGTACAGTATTTAACTTGAAATTCTTACAATTTCTAGAAAATAATTTGTCTATATGAAACAAGAGCCATAAAAGTTAATACCTTTTGAATAAATAATTCTCTCCTCATCATCAATCCTAACAAAATAGTCAGTATGTCTGTCATTGTGATAATAATGGCAAATCGTGCTGTTTTGAAGATCTGTATTGGCAGTTACCTATATCTTTGATTAATTAAAATTGCAGTCAAATAAATCATTACTTACATTGTAAAAAAAATAATCATTACATTGTAAGTAATGATAGGAGAAGGGGAAAAGATAATGAAGTTTTGGCATAGAAAATGTTGAGAATGACCCACATTGTGCAATTCTTTCAATGTATAAATAAGAAAATGAGATTTAAAGAAGATAAATAATTTGCCCAATATAACACAACTAGACTGTACAAGGCTTCAAATACTAGCTTAGTCTTCTGATTTTCAGGTCCATGTTTTGTTCTACTGCAGCGTACATAAAATTAAAGTCATTCATTTGATTTAAGACTAAATATCATAGTGTGGGAAATTAGAAAATCTTATCTCTTTATAAGATATAATCTTCACAGCCCTCACGTATAAATAATAGAACATGGTAATGTAAAATACAACTTAAAAAATAATAATAAGTCAGCCATGAGTTCAGAAAAATCTACCTGTTGTGTTCCTGGGCTCACAGCTGCCTTATAGTTGGATGTGGTCGAGTGACTGATTCCAAGCCAATGCAACGTAGTAGAAATGACCTGCACTCCTTCTAAGTTGGGCTATAAAAACCTCTCATAAAGTATGCTCTAAGAAGAAAGAAAATACTCTTAAAGCAGATAAGACAAAACTTTGTTTGCTTTTGAATCTTAGTATGACTACAGATAATGAAAGAGAAAAAAAATGAAAAAAACAAGAAACAACAAACCTATAAACAAGTCTCCACTCTCTTTTCCCCATCTGCTGGCTAGATGTCAGTGCTTTGAAAATTATATATTGAAAGCAGCAGAGCTTTGTTAGTTTGGGGGGCTAGAAGAATTTATAAAACAGAGCCCTCATCTCCTTCTGACTATTGGATTTTACATGAGCAAGAAACAAACATCTTGTTGGGTTAAGCCATTTAGATTTCAAAGTTTTTCTGATAACAGTAATTAGCATTATCTTAAATGGAAATTTCTATCAGAGGTGGTAGTAACAAAAACTATATAATAATGGCACTGCAGAAGAAAACTAAGAGACTAGTATCAGAGGCTGGAAATATGAATTCTCAAGTTAGGCAGGGGTGAATTTTTCAGTAATAGTGATACCGATGATACCTTGAAAGGCAAGCCACTCACTTTCCTAGAAGTTGGCTCTAGCAAAGAGATTGGAAAACAGAATTATATTAGCATGCATTAGATGTTACTAGCTTTATTTGGCAACCTATCAGAAGAAATGACCACAGGAAAGAATTATCCTCTGTACACATAAAAATGAAAGGGGATAAAGAAGTATCCAGAAATTTTAATCTTCAAAAAGTTGAGAATGTTATGTCAAACATTAGAGAATATGTTTTTTTTAATTGAATAATTAAGGGTCTTAAGATACAAATATGTGACAAAGTTTAACTATGTGACAAAGTTCAAGCCACGGCTGATTGCTTTAAGATAAATATCATTGAGCTGAGAAAGAAAAAACGATGATGAGAAGGAAAATAAATACACGAGATTTAAGAATTATATCTAAGAAAGAATTGTAGGTGTGGCTACTGGCATATTGAACTGACTACAAGCAAGGAGATCAAAGTCGTATTAATTTTAAAGGAAATTATATACCAAAACAACTATGAGCTAATGCTACAAATTTTGCCTGAGCATTAAAACAACTCTTCAGCCACCCAACTCATACAGGCAGGAAGTAAGCAGCAAAAACTCTACAGCCCCCAACTCCCACTACAAATGTGGCCAAGTCAGATCACGAACAAGCAAGAACTCCCCAGAGGCAGAATCAGAGGCTATGTTGACCAGTGGACGAGGAAGTTCCTCCCCAGGAGCAAAATCAAGTTCTAATCAAGGAACTTCCCTCACTGCCAGGACTTCATAACGAATGTTCAACAGGATTTCATCATGACCACAGACCAGTGACTACTGCGAATATTGCAATATTCTGTTTTCTGAATAGGGTATTTATTAGAGTTATCCTGTCCCCATTCCACCATGCATGTTGGCTACAGTGGGGGAGACAGAAAACTTACAACTAATTTGGCCATCAAATAAATAATTGGCAATCTTTGCATATTAAAAAATTAAAGCATGAATTCTTTTCCAAACATATATATATTATGGATTGCTCTAAAATATATTTTATATTTAGCTTATTCTCCAACAAACATTCAACAATTCCACTTTTTAATGCTTTGTCTAAATGATGTCTAATGTTAGGAATTTCTAACTCTTAAAATTCTACAATATTTTTACATTATCCTTAGTGTAAGGTTTTATAATCAAAGTCTTCATTGTACTACTTTAGGCTGCCTTTCTTGTCTCTGCCTGTATCTTCTCTACATACCAGCAATACTTACCAAGGACTTCCTGCTGCTACCACTACTGAATTAGCTTTATTTCCAGGCTCCATGTTATAGTATAAGAAAAAGGAGGCCTGTAGCTAAGGAAATAGCCCACTGTCTTAGTTTGGCTTCCCCCAGCAGCAGACCCTGAGACAAATATTTGAGTCTTCATAATTCACTTGGAAGGTGATCCCAGTAAGAGAATGGGGAAGTGAGATAGGGAAGGGAGTCAATAAAAGGTGTTGTTTCAAGCAAGTCGCCACTTGCCATTCCAGGGTCCTAGGAAACTGTAAGACATCCTCCAGAAATGTGCACCTCACTGCTCTCCATCCATGGATGAGGGAACTCCTCTGGGACTAGGATTGAGGACTGCCCCTTGTAGGCGGTATTTCCCCATTTCTCAGGCTACTGCATGTCCAGGCAGAGCAGACTCCACTGGCCAGAGAAAGCCTTCAGGCAAAGGAACCAGTTCCCAGCAGTTGGTAGTCAAACTGGACTATACAGAACTGGTGAGGACCAAGGTGAGGGTAACCTCATCTATACTAAGGAAAAAGTTGTTTTGTTCTGAGTTGTTTTGGAAGCTGGATACTGAGTCTATTCTGGATATAAAGCATGACATTTGTTTGCTAATATTTTGACAGTGAGAAACAACTCTTTCTTTCATCTGAATCCTTAAAGGCAAAGATAGCTGGGAATAAATCCTATGTAAATTAACCAATAATATTTCCCAAATAACACCAGGAATGCTGATGGAAAAGTAGTCTCAGATATTTTAAGCTTAGCTGCTTCTATGTGTTCTTCCCCTAACAAATTCCACAGTGAGTCAAGCAAATGTTGAACATTTAGCCTAAGTGAGAAGACTGTGGGATTTTAAGCCACCAAATTTGAGGAGTTTTTGGTCCCTGCAGCATAACGTTAACAGATATTTTATCCTCCCTCCTCTGCTGCAGGAAGCCTGCTTGTAGACTACATCAATTAGCTCTCTTGCCTGTCTGGCTTCTGCTTTAACCATTAGAGAGACCTGGCAGGAGATTAGAGGGAGGAACGAGAGTGGGAAGAGTGTATTTATTATCGCCTCACTTGCTCTCTGTGGGGTTACTTTAGACTGCCAGTTTCCCCCATGAAGATGAAGGCTCTTCTTAAGGTGGCCCCTCCGCAAGACTCTTTCTCCTTCCAGGTATTTCACCCCTTCAGGCGTAGGGGTGAAATGGGCCTTGTGTTGCTAGTCTCGGGATAACTCTCCTTGATGATTCCCCTGTATCCCACCACATCTTTGTAATTAGTCCCTTTTTTCAGTACCCCTTGCCATATTCTATTGGAATAAGCCATCCGTTTCCTGCTGGGCCACTGACAGACATTATTTTCGCTTATACTGTCTGGTTTCGTTTTTCTATCGATAAAACGTCACATTGTTAACGTAGCATTCTTCCTGAACCACTGCGGTTTCCACCACATTTAGCCTTGCCAACATCAAGGAAGAAGCTGGGAGATCTAAATTCCACTATCATCTCAACATTATTTACACAATAAAACTCTTTCCCCGGACAATAGTGCCTTTATGTCTAAGAAGCAATAGTCCATCCAAATGACAGATCTGCTCCACTTGCAACTTGGCAGTTGCTCCACTGCCAAGCCCAGCCTAGTTTAAATGCAATTCTGATTCTTTAGTGCCTTAGGGAAGTTTCCTGAAGCAAGATCTGTGATATTATTCCTTCTTCACATTACCTCCCTCAACTCTACCCAAGGTTGAGTTTATTTTAGTTTAATGTGTTGAAAGAACATCTCCATAAAAAGAATAGTTTTTGAGAACTGATTAGTAATTCCAAATACTGGATCTTGGTAAGAGATGAGGACTGACTGCTCGTAGTATGTTAAGAAATTCATTCGGTTAAGGTAAGAGGTAAACAGATTACTCACCTACTTCGAACCAGGGAAACTTTGTTTAATTCCGCACTAAGTGTTCAATGACATCACTGAAGGAAAATTATGAAAGGATCTCCAATATATACATTAAAATTTCAAGAAGGGGCAGAAACTAGTATAAATTCCAGATTATCATCTATGGAATATGTTCAAAAGCGCTATGTAACAAGCCTATATTTAAAATTATTATAAATGAAACTAATTTTGCCATTATAGGTAATTTACGTCTTATATAAATTTGACTTACCAGATCATCTTATAGAATGCCAGTCCAAGTTTGTTAGAGACAAATACACTTTTCCTCCCTCTGGAAATTACTGTTTTGTTTTTCCCTCCTGGGCATTGCTTTCTCATCCTTGAATCCTAATATTTATACAGTGTGCATAATTTAAAATCCTTTTCACATAGAGTGGTAGTTCTTAACCATTTAACAGTCCTTTGAGAATCTGATGACAATAATATAAACACGCTTCCTGGAGTTTATACATGTAGTATATGTACATGGGTCTATACATATACTACTGCATTCAATTTTAGAGGGTTCATTGATATCCTAAAATCTATCCAAGGGTGAGTAACTCCTATAATAATAGTTTAATTCTCATGACACCTATATGAGATAGGAATTGTTATTCCTCTTTTTTCAATTGAGGAAATTAAGCCACAAAGTCGTTCAACCAAGTCAGGCAGCAGGATTTGGTGTTAAACTCAGGCCTTTTGACGCTATGCCCAACACTTTTGCCTCTGTCCCATGACTGCCTCCTACTTTTGTTACTGTGAATCATCACCTATATTCCACTATAAAATATTTTAGGTAATTAAGGTACAGTAAATTTTTTCTATAAGAGTCTCAGGATTCCTAAATTTTTCCATTATGTTTTTAGATTCAGCTGAATCTCTGTATTATAAGAAGAATTTCCAGTTTATCCCATAGTGAGTTAAAAGCAAATGTCTCTGTCCAAAATGTAGATGAGATTCATTATTTAAACATCTTTTCCTTTCCTCTGTTTTCATCTCAGCATCCATGGCCAGTCCACCACCTTGGACTCTGGACCCACTGCTTTGACCTGTTGATACCCAAGTCTTGGTGTAGGGAAGAGAATGACAAGGACTCCTGACTGCTCATAAGAAGATCTGGTTCTAATCCATTTTGCCACTTAGTACATAAACTACCTTAAGCAAATCACTTGTACTCTCTGAGTAACAATTTCCTCATCTGAAAATGAGGGTGGTATGGTCCACATATATGTTGTAGGGTTACAGAAAGCACCCAACAAAATAATACTGCCTGAAAAGGTGTTTCAGAAAATTTTAAAGCATCACAAACATGTAAGTTACTGTGATTAGAGTCAGCAAAGACACCTCCATCAGAAAAACCAGAATTAACTTTTTTAAAAGTAAGAACATTGAGATTATACGTTCACAAAATTACTCACTGCAAATGTCCAGCCGTTACTATTATCTCCCACATGTTTGGCGCTGCTTTATTACATGATGGTGACCACATTGAGATGACTCATCTGGTCAGCTTTGCAAAAGAGCTGATGTCCTGGTTCCTCCACTGAACACAAGCCAACAGATGAGTCACTCAATAAACTCAGTGGCTTTGCATGCTGCAGCTATCTATCTACTGAAACTGGATGATAAATTTACTGTCTGGTATTAAATTACCACTTCGTTATAAATAATTCCAACCTAACGGTCCTTAAAATAATAACCTTTAGTAACCACTTTAAATAAAGAAGGGTCGATTGTTTATAAACAGTATATATGGTATTTTTAAAATATTGTTGTATAATTGGTGTGGTAGATTTTTCAGAATTGTTTTTAATGCAGTAGGGCTTATTTTTACCAACTTTCCTGCCTTCTGATGGTTGAGTGAATAGTAGTGCAGTATATCTTTCAACAAGTGGATCAAGTCCTTCAGAAAGTGAAGCCAATAGAATTATATCATTTGAGTACAAGACGTGCAAGGCAAATATAAACTGTTAGTAAAAACCAAATGGAGACAGGGAAGACCCTTAAACAACTGTTCTCCAGGATTATAAAATCCAGCTGGGGAAATTGGCTCAGAAAAAACTTACAAAATCATAAAATTCCTGGTACTTTATGGATCTTTTTAAAGGAGAAATTAAGCTCAAAAGCAATTGCTCAAAAAGGCCAGTTTTATGGTGGTTTGTCACCTAACCTATGACTCTAAAACAAACAATCACTGAAGTCATTTCAGTGACCTTTTTAAACATTTCAGGATCAGGTTCTCTTACGATGCAAAGCTGTAGCTATTAAAATGTCTAGGCATAAAACAACTGAGGATATAAATATCAGGCCTCAAACATGTACATACCAAAAAGTGTTACTTTATCTTTAACAATTAATTTCTTTCTTGAGCTCCCATCCAGTTCAGTGGTCAAATTCAGGGTTAACAGGTCACTGCATTATTTTTCAGTCTATGACCAGCCTGAAGGGTTTCTCTATTGACTCATTATCCCAGAGCTGGCATCTTAATTTCAGGAGGTCTACATAGTGCCACAGCATCAGCAGAGATGGGAGGATGTCTGGCTCTCAACCATCATTTTCTCTCGCCATGATCAGATGATAAGACATTGACATTTCACGTTGTTTCTGGCCAGGGGTATCTAATCACATTGCAATATACCCATTCCCACTGGGCCTTAGAAAACTAAGTCACTTTGTATCCTCAAAGTCTCTGCTAAGAGGCTTCTTCAGGTCCACCAGCTGGCACCTATGTGCCCCTCTTAAGAGGGAGTAGAGGGGAAGAATATTATATAGAATGTAATATGTTGGTATATAGAGTCTAGCAAGAATGTCTACCCTAAAGGTTCTCGCAATCCAAAGAGGGCATTAATGTAATATTTCTCTATGTTTTGCTTTACCCGTTTGAGTATGGGCTTTGGATTCAAATGGTCTGGGTCAAACCCAAGCTCCACCACTCGAAAAAGTTTTTCTTTTTACCTTGGATACCTCATCTATACAACCAATCAAACAGTGTCTTCCTCATACGGTTTTTGCAAAGATTAAAGGAGGCAATCAGAACACTGTCTGATGCATAATAATCTTTAAACAAATGATACCCATTATAGTCATTATTATAGCTCCTCCTCTCCATTCCCTCCTCCAACTTCTGCTCACAGAAATGCGTCGATATGTGTGCCTCCAGGCAAAAGATAGTAGGGCTAACACTGAGCTAAATAAGAATGGAACACCAGGCTGGTCAGCAGAAGACATTTATATAAGATCTCACCTGTTGTTCTCAACCCTGTCATTTTTGCCTATGAGTGTGTAGCATTCCTTACTGCGCTGCAAAAAATTTCCCCAAGTGCCTAGAAGATATCCTTTTAATGTGGACACGTGAGGCTAAGATTTGGATCCAGCCATTAATACCTATTTAATTTCATAACCACATGCCAGTGTTGCATATTTTAAATAAGAGAGGAGATCAGTATGAATTCTGTCAGCTTTCATCTGTTTCCTTTCCTGAAAGTATCCAATTTTAAATCCAAACAACTAGTTCTTCCAAAGTATAAGAGTGAAAAAAGAGCTCCAAAGATTAAATCAATCCAGAATCACCTCATGGGTAAATAGCCCAGTAAGTTAATTACAGGATTCTTTGTTGCTCTTTTTTTATTGTGGGTAAGAGTTCTTGATGCAATATTTTTGGTTAATTGAAGATTTTCTTTAAAACTATGCAAGACAGCCAGCAAATAGTGCATTTATGTATGTAATAGAAATGGTTGTAATATATCATTAAGGCACTCCAGGGCATGTTTTATTGGTTCATTAATACAGTACATGCCTTAGGTGTATTCAACCACTCGGGGCCTATATTAATGGACCAATAAAATGTACCCAGGAGTGCCTTAATGCTATCCTAATATGGCTAAGTTTAAATTAATTTTTTCAGGTTTATCTTTTTAAAAATCATTTTTTCCTACTTGGGAAGATAGATTCCTTTATAGGGGGAAAACGTTCACAGTGACAGAATAAGAAGAAGCAGGATAATAAAACTCTTTTGTTTCATCTATTTCCTAAAATGTTTCATCCTTTCAGATGGTGCAGTTTCTAATCTTCTGCATTCTACTTCCAGTGTTTTCCCATATTTTCCACGGAAATCAATAATCTTGTGACTAGGAGCAGAAAAGTAAGAACTATTTATTTTCGGAAGTAACAGGTCAATGTACCAGCAAATGTCCTATCTACCTATAAATCCCCTATCACCTTTCAATACTTCACCTGGTCAAAACAAATGTTTACCTTGCTTTAAGGACAACCTCTTTCATCTACCTCTTGTCACCTGTGTAATCAAGGACTCACACTTCCCCTCAAAAGGAAGATGTTCCTCCAAATCATATACATTATACTTCTCTCTCAGCTTTTCAGAAGTTCTTGAATTCTACTTTGGACCATTAAGGAATCTTCTTTTTAACAGAAATTTGGGGAAGGATGAGAAAAGTGTTTAATCCAGCCCCAAACTGGATTATAAACTTGGCCCTACCACCTACTCATTCTACGATATTGGTCTGAAAGCTTCCAGTCCCTCCTCAGCAAAATGGATAGAATAATGCCCAACTCATAGGAAGAGCATGAAGTTAAATGAGATGTCATGCAAAACACTTAGCTTAATGCCTGGCACATAGGAACCATTGGATAAGTGGTAGTTTTTGTTATTAACCTGCAAAATGCTACTGAAGACACCAAGATGAATGGCTGCTCTTGAATAGCATAATGTTTCCAAAGAAATGCTGACAATTGAGCATCCAGAGTAGCAAAAGCAGATAACCCTCCTCAACTTCTCCTTTTTCACTTTTCCTATTACCATACCCCTGAGACACATGACCTTTAAAAGATACCTGAGAAACAAACAGACTGTAGTCCTGGACTTTCTTTACCTTGATAGCTTAATTTTTCTAAAGAGTGTAGTCATCTGGGAATGTTTATCATCACCATCATAAATGCTATAAATAAGTCCTACTATGTGGGAAAACACTGTCCTTGACTCCTGGGGGCAGGGGAATAGAAAGCTTTTGTCTTCAAAGAGGTTATCTTTTAACTGGAACAACCAGATACAGGCATACCTTGTTTTATTGCACTTTTTATTAACTTTCAAAGTTATACCTCATTATAACTAACAATTGTAAGAGTCATGAACATAAGAGGGTGTCTTTCATTAATTTTTTTTTGGCCAAAATTGTGCAGAAGGAAATTACCATAAATATCTGATGATTTACTGGGAAATTTAAACAAGTACTTGAACAGTTTAAGAAAATATATACTTTGTTTAAATATTTGCCCCAACGCAAAGATGATATGACCAGGGCTGTCCCAGCAATGGCTTCCAGGGGCATGCCTTCCAAACAGCCATAGTGAGGTGAGATGGGGTGTGAAGAGTGACAAAGGCCTGCCCATCTAAGGCTACACAGGCTAAGAAAACCCAGAACATCAAGAGAAGCCCAAATCATTAAGAAGAGCAATGAGTAAAAGCTAGAGAGAACAAAATTTGAATGTGGGTGCCAAAGAGCCAAAGGCAGATCAAGGCTGGGTTACCTTGCCAAGAGCCAGAGCTGGAATTAGAGAGAAATCCAGTGATGGTCTATCAGTGCTAGTGTTGAAAATTTCAAGCAATTCTTAAAAATAGCTCGGAGCATCTGAGGTTAGACTTAATCATGCTGAGTAAAAAGATATTTTTCTAATTTTTCTTGATACTTTTTAATCTTCTTTTGCATTTATTTCTCTCATGCTTTGTAATTTTAGACACAGCCTCAAAGAGGGTTAAGTGTTAATTTCAATAACTTGCCCCAAATTCAAATTAATAGAGTTTCTATAAATACATGTCTTCAGTGTATAAGTTAAATTTTTCACTACCTGTACAAATGTTAAAAATTACATATCACCTACAAATTTTGAAGCTGACAACATATTTTAGTGATCAGCACACAATAATATCACAGGGGAAACATGTCATTCTTAACTAAAAACAATTAGATAAGAAGACAGGAATTTTACAGATTTCCATGCATATAGCTCAAACTTAATTATCCAATAAGAACTTTCAAGAAGATTTTAGTCTTGCAAATAACTATTCAAATCTATATCATAGAAACTGAAAATTTCCCCCAGTTATCTGTATAACTTAGGTTCAAAAAGTATATTTCCCACAGATGGTCTTTTACACTACCCTGAAAATAACTGTTCCAACCTTTCTGGAAGGCAATTTGGCAATTCATATTAAAAGCTTGCAAATGCCCTTTCCCTTTGACAGAGCAGTCCTGCTGTGCTGTTTGTGAATTTTTCCTAAAGAAACAGTCATGAATGTGCAGATATTTATCTACAACAACGCTTATCACATCTGTGTTAATAATAGCTGAAAACAATGAAAAAGAATGCAGAAGTACAAAATAGGAGTGTAGCTAAGTAAACTATGAAAAATCCATATAATGAAACTAATTAGCAATATGCATTGTGGAAGAACATTTAACATAGAATGATAGATTATAAAGTGAGAAAAGCAGTTGTAATGTCTGATCCTCTAAAAAAATATTGAAAGAGCAAGAGAGACTCAGTTGATTCAAAAATATTAATATTCTTTAGCTCTGGTTGTTCTCAGAATATAGTCCGAGTTCCTTAATATGACATAAAAGGTCCTATGTGATCTGGTTCCCACGGGCACTTCCAACTTCCTCTCTGCCACTTCCCTTTTCATTCACCACCCTCCACTCATTGGGCCTGTTCTGGGAACATGTTGATGGCCTTCCAGACTCAGGACCAGGGTATCTGCTGTTCCTTCCATCTAAAACCGCTGTCCCCCGCCCCCCACCTTCACCATTCCCACTCCCTTACCTTGGGTCTCCTTCAGACCTCAGATTAAAACACATTCCCCCAGCACTCCACCCCTCCCCCTAGTCTGGAATAGGTCACCCTTTTATGCATCCTCAGAGGATCCTGGACTCTGTTTTCATAGCTATGTCCGTTGTCATCATAGAGTTATTTTTGTAACTATCTGCATAATATGTTATCCCTAATAGACCACAAACTCCATAAAGGCACAAGATATGTATTGTGCATATCAGGCACCAATAAATTGCTACTAAATGGATGATAAATGGATGGGACTATGGTCATTATTTACTTTCTTCTCTATCATCTTAAGTGTCTACAGCATGCATGTATAACTTCTGTGATAGAAAACAAAAAGTTTAGTTACAAAAAAGTCTACTTAAATATCATCAGGGTTGGGAATGTAGTGGAATTCTTCAGGTTATAGTAACACTCCATTTCACTTGCTAGTATAAACTAGATCATGACTTCAAAATCATGATTTAATATCTCTGTTACATATTTTAAACTTGAATTTGACTTCATTTTTTCACTGTCATCATTAGAAACTCCTCAAAGTAAGAATATAAATACCAAGCAGGAAGTCTCTCTGTGGATGGTGAAAGGAATTTTGCCTTAAGTTAAGAAGCTACTTCTCAGATAATAAGTACTAAACTAGGAATTTTGTGGGTCAGATAAAAAAGAAGAGATACCTCTTAAATTGTGGAATTGTTCAATGGTATGTGTGAACTGATAATATCTTTCCCTCCTCCTTTCTTTCAGCCTTGACCTACGTAACAAAGAATTTGGTTTCCACAATTCAGCCAACTTGAAAATGAATTGCCAGTCTGCTACATGATCCAGTCTTAGCTCATGATTCTTTTTTGATGAGAACAGATCCCTATGTTCATACTTGTTTTAGTTTAGAGTTTTTTTCCCTTGAGTTGCTTCTCTGTTTTCAAGCACATAAAATGTATCTGAACACTTAACAACACAAGAAGTATAAGCAAGGGCTACAAAATGTTCCAGCTAAGTTTCTCTTTTGAAGTGATAACCCAGCATTGCTACACAGGGCTGACTGCATGGTAGCCTAATGGTATATTATAAAAACACTTTTCAATATTAAACAGGAAAGTAAACCTGCCAAATTTACTTTAAAATATGAAATTAATTTCCTGCCACAGTCTCGTTGCCAAAATAATTTCATTCAACATTGAAGGTTTGTAAGTTGAATCCCTTCCCCCAAATTGGAAGTTAAATGCTATGTTCCTAATTAAGCCTCAAGTTAGTATTTCTACATGAGAAAAAAAGAACAAATACAGTACTTCCTCTTCAAGTGATCTGAATTGTTCAAAATGTGTGAAAGGTTCTTGACAGTACTTTAAGTTTATTATTATTAACCTGGCAGAAAACACTGTTTCATAATCGAGTACGATTTTAATAAAATCAAATATGACTGAATTATTATAAGTGCCCCATCTTGACTTTCTTTTAATCTACCCAAATTCAGTGTTTCTGGCGGAACCACTTGAGTTCACATTAGATTTATCTCACACTATAAAAGCACAATTCATTAAACAGACTAGTCTATTTAAACTAAGGCAATTTTATCTCAGTCAATTCAATTATTTAACACTGCTTTTTTAACTCACTACTTAAAGCTTTCTTTTGACAAGTATTCCTTTAAATAAATGAGTTGTAATTTAAAGAATGAAAAAAGATCAAGTCCCCTTACAATATAGGCAATTAGCCTATAGGGAAATGTTTTTTCTGATACAAAAGTAAGTTTTATTTGAAAGTTAGACTGAATCTCAAGTACAGAAGCCATCGAGGTTATTTTTCAGCAGAAATGAACATAATGGAACTTTCTATGTGCAATTTACTTTACTTTCTTGCATTGCTTGTATTTTCATTTAAGAAAGTAACTTTTTGGTCAAGCTTACATAATTAAAGAATTGGAGTGATCAGCTGAATAATGTATTTCAAAGAAAATATAACCTGAAATAGGTAGAATCAACTTTCTCATCCCACTAAAGGATAATCTGGCTGGTGAGTTTACAAAGGTAATAAATAGTGAAATGAAAAGTTTAATAACTGCCTAGCCAAGTACTAACAAAAGCAAGTTAAGCTGGTGTGGTGAGTTCTTTTCAAAAGTTTCCCCACAAGATTTTTTGTTTAAAAATTTTATGAGACTTGAATTTCATTTAGGATTTTGGACTTGAACTACAGATTAAATGAGCTAAATAAGAAATGTTTCCATCACTGAAGGAAAAGGAAGTTAGATGTATTTGGGGCATGGTGTGCACATCAAACAGTGTTTTCATAAAGGCAATGTCATTAATTTTTCATGTGAGTTGTCCTAGAAAAATAACATGAAAAGATTCAAATGAACATGGCATACCTTGTCTGTCATTGTCCAAGAGGATTACTTTGATTTTGATATGTGATATATGGAATGAATCTCATGACTTTTAGTTGGATTTCAAGTAGCATTGTTCCTAAATGGAAATACTGAAAACATATTATTGTTACTGACATATGTTAGATAAAGAGAATTCTTGGTACTTAGCCTTTCAAATTTTTTTTTTACTTCTCCTTTCTTTTTCTATTGAGAAATAGCTTTGGATGACTTTCATTTCTGCTATAACCACTCACCATATTTTAAAAAACAACCCATTGGATCAAATGACTTCTTCTAGTATAGAATAGTGAATTAATAACTTTTATCAAAAATAATTGAATAATTATCCAGGATGAAATTCTTCATTATAATGGAATCACCTAGAAATTAAATGCTGCATGCTGAGATTAAATGCTGATACCAAAATCATTCATCTACTACATGAAAAATAGTACTAAATTTTAGTGATAGCTATGAACTTACTTTGCACCTTCTATATCCAAAAAAGAAAAAAAATAGGCAATTTTCAACCAAGTATTACAATATTTTCATAGCATATGTGTCAAATTTATTGCCACAGGTCATCTAAGAGCCAAGTTGAATATTATCCTGAATGCTTCATTTGGATGTAAATTCATGTGGATTAATTACTTAATTTAGGAGTACACAGGTAAGCCAAGATATACCTGGAGCGAAATGAAAGAAAAGTATAGACAAAAATTTCACAACAAAGTGCAGTTATAATGTGTGTGTGTTTATTTTAAAAGACCTATTTCATGCCTGCCTTTCACTTTCCCCAGTGGACATGCCTAGTGGCCCAGCCATGTCAATCTCTACCTTAAACATGTACTTTGGCCCTTGCAAGCATCACACTGACACACGGTGGCCAAGACGGAGGAAACCCAAATAAGTGGTGGGACATTATGGCTGACAAAGCCGGCTCCAGTGGATGGAAGTGCCAGAGTCAGCAGACCTGAAATGTACCTCCACTGAGAGCACCTACCCTCTCCATTTCAGTTTACCATGGAGAATAAGGACATACCTCTTTGAGCAACTTCCATTCCTATACCATCATTTCATGCTGCCAATGGTAAGGTTTCCTTTTGTAATTTTTCATGCATTTCATACATGGGATTTGTGGTTATTATCACCATCTACTTAATGTTGGACTATATGTCTTCCATCAGTTCACACTAAGCACTGGGGGTATTAGAATGAAAGAGGTCAGGTCCAGACTAAGTGTATGTAGGCAGGCAAAAAAGACATCTGTGCATCCAGACAAGATACATTTGCCAGCATTCGGTTTGGTTTACCTTCCATTGTCAAGAAGGGACAGGAGGACCAGAAATTCCCATTCTCAAGAACTTCTGGGACTTCCCACTGGGTCCAGTGGGTAAGACTCCATGCTCCCAATGCAGGGGGCTGGGGTTTGATCCCTGGTCGGGGAACTAGATCCCGCATACACGCCACAACTAGGAGCCCGCATGCCGCAATTAAAAGATCCTGTGTGCTGCAACTAAGCCCTGGTGCAGCCAAAATAAATAAATAAAATATTTTTCTAAAAAAGAACTTTTCCTGCCTTGTGGGTTTTATTTTCCTTATTATTTTTCTGTCTTCATATTTTTCTTATCGTTTTCTGTACTTCTAAAATTCATCAAGAGAAAAAATAAGATATAAAAGTAGTGTGTTTGATGGATTCAATCTACAAAAAAATATAAACCCCTCTCATAATCTAAAAATAAAAAATAGAAACTACCATATGCAATAAAATTTCCCTTAATATGTGAATTTCACCTTTTGCTCATAACTATTTGCCTTTCCTTTTATTTCTTTCACTGAAGGAAGACTTCCATAGCCATAAATTAAAATTGCTACTAGAATTTTTAAAGATTTTAGATAGTATATGGAATAGGAATGACTAAGTTGATAGGTAATTCTTTAAAAACAGCTCTATGGTCAAATCACGTTGAAAGTAACACATAAACCATCTAATCCTGGAGAGGCAGAGCATATTTTTTGCATACAAGAGGTACTGAGAAATCCCTCAGGAAAAAAAACAAAACTACTAACTTCAATTATCTCCATTTTTCCAAAGCTTTTTTTTTTTTTTTACCACAGAATCATTTTTATCATAGCATACTGGCTAACATTGTACAGAATGAGTATCCAGGACTATGCAATTTAGGAAAGCTATAAAATATCACAATTTATAGACAAGGAAACTAAGACACAAGAGGTCTTAACTGCCTCACCCTGGCCACCCAGCCATTTATTAGGAAGACTCCTACTGAAACCCCAGGGCTCCTGACTCCAGTCAAGTGGTCTTTTTCCTCACTAGAAAACATGTACAATTTTACCAAAAATAGATGCAGTTGCTTCTTCTAATATTGTTAGATATAAATTGTCAACTGTAACTGTAAACTATTTAATACCAAAACATAACCAATACCAATTGAAAGTTAAGGACTGTAAAGACCTTTGAGCCACAGCATTGGACAACAAACATCTTTTTAAAAGGTTTTTTCAACATATTTCATATTTAAAATATTACAGAAATGAATATCTTAATTATAAATACTACATATGTAAATTTGAATTTATGAGTGAATTCTCAATAGTGTATCTTATTAAACACTGTAGAACTGTTTTAAAATATCTTTAAATGCCTACTAGTTGACTAATATAGAGTATATGCCTTGTATCATAGCAAAAGCAGTTTGAATAATTCTACCTGACTCAGAATGATCTGAGATTGATGTAGTTAACGTAAGTTACACCTTAGAAACAGGATGGTAATTCCATGGGATTTGTATTTCAAAAGTTAAAGGAAAGCTCAAAGTTGGGGGTTCTAAGAAAAAAGAATAAGTATGCACAGTGCAAACCCAAGAAAAATTTCCAATTTAGACTAGAAATAGCCCTGCCATTGATATAAATGAGGATGCTCTCCTCTTCAAGGAGAAATGTCCTTTTATTCATTCATTCAATGAGCATGCATTGAGCACCCATAGTGGCAAGTCACCATGGCAGCCACTAGGAATAAAAATGAGGAGAGAGACACAGTTGACGTTCGTGGGAAGCTTAAGTTCTCTGTAGGGAGGCAGACAGGAGATAGTTGCACATTACAGTTACAATAAGTGCTATAAGGTGGTGCAGGTTGGTTGGAATAGGGCATAGGTGAGGGCCTAACTGTGAGCTCAGACCTAGACCAGGAGGTAGGGGAAGTCTTCTCAGAGAAGTTACATTTGATATGGATCCTAAGGATGATAGGAGCTTGCCAGAAGAAAAAGGGGAAGGGCGTTCAGTGTAGTTGCTGGATCCTTTGCAGGAAAGCTGGCTGAAGAAGAGAGAGCTAGGTCACTTTGCTCCAAAAAGGCTGCTAGAGAAGGCAGGACCCTGATCATGAAAGTCCAG
The DNA here is from genome assembly GCF_949752795.1 of Hyperoodon ampullatus. Classification (NCBI taxonomy): domain Eukaryota; kingdom Metazoa; phylum Chordata; class Mammalia; order Artiodactyla; family Ziphiidae; genus Hyperoodon; species Hyperoodon ampullatus. The sequence continues at coordinate 99,685,418 of NC_136923.1, forward strand.
TTTTAAAGAACAGATTAAAAAGTCCCCGTCCTGGAAATGAATTATACCTGGGCAAAAGGCCAATTGAATGGGTCCATAGTTCTGCCTATAAAATTAAGATTGGAGGGTTCAAGGGTGAGAGTGGCAGGAAGGCGAATGAGCTGCTTACAGCTCTTTAGAAGAACAATGTTTTCTGTGAGGCTTCCAAGATTCTGGCCTCTGCAGTGGGTATCTTTGGTTTCTCAGTCTCTGTAGTCTGAATGTGTATCTTCCCAGGTCTCATCATTCTTTTCATGCTTCCTGCCTACTGTTGGAGGTTAACCAACCAAGCCTACAGGGATATACCCCACCTAGTTCTGTCCATGTGAACGTACTTGGGACGGTGGCAAAGGCATCTCTATTTCCAATCCTCACATACTGAAAACAGATGAGCTTTCATTCTGTCTTTGAACTCAACTACTTCAAGATATTCAATTAACTAAATACCAAATCATCTCCATTTCAAAACTCCTTATGGAAATACCCTCAAATTCCTGGATGTTATTAAGATTAGAAGGAGAATGAAGGTTGTTTTGGTCAACAAAATGATAAGATCTCACTACCTTCTAAAGCACTAAGTATCTTTTTTCCCTCTCTTATAAAATACAGATAGGGATATGATTCCTAAACCACTTCAGTTTTCAAGATTTAGGCAAGTTTTATCATTTTCAATTAAAAATGTCTTGGAAATTATATCCCAGTTTCTAACCTAGAATATCAGTTCTTTATTCTGTGAAAAGGTATTAGACAATTAATTCTCTATTTAGGTCTCAGGCTTTTAACAAATAAGGATATTGTGTTTTTTGCAATTATAGGAAGCTCATCATTACTACATTCATCCCAATAAAAGACTTTAATCTTGAAACAGAGGCTATTCTTTATAGAAGTTTTCAGTTTTCAGCTTTCTGAGATTCTTTGAAAAGTCTGTCAAGAAATCAAGCAGTATACTTTTTATAAGTCAGCTTCAATAAGGCGCCACATATCGTAGTTCTAAGGGAAATCACATCCAGGATGTTTTATTAACTGGTAGGTGAATTCAGTAGGTGTGAGTTCCCAGCAGATGCTATGCATAAGTACAGTTGCTGATTAGCATTTCAAATAGTTATAAACGACCCATGGATGATATTTGGGAATTATGAAGAGGAGAGGATGTTTTTGTATATTTGCTTGTTGTTAATTTGAGGAGTTTCACAGGCAGAGGAAGCATAGAAAATCCAGTGTCTACTGGGTGGTCCCATAAGCAGTATGCCCTATTGTCCCCTGGAATATAGAGGTCCCTCCAAGGAAACTATTACACAAAGTGCCTTTTCAAATTTTACATATAACTGATAAAATGCAACTGCATTTTATCATATTTAATTTAATAATATCATATTTATTATCATATTTAATAACAAATAGTTATTCTTCCAAAGGCTTGTTTTTAGAATCCAAAAAGCATATTTCCAGAAAAGAAACAGTACTGTATTTGCCACTGTTAGGTTACCATGTTAGGTTTATTTAGCTCACAATACAAATAAATCTCATATTTCTTGTGTGTTCGAGTTTTCATGAAGATTGTGTAAGTTAATAGAAAGCACAGTAAGGTTTTGAGTATGGTATAATTGTCTTTCCTTTCTATGGAATCTAGGGGCTCAACAGATGTTTGTTTCATTTACTTATTCCTTGTTATTTAATAGGTGATTTGCATTCAGTGTTCTGGTAGCATATGTAGGACGTGGGGGATATTAACCAAGGAGAAAGGAGGAAAACACTGAGCGAATCCCTCAATATCTCAATGCTCCCTCTATAGACACATTATTCTCTCTCCTGCTGGTCAAATCTTCTCACAGCAGCAACCAATCCAGGCCTGCCTTAATCTCCAATTTTCCAGCCTCTCCCCTCAATCAACCCCAGCACTGCTGACCCCAGCTAGGTATCTGAAATGAAGTCATACTAACAGATGAATGTAGTTTTAAGGAAGTTTAAAATACTGAAGAGTGTGCTAATTTTTTTTTTTTTTTTTTGGTATGCGGGCCTCTCACTGTTGTGGCCTCCCGTTGCGGAGCACAGGCTCCGGACGCACAGGCTCAGCGGCCATGGCTCACAGGCCCAGCCGCTCCGCGGCATGTGGGATCTTCCCGGACCGGGGCACGAACCCGTGTCCTCTGCATCGGCAGACGGACTCTTAACCACTGCGCCACTAGGGAAGCCCGAGTGTGCTAATTTTTAAATGGAGATTGCTTGAAAGCATCATGGTCTTTCTAATTTGTTGAAATTTCTAATTTGTTCAAATTTTAAAGAAAATGTTAGAAAACAGGGGTAGGGGAAAGATATTTGACATAAAGAATCTACCACAAAGGTCCTGCCAAGAAATCTACCCTAGAGGTCAGTTTCCCTGAGCTACACCAGAATTTGACAGCCTTTTTGCTGCCTGGGCATTTAAACCTACCTCACTGTCCACAACAATTCAGGGGCCAAGATGTGACAGTAGTTTAAGGAACAGTCATGGGAGCAAGTCTCTTCTGTATTATGTCATTTATCATCCAAGGGGCTGCAGCATTAGTATTTTTGACATGATTTATAACATGAATTCAATACTTTAAAAAATACACAAGAACCTAACACTCAGGAAAAACCATAAAATCCTTAAATTTCTGTAATCTATTTTTTAACTGATAGCAAAATTTCAAGAGTGATCATGTTGTAATTAATGCAATTTAACTTCATGTATTTTATTACGAGAGAATTCCAGGTTCCTAACTAATTCTACAATATACATATGGCTACATCTACACAGTAAAATGGAAAATTAAGAACCATAGTTAGTTGCAAAATTTCTTTCTTTCTTTTTTTTTCTATTGTGTTGATAAGATGGTAAAGCGGAGAAATGTCAAAAAACAAAAAAACAGTTCCTGCTATTGCTTTTGCTATTTAGTTGATGCACTGATGAATAGGAGTAGGAGGAGAACAGAAGACTGTTTATAAATTCATCAGGTAATGGACATTTGTGTTGTTTCCAGTTTGGGACAATTATAAATAAAGCTAGGTGTGTATGTGTTTTCTTCTCTCTTGTGCTATCTTATTGTGGTTGTAATCTGCATTTTTCTAATGACAAATGGTGTTGAGCATATTTTCACGTACTTAATTGTAATCCAGATCTCCATAGCAGTGAACTATCTGTTCAAATACTAATGCTTATTTTTTAATTAGGTTCTTTATTTTCTAATTATTGAGTTATGAAAGTTCTTTATATATTCTGGAGAAGAGTATTTTTCAGTTATGTGTTTTGGAAATTTTTTCCCTTTTATGGTTTGGGTTTTCTGTGTTCTGCCTAAGAAATCTTTCCCTAATTCAAGGGCACAAAGATTTCCCCTATGTTTTCTACTTTAGTGTCTTACACAGTTCTGCAGTTCTGAGTTTTACATAAAGTGTACTTTCTATTTCAAGTTCATTTTTGTATTTGGTATGCAGCATAGGTTGAGGGTTTCCATTTTGTTTTGCTGTCTTTTTTTTTTTTCATATGGATGTCCAATTGTTCCAGTACCATATTTTAAAAATAATATTCCTTTACCATTAAATTACCTGATTAAAAATCAATTGGCCACACAGGTGTGCATCTATTTCTTTCTGTTCCATTCCATTAAGCTATATTTCTATCTATTTGTCAATACCACACTGTTTTGATTATTATAACTTTATAGTTATTCTTAAAATCAGGTAGTGAGAGTCCTCCAACACTGCTCCTTTCAAAAAAAAAGTTTTGAATATTCCATATCCTTTGCATTTTTATATATACTTTACAATCAATTTGTCAGTCTCTATATTACTGTATAATTTCTGACAAGCTGTCTAAAAAGCAGTTTGTTCCTTTCTATATAATTGATCATTTTTTCTCTGGCTTCCTTCAAGATTTTCTTTTTATCTTTGGTTATAAGCAGTTCATTAAGATCTGATGTGCGCATGTGTGTGTGTGTGTGTGTGTGTGTTCTATTTTGGATTCTTAAAGCTTCTTGGATCTGTGGTTTGATATCTTTCATTCTTTTTGGAAAATTCTTATTATTAAAAAAATTTTCAATTTTTCTCTCACTCCATTCTATCTAGAATCCAGTCAAAGATATCATAGAACATTTGATATTCTCATACAGCTCCTGGATACTTTGCTCCTTTTCTCATGCTTTTTGTCTATCTATGTGTCAGTTTAGATTATTTAAAGGAAAAATAGTTTCCTGATATTTTCCTCACTGATATCTCCCTCAGCTGTATCAATTTATTTTCTGAACTATTCAAAGGCATTATTCATGTTTGATGTTGTGTGAACACATGTGTATGTGTGTCTAATTCTAACATTTCCTTTTTATTACATTATTATAATTTCTGAATTTCTCCTTAAAATTCCCATCTGTGCATACATGTTGTCCACCTTTTCCATTAAATTCCTTAACATATTAATCATAGTTATTTTTAAATCTCTAATAGTTCTGACATCTTGATCATCTCTGAGTCTGGTTCTGTTGATTGCTTTGTCTTCCGACAAGGACTGTTTTTCCTTGCTTTCTGTGTATAGTATAATTTTTTATTTAACATTACGTGTAGAACAGTAGAGATAGTGTATAGAACAATGCAGAATAAGGTAAATATCACTTATGATATTTATTCTTTTGTCATAAATTATTTGTCATGAATAACTATTAGGTCATTAGCGTCAGCATTTGAGTCAAACCAGTCAAGAAGTGAGAAGGATTTGGGTTTTGATGTCACTATGGTTACCTTTCTTGTACCATATGTTTCACTTCTTCTAGTGGTGGACTATCATTGCCTCATGCCTAGGGTGGACTTAGGGTACCAGAGGCTTTCCTTAGAATTTCTGTGCCATCACAGTTTTCACTCATTCCTTCACATTCTCCACCATATAGTTACTCTTTCTTCACCCTTTTTCACTTCCCCTAGTGGTAGATTGCTGCTTTTTGTTACTCCATACTCTTGTAGGAAAGTGGAAAGAGTACTCTGATGTGGGGGTGCCACCCCAAAGGTGGGGTCTCCATTTGTTCAAGATCCTGACTTGAGTCTTAGGCAGGAATTTACGCTCCTTTAGAAGTAGCAAGCTCCTAATGGTATCCTTATAGGTATATACATAGTATAAGGACAAAGAAGGACAAAGAAGAGTTTCCTATCTCCCACTCATGCCACCTATGGAGTAGAGTCTGTTTTACCTTTACCTTTCAGTCAGCTCAGCTACTACCTATGTATTTGTTCTATTCTTGTCACAACTTTCCAGTCGTAGCTACCTTCACAGAATAGTCCCTAGATCTGGGACGTTTTTTAGACTATCTAGTTTTCTGACACTGTTAGAATGGTAGCAATACTTTTATTTTAAATTATGTAACTTGTATTGTAGTCTTTGTTTCGATTTTTTTCTTTTTCTTCTAATTCCTGAAATCAATCAACTCTTATTTAGTTTCATCTTTTTTATATACATTTATGTTACTAGATTTTCAGCTTCTGACTCAAGGTGTATTTTTTAAGTATCTCTAAATGCTTAGAGAATATTCATTCCAGTTTGAGATATTGTGTTACACTTTTCTGTTTTGTGGTTGTTTTTTTCAGGGGATGGGAAAATATTCAACATCTCAAATTATTTGATTCAGATTTGCTGTTTTCTTCTTACAGTGGCTTTGTATGAGTGTGATCTGCTTGTTTTTTTACTCCTACTTAATTAATGGATGGGGTTACTAGTTCAAGAGTGCCCTCTTCTGTGAGTTTAATAAAATATGGATCCTTTAATAGATAATGATAAGGAGTAGGCGAAGATATTACCATTTTTTCACTCTCTTTTCTGTGGAATCTTTAACTTATCCCCTCTTATTTACTTCTTTGCCTTCATTATAACATATCCAAAGGTACCACTTTTTATCTATATATTCGATTTCCCCTAGAAGCAATGCTTCCTCAAGGATGCTATTTCTGGTCCCATTCACATTCAAGGCCCTTTGCTGTACACAGTGCAGTAAACTACCAAATCCTAGCTCTGTGTTCTATGGATTCAAGGAGCAAACTACATTAATCACTCCATAGGTGAGGATACAATGGTATAATCCATATCACTGGAGTTAAGCTGAACCAAGTTTGAATTCCAATTGTCACATTTACTGGCTACATGACTATGAACAAAATGAAAAAATGCACCTACCTCCTAATGTTGTGGCGACAATAAAATGACATAACATAGTACAATGCCTGACACAAAACAGTTGCCCATAAAAGTAGTGAAATAGAAAAAGCTATAGTGCATTTATTACTCTTCACAACAGAATAAGATACTGTGGTCAATTGTTTAGGAAAGAGAGAGTCAAAGTATGGCATTAATGAGATTTCTTTTATACTAGTGAATTTAGCTTTGAGCAAAGAAGAGCTATAAGTAATTTCTATAATGTTCCAGAATATAGTGCTAAAACACTTCCACACCAATTCCTAAGTGTGAGTGATTTGTAACAAAGAAGGCAAGTGAAAGAATAAAAAAGAATGGCTAATTTTGTGTAAGTGCTTAGCACCTATAAAACACTCTGTCAGAAAAGGGAACTTTCTTGCACTGTTGGTGGGAAGGTAAATTGATACAGCCACTATGGAGAACAGTATGAAGGTTCCTTAAAAAGCTAAAAATAGAACTACCATATGACCCAGCAATCCCACTACTGGGCATATACCCTGATAAAACCATAATTCAAAAAGAGTCATGTACCAAAATGTTCATTGCAGCTCTATTTACAATAGCCAGGACATGGAAGCAACCTAAGTGTCCATCAACAGATGAATGGATAAAGAAGATGTGGCACATATATACAATGGAATATTACTCAGCCATAAAAAGGAATGAAACTGAGTTATTTGTAGTGAGGTGGATGGATCTAGAGACTGTCACACAGAGTGAAGTAAGTCAGAAAGAGAAAAACAAATACTGTATGCTAACACATGTATGTGGAATCTAAAAAAAGAAAAGAAAAGAAAAGAAAAAATGGTCAGAAGAACCTAGGGGCAAAACGGGAATAAAGATGCACACCTACTAGAGAATGGACTTGAGGATACGGGGAGGGGGAAGGGTAAGCTGGGACAAAGTGAGAGAGTGGCATGGACATATATACATTACCAAATGTAAAATAGATAGCTAGTGGGAAGCAGCCGCATAGCACAGGGATATCAGCTCGGTGCTTTGTGACCACCTAGAGGGGTGGGACAGAGAGGGTGGGAGGGACGGAGATGCAAGAGGGAAGAGATATGGGGACATATGTATATGTATAACTGATTCACTTTGTTATAAAGCAGAAACTAACACACCATTGTAAAGCAGTTATACTCTAATAAAGATGTTAAAAAAAAAAACACTGTGTCATGTTATCTCATTTAATATTCCCAGCAACTCTTTCAGGTAGGCCTCCTCATAATGTATCTTTTTATATTACAAACTATCACATTTACGATATGGAAAAAACAAAGCTGTCTGAAATTAAGTGAATTCCCCAAAATTTTACATTGTATGTATTAGTTTGCACGGTAATGCTAGCTGCTATAACAAGCTCTAACATTTCAGAATTTGTCAGTATTTGAGTCAGTCGACACAGCCATTAATGAATTCTTCTATCTTGTGGTTCTGCCCTCTTCTAAGGCCTCAGCGTCCTTTGTCTTCAGGAAGAGGTGGAAGAAATGGGCAACAGTGTACCCGCTTCTCAAGGTTTGGCCCAGAAGTGACATACATCAGTTCTCACATTCCATAATCTTCTATATATGCAAGGGATAGAGTGACACTGGGACTTGTACTCTGGCAGAGTACATGCTTCCCAGCCATCACTCTATGGTATGGAAACTTGTTGGACAGTTAGCCATGTCTGCCTGGAAGTGTAAAATGATAAAGTCTGTTATCTAACCAAGGTACTATGACACTAAAATATCTTTCTCCTGTACCATATTGCCTCTCAGCAGATATAAATAGCTCATCACCAGCAGAAAACAAAAAAAATCTTATTGCATACTTTCCTATATGGTCAGCTTTATTTATAAAATATGGTTCTTTGTGCACTTGGATTGAAAGAATTAATATTGTTAAAATGGACATACTACCCAAAGCAATCTACATATTTAATGTAATCTCTATCAAATTACCTATGACAATTTTCACCATACTAGAACAAATAATTCTAAAATTTATATGGAACCACAAAAGACCCAGAATTGCCAAAGCAATCCTGAAGAAAAAGAATAAAGCTGGAGTCATAACCCTCCCAGACTTGAGACAATACTACAAAGCTACAGTAACCAAAACAGCATGGTATTGGCACAAAAACAGACATATCAATCAATGGAAGAGAACGGAAAGCCCAGAAATAAATATGTACACCTTTAGTCAATCTTCAACAAAGGAGGCAGAATACACAATGGAGAAAAGACAGTCTCTTCAGCAAGTGGTGTTGGGAAAGCTGGACAGCCTCATGTAAATCAATGAAATTAGAACACTCCCTCACACCACATACAAATATAAACTCAAAATGATTTAAAAACCTAAATATAAGACATGACACCATAACATTCCTAGAAGAGAACATAGGCAAAACATTCTCTGATATAAATCATAGCAATATTTTCTTAGATCAGTCTCCCAAGGCAAAAGAAATAAAAGCAAAAATAAACAAATGGGACCTAATCAAACTTAAAAGTTTTTGCACAGCAAAGGAAATCATAAACAAAACAAAAAGACAGCCTACTGAGTGGGAGAAAATATTTGAAAATGATGCAGCTGACAAGGGCTTAATTTCCAAAATATACAAACAGATCATACAACTCAATATCAAAAAAAAAAAAAAAACAGAAACAAAAAACCCAATCAAAAAATGGGCAGAAGACCTAAATAGACATTTCTCAAAGAAGACATACAGATGGTTAACAGGCACATGAAAAGATGTTCAACATCACTAATTATTAGAGAAATGAAAATCAAAACCACAATGATGTATCTGACCATCATACCAGTCAGAATGGCAATCATAAAAAAGTCTACAAGTAATAAATTCTGGAAAAGGTGTGGAGAAAAGGGAACCCTCCCCTACACTGTTGGTGGGAATGCAATAACACTGTGGAAAACACTGTTTTCCACTGGAAAACAGTGTGGAGTCTCCTTAAAAAACTAAAAATAGTGCTACCATATGATTCTGCAATCCCATTTCTGGGCATATATCCAGAAAAGGTGAAAACTCTAATTCGAAAAGATACATGAACCCCAATGTTCATAGCAGCACTATTTATAATAGCCAAGACATGGAAGCAACCTAAATGCCCATTGACAGATGAATGGATAAAGATGTGGTATACATAGAAAATAGAATATTACTCAGCCATAAAGAAGAATGAAATATTGCCATTTGCAGCAACATGGATGGACCTAGAGAATATCATACTAAGTGAAGTAAGTCAGAGAAAGACAAATATTGTATGATATCATTTATATGTGGAATCTAAAAAATAATACAAATGAACTTATTTACAAAACAGAAACAGACTCACAGACATAGAAAACAAACTTATGGTTACCTAAGGGGAGAGATGAGGGGGGGAGGGATAAATTAGGAATATGGTATTAACAGATACACAGTACTATATATAAAATATATAAGCAATAAAGATTTACTGTATAACACAGGGAGTAATATTCAATATCTTGTGATAACCTATAATGAAAAATAATCTGAAAAAATATATATATATATATAAAACTGAGTCAATTTGCTATACACCTGAAACTAATACAATATTGTAAATCAACTATACTTCAATAAAAACATTATAGCCATCCTAGTGGGTGAAAAAAATAAAATAAAATATGGTTCTTTGTTTTCAACAAAAGGCAATAATATCACATTACTATTACCTAGCTGCACAGATTCTAATCAAAACCTAAGATATGTTAAATAAATAGCTCATTTGAGGAGAAGAACAGTACAAAAGGCATGGCACTTTTCATTATAACAGTTTACATCTTTAACGAACATGTCTCACAAAACAGATAGAGGCAAAACTTATGAAAATTAAGACTAATCAATTCTTGATTTGTTTTTGCCCCACCATCTTGATTTCTCCTTAAACCTGAACATTTAATTTGAGGTGATTTAATAAACATGCAAATAGAAGACAGAACAAAAAACACAAAAACAGTGCTTTCTATGATGTGCTAAAGTTTATTTTTAAAAATTTAATTGTGTGGGGCTTCCCTGGTGGCACAGTGGTTGAGAGTCTGCCTGCCGATGCAGGGGACATGGGTTCGTGGCCTGGTCCGGGAAGATCCCACATGCTGCGGAGCGGCTAGGCCCGTGATCCATGGCCGCTGAGCCTGCACGTCTGGAGCCTGTGCTCCACAACAGGAGAGGCCACAACAGTGAGATGCCCGTGTACCACAAAAAAAAAAAAAAAAAAAAAAAAAATTTAATTGTGGTTTATCCAATAGAAAGTGAATCTGTGAGTTATATAAACAAAGAATCTATTTTAATTTCAAATAGAAATGTGCTTATTTGCAACCAGGTTTAAAAAAAAGATAAAGCAAATTCATTCTGCTTCAGAATTCAAGATATTCATTGTCCATCTCTTTCTTCTAATTTCCCCTCTAAGCAGTAAGTTAGTGCTATGAAAAAAAGACATATTTATTTAAATGGTGCTGACACACACTGAAAAAATTTTAAACATGTTTATTTATTCATGCTTCTTCCTCAGGAAGGAAGCATGGAAGTCATGCTTCTTTCCATATAGGTTTTGAAAAATAGAGGGATTTACATAATGGTAGTGTGGGCCACTTGTGTGGTATAAATATATATATTGCTAAGTAAACATTATATACACGTAAAATATATACATAACACTAAGTCTTGCTTATACAAGAGCTAGAGTAAAGACAGTGCCTTCTGGCTTAGCTCAGAAAATGTAATTTCTATAATGAATCATGTTTTACCTTATATCCTTGATAGTCTAGACCTAGATAATAAGATGAAACTTTCACACAAAAAGGAAACTAGGAGTAGCAATAACGTCAAAAACTAAATGGACCCCAAACCAACGGATGCTAAATAGTCAAACATCACAATAAGGGTAGTGATTTTTTTATTTGTCACTCCATTTTCAACATTCATCAGAATAAGAGAGAAGCTTCCATTAGTTTTTTATGGATGGTAACTAGATCTGCTTCTTTTAACATTCCAAAGCCTGCCTGGGTATGGTAATGCTTGTCATTACTTCAAGTAGCTGTAGGGTCCTAAAAAGTCACTGTGTCTGTCTTTTGCTTATCATTCAAAAAAGGTTAATCTCTAAGCAAGGATCCCTAGTACTGTTAATCCTAGGTTTGAATTTTTTAGTCCATCAAGAAAGAAAGGGCAGGATTCAGAATGGCAGAGAAAATACCTAAAGTTTATAAAGGACAACAGAAACCATTCCCCTAAAGTAATAAATCTTCATTATAAAAAAAACAAACAAAACAAAATAAAAAAAACCTCTCACTACAAAAAAAAAAAATAGGCCCATGGTAGAATATTATTTTTACCTATCCTTTTGCACTTATTCCCCAAGGAATAACCTAGTGGTAACTCTAAAAATAATGTCTCGGTTAAGAACTGTCCAAAAAATTTCGGGAGAATGTTTTTTTTTCCTTTCTCTTCTTTTCTTTCAGCTTTCTGCCCAGAATTTGACGATTATTGGAAGCAAGATCTATGTTCACAGCAATTTATCTTTCTACATCACCAGTTTCTAGGTGATAAATATGCCATTTTCAAATTAGTGTGGCATTTGTTCAGTTAATTATATGCATTAGGAATTATTTCAACAGGAATGTAATTTTCACCACACACGCGTTAAAGCAGAAATCTTCCTTGAACACTTAACTCCGTGCATTAAATTTTATAAACATTTTCCCACAGAGTGAAAATCTTAAAAGGAACATTTTCTGGGAAGAATAATGAAAACTTTGAAGAAATAGTAAATATCATCACTCCCCCACACCCAAATGCCTAGAAACAGAATTTGATTTGAAACAGGAATCCCTGTTTCAAATCAGAGAGAAGCACCTAGAAATCCCTAGAAAAGTGCCGGTTCTTACCCTCATGTAACTTATAGCCTAAATTATGACTTTTTAAAATTTAATTTAGGTTCAAACTATATATAAAGCTATATCTTAATTGTAATATTAGCTTATCAATCCTGTACTACTTTCTATCTGTATTACAAATAACCACCAGGATTTCTGATCTTGATATATTTTTCCTTTATTTCAAATTTTTATAAGGTCTTAGTCTTTTTATACCATTTTGTCATAAGGAATGAGCCAAAGTGCTTATTAGCTTAAAAAGCAAAAGCTGACTATATCCAACTCTTCAAATCTACTTTTATTTTTGGACTCAGTTAAAATACTTCTAAAATATGCATGCATCGACTTTGAGAAAATGTAATTGTGATATTAAATTTTATTGAAATTTCTCAGGTCCTGATTTGTGTACCAGCTTGTGCTCTGAGTTCCCATGAAGCAGTGAAACGTTTAAAATACTGTCTGTGCAAATGCAAAATTTATGAATTCACACATCTCTGGTTGATTTATGTGAAATAATAATGCACTATTTAATGCTTAAACATGGCTAGGAGCAATGCTAGGCTATCAAGATGTACAATGGAATAATAGATTTATAAGACAGATAACCTTCTTGCCTAGAGAAGCTTGTTTAAAGGTGTTGTACAGATATATTAAACTACATGTAATTTTATACTAACTTAATGCTTTAGGCCTATACTGCAAGCAATAAAAGATTACAACTGTGGCATCTGCAATAATAAAATGATCTGGCTATTCAACATAAGGTATCTGAGGACTAAAAAGAGGTAAGGAACTTGTTTAAAACTTTTGTCCCTTTTCATTCATTGCTCTTTATGACATATTTTTTCTTCCTTTAATGTGGCCAACATAACTCCATGCCCCAGCAGTTCTCTTATCAAGTAACTGAGGGAAAAGATTTCTGTAAGGACAGTAATTGGACGTTTCCAGGAGGCCTGCAGGCACATTTGATTATCACCTGATTTGCTTAGAAAACTAACTAAAAACTTATTAGAATGAAATATAAGAGAAAATTATAATTGGCGGTTTTCTGGTAGTCTCTTTACTCTTTTTATTACACTATTCATGCATTTCTTTTTTAAATCAGGGAAGGAAATACTTTTCTCACCTGAGTTTTTGGATTTTTCATTATTGTAAGGTAAACACTGAGATTCATTAGCTCAACTTTTATGCTCACGTGAGTTAAAAAATATAAGTCAACTTTAGAAATTTTAAAGTGATTATTCCCATCATAAAATGCTTTGAATTTTGTAGTGAGTTGCTTTGAGTTTATCCCTCTTACACATAGTGTGCTGAATTAATGACAAAATGTCTCTCTAAAATAGAGAGATAAGCAAGGTAATAAACACATTTAAATGTCTTCATTCGTAGTGTAATTTCAACTAAATTCAACTGATATGTTCATTTATCTACATGCTGTTAACTAGAAGTTCAACAAAGTGATTTTAATAACCAATGAGTTATTCTAAAAGAAAAGAATTTTGTTTCAACTAATACAGAATTTTAATAAAAATTAAATCTCCTTCGAAAGAAGAAAAATTTTGACAAATCAAAATGTTAATGTAAGTTAGTTTACATTGATTACCAGTCTTACAAACCAAAAAAGCTAGGATAGGATGAACAAACAGTTATGAGGAAATAAAGATTAGTGTTAAATTTTCACATTCTTTTGCAAAAAGGTCCAGCTGAAATCAAATTAAAATTTAATGACGTTTTCAAAATAATCATGACAAATCTTTTTCTTTCAGCTTCCAGAATTCAATCGTTATGTCTGTGGCTACATTGCATACTTAAGACAAAGTTTTTAAAGTTTGACAGTGATATCAGTTATACTGACCTTAAAATCAGCTATATTTGTCAGGAAATGGCCCAATTGCATATTAACCATCAAATTTTCAACTCCCTTTCTGTGCAGGTAGTTTCTAAAGTGCAAAATTTCAACAGCCATTGTTAATGGCATTTCAGCAACTTTTATCCCCTATTTACACATCCAGTGAAAACACATATAATTAAGAAATATCTTAGTGCTGAAATATTATCTTATGTGGAGCACTCACTGTTGAATGATTTTCAGCATGTTCAACATTGCCCTTGGAAGATGCATAATATCTAAACAGCCAGAAAGCTAGTAACTGGTTGAAACTTGTCAAAATATGTGGTTAGTCTGAGTTGTGAGAGTGTAGTTGGTGTCCATTGTAACCAGGGTTCCTGCAAGCTGCATCTGCCTAGTTTCCTGAGGTGGGATCGACTGGAACATGATACAAAGAGATAACCTTTATAGAAATAGATACCGTTAAAAAATAAGATGGGAGAAAGGGGGCGGTGCTACTATTCCACCTTGATTGCTAAAGGAATACATATCCATAAAAACAGGAATACAAGTACAAAAGGTATGACTATCATTAGAAAATATATGAAATTTGCCAAAAGCTCTTGTCTATGTGAACATTTTGGGTTGAGAGTTGGGAAAACTCCCCTTCAGGTCTCTGCTCAAATGGCATCAATGTAAATAGCACAGCCTCTCCCCTTCCTTCTTACCTGCATTATTTTCTGTAATATCTTCTTACCCTGATTTATTTTTTGTCATAGCACTTCTAATACCTGAATTATTACATATTTATTTCTTTGTTTGTCTGACTCTTTCAACTTAAATGTAAATTATGTGAGTCCATGATATAATTTGTTCACTGCTGTATCATTACACCTAGAAGCACACCTGGCATCTGGTAGCATTTACTGAATTACCAATAATATTCATGAAACAAATGAATAATCTTTTCCACTAACTAACTCTTTAGCCCTGAACAAATCTTTCAATTCTTCTGGGTTTCAGGCTCTCCCTAATTTCTAGAATCAGGACATTGGACTAAGTAATCTCTCATATCTTTCAGATTCAAATGCCTTAAGTTTATTAAAATGCTTCAATTTAACCCTGTAGACTATCCTTTCTAAATTATAGTATGTGTCCATGAATTCATTTAGACAAATATTAATTTCCCTACATCACTGGTTACAGTTACTTTTCAGACTACAGCGGCAACACATTTCACATTTTTCCATTTTAAAAATTCAAATTTGTATTTAGTAACTTAAATTTTTTTAAAAAATGGAGTGATTGTGCCAGTTATCAATTTATTGCTTTTCTGGTCCAAATCCACCCTTCATTGCCCTGCCTTGTGGTGCTGAAGCTGGGCCTTCTAAATATTTCTTTGTCTACGGACACAACACTAAACTTTGTCAGTAGAGGGCAACAGAGGGCCTCTGCCAAAGAAAAGGGAGTGTCTCCCTCTCTATCCAGCGTGCTTTCCTCCCTTCTTGCTCCTGCAGTGTCAGCCAGCTTCTGGGACACTTGGTGGTGTTCAACTATACCTAGTAAGTTTTAGCAGCACCCCTGAAAGTAGCTTCTTAATAAGTTCAGCTGGTGTCCCAGTCAGTATCCCAGAGAGTCTGGCAGGCCCCAGGGGGCAGCTTCCAGAGGGTTCTGCTTGTGCTCCAGCTGATTTCCCAGTGAGTTTCACTAGCACCCTAGCAGGAGGTTTCCTTTTTGCCAGCCTGCAGCACCACAGCAGCAAGCTTCTCAACCGTCCAGTGGGCTACAGCACACCTTCTCCAAATGTATTCCTGCCCTGGGGACTCTGCTTTAGCCACAGCAACAGCTGCTGCCCCTCTATCTGCTATTCCCATGTTCCTTACCGTCCTCTTCACCCCTAGTAATTAATCCCTAGTTGTAATAAACTTTATTTGTTTAGATTTCTGGGTTGTTTTTATCTCCAAGCTGGACCCTGAGTGACATATTGACTTTTTAAAAAGGATATATTTAATAAAAATTAAACTACATGCTACTACCTCAAATCATGCCAACATCTATCTTTGAATCTTGGAAAGTTTTGGAAGTTCTTACAATCTTGAAACTTTTTTCTTCCTTAAAATGACAAAAAAATCCCAGAAAAGTCTAAAGACTAAAAGTATGCTTCCTTAGTTTCTAGTAGGGGATTGTTTAAAAGAGTAGGATAGATTTATTTTATGAGCAAGTAGAGAAACTGAATTTAATAAATACAGGTCTCTAGAGTCCAATTTACTTTATAACAGAGGATAAAAATTGATTCGTAAAATGCCTTCATGTAGATTATTACATACTCCTTACTCAGGGTTGCACATATGTATAAATCATCAGAGCCATATATATACAATGACAGTAGCTTAAGCAAGATTAGGCATGGGTGCTTTCTAGTTAGAATATAGTATTTCACAGACCACATGAATCTTATGGAATATTATATGGCTTAAGGTAAAACATGCAATAAATCTTCACAGAATTATGATTTTTTTCCCTCCAATTAAAAGAATTATTTAAATTGTGCAACATATATCCTTATGAATCCCCTCCCTTAACTTTCAAAAGCTAAATGTGATCCTCAACACTTGTCAACATTGTCCTTTCACTTAGCTGAAAAAGGTGATGTCATCTGACAAAAATGATATGCACGGCATCATACTCCTCAGAAGCGGTGCACATATGACCTTCATTCTTTTTGAGGAACAGTTAAAGTCAAAAAGATAAACATCAGCAGTAACTTCTGAAAAAAATAGCATTTAAAAATTTTTCCTTGATGCTATTCTTTTACGGCTACTTATTAAATATTTTTAAAGTGCTCTCCCTATGGGGGAAGAAAAACAGGGCTGTAATGGGGCATAATTCCCACACTAAACTATATCACACACTGAGGACAGGCTGGATGGGAGAATAAGAGAGGGAAATATTACAGAAGAGCAGCCTCTGCCTGAGTGTATGTAGAAGTTGTTCTTGCCTAGAAAACAGGCCAGTGAGTCGATCAGATATGTTTAACCATCAGGTGGCAGTTCCACTGACCCTCTCCCTCTATGACCTTCCTGCTATTCCAGACATCCGGTCCAAGCCTCTTGTTTTACAAGTAAAAGAACTAAATCTGTATAGGTTAAGTCCAAGGTTACATGGTTATTTGCTGGTCTGATCTTTACTGCATTGAGAACTGTAGCCCCTTCAGTTAAAATCAGTACAGAGGTACCATGGCAGGGACTGTTAGCTGTCTCCCAAAGCCCAGCATCCCCTGCCTTAAAACTGAATCCCACTTGGTAGACTGGCACATTTCTGCCCACCCTCCCTTGCAGCTAGATGTGGCCATGAGACCACTTGGCCTATGAGATGTAAATGTAAGTTTTGTATTCTACTTCCAAAAAGCAACCTTAGAGGCATAAGGCATAGTCGTCTGGCACCTTGCTATTTCCTGTTGGCTCAATTACAACTAAACACCTGCCACTTGTATAGTCATCTCTGACCCTGAAGTGATGTACTAACTATAGCTGGACAACAAGACGGAAGGAACAAGGGTCTTAGACACAGTGGAACCACTGTACCAGCCTTGGACTGCCTACCTCAGGACACCTTTGGCACAAGAAAGAAATTATCTTATTAAAGCACAAATACTCACATGCAGTCAGTCCTATTCCTAACTGGTTCAGGTAAATTCAGGTCCATGAACATTGTAACAGCTCTTCTGAGATAGGGTAACTAATCCTCACATCCCAGCAATATGTCCAACAAAATCTTAAGACCTTGCTAGTCAAACTGTGATTCACTAGCCGGCAGCGGTGGCAGCAATTAGAAGTTCCACAGAAACCCAAAATCTCAGGCCTCTCCCTACTAACCCCAAATCTGCATGTTAACAGTTTTCCTGAGTGACGAAGATGCACATTTAAGTTTGAGAAGCGCTGCTCTAAGATCACAGAGTTCTGCCAACACCAGCCATGCCAGTCAGTGTGAGCTGCTTTTGTGCACCTTGTGGGTATGAGCCATTTTATTGCAGGATCTTTCTGCTAAGATCAACTAACAATGTGGTCTCTGCCAAAATGTCCAAATTCTGTTTCAGGTATTATAGTCACTTGTAGACAGCTATCAGGTCTATGTTTTGAATTTTAAAATTATCAAAAAACAACTGTGTCTATGATTTTTCTCTGTCTCAGAAAATTTTAGGAACACAAGATGTTAATACTCAGTTTAACATGAGGAAATGCTGGTCTCTTTTTATTTTTGTCGTTGTATAACCGGCCTTTGCAGAAATGGATACATTTGATTCAGAGGCTTGTTTCTTAGTTCCAGTCTAGAGTTTTTTCCGCTCACTGTGACTAATCTGTTCAGGATGAAGACAATACAAGGGGGAGGGGGGAGGGAGAGGGATGGACTAGGAGTCTGAGGTTGGTGGATGCAAACTGTTACATACAGAATGGATAAACAACAAGGTCCTAGTGTAGAGCACAGTGAACTATATTCAATATCCTCTGATAAACCATAATGTAAAGGAATATGAAAAAATATGTCTATATGTGTATAACTGAGTCACTTTGCTGTACAGTAGAGACTGGCACAACACTGTAAATCAACTATACTTCAATAAAAAAATTTTAAAAAAAGAATTAACATGACCTGAAGAGATCAAATAAACTTGCCCACAGTCATTCAGCAAGTCAGAGGTAGAAGCTGGACTACCATGTGTCCCAGGTATCAAGATTCCCTTTCTCTGACAAAAAAAAAAAAAAAATCCATTACACCATTCTGGCCCTCCAAAGATTCTTCAAAACGTTTTTTATAGGATGAAGGCTCAAAGTTGGTATAATGTCCATCCTGAGTAACTGTAAAACGTAGGGTCCCGGGCTTCCCTGGTGGCGCAGTGGTTGAGAGTCCGCCTGCCAATGCAGGGGACACGGGTTCGTGCCCCGGTCTGGGAAGATCCCACATGCCGCGCAGCGGCTAGGCCCGTGAGCCATGGCCACTGAGCCTGCGCGTCCGGAGCCTGTGCTCCGCAACGGGAGAGGCCACAGCAATAAGAGGCCCGCGTACCGCCAAAAAAAAAAAAAAAAAAAAAATCCCCCCCCCAAAAAAACATAGGGTCCCTCTTGAAGTGCTATTTAACTGATATCTTAGCATCCATAATTATGAATAACTAGTAACTATGATCTAAAGCATAGTAAAGCTTTAGGAGGAGCATTAATAACTTTAATAAACTAAAAAGGACAGCTTCCAAAACAACTGAACATGTTCTCATATATCCTTACCCTTCTACTGACAACTCTGGGGATACTGATAGCTCTGTGTTGTCTAGTATTTTTCATGATGTTTCAAGCAGTTGTGGTTAATGACACAAGAACTCAAGTGAAAGAGACCATGGTTATAATTCAAGCTTTTCAACTACATTAAACAGAGTTACATATATTTGTTTCTTACATGTCTTTGTAGCTTTATTTTATATAATTAACATACAATAAGCTTCACATAATTAAAGTGTACACTTTGATAACTTTAATATTTGCATACACCCAGGAAACCATAACCATAATCAAGGCAGCGAACATAGCCATCACCCAAAAGATCTTCTTGTGCACATTTTTAATCCCTCCCACTTGCCCCTCCCAACTCCCTAATCTTGTCTAGAGGCATCCACCGATCTGCTTTCTGTCACTAGATTAGTTGGAATTTTCTACAACATTATGTAACTAGAATCATGCAGTATGTAACCTTATTTGTCTGGATTCTTCCACTTGGGATAATGGATTTGATATCCATCCACATTGTTTTGTGAATCAGTAGTTGATCTTTTTTATCACTGAGCAGTGTTCCATTATAAGGATGTATCACACACTGGTTATCCATTCATCTGGTGATGAGTATTTGGTTTGTTTCCAGCTCTTAGCTATTACAAATAAGTTGCTAAGAATATTCATGTAAAAGTCTGTGTGTAGAGATACACTTTCATTTTTCTTGGTGAAATATTTGGAACTTCCAGTAAGTAAATGTTTAAATTTTTAAGAAACTGCCAAACTGCTTTCCCATTTCAAACCCCACCAGTAGTATGTACACCAGAGTTGAGTTTCTCCACATCTTCACCAACCCTATTGTCAGTCTTTTTGATTAGTCATTCCAGTGGGTGTGTAGTGGTTCCTCACTGTGGTTTTAATTTACATTTCCCTAATGATTAATGATGTTGAACATCTTTTCTTATGCTTATTTGCCATCAATATATATTTTTGGTGATCTGCTCAAATATTTTGCCCATTTTATATTGGGTCATGTGCTTTATTATTATTGCATCTTGAGAGTTCTTTTCGTATTCTGGATATAAACACTTTATCACATATATGATTTACAAATATATTTTCCCAGTCCATGGCCTGTTTTTGCAATCTCTTCAAAGTATCTTGCAAATAAATGAATTTCTTAATTTTGATAAGAGCCAAGTTTTTTTCTTTTTTGGATTATGCCCTGGATGTGCTTAAGGAATCATTCCCTAACTCAAGGTCACAAAGATTTTCGTCTATGTTTACTTCCAGTTGTTTTATATTTTTTAGGTTTTACGCTTAGGTTCATGGACCATTTTGAGTTAATTTTTATATGTTGCAACATATGGGTCAATTTCTTTTTTTTGCATCCAGCATCATTTGCTGGAACTACTACTCTCTTTCCATTATATTGTCTTTGATGAAAATCATTTGACCGTGTACGTTTGAGCTTATTTCTGGCTTTTTTACTCTGTTCTCTTGATCTATTTTTCTTTGTGCCAATGCCACATTGTTTGATTAATGTAATCAGGAATACAATATCTGAAGACAGATATTGTAAGTCCTCCAAATTTGTTCTATCTTTTCATAGTTATTTTTCGCTATTCTAGATCATTTGTGTTTCCATATAAATGTAAAAATCAGCTTGTTTAGTTCTATCAAAATGCCTGCTGGGATTTTAATTAAGATTTAATTGAATCCATAGATCAATTTAAGGAAAGTGGCATCTTAAGAATATTGAGTTTCCCCAAACAAGAACATGGTTCTTAGTTTTCTCAAATCATTTAGGATTTTAAAATTTACATGAAAAATGTTTGGTAGTTTTCAGTGTATAAGACTTAAATATCTTCTGTTAAATTTAACTCTAAATATTTCATTTTGATGCTCCTTTAAATGGTATTATTTTCATTTCAATTTCCAATTGCTCAATGCAAGTATATAAAATAAAACTGAATTTGTATTATTGGCCTGCTTCCTACAACCCTGGTAAGCACACATTTTGCATCTAGTAAGTTCTCTAGTAGGTAGATTCTGGTAGGATTTTCTACACAGACAATTCTGTCATTTGTGAATGTTGATGGCACTGACTTCTTCTATTCCAATTTTGATATCATTTATCTTGTCTTGCCTTTTACATTGGCTGAAACCTCCAGTGCTATGTTGAATAGATGTGGTAAAAGGATAGTCTTACCTTGATCTTAGAAGAAAGCATTCAGACTTTTATCATCAAGGATGATGTTAGCTGTAGGTTTTTCATAGATTCCTTTCTCAGGTTGAGAAACTTCCCTTTTATTCATAATTTGCTGAAAATTGTCATCAGTAGTTAATATTTAATTTTGGCAATAGCTTTTGCAGTATTGATCAAGAGGATCTTATGTTTCATTTTGTTTTGGTCTGTTAATATGATGAATTACATTGATTTCCAAATGTTAAACCAGCCTTGCATTTCTAGGATCAACCCCACTTCATCATATTATTTTATCCTGTTGTAAAATACTAATGGATTCTATTAGGAAAATTTTGTTAATTATTTTTGCATCTATGTTTGGGGAATTACTAGTTTATAACTTTTCTCTTCTAATATTCTTTTTCTGGTTTTTGGTATGTGGGTAATTCTGCTCTCATAGAATGACCTGATAATTGATCTACCCGGTTCGATTTCTGGAAGTATTTGTGTAGACTTGGTAGTATTTCTTCTTGTAAAATTTCCTAGTGAAGCTACCTCAGCCTGGAGCTTTATTTGTGGGAATATTTTAAGCTACAAATTCAGTTTCTCTTACAGACAGAAGACTATTCTGATTATCTATTTATTCTAGCATGAATTTTGATAGTTTAGGTAGTTTAGGCATAAAGTTTTTTTGGTAGTTTAGGCATAAAGTTGTTTACAATATTCTTTCATTATCATAGGTAGAATCTATATTTGTCAGCTGTATAACTCCTGATATTGATCATTTATGTTATCTTTATGTTCTGATCAGTCTAACTAGAGGTTATCCACTTTTCTGATCTACTCAAAGAACCAGCATTTGGTCTTATTGACTTACTTTTTTATTTTACTTTACTTTTTATTTATTTTTTATTTTTTATTTTTTTCTGCCCACATACTTACAATTTCCTTACATTTGCCTACTCGGATTTTAGTTTGCACTTTTCCTAGTCTCTTAAGATAGAAGCAGAAATCAATGATTTAGACTTTTCTTCTCTTTTAATAGGAATTTATGGCTAAAAATTTTTCTCTAAGCACTACTTTAGCTATATCTCACAAATTTTGATATATTTTGTTTTCACTTTCTTCCTTTTTTTTTTTTTTTTTTTTTTTTTACTTTTTGGCCGTGCTGCAAGGCATGCAGGATCCTAGTTCCCTGACTGACCAGGGATCGAACCCATGCTCCCTGCAATGGAAGCATGGAGTCCCAACCACTGGACCACCAGGCAAGTCCCCCAGTTTCACTTTTGATATCTTCTTTAACTCATGGGATATATAGAATTATATTATTTAGTAACCAAATATTTAGCAATTTTCTAGAATTCTTTTGTCTATTGATTTCCAATTTAATTCTATTTTCAGAGAACATACTTTGTAAGAGTTGAATTCTTTTAAATTTAATGAAACTTGTTTTGTGGTCCAAAAGGCAGTCTGTTTTGATCAACATACTGCACGCACTTGAAAAGAATACGTATTTTGCTTTTGTTGGGTATAGTGTTCTGTAAATGTAAGATCAAATTGGTTGATAGTGTTGTTCAAATATCCTTTGTCCTGTGGATTTTCCATCAATCATTCTATAATTATTGAGAAGGGGTGTTGGAATTTCTGAATTTTATTTTTTTCTATTTCTTCTTGCTGTTCTATGAGTCTTTGCTCCTTTATTTTAAACTTCTGTTATTCAGTGCGTAAACATTTTGAATTGCTATGTCCTCAAAAATCTACTTTGTATGAGATTAATATAGTTATGCCAGGTTTCTTCTGATTAGTGCTACCTATGTTTTCCATCCTTTTATTTTCAATTTATTTGTTCACTGTAGGCAACATGTAAGTGGGTCTTGCTTTTTTGTAATCCAAATTGCCAATCTCACCTTTTAATATGGTGTTTACTGACTTATATGTAATGTGATAGTTTATATTCTTGAGTTTAAATTTACCATCTTGCTATTTGTTTCCTGTTTGATTCATGCTTTTGTTCTATTATTCCTATTTTTGGATTAATTGGCTTTTTAATGATTCCATTTTATCCCCTTTGTTAGCTTATCAACTGTAAATCTGTTTTGAATTTTTAATGGTTGCTTTAGAGTTTATAGTATACCTCTTTTAACTTATTACTGTCCACTTTCAAGTAATATTATAATAGTTCAGTACAATGTAAGAATCTTACAGCAGTTTGTTTCCATTTCTCCCCTCCCAGCCCTTGTACTATTTTTATCAAATGTTTTACTTCAACATATTATAAACCCCATGATACATTATTATTTTTGTTTTAAATAATCAATAGTCTTTTAAGTTAACAAAAGTAAGAAAATGTATTTTGTATTGAAACACGTATTTACTATTTTGAGTGTTTTTCACTCCTCTATGTAGATCCAGATTTTCAACAAGATCATTTCATTTTCCTTCTCCTGAAGGACTTTCTTTAGCATTTCTCAGAGTGTGGGTCTGTGGTGATCAATTCTTTTGGCTTTTTCATGTCTGAGAAAGAAAATATTTCATCTTCTTTTTTGGAAAAATATTTCCACTCTTGGTTAGAGAATTCTAAAATAATAATTTCTTCCTTTCAGTAGTAAATATGTTGCTGTACTGTCTTCTGGCTTGCATTGTTTCTTATAAGAAATACACCGCTCTTCTTAACTTTTTCCCTGTGCACATATAAGGTTCTCTTTTCTGCCTGCTTTTAAGATTTTTTTCTTTTACCACTAGTTTAAGCAGTTTTTTCTTTTTGGAGCCCTTACTTTCATGGTTCTTGCTTTAAGTTTGATGATCTTCTTGGCCATCTAGACTTATGGTTTTCATCATATCTGGACAGTTTTCAGATATAATTTCTTCAAATATTTTTTCTTTTCTTTTGGAATTTCAATTACACATAAATTAGGCTGTTTGAAGTTGCCCTACAGTGTACTGTTTCTCTGTTAAAAAAAAAAGATTTTTTCAGCCTTTGCTCTCTCTGTGTTTGATTTTGGATAATTTCTATTGCTATGTCTTCAAGTTCACTAGTCATTTCTTCTGCAATGTCCATTCCATCTTGTATATTTTTAATGTCAGATGTTGTATTTTTCATCTCTAGAAATTTGACTTCAGCCTTTTTCATATATTTCTGGCTCCACTTAACGTGATGTGTCTTCTTGAACATACTGGGTGGGCCAAAAGGTTCATTTGGTTTTTCCATAGGATGGCTCTAGTAGCTCTTAGTTGTCTTTAGCTTCATTTGAAACATTTTGTTAGATTATATGTGACAGCTGTCATATCAGCATGCATTTTAAAAAAAAGACATCAAAATTGGTGAATTTTTGTGTAGCCATTTTAATATTGAAGATGGAAGAAAAAAGCAACATTTTCGGCATATTATGCTTTATTATTTCAAGAAAGGTGAAACGCAACCGAAATGCAAAATAAGATTTGTGCAGTGTATGGAGAAGGTGCTGTGACTGATTGAACATCTCAGAAGCAGTTTGCGAAATTTCGTGTTGGAGATTTCTTGCTGGACAATGCTCCATGGTCCGGTAGACCAGCTGAAGTTGATAGTGATCAAATCAAGACATTGAGAACAATCAACGTTATACCACACGGGAGATAGACGACATACTCAGAATATCCAAATCAAGCGTTGAAAATCATTTGCACCAGCTTGGTTATGTGAATCGCTTTGATGTTTGGGTTCCACATAAGTTAAGTGAAGAAAAACCTTCTTGACCATATTTCCACATGCAATTCTCTACTGAAACATAATGAAAACGTTCCATTTTTAAAACCAATTGTGACGGACAATGAAAAGTGTATACTGTACAATAATGTGGAACAGAAGAGATCGTGGGGCAAGCGAAATGAACCACCACCAACCACACCAAAGGCCGGTTTTCATTCAAAGAAGGTGATGTTGTGTATATGGTGGGATTGGAAGGAAGCCCTCTATTATGAGCTCCTTCCGGAAAACCAAACGATTAATTCCAACAAGTGCTGTTCCCAATTAGACCAAGTGAAAGCAGCACTTGACGAAAAGCACCCAGAATTAGTCAACAGAAAACACATAATCTTCCATCAGGATAACGCAAGACCGCATGTTTCTTTGATGACCAGACAAAAACTGTTACAGCTTGGCTGGGAAGTTCTGATTCATACACCATATTCACCAGACATCACATCTTCGGATTTCCATTTATTTCGGTCTTTACAAAATTCCCTTAATGGAAAAAATTTTCAATTCCCTGGAAGACTGTAAAAGACACCTGGAACAGTTCTTTGCTCAAAAAGATAAAAAGTTTTGGGAAGATGGAATTATGAAGTTGCCTGAAAAATGGCAGAAGGTAGTGTAACAAAAGGGTGAATACATTGTTCAATAAAGTTCTTGGTGAAAATGAAAAATGTCTCTTTTATTTTTACTTAAAAAACTGAAGGCATTTTTTGGCCCCCTGAATAAGAAATATAGGTATAATAACATTCAATGTCGACGTCTACTAATTCTATCATTTGTATAATTCCTTGTTCTGTTTCTATTGATTGATTTTTCTCCTCATGGGTCATATTCTACTGCTATTTGCATGTTTTTTTTTTTTTTAACTGGATGCCAGATATAAATTTTACTTTGTTGGGTGTTGGATATTTTATATTCCTATAAATATCTTGAGCTTTATTTTGGAGTGCAATTAGGCTATCTGGAGTCAGTTTGATCCTTTTGAGGCATGCTTTTAAGCCTTGTAAGAAGATTTGAGCAGCATTTATTTTAAGACTAATTTTTCCTACTACAGAGGCAATATACTTCGGAGCACTCTATTTGATGTTCCATCAACTACAGATCTTTTTTCCCCACTCTGGATGGTGGGAACTGGTACTATTATTGGTCCTGTGTAAGTGCTGGAGATTGTTGCCTCTAATTCTTTCAATTGGTTCTTTCTCTGGCTGCAGATAGTTTCTTCACATGGATGCATGCAGTTGCAGACTGGAGAGAAAACCTGTGCAGAGCTCTGCATCTTTCTCTCTGCAGCTCTCTCTACTCTGGGAGTCTTCTCTGCTAACTCTAGCTGCTATTGCTTCCTCATACCCCCAACTGTGACACTTCAACTCAGAGAGCTCCAAGTTCAATTAGCTCTGCTTGGGTTCTCCCTCCCTGAGTTGTGACCTGAAAACTCTAAGTAGTAAACCATGGTAATTGTAAGACTTCTTTTCACCCTTCTTTCAGGAATCATTGTTCTGCTCTGCTTTATGTCCAATGTCTGAGATTGTCCACTCATATATTTTGTCCGGGTTGTTCCCCCAGGTGAGTTAGGAAGTTTTTTCAGGTGAGAAGTCTCTGTTACTACATCTCAGCCAGAAGTAAATCTCTGATTTTAATATCTCTCTCATGTAAAGAGAACATATAGTTAGAGTTGAATATGACTTACACTACAGTTATTTAATCTCTCAAGTTTTATTTCTTCATCTCCAAAAAAAGTAGGTAAGAATTAAACAAGGTAATATGTATAAAGTACTTATCATAGTTCAAAACAATAAATGCTAGAAATTACTTCCAAAACTGGAGGACTCTTTCAAGGTATCAGAAACAAAGTTCAATATCAAATAATAAATTAATAAAAATTATCAAGGATGCTTATGAACACATTTTTGCTACTTTTGGTGCATGTTTTATAGACTTACCTATTATTCCTTGTTGTGACCTAAAATCTCTTTGTACTTCAGAAACAGTAACTTACTATTCTGTTTTGTACTTGGTCCAGAACTTGTAGGATTTCACCAGCTGTGGAGAGGACTGATGTTTTTACACTTGCTTTTTTGAGTTTTCTCACTCTTTCCCTTTGAAAATGGTAATGACATTAGTATCTTAAAGATCCAGCATGATTTCTCTAGAATGCTGCATATGAAGGGGAAGTCTATTCCCAACCCTAGACATCTATTCTCCATCCTAATTAAAATTCCCATCAACTGTGACAGCAGACTTTTTGCTTATGCTCTAGCTACCAACTTCTTGGGGGCAGAGTTCACTTTATCAAATTTTGACAAACAGTTATGGCAAATGGAAAATGTTGAGAATTTATATTTAGTAGTTTCAAAAGCAGTAAATTTTACTACCTTTGAAGCTTTCATTTATTCAAAGTGGCTTGTCAGAATATTTGTTATATCTTTTAAAAATTAATATGCTGCTGTCTTGTTACATCTGAAAATATGCCAAGTCCTTTGTGATTAAGAATTTTTTATTTTTGACTTAGTGAATAATTCTTAACTCAGAGGAAAAGGAGGAAACAGCTGTGATCCTGACAGCTAACAGCTGATTTAGAAGCTGAAAGTATTTTGGAAGAAAGTTTCTTTATGGAAAAAAATGCCATCAAGATGTCAACAGCAAAGAATACTAATTATTAGGGCTGGAGTACTTTTGTGTCTTAGTAAATAATGGAAAACTTAAATGCGGAAACCTCCTCAAGATATCATTCAATTGGAGAGTTCATGTTTTGAGTTTTTTTAAATGGCAATCAATGTGGAGTTGTTGGGTGGTCATGGTGGTTGATGATGATGTCCTCTTTTTCTCTACGTTTAAACATTTAGTGTTTTATTAGAACAGTGGTTTATACTCTTCTTATTAAATTCAATGGCACAAGGCTTGTTGTCAGTGCTTTCTTTTGTGGGCAACTTTTCTGTAACATTCAGTCAAATCCTCTTAAATTCCTCAGATATTCAGTCTCACCTTCTGGAAACTTGCCACGGTTATGAAATTTAACTCCAGAAGAATTGTGATAAAATAGAGACTGAGGTATAATTATAGTAATATCTAGGAAGAATTGTTGGTAGAAGGTAAATCCTAACATAAAGTTTAAAGCCTTCAATTTAATTTTACCACAATTTAAGTAATTTAAAGACAAATAATTGAGAGAAGATTTTGGTTAATGGTGTCATTAATTAAAGCCAATTTTATGAAACATCTCATATAATGAAATAAAATAGAAATTTAAGACTATTATGACCCTGGAAAAGTTTTAACATTATATTTTCTATTTCTAAATTTTTCTAAGACAAGCATAAATTTTTAGTGATTAAATCAACTGGAATAACTACCATAATGATAACAATAATAATAATGTATTAAGAAGCCTATGAATATTTTTGTAAGAAGAGAAACATTTCCTATAAAATTTAATGATACATATCAGATGTGTTTTCATTTAGTGAGATTATGTATCATTTTAAGATACAGTGCCTCTAATCAGACTGAAGCTAACAAATCCATATAAATGAATTAGTGTTCTTGCCTTCACTAAGTCATTGGGCAAGAATCTTTGGGCAAGAAAAAGAAACATACATGTCAATTCAAATAGATAATTACAGAGAGTGTATTGCAAAAATACAAGTGGACTTTTATAATTTACTAACATAGATATATGTTAATAAATTATACAATTATATATGCATATTTTTAACCAACCAAAGTCTATAAGATGAGAACTAATTATTAAACAATATATAAACTTTGCTACCCCTATAAAAGCTGGAAGAAATGTATTTTGATAATTATAAACAGTCTGTAGTGAGTTTTAGGACTTGACCATTTTCTAACTTCAAGTTAGAATATGAACTAAGTCTTTCAAATAGGTCTTCAATGGATGTTGTAGTAAAGTTGGGTGAGCAACTGGGAACAACACAAGAATCATATGTGCCTGGATCCAGGAGAATTCAATAGGCGAGCATAGAATCCCCAAGCCTTCTCACACACACTGGAGCTCTCCTAGATACCTACTGTATCTTTTCCTTAAAAGGTTGTCTCTGGGTTAGAAGAACCTGTGGAGAAATGCCAACTCACTCCAATTCAGCATTTACCATGTGCTGTGATGAATTTTTGTTCCCTTTATGATTATGCTGCTGGTGAGTTCTCAAGGCAGGCAGCTCAATATGAACTTCAGGTGACCATAAAATGAGGGTGCAAACTGGAGGCCCATGGGCTGAATCTAGATGACAGAGGTTGGCTAGAACTGCGTTCTTTGAAAAACATAAACTGGCATGCCTTTGTGGGAGGAACCCCGTTCCTCTTCTCCATAGCCTCTCCCACACTCTGTTGTCTCCCATGAACATACATGTGCCCTGCTCAGCCCTGCAGAAAAAACGCTGCTCTACTGGCTCTATTGCCATCTCATCATCCCCTTAGTATGTTATCACATAGATGCCATATTGGCCCTTCTGCTCTTCATGTCTCATAGTCCCATGGCTGCAGTCTTGAAATTTCTAAATATCTAAACCTAATTTTCAATCTCCATTGCTCAGCAAGGCCTCTCTGACACTCCCTTGTCTACATCCTTCAGCTCAAAGCTCCCTATCTCAGTCTTGTTGGTAATATAGTAAATGGCTCTACCAAGAATGTCATGTCCTAATCAAGGGTCTAATCACTTCTTTGAACTGTATCTTTACCATTCTCCATCTCCTCTTTTAAGCTTCTAGTGTAACTTTCTCATGCTCTATGTTAATATAATTTATTCAATTTTATTAAAGGCAGAATCCCTAAGCTAAACAATGAATGCAAAGAAAGAAGGCAAAGAAGAAGAGGAAGGGAGAAAGAAGAAAAGAAGCAAGTGGAGAAGTTAGGGAGAGAGAGAAATAAAGTCAAATCTCCTGTACTGTATTAGATTGTTTTCTCTCCTATGGATCTGTTTACTTTTTTTACTCACAGAATTTTTAGAAATGGAATTTTAAAGAACTAGTCCAATTCTTTACTATATATATGTAGAAACTTCACCAAAATCATACAATTGATGGCAGATTTGAGACTGACCTTTTTATTATTACACCACTGTTTTCTTCCTATTACGGGTGTATTCTCAGAAGAAAACCACCTGAGTTATATATACTCAAGGTTTGTGATACAGATGTTTTGCTTAACTATTTAAGCATTATAAATATATTACTTAACAAGGTTGCTTAAGAAACCATTTTGTTTTATTCAACAGTATCAATTAAGCTTCTGATGATAGTAAACTCAAAAATTCAAACTTAATCAGGAAGAGCATCTTTTTCATGCAAGTAAAGCTTTTGCCAGGGGAATTCTGAGTGAACTTACGGACACAGAATATCTGTTTCTCAAGATTTATAGTTATTTAATAGCACAACTGTAGAAGACCTTCAGAATTCCCTTTGCTTTCCTAAATTCTAAGATGCAATAGAAAATAAGAAATACAGTGTTTCCATCTTTAAAGGAAGCAAAGCAACTTAGTGTAATATTTTATATTTCTGGTTTGATACTTTTTAGAAATATTTTTATATAAACTATTTCTAGAACTAAAATGGAGAGAAAATTAGGCTTTTTTGCAAGATGTACAACCTTAAAATGAAAAGAGAAGGGTAGCTGTAAAGGGTGTTCCCCTGCTTCATGCTTACTTTATAATTAAGTAAGGTGAACCTCAAACAGAAGCTTTAGAACAAAACACACACACACACACACTCACGCACACACCTGACATAAACTACTGCATTCCATTGTCATCAAAAATGTAAAGCTTAGCTGTCCCGAGGGCAAGGAGAATGAGCTTCTCAGCTACTCATCTGGGTTTCAGTATGGCATCTTGACAAGTGGATAATCTTTAGTACACAAAACAGCTCCACAAGTAAAAACCAGTTCAAAGACGTCCTTTGCAGAAAGTCAGTTCACTATTTTGACACAAGCATTATTTAAGCACTGGATTAGAGTCTAAATTTGTGAAAGACGTTACAGTAAAATGTTTCTGCCCTTCTTTTCTGGGATTTCTTTGTTTTTGGTGCTTTAATCAAATTAATTACATTTAAAAATAGTTGTCATGATTTTGAAGTATTACTGTCTGTCCTTCTTGCAATGTTAAACAGCATTACTGTATTTTCAAGGGTTAAGCATATTCCATCCACAAAAAGGTAACAAGGAATGTGTGAATATTGCTTGAACCAAAAAGGTTATAAAAGATGTTGTTATTGTGCCCATGTTTAGTTATTTTTAGTAAAAAATTTAAGCAGCTCCAACTGAAGTCACGGTAACACATTGAGGATTGCATGCTTTATGATGATTCTGGCTTTGTTGGGCTATTAAAGCAATAGGCTGTCTGTCATCACACTGAATTCCTTTTTTGTTCAAATTTCTTCCTGCTCAATATGGCTTTATGTGCTTTTTGAAATACAGATCTATTTTATCATTTCTAAATCATTTTCTAGCTTCCCAAATTTACCTAAAAAATTGCTTACTTCTAAATTAAGATGCTTTTGTTATTCAAGATATTTCATACATATATATATGTATGTCCATGATTATATGATTTTTTGATTTTCTAATATGTCAGTTTAATATATAGTAAAGAGATTAATGTTAATTCCAGGTGCCCATTTTTTTTTGTTTGTTTCATGCATTTTCATATTACAGTCGTCCCTAGGTATCCAAGGGGGACTGGTTCCAGGACCCCTTTTGAATGCCAAAATCCTCAGACGCTCAAGTCCCTTATATAAAATGGTGTAGTACTTGAATATAACCTATGCACATCCTCCAATATGTTTTAAATCATCTCCAGATTACTTACAATACCTAATATAATGTAAATGCTATGTAAATAGTTGCCAGTGCGTGGAAAATTCAAGTTCTGCTTTTTGGAAATTTCTGGAAATTTTTTTCGAATATTTTCCATCTGTGATTGGTTGAATCTGTGGCTAGGGAACAGTTGAGGCCCATCAATACAGAGGGCCAACTATACTTGTTTATGTAATAGTTGTGCCTCTGGTTTTGTTCCCCTTTAATTTATCCATCATTTTCTCTATCACAGAAGGACTAGGAAGCTGTCTGCCTGAACTAAGCATTATGTTTTGGGGAGGGTGGTAACTTTGTGATGTGCTGTTCCTCAATCCCACCAAGTAGTTTTGAATTAGACAAAAATGCATTGATATTTACTATACTCAAGTTGATTAATATGATTTTACATTTCTTGATATCGAAATTATATTTTGAAGCACCATTTCTGTTTTAGGCTAATATTCAGTTTAACATCAGTTGAGGTAAAAAGACTCAGAAAACTGAGTGGAAAAGTGGCTGCCAGGGTCTGAGGAGGTGGGGGGGAATAAGAAGAGTTTAGTAAAAGGGCACAAATATTCTCTTATAAAAGGAATAAGGCCTGAGAATCTAACGTACAACACGGTGAGGATATTTGACATCATAAAGTTGACAGCATCACAAATGCCTAGGAATTTGAAAGAAATGTAAATTCTTGGGCCTTTCCTCAGACCTAAAAGACTTAGAAACCCTGTGGTTGGGTCCCCCAGTCTACATTTCATCACAAGGCTTCCAGGTGATTCTGATGCCTGCTAAGTTTTTAGAAAAACTGCCTTAAGGAGAAAATATATTTTGCTCCCTAAAGAGAATTGGTTTATAAAAATAAATCAGTGTGAAAATGAGAATGTACCTTCTAAAAGAATCAAAAAGTTCAGTTTAAGTCTTCTAGTTTTAGTCTGCAGACTCCTTTCAAACAGAAAAGAAAAAATGGCATTATTAAACTTTCACTACTCTTTGCTTTAGTTGTAGTATCCTAATTAAAGTTACCGTGAACAAACCCAGAGCATCATTATACAATTTTTTTTTCTTAATTAGTGTTTCTAAAATCCATTCCAACACTATTGCCCACTTAAGTGGACAAACACTACACAAACGACGTCCTGACACAATTAACAACTTGGTACATTGTACAAACTCTAAATTCACCAACACTGTCTAGGAGCAGGGAAGCAGTCACCACTCCAGTCCTGAAGTGGTGTTGCAGAGTATGGGACTTAAAATTTAGCAGTAGTTTCTTCTTTTCCCTAATGCTGGTTACAAACCACTCTGTACAGCAAACCACCCTGAAACTTTTTGGCTTAAAGCCAAAAACAATAAGCATATATTTTGCTCACAAATCAGTGATCTGAGCAAGGCTCAGGAGAGACAGCTTATCTCTGTTCCATCCAGTGAGAGCTGGGGCAGCTGGACTGCGGTCGGAGAGGAATATCAAAGTTTTGGGCCATCTTTAATGTACTTCAAATTGTTTATTCACTTAAAATGAGTATAGATTTTGAGCTAATGACATTTTGAGGCTTCTTTGGGTATATGTTTTTCTTTTAGGCTCTTTATAAAAGTATTCCTAATTTGGAAGTTAAATCAGAGTGAAAAGAAAAAATAGAAAAATCAAATATACTCAAGAATAAGAAATAGTAAAGAAACTGAATAATAGCATCACCCTCCTAAAACTGGGTCTGTCACTGAACAAAGAGTGAACAACAAATTCAGGATGAATCATCTGGTAAACCTATTTTTGTAAGGTCTAACTGAATACAATGTATCATGAGGCAAGTGGATCAAATTTTTAGCATTTTGTTGTCATAGTGAAAGTGTGAGATGTACAAACACAGGTAATATCAACTCAAAAAAAAAAAAGAAACGCGTGCAATAATCAACACAGAAATATGTAAATTCATATGTTTACTCAATAATGGGTGCTTAATTTGTATTTTTTAATTGAATTATCCAGAAAATTTTTCCTCAATTCTCTACTCCATCTAACCTTTGGAATATAAACTAATTCAGGGAAACATATTAGATGAACTTCAAGTGTTACCAAATATATCAGATATAGAGCAACAACAGAACAGTAAAAGAGATCAATTTAAGGGAGTGATTCCTTCCTAATTCCAAAGATATTTCTTTCAACTTACAGTAATAGAAATAATATTTGAGGTAAAAAAATATCATCCTATGTTGCCATGGGCTTGCATTTAATTGTGTAGAGCAATTAAGAAATATTAATACTCTTACATCAAAGGGAAAAGTTTACACCCAAACAGTAAGATGCATCTTCCAATTGTTTTGTTATTGATCTGCAAATCCACTGGTAAAACTTGGACTTAAAGCAGAGATTGACCATGAAATGGAAAGCATTCACTAAATTTCACAAACACACAGAGTCTAAGACAAACCAAAAATTTCAAGGAGTAAATGAATGAAGAGAATATACATTACTGATAATTTTACAAAGTGGCATTTAAGAGATATACATTATTTTAACTATTGAATTGTTGAGTGGTAATTAATTTGAAGTAAAAAAGTTGATTGGAATTATTACAAATATACTTCAGAAGCAGTCAGCTGCTTCCCTCTTCTGGCCAAATGTGGAGGGAAATTTGATTTTTACTATTGAATCTGAATAGAATTGTCTTCACAATCAACTCTAAGATTGGGTCTTGCACAATGAAAATTTACTATACTTTCTATCAGCATGATAAAAGGCAATATAATTCAGAAATAATAGGTTAAAATATCTAGGAATTATTTTGTAGGAGAGGCCATTGAGCTTTCCATCTGTAAGAATTTTTGTGGTGTATAAGTGATTTAAATGTGTTTGCCAAACAGCCTCCTGAATAAGAAACAAAGGGTTTCATTGCTCTGAGGTCACTTGGGGTTAATATATTTTGATTGTCAACTGAAATTATTCATAGAAAGTGGAATGAGCATTGCTGGTCCTTACAAGGAAGAATGAGAAATTACAAAGATAAACTCTAGAGATTTCTACCACAGGTTCTAGAATGAAATGCAATTACTCTTCACGATCTTGCTAAGCCTTACAAGTATTATGAAGGGAACTACAAGATTAAATCATCAAATTTACAAACTGAACAATATTTTCCTTAATTGGGATAATTTAAATAATTTAAGCCTCCCTTTAGGTCCTTATATTTTGGACAAAAATAAAATTATATTACTGAAAATTTGAAGAGAAAATAAACTCTCAAAAAAATGCCCTTATAAAATGTTCTTTGCCTAACTTATAAATTTGTGTGCATAATAGCCATCTTATAGACTCCATATTTCATTCAAAAGAATAAAGCCTAGAATAATAAATCTATTAAGATTTGTAGACACACGTGCTTTGAAATATTGATAACAAATATAAAGCAGCCAAAGGAACTGAACAGCCTGATTTGATGATATATGAAGGCAAACAATAACTGAAATTCAAATACTTCTATTTCATATTTACTTTTCTAAAATTAAAAAGCTCTCAGTCAGAATGAGCAAAGAGATGATTAAAAAACCAACAAAGATGAAATTGCACTGGTATTCAAGGGTTAATAACATGGAATCCAATATATATGTTACCCTCATTACATTTTATAAACTTAAATACTCAAGTTTTCAAAATACTCCTAAAAACATGGCACTTCTCAGTTTTTTCTGAAAACCCAAGACAGTTGATGACAAAATAAGTTGCCACTAGATAAGAAAAGGATTTTGTACAATTAGGAAAAGGGCAACCTTTTCTTTTCCTTAATTATATAAAATGCATTTAGAAAAATCATTATGAGAAACCATCACCATCACTGCATAAATCCACAGTGACCAGGAGGTGAATGGCGCTCCTGCAGGTCCACTATGCACAGCCTGACTGTATGCGGAAGCCCTGTGCCAACCATGCCCATATCCGAAAATGCATTAGCAGATCCTTATGTAGAACCTGCAAAGTGACGGTTGAAAACTTAGATGAAAAAGTCTAAAACATTCAAGAAACTGGGTTAAATCTGAACTGAGAGAGAGGTTTTCCTGGAGAAAGCTGTGTTGTGTCCTTGCCCAAAGGGAAGAAATGAAGTGTGCTTGCTCTGTACTGTAGAGCCAGGGAAGAGACCTATCGTGCAGCCATTCGGAGATTAGGGGGCACAGTGAGCTCGTGCCTGATGGAAGCCTGAGAAATCTAAAAAGTGAGAATCAGTGACTGGTTATCTACTCTGAGGATGGACAATAGAAATGTTCCACTGGGAATAGCCTGACGTCCCAGGATATGTCTGGTCAAAGGGCACATGAGGTTTTTCCCATGGACCAGATGAGGCCCACTGAAGAAACAGAGCCAGGCTAGCGATGTCTTAGGTTTACCTAAGTAAATCCTCCTAGAGGGGAGAGTGGAAAGATCCTGGAGGCTAATTCTCCTAACAAAATGGAGACTATTAGTTGCACCTAAGATACCCAGAAAAAAAGTAGCCAACCTCGGTGGCCACTAGATCACAAAGGTGGCTGTGCAGAGGGTGACTTTATGGGGGAAATAAAGCTCAGTGTAAAGAACTGCAGGTTAGAGATTTTCAGTGAGGCACAGGATGGAGGACAGGGGGATTCCTGTACAAAAGCCCCATAACACAACGTTGTAAATTGACTATACTCCAATAAAAATTTTTTTTAAAAGCCCCATAAGAGAGAAGCAGTCAGTTTACATCCCTCTGGGCCCTGCCAGCAGATCATGAAAGGAACAGGAGGGAGAGCTTTAACTTCAAATAAGCTAGGACATCTGGATTTCAACACTGAACATATTAAAAATTGAATTGAGACTTTTTTAAAACTAGAATTGTGTTATATTAAAGGAACACAACTTTATTTTTTTCCCAGTGACTTAACAAAAGAACATTTATTTCTAGCCTGTACAAAGGCTGATACAGGTCACACGATGCTGGGCATTTTGACTTCAGTGGTGACTGAGGGATTCAACTCCTTGCATCACGTGGCTCCATCATCTTTGGAGACCTTTGTTTCTAGCCGTGCAGGCAAGGACAAAATAGCATGGAGAGTGGCACAGTTTTTTATTCAGGACTCTCCAGAGAAAGAGAATCAACAGGATGTGTACATATATAGAAAAAGATTTATTCTAAGGAATTGGTTCTCACAATGATTAAGGATGGAAAGTTCAAAATCTGCAGCACAGGGAAAAAATACAACTTTAAGCGTCCTTATCAGACTACAGATATGGTCCATGGACCAGCAACACTAGGAATCTTTTCAGAAATGCAGACTATCCCAGACCTACTACATCGTAATCTTCACTTTAACAAAATCCCCCAAGTGATCTATGTGCACACTGAAGTTTAAGAAGCACTGTCAAAACTGATTTTTAAGTGATTAAGTTGTAGTTGTCAGTGGAATTAAATCTCTGTTACTAATTTTCATTTTTACTCTTATGACAAAACATTTATTCTTGAGGGAATTTATTAAGATATTTCTTTCTGGCCTCACAAACTATCAATTTTTATGAATGCCCAAATGAATAGAAACAGCTACACTTACTTCTTGTTGGTTACAAGGTTCCATATGTATCTATTACCTTATCAATAATATTCTCCTGATCCTTTATTTATTTATATGACCACATAGACTAATCTCTGGCTAATATGTTTTTATAATTTCTTCATTGTATTTTATTAGTTTTACTTTGTATATTTCAATAATAGATTATTCAGCACATAAAGATTAATGTTACATTTATCATCGTGAATTGTTCGCTTTGGCAGTGTGAAGGGGTTCTCTTTATTCCATGTAATTATCTGGCCTTTGTCTGACTTTAATGTTTGAAGCCCTGATTTCTTTTTGTTTTGTTTCTTTTCATTGTCTGATTCAATTTGAGTCTTTGTGTTTTAATGCATTCATTTTTGTTGTTATAAATATTATATTTGGTCATTTGTCTTCTTGTTTTGTTTTTTCTGTTTTTATGCTTCTTTTGCTAGTTATTTGCTGTTTTGTTTTCTACAGGACAGTATTTGTGTCCTTTTTTGTTTGCTATTTCTTTTGAAAGATTAATTATTATTCTTAGGATTTTTCAAAGCATTTTAATTTATGTTTACCTAACTGTCAAGAGTCACAAATATAAAGAAATTTGTTTGAGGCCTCCTATTTCGAAAATCTTCTCTCCACTTGTTTCAGTCTTTATAAATATTATGTCAGGCTTCAAGTCCAAATTTTCATCATAACAGTATTATATTTTATGTTTTTTTTTTTTTTTATTTTGCTTTATAACAAATTTAATCAGTTATACATATACATATGTTCCCATATCCCCTCCCTTTTGCGTCTCCCTCCCACCCTCCCTATCCCACCCCTCCAGGCGGTCACAAAGCACCGAGCTGATCTCCCTGTGCTATGCGGCTGCTTCCCACTAGCTATCTACCTTACGTTTGGTAGTGTATATATGTCCATGCCGCTCTTTCACTTTGTCAGAGCTTACCCTTCCCCCTCCCCATATCCTCAAGTCCATTCTCTAGTAGGTCTGTGTCTTTATTCCTGTCTTACCCCTATGTTCTTCATGACATTTTTTTTTCTTAAATTCCATATATATGTGTCAGCATACAGTATTTGTCTTTCTCTTTCTGACTTACTTCACTCTGTATAACAGACTCTAGGTCCATCCACCTCATTACAAATAGCTCAATTTCATTTCTTTTTATGGCTGAGTAATATTCCATTGTATATATGTGCCACATCTTCTTTACCCATTCATCCGATGATGGACACTTAGGTTGTTTCCATCTCTGGGCTATTGTAAATAGGGCTGCTATGAACATTTTGGTACATGTCTCTTTTTGAATTATGGTTTTCTCAGGGTATATGCCCAGTAGTGGGATTGCTGGGTCATATGGTAGTTCTATTTGTAGTTTTTTAAGGAACCTCCATACCGTTCTCCATAGTGGCTGTACCAATTCACATTCCCACCAGCAGTGCAAGAGTGTTCCCTTTTTTCCACACCCTCTCCAGCATTTATTGTTTCTAGATTTTTTGATGATGGCCATTCTGACTGGTGTGAGATGATATCTCATTGTAGTTTTGATTTGCATTTCTCTAATGAGTAAAGATGTTGAGCATCCTTTCATGTGTTTGTTGGCAGTCTGTATATCTTCTGTGGAGAAATGTCTATTTAGGTCTTCTGCCCATTTTTGGATTGGGCTGTTTGTTTTTTTGTTATTGAGCTGCATGAGCTGCTTATAAATTTTGGAGATTAATCCTTTGTCAGTTGCTTCATTGGCAAATATTTTCTCCCATTCTGAGGGTTGTCTTTTGGTCTTGTTTATGGTTTCCTTTGCTGTGCAAAAGCTTTTAAGTTTCATTAGGTCCCATGTGTTTATTTTTGTCTTT
This sequence comes from Hyperoodon ampullatus, assembly GCF_949752795.1. Taxonomy (NCBI): domain Eukaryota; kingdom Metazoa; phylum Chordata; class Mammalia; order Artiodactyla; family Ziphiidae; genus Hyperoodon; species Hyperoodon ampullatus. Next base: position 99,724,724 of record NC_136923.1, read on the forward strand.
ATTTCCATTTCTCTAGGAGGTGGGTCCAAAAGGATCTTGCTGTGATTTATGTCATAGAGTGTTCTGCCTATGTTTTCCTCTAAGAGTTTGATAGTGTCTGGCCTTACATTTAGGTCTTTAATCCATTTTGAGCTTATTTTTGTGTATGGTGTTAGGGAGTGATCTAATCTCATCCTTTTACATGTCCCTGTCCAGGTTTCCCAGCACCACTTATTGAAGAGACTGTCCTTTCTCCACTGTACATTCCTGCCTCCTTTATCAAAGATAAGGTGACCATATGTCCGTGGGTTTATCTCTGGGCTTTCTATCCTGTTCCATTGATCTATCTTTCTGTTTTTGTGCCAGTACCATACTGTCTTGATTACTGTAGCTTTGTAGTATAGTCTGAAGTCAGGGAGCCTGATTCCTCCAGCTCCATTTTTCGTTCTCAAGATTGCTTTGGCTATTCGGGGTCTTTTGTGTTTCCATACAAATTGTGAAATTTTTTGCTCTAGTTCTGTGAAAAATGCCAGTGGTAGTTTGATAGGGATTGCATTGAATCTGTAGATTGCTTTGGGTAGTAGAGTCATTTTCACAATGTTGATTCTTCCAATCCAAGAACATGGTACATCTCTCCATCTATTTGTATCATCTTTAATTTCTTTCATCAGTGTCTTATAATTTTCTGCATACAGGTCTTTTGTCTCCTTAGGTAGGTTTATTCCTAGATACTTTATTCTTTTTGTTGCAATGGTAAATGGGAGTGTTTCCTTGATTTCACTTTCAGATTTTTCATCATTAGTATATAGGAATGCCAGAGATTTCTGTGCATTAATTTTGTATCCTGCAACTTTACCAAATTCATTGATTAGCTCTAGTAGTTTTCTGGTAGCATCTTTAGGATTCTCTATGTATAGTATCATGTCATCTGCAAACAGTGACAGCTTTACTTCTTCTTTTCCGATTTGGATTCCTTTTATTTCCTTTTCTTCTCTGATTGCTGCGGCTAAAACTTCCAAAACTATGTTGAATAAGAGTGGTGAGAGTGGGCAACCTTGTCTTGTTCCTGATCTTAGTGGAAATGGTTTCAGTTTTTCACCATTGAGGACGATGCTGGCCATGGGTTTGTCATATATGGCCTTTATTATGTTGAGGAAAGTTCCCTCTATGCCTACTTTCTGCAGGGTTTTTATCATAAATGGGTGTTGAATTTTGTCGAAAGCTTTCTCTGCATCTATTGAGATGATCATATGGTTTTTCTCCTTCAATTTGTTAATATGGTGTATCACGTTGATTGATTTGCGTATATTGAAGAATCCTTGCATTCCTGGAATAAACCCCACTTGATCATGGTGTATGATCCTTTTAATGTGCTGTTGGATTCTGTTTGCTAGTATTTTGTTGAGGATTTTTGCATCTATGTTCATCAGTGATATTGGCCTGTAGTTTTCTTTCTTTGTGACATCCTTATCTGGTTTTGGTATCAAGGTGATGGTGGCCTCGTAGAATGAGTTTGGGAGTGTTCCTCCCTCTGCTATATTTTGGAAGAGTTTGAGAAGGATAGGTGTCAGCTCTTCTCTAAATGCTTGATAGAATTCGCCTGTGAAGCCATCTGGTCCTGGGCTTTTGTTTGTTGGAAGATTTTTTATCACAGTTTCAATTTCAGTGCTTGTGATTGGTCTGCTCATATTTTCTATTTCTTCCTGATTCAGTCTTGGCAGGTTGTGCATTTCTAAGAATTTGTCCATTTCTTCCAGGTTGTCCATTTTATTGGCATAGAGTTGCTTATAGTAATCTCTCATGATCTTTTGTATTTCTGCAGTGTCAGTTGTTACTTCTCCTTTTTCATTTCTAATTCTATTGATTTGAGTCTTCTCCCTTTTTTTCTTGATGAGTCTGGCTAATGGTTTATCAATTTTGTTTATCTTCTCAAAGAACCAGCTTTTAGTTTTATTGATCTTTGCTATCGTTTCCTTCATTTCTTTTTCATTTATTTCTGATCTGATTTTTATGATTTCTTTCCTTCTGCTAACTTTGGGATGTTTTTGTTCTTCTTTCTCTAATTGCTTTAGGTGCAAGGTTAGGTTGTTTATTCGAGATGTTTCCTGTTTCTTAAGGTGGGATTGTATTGCTATAAACTTCCCTCTTAGAACTGCTTTTGCTGCATCCCATAGGTTTTGGGTCATCGTGTCTCCATTGTCATTTGTTTCTAGGTATTTTTTAATTTCCTCTTTGATTTCTTCAGTGATCACTGTGTTATTAAGTAGTGTATTGTTTAGCCTCCATGTGTTTGTATTTTTTACAGCTCTTTTCCTGTAATTGATATCTAGTCTCATAGCATTGTGGTCGGAAAAGATACTTGATACAATTTCAATTTTCTTAAATTTACCAAGGCTTGATTTGTGACCTAAGATATGATCTATCCTGGAGAATGTTCCATGAGCACTTGAGAAAAATGTGTATTCTGTTGTTTTTGGATGGAATGTCCTATAAATATCAATTAAGTCCATCTTGTTTAATGTATCATTTAAAGCTTGTGTTTCCTTATTTATTTTCATTTTGGATGATCTGTCCATTGGTGAAAGTGGGGTGTTAAAGTCCCCTACTATGATTGTGTTACTGTCGATTTCTCCTTTTATGGCTGTTAGTATTTGCCTTATGTATTGAGGTGCTCCTATGTTTGGTGCATAAATATTTACAATTGTTATATCTTCTTCTTGGATCGACCCCTTGATCATTATGTAGTGTCCTTCTTTGTCTCTTCTAGTAGTCTTTATTTTAAAGTCTATTTTGTCTGATATGAGAATTGCTACTCCAGCTTTCTTTTGGTTTCCATTTGCATGGAATATCTTTTTCCATCCCCTTACTTTCAGTCTGTATGTGTCTCTAGGTCTGAAGTGGGTCTCTTGTAGACAGCATATATATGGGTCTTGTTTTTGTATCCATTCAGCCAATCTGTGTCTTTTGGTGGGAGCATTTAGTCCATTTACATTTAAGGTAATTATTGATATGTATGTTCCTATTCCCATTTTCTTAATTGTTTTGGGTTCGTTATTGTAGGTCTTTTCCTTCTGTTGTGTTTCTTGCCTAGAAAAGTTCCTTTAGCATTTGTTGTAAAGCTGGTTTGGTGGTGCTGAACTCTCTCAGCTTTTGCTTGTCTGTAAACGTTTTAATTTCTCCATCAAATCTGAATGAGATCCTTGCTGGGTAGAGTAGTCTTGGTTGCAGGTTTTTCTCCTTCATCACTTTAATTATGTCCTGCCACTCCCTTCTGGCTTGTAGAGTTTCTGCTGAGAGATCAGCTGTTATCCTGATGGGGATTCCCTTGTGTGTTACTTGTTGTTTTTCCCTTGCTGCTTTTAATATGATTTCTTTGTGTTTAATTTTTGACAGTTTGATTAATATGTGTCTTGGTGTATTTCTCCTTGGATTTATTCTGTATGGGACTCTCTGTGCCTCCTGGACTTGATTAACTATTTCCTTTCCCATATTAGGGAAGTTTTCAACTATAATCTCTTCAAATATTTTCTCAGTCCCTTTCTTTTTCTCTTCTTCTTCTGGAACCCCTATAATTCGAATGCTGGTGTGTTTAATGTTGTCCCAGAGGTCTCTGAGACTGTCCTCTGTTCTTTTCATTCTTTTTTCTTTATTTTGCTCTGCAGCAGTTATTGCCACTATTTTATCTTCCACCTCACTTATCCGTTCTTCTGCCTCAGTTATTCTGCTATTGATCCCGTCTACAGTATTTTTTATTTCATTTATTGTGTTTTTAATCAATGCTTGGTTCATCTTTAGTTCTTCTAGGTCCTTGTTAACTGTTTCTTGCATTTTGTCTATTCTATTTCCAAGATTTTGGATCTGGGAAATAGAATCTTGGATCATTTTTACCATCATTATTCTGAATTCTTTTTCAGGTAGACTGCCTATTACCTCTTCATTTGTTAGGTCTGGTGGGTTTTTATCTTGCTCCTTCTCCTGCCGTGTGTTTTTCTGTCTTCTCATTTTGCTTATGTTACTGTGTTTGGGGTCTCCTTTTTGCAGGCTGCAGGTTCGTGGTTCCCGTTGTTTTTGGTGTCTGTCCCCAGTGGCTAAGGTTGGTTTAGTGGGTTGTGTAGGCTTCCTGGTGGAGGGTACTAGTGCCTGTGTTCTGGTGGATGAGGCTGGATCTTGTCTTTCTGGTGGGCAGGTCCACGTCTGGTGGTGTGTTTTGGGGTGTCTGCGGACTTTTTATGATTTTAGGCCACCTCTCTGCTAATGGGTGGCGTTGTGTTCCTGTCTTGCTAGTTGTTTGGCATAGGGTGTCCAGCACTGTAGCTTGCTGGTCGTTGAGTGAAGCTGGGTGCTGGTGTTGAGATGGAGATCTCTGGAAGATTTTCGCCGTTTGATATTATGTGGAGCTGGGAGGTCTCTTGTGGACCAGTGTCCTGAGGTTGGCTCTCCCACCTCAGAGGCACAGCACTGACTCCTGGCTCCTCAATTTGGGATGATTTGTTGTCTATTCATGTATTCCACAGATGCAGGGTACATCAAGTTGATTATGGAGCTTTAATCCGCTGCTTCTGAGGCTGCTGGGAGAGGTTTCCCTTTCTCTTCTTTGTTCCCACAGCTCCTGGGTCTCAGCTTTGGATTTGGCCCCGCCTCTGCGTGTAGGTCGCCGGAGGGCGTCTGTTCTTCGCTCAGACAGGACAGGGTTAAAGGAGCAGCCTCTTCGGGGACTCTGGCTCACTCAGGCCGGGCGGGAGGGAGGGGCACGGAGTGCGGAGCGAGCCTGCAGTGGCAGAGGTCGGCGTGACGTTGCACCAGCTCGAGGCGCGCCGTGCGTTCTCCCAGGGAAGCCGCCCCTGGATCCCGGGACCCCGGCAGTGGCGGGCTGCACAGGCTCCCGGAAGGGCGGTGTGGACAGTGACCTGCGCTCGCACACAGGTTTCTTGGCGGCGGCAGCAGCAGCCCCAGCGTCCCACGCCCGTCACTGGGCTCCACGCTTTCAGTCGTGACTCGCGCCCGTCTGTGGAGCCCCTTTAAGCAGCGCTCTTAATCCCCTCTCCTCGCGCACCAGGAAACCAAGAGGGAAGAAAAAGTCTCTTGCCTCTTCGGCAGCTCCAGAGTTTTCCCGGACTCCCTCCCGGCTAGCTGTGGCGCATTAGCCCCCTTCAGGCTGAGTTCTCGCCGCCAGCCCCAGTCCTCTCCCTGTGCTCTGACCGAAGCCCGAGCCTCAGCTTCCAGCGCCGCCCGCCCCGGCGGGCGAGCAGACAAGCCTCTCGGGTTGGTGAGTGCCGCTCGGCACCGATCCTCTGTGCGGGAATCTCTCCGCTTTGCCCTACCCAGGTATGTGGGGAGTTTCTTGCCTTTTGGGAGGTCTGGGGTCTTCTGCCAGCGTTCAGTAGGTGTTCTGTAGGAGTTGTTCCACGTGTAGCTGTATTTCTGGTGTATCCGTGGGGAGGAAGGTGATCTCCGCGTCTTACTCTTCCGCCATCTTACCCGGTATATTTTATGTTTATATCTATCTTTTGAAGAGAAATTTTTACATCTTATCCTATCTTTCAGTTTTTTACAATCTTACACTATCTTAAATAGCTCTAAGACACACTGACTGTGTTTTCACACTGTGATCACTCCACCAATCTCTTAATTTTCATCACTTTCATTCTTGTATTGGCAGGAATACATCTTCAAAGTTATAAATTACCTTGACATTTGAAATATGGTGGACTTGTGTAAAACTTTCTAAGTTCACATGACAGCAGACATCTCATTAGCAACAATTAATGCTAAAATATCATGGAATGAAATGACATAAAGTGTTATGGTAAAATAATTGAAACTCTAAACTTTACATTCACCTAAAATATCATTCAAGAGTTGTAGCCTAATAAAGATATTTTCAAATAATCAAGCCCTTAGACTATATCACTCTGGTAAAAACACAAACAAAAAACACACAAAGATAGATAGATGACAGACAGATCAATAGAGATTAAAATAAAAGTACTAGTAATTGAAAAGTAACTGAAAAAAAAAGTTAACTAAAGAAAATTGAAACCAGAAGGGAAAAAGTGATGGTGCAAAAAGCAAGGATTTCTACTTCCAACCAGGTGGATTAAGAAGGGGGGATTTACCTTCTACCTTAAACAGCTAGAAAACCAGACAAAACGTGTGATATGCAGTTTTAAACATTGTGTGACAGGGAAACAGAGGAAGAGAATATTAAAATTTTCCCAGCTTACTGCCTGGGAAAACTTCCAAGCTGCAGCACAGGCAGGAGACACCCAAACAGATCCCCATGCCCTTGCTGAGTTAAGGAGACTATGCAGAAATTAGGGAGAATAAGCAGGCTAGGATTTGGAGCCTGATATCAAAGAAGGAACTAGACAGAGAAAGAGCTCCCTCTAGAGATCGGCGAAGGACCCCCTAAAGATTTTGTCTAAGAACTGATCTGTGGATAAGTGTGAGAATGTTAGGCAAGGCCAGGGAAAGGCTCACCTGTAAGGAATAGGAAGAACTATCTCCTGAGGCTCAAAGAGGGCTTGGACTAGTTCATTTTCTCAGTAGCCAATGGGAAAGACATCCCAAAACACAAGGCATTAGGCAAAGTCCTAAAGATGGTATTGCATTAGGAGTGAGGGCAAATTAACCCCAGAACAACGATTTATATGGACCAACCCTAAAAACCTTGAAGGTAAGCCTAGAAATAGTAAAACTCTTTCAAAGTCACTTAATTTCATCCCAGAACAAATCCCAGGAATATTTAGTAAAAGATTTAAAAAATAAACATCAACAAACACAAAATTCATATTGTCCAATATCCAATAAAAAATTATCCATCATGCTTTCTGGTTCTGGGATAAGATATAATAGACACTTCTTCCTATTCTTCCAACTGGGTGCAGCTTAAAATAAAACCCTAAACATTATTTATAAAGCAAACATACAAAGATTCTGAAATGTAGAGAGAAGAAGGCAGACCAGCTTGGGACCTAAGGGGCAATGTACCAGAGAGGCCCATAGGTTTTCCTTTTGCTTAATATATCAAGATGAGGTGAGGGAGAAGCCAGCAAACCAGAAATAATGCCAACAAGTGCAAGCAAACAACAACAACAACAAAAGTGCCAAGAAAACCCTGCTCTTTTTCTCTAGCCAAAGGATTGGGAAAGTGACAGCCTAGTAAAAATACCTTTATACAACCACCACTCTATTCTAGCTACACACGACACAAAAAGCAAAAACAACAACAACAAAAAAACCCCTCAGTTTCACATTCACCCTTAGCAAATGCTCAGTTCAAGTCAAGTCTTCCATCTTCACTTGACTGTAATGAGGCCAGGATGCTGTTAGAATTTCTGACTGGGGAGCCAAAAATTTCATCACTGGCTAGCAGTAATGGGTCTCTATTTCCCCATGGTATCAGTAGAGGCCACCTGGAGAGTGGAATTATTTGAGAAAGATTATTTATATTCCTTTTCTTCTTTAAAATGTTGTGAGTAAAGAAGTATGAGAGGAAAAATATAGATATAAATGAGGCATTCCAATATGAATCTAATGTTTTAATATCAATTTTGGTCAGATCAATGATTTCTACCTTTTCAGAGTCAGAACATTCTACTGATATTCTTTAATTTTTAGGAGTTTCATGATGTTTTAAAAATTAAATTCTATAAAGATCAATTTGTTTTAATTTCTAAAAAATGATAATGCGTGTAAAGAAGTAGGAAAATGTGACCTGTAAACAACAAAAAAAAGAAAATCAATACAACAAAACACAGAAATGACACAGGTGACAGAATAGCATAAAATGAGTTTAAAACAGATACCATAAATATGCTCTATATGTGCAAGAAGGTAGAGGGATCCACAACATGATAAAAAGAGAAATGAAGCATATAAAAAAGACCCAAGTGGAACCTCTGGAGATGAGAAATACAGTAAGTAAAATGGAAAATATACTAGATGGGATTATACTAGATGGGATTAGCTAAAATGGAAAATATACTAGATGGGATTAAAAGCAGATTATACACTGGAGAAAAAAAATTTACTGAACCTGAATACATAGCAATAAAAACTATCCAAAGCCACAGAGAGAAAAAGAATTAAATAAAATTAACAGAGCATCAGTGATCTGTGGAACAATATTCAGCAGTGTTACATCTGTGAAAATGGAATCCCAGAAGAGACAGGGAAACAGGTAATATTTTTGGAGAAATAATGAACAAAAAGTTGCCAAATATTATTAAAATTAAAAACCAATATATCCAAGGCTCAATGAAGCACAACCAGAATAAAAGTGAAAAACAGTATGCCAGGGTACATCATAATCAAATTTCTGAAAACCAGTGATAAATTTTTTTTTAAAAGAAGTTAGAGAAAAAAAGAGGCATTATATATAGAGGAACTACTGAAAGAATGAAAATAGACTTCTTGGCAGAAATGATGCAAGGCAAAGACAATGGAGAGATATCTTTAAAGTATTAAGAGAAAAACTTTCCAGAATTCTATACACATTAAAAATAATTTTCAAAACTAAAGATGAAAGAAATAATTTTCAGACAAACAGAAGCTGAGTGAGATCATCACCAGCAGTTCTGCACTACAAGAAATGTTAAAGGAACTTCTTCAGGCAAAAATAAAATGAAACCACATGGAAATTTGGATGTAAACAAAGGAATGAACAGTGGAAATGATAAATATGTGGTACATATAAAAGACATTTTCTTGTTTTTTTAAGTCTCCTTAAAAGATAATTGATGGTTTAATGAAAAAAATAAAAATGAACTGTGAGATTTATAATATGTAGAAATAAAATGTATAACAGTAGTACAAAGGACTATAGAGTATAAATGGAAGTAACAGTGTTGTAAGACCCTTAGACTATATGTAAAGTAATGTAATATATTTAAAGGTAGAATGGAATACATTAAAAATGTATACTGTAAACTGAAAAGTAGCCACACATACACACACACACACACACACAAAATAAGGTAATAAGTCAATATTAGTGAGGAACAGAATCATAAAAATATCTACTAATTCAAAAGAAGGCAAATAAGACGGGGAAAGGAGCAAAAGTATAGCTCTATCAAATAGAAAACAAACAGAAAGAAGGCACATTTAAACCTAACAGAGACAATCATCAAAATAAATATAAATGGTCTAAATAATCCACATAAAAGGTAGAGATTATCAGATTAGATTTTTAAAATGAGGTCTATTTATATGATGTCTACAAGAAAGCCACTTTAAATATAAAGAAGCAGATACAAAATACAAAAACAAAAGCTGGGGTTAACTTCCCTGGTTGTCAGTATCCATGTGAATTGTCAGACATTGACATCAGGAGAGTAACAAATCCTGAGGGCAATGGAAGCTCCACGTTTGGAATCCTCCCAGACATTGCCTTATACAGCTCTTCTTTCAGCTGATTTAATGTATCCTTTCCCTTTAACAAATCTTAACTGCGAGTGTAATAGCCTTCAGTGAGTTATGTGAGTTCTAGCAATTATAAAACCTGCAGTTGATTTTGGGGATCCCCTCAAACTTTCAGATGGTGTTGGAAGTCTTGGGAAGACTTGGAAGTATAGAGGATTGTGCTTTCAAACCTCACAATTTGACAACTCCAGGTAACAACTGAGAAGGAAAGGACAGACCAATATTCCTAATGAATATATATGCAAAAATCTTTAACAAAATATTAGCAAATAGTCTTAAAGGTATATGGTGAATTGATTTTCAGTAAGGGCACCAAGGCAATTCAATGAAGAGAGAAAATTTTTTTCAACATAAGGTGCTGGAATGATTGAAGCTATTTGCATAAACAAATAAACAAATGCAACATTATCTTTCAGAAGTGAACTTAAATTGTGCCAGATAATCTAATATAAAAGCTAAAACTATATAAAGTCTAGAAGGACACATGGGAGAAAACATTTTTGAATTTAGAAAGCATAAACCCTTAAAATTGATATATTAAACTTTATCAAAATTAAAGTCACCTGCTCTTCCAAAGACAACAAATGAAAAGACAAGCACATACTGAGAGAAAATACTTGCAAACTATATACTGACAGAGGGCTTGTATCCAGAATATTAAAAAACAATTACAATTTAACAATAAGAAGATAGACAACCCATTTCAAAATATAGGCCAAAAAAATTGAACTGACACTTCACCAAAGCAAATATATGGATGGTAAATAAGCAAGTAACAATACTATTAATAGGGAAATGAAAATCAAAACAGAATTCAATACTACTACATACACATTAGAATAGATAAAATTGAAAGTCTGACAATACCAAGCATTATTGAGGACCTTGAGCACCTGGAACTGTATTCATACTATTGTGTAAATGCAAACTGGTACAAACACTTCAGAAAACAGTATGACAATGTTTTATAAATTTAAACATATACTTTACAGGCTAGTTATCAATTTACTGCTTAATTTCAAATTCATCCTTCAGAACCTGCTCTGCAATAGTGGACTGCACTCTTTAAGCATTTCTCCTTTACAGTGAGCCAATGTTAAGCTTGGTCAGTAGAGGGCACTAGAGAAACACTGAAGGAACAAGGGGCTTCACTGTTCTGGTCTGCTGTGTTTTGTTTGGTTTTGTTTTGTTTATTCTTGCCTCACAACCCGTCAACAGTATTCAGTGGTGTACGTCCCGGCTGCATGCCCAGAACATGCAACCTCTTAGCAACAGCCAAGGCCCTCCCGAGGTGGACACCATGTTCTGAAGACCTTGTGCTCACAATGGCACTACTGCTTCTGTGTACCTGCCCCACATCTTCAGCCCACTTGTATTCCAGAGCATTGTTCCCTGCTTGCCTGGCAACTATGGACGAGTTCTGGGCACAGGAAGCCAGGGAAGTTTTCCACCAATCAGTAGGCTGCAACGATACCTTCTCCAGTGAGATCTAGCTCCAGCTTTGGGAAAGGCCCCCCTCTTCCAACTACATCATCCTGTGGGTATTCTTCCTCAGTCCTAGAGTAGCCTTTAGAGTTCCCTTTACATCGATATAGTCCCTCTCCTATCGCAGCTTAATAATTCTTTGTACTATACTTCCACAGCTTAAATTACTATGGTTTCTTCTCCTGATTGAGCCCTGCCTGATATACAACATGACTAGTTCACCCACTCCTAAGTATTTGTCCCATGAAAGAACTGGTCCATAGTTTTCAGGCTTCTTGAATCTGCATATATGAGTCTATATGCGAAGATAAGAAAGCTTCTCTATAGACACCAGCAACTGATTCAGAGCCTTAACCTTTCCTTACTCTCTTTAGTCTTTTTCAGATCAGTTCCAGAGGCCTGCTCAGATCTCCCAAATAGCCTTGTTATGTGAGTAATAAACTTTTTCATATCCTCTTGCTGTGTGTGTGGTGGGGGGGGGCGGTATCATCAGTCTTGATATCTGAACCACATTGAGGGTGGGGGGGTGTCCATCTATTACTTCAAGATGGCTACAACAGCCTAATAAAGTCTTGTTCATTTTTTTTCTTTCTTTTTTTTCCTGAGTTGCAGATGATAAAATTTATATTAATCAGTTTTCAAGTAAGCTGACATGTTTTAATTCATATATATGTTGTTAAGACCCTTAAGGGAATATTTTTAATCCAAATATTGTATTTTTTCTGTTCTAGATGTTCCATTTAGTTCTTTTTCATAGTTTATAGTTCTTTCTTGAGATTTACTACATTTTCATTCATTGTGAGCATGTTGTCTTTTACTGTCAACATACAATTCTATACCCAGTCAAGCTATCTTTCAAAAATGAGGAAGAAATAAAGACCTTATCAGTATACAAATATTAAATCATTATATTGTACACCTGAAACTAATATAATGTTATGTGTCAATTATACATCAATAAAATAAATAAATAAATAAAACTCAGAGACATCTGGAGGAAAAAAATCAAAAAAAGTAGAGAGTTTATCACCAGAAGACTATCAATAAAGGAAAATTTCATAAATTTATGAACAGAAGGGAAATAATCCTAGAAAAAAATCTCTACAAGAATTACCAATAAGCAAAAATATTAGAAAATATGTGAAAAAAGTCTTTTAAAAATTGACAAAATGAAGAAATAACAATAGCGTATCACTTAGCGAGAACTAAAGTACTTGTCAACAATTGAATGTAATTTTAGAAGGGGTTGATCATTAATATATTCTAAGATGCTCACATGATTCAGAATTAAAGAATAAGTATTAACTTTAGGCTTTGTTAAGAATGCATGTTAAAATAGGTAATGTGCTAAAAAAATAGACATAGAATAAGTAATTTCCAAACAGGTTGAGGAGAAAATAATTGAATGAAAATAAACAAAAGAAATTAATCAAAAAGAAGGCAAGGAAGTGGAGTTACAGCAATAGAAATAGAAAGGAAAAGATGGCTTAACCCAATTTAATATATCAATAGTACAATAAATGTAAATGGACTAGACCCTCTGAATCAAAGACAAGACAGCCAAATAAGATTAAAATTCAAAATATTATATGCTGCATAAAAAAGACATACCTAAAACATAAGGACACAGAAAACTAGAAAGTCTAGTAATGGAAAAAAGATATATCAAGCAAATACTAGTTAAAAGAAGGCTGACATAATCATAGTAACACCAAACAAAACAGACTATAAACACAATACCAGAGATTTAAAAAGTTGCTCAATATTGGTAAGAGGTTCAGTTCACCAAGAAGATATAATAAGTACAAACCTGTGTAAATCCTAATAATATGGCTTCCAAATACATAAGTTAAATAATTTTGGTGGATAAAAATATCAATACAGAAATTCAATTGCAAATCTTTGTACCAGCAACAATCAAAAACTGTGATTTTTAAAACATGTCAATAAAATAAATTATACAAGAAACAAAAATGAATTGTACTTTAGAAATAACTCCAACAAAATATATGCATGCTCTTTAGGGTTAAAATTATAAAGTTCTATCGAAAGACATTTAAGATTCCTAAGTAGATAGATATTCCATATTCCTCGAGAGAGTCAGTAACATAACAATGTATATTTTCCCACAATTAATCTATAAAGGATCCAATCCAAATCCCAACTGGATTTGTTATTGTTGTTGTTACTGTTAAAGTTACAAGTTGATTTTACAATTTATTTGGTAGAGCAAAAGCCCCAAAATAGCTACGAAGTTGGGGAGGAGTCTTAAGCTAGTGGACTTGAAGACTTATCATTGAGTTATATAATTAAGACCCTGTGGTATAAGCAGATAAATAGACATGAACAGAATAGAAAGTCTAGAAACAAATCCATGCAAAATGGATTATAATGATTTATAACAGATCTGGAACTTTTTATGAGTGGGAAAAGGATGGGCTCTTCAAAAAGGTGCTGGCATTTTAGTTATTCCTATTAAAAACTGTTATTAGATTTCCTGTATCATATCACACACATGCATACACACATGCACACACACGCACACACAAATTAGTTATTCGTTGATTGAAAATCAATGTGAGAGACAAAAGCATAAAACTTTTGAAAGGTAATATAAGAAAGTATCTTTACGACCCACAGTAAGAAATATTTCTTAAACAAGATACAAAAAGTATAGTCTACAAAGAAAAATATTTATAAATTGAGCTACATTAAAATTGAATAAGTCTGATGACTAAAATTTACCAAGGAGTAAAAAGATAAGCTCCAAGCTAGGAGAAAATATTTGTAATACACACATAACTGAAAAAGAACTTATATTGAGAATATACAAAGGACTTCTATGAATCAAGGCATAAAAGGCAAGCAACACAATATGAAAAGATGTGGACAGGCACTTTATAGAAGAAAAAAGCAATAGAATATATATAAATATACATATATATATATTTTTTAATAATCAGAGAAACAAAACTTAGCCACAATGTAATATTGTTTTATACCTATGAATAGAAAAACATCTAAGGTCAGACAACACAGGGTTGGCAAAATGTAGAGTAACAAAAACTCCTACGTACTGCTGACAGGCAAATAGACTGATATAACTACTCTGGAAAACAGTTTGACATACCTAATAAATTTGAATGTGTGCCTACCCTGTGATTCAGCAACACCACTAATTAGTGTATACTTGAGAGAAACCGTTGCACATGCATACCAGAATGTGTGTATAAGCATGGTCACAGCAGCATTGCTCATAACTGCAAAATCTGAAGTGGGTGTAATATCAATCAACAGTAGAACAGAAAAATAATTTGTTATACAAGCATACCTCGGAGATCCTGCGGGGTCAGTTCCAGAACACAGCAATAAAGCAAGCAAATATTGCAATAAAGTGAGTCACATGAATTTTTTGGTTTCCCAGTGCATTTAAAAGTTATGTGTACATTATATCATAGTCTATTAAGTGTGCAATAGCATCGTGTCTAAAAGAACAATATACATACTGTAATTTTAAAATCTTATTGCTAAACATGTTAACCATCATCAGATCCTTCAGCAAGTTGTAATCTTTTCGCAGTAGTAACATCAAAGATCACTGACCCCAGATCACCATAACAAATATAATAATAATGAAAAAGTTTGGAATAATATGAGAATCACCAAAATGTGACACAGAGACGCGAAGTGTGGAAAAATGACACCAATAGATTTGCTCAACACAGCGTTGTCACAAAACTTCCATTTATAAAAAAAACACAATGTCTGAGAAGGGCAATAAAGCAAATTGCAATAAAATAAGGTATGCCTGTATTCATATAATGGAAAATTATACAACAGTGAAAATAAATTAACTACAGCTACTTACATCAACATGGATAAATCTCAAAAACACAACATGGAAAAAAATAACCAAGTCTTAGACAATTATATACAATTTGTTTTCATTCTATAAGTGTCATAAACAGATAAAACAATAATATGTTATTGATGTAGATAAAAAAACTATAAAGACAAGCAAGGGAAAGATGAACACCAAAACTTTGACCCTGTTACCTCTGGAAGAAGGAAGAGGTTGGGAGGAGAATGAAATCAAGGAGGATCATAATGAGAATTATATCAAAGCAATATTTTATTTCATGACCTGAATAATAGGTTCGTGATGGCTTTTTATTTTTATTCTTTACACTGGACATAAATCTTTATGTATTCTTTTGTGTGCATAATAAATTCCACAATAAAAAATATTTTTAAAGACATAGGAGCTAAGAAGAGAAAACACATTTTGAATAAGAAAAAGGAGAGACTCACCCAATCAGACATTAAAAATTTTATAAAATTATAGCCATTAAAACAGCATAGGAATAGGGTAGGAACAGACAAACCAAAAGAATAGTATAGATTACCTAGGAATAAAACAGAGCCTAGAAATTGTTTCATATGTATGTGGGAACTTGTTATATGATGGAAGGACATTGTAAATTTCTGGGGAAAGGATTCAATAATCAGAGGTGAGCAATAAATAGACAAAAAGAGTGGTTAGTTCTTACTCTGAATAACCTGTGTCTCATCCTGTGGAACAGGGAGAGGGAGTGGTAAAGTGCCCCAGCACTGAACTCCGGTGGCTGCATTCCAATCCCCCCTAGGTGGTACACCAGAAGGATGGCCTGGGCAGGTGCCCTGGCCTCTCTGTAACTCACCTCCACATCAGTAAAAAGGGGATGATACAATGATAGTACTTGCCACGCAGCCTTGTGCAGATTAAGTAAAATAATCCATTTCAAGTGCTTAATGAAGTACCTGCCCTTGGATGAAAGCTAAATAAAAGGTTAGCTTCCAAAATTATTCAACTTCAAGTCCCTGAAGTTAAAGATTTTGTGTGAGAAGGGGGCAAGAAGGGTTTTTAAAATCGTCATTTGTTACTTTTCGGTCTCAATTGACAGACTTTGACTTTGAACCACCTGAGAGTAGCACGTATGCCAATTCAAGTCCGTACCTGACACAGAACTTGCCATGTAATGGATGCTTAATAAATATATATTGTGTTGCATTGATTTAAATTAAGAAGGGAAGGGAAAGTAGCATTGTTATAAAAAGGGAGTCCATGTGGGTGCTGGAAAATGCCACAGCTTTTCACTACTGTGTGGGGAAAAATAAAGCAGTGTTTTAAAGGCCAAACAATGGATTCCCAAGGTTGTGCTACTGTGAAATTATACTACTGTGAAACAGGAATTAGAATCAGTCAATCCAAAATGTAAAATACCATGGAAGATAAGGTAATAAAACATAGTATACTTTAAATGATTAGTCCAATTAGCCAAACACCAGGGAGAGCTTAAATCAGAATGTGACTTTACATGAGCAGAACAAGGAGCAGCTATTAACACCAACAAGTAAAATGAACCAAAAAAAAAATAAGGAGAGCAGTACAATAATTATGTGGTAATATGCCAGCTCATAGCAAACTTCATCACTAAAGAAATAATCGAAAGCATCAACATAATTCTTTTGTTAGATACTTAAGTATATATATATATCCATAATTAATCCATAATTAGAATAATCGAATCAGTAGAAATCAAACCTGATGAAAAAACTATATATTGTCCATCTTCAAAGAATAATATCTGTGCCAAATTAGCAAGTTTTATAGCAGAATAAGGTTCAGGAACTGCTTGATTCTATATTATATTGGTTATCACTGATTTGAGGTTTCATCGAAATAAAATATAGAAGAAATATACGACTTAATTGGTATTACTGTTACCAAAAACACTTAAGAAAATATATCTTACTTTGAAATCTACATCAGAAACACTTTCAGGTGACACTAAAAAGTTTCATAATTTTTCACATGAAAAAAATGTGATATATTCTGTATAAAAATGTACGGCAAAATTTTCAAAATACTTTGTCTTCTTTTAGAAATATATAGCCAAGAGGTTTAAATGTCAGGGGAATTATGATGAGATACTTCTTTAGCCTCCAAAACAGTATATTTTCAATTTCATGACCAAAAAGTGAATTTGAGGGCTTCCCTGGTGGCGCAGTGGTTGAGAGTCCGCCTGCCGATGCAGGGGACACGTGTTCGTGCCCCGGTCCGGGAAGATCCCACATGCCGCGGAGCGGCTGGGCCCATGAGTCATGGCCGCTGAGCCTGTGCGTCCGGAGCCTGTGCTCCGCAGCGGGAGAGGCCACAATGGTGAGAGGCCCGCGTACCGCAAAAAAAAAAAAAAAAAAAAAAAAGTGAATTTGAAAAGCTCTGATCCTTTTTGGTTTTTCATTATCATTTCAGAAATGACTGACTGTATATCAAAACTGGATCTTCCAAGCTATTACATTTCACCATCTGGTTAACCTTGCCAGGAAAGCACTAGAAAACAAACCTCACACATTAGAATTTCATCCACTCTGCAGTGTTATCCTGATCATAAAGAGTTGCCCAAAACTGAGATGAATTGTTATGGAGACTAGAAGAGGGCTACATTAACTGAATGTGACTGAATTCAGCTAGAACTGCACCTACAACAAACCCTAAGGTATAATACTGCTGATGCTCCTGGTACATGTGCAGAACAGAAGTGCTGGCTGTTCAGCTCATGTTCACCCAAACAGCATAATATTATATATCCAGGCACAAGGACATTTAGAGTTTCTGAGTTTTTAACAATAACTGTGCTTGATTCACAAGGACATCTCAATGTTCTATAACACCTTTCATATATTTCTCCAATGTTTCTGGACCAAATCAGATCTGATGCAAAAATTATCATGATCCTAAAATTATGACAAAATCATTGCCCCATAAGTAACAGAAAAAACTCATGAAAATTGTAGAAGTGAACTGAGATTTAGGGTAGGAACCCAAAGGACTATCCAAACAACAGTCATAGGAAATATACAATTCAGACTGAGAATTTATAAAATGGTCCCAGAAGATGTTACTGGAATTAAGTGGAAGATAGTACCCACCATACCTATACCCTTTTCATCTGTGCTTGTATTACATGCAGGAAAGAAGTGGTTTTACAAGTGAAAGGTGGCACAAAGAAATTATTTGTGGTTTAAAATATTTGGGGGTAAAACACAAAGAAGGTAAGGTGCGAATGTGACCATAAATACTCACGATGTTTACTTTGGAGAATGTAATTATCGTGGCTGTGGCTTCGACTTTTGGTAGTCCAGAAACTACCTTGTCGTTTCCCTACACACAACATGAAATTAAGTTTGGTGCTCCGCCTACAAGAGTATTCCATGTCACTCCTATTACAGCTTTGCCTTTTATTCCCACAGAATGCCAAGAACTTCCAAAATGCATTACCATGCAAATGTCTTGGGTGACTTTACTACACATTTATATTGCAAGGTAATCAATAAATTATTCTTTCAATATTTATTGGAATCTCAGAATAAGAAAGAAGATAGATTACACAAATTCATCGTCTGTGATTAATGGATGTTCCAGCAGAAGGCATACACTGATGGAGTAGGTCAGTATGCAGACTATATTACTGAATATTTCAACCTGGGTTGTAAATATAGTATCTGTTTCTCTTAGGGACTGTCACACTGAGTGCAGTATAAAAGGCAATAAATTTCAACAGATTAATTAACTCTTTGGTTACTGGGGCTGTGTGTCACCTATCCTGGCACCTAATAAAAATTCCTTTAATGCCAAGCCATAAAGAAGGGCCTCTTTGGAAATGAGTTATTAACAGCATTTCGTGAATAGATGGAGAAATTGTAGCCGAGCCATTTAAGTGTCATAAAGTACGGCAAAGGCTGCTGGAGGCCTCTGAGGGACGCCAGGCAATACCATAACAATCAAATCTGAGATGGAAGAGGGATTGAGCTGTCCGCTCAGAATTTTTATATTGTCAAAGAGCAGCGAGGAAATAATGTGATCAAGAAGTGAATTAACCTTGTGTGTGAAAGAAAGGGGATGATCTGATGGAAAAGGCAGTAAAGTAAAAATCACTCCATAATGCCCACATCGCAGGCGAGTCATGAGGGGCTCCTAATGTCTGCAGGCTGTCAGAGAGCTGATCCAGACCTCTAAGCACCATAAACCCATTCCCTGCATTAGCCTGTAATTGGAATACATTTATTCATGCTTTTTTAGTTCTTCAGGGTCTCCGTGTTGTATACCCACCGAGCATTAATTCCCATAAATGTTCTATCTTTGCAGACTCCTGCAAGCCGCTAGACATCTAGGGTGGGAATTAACATTCAGCGAGGGAGGAAGAAAGTGCTGTGCACGCAGTACAAGATTTGAATCCATCTCCCATTTTGTACTATATTGTTTAATTTAGCACCTTGACTGCCTCCCCCCAAATATCCTTTGGATGCTTTTGATGAATGTCTAGTGATCATGTTTTGTCAAGTTTTATATTTCAAGGCAAGAGTTCCTACAAGAAGAAAATAATAAATAATGAAGACTAACCAATTGATTTTAATAATGCTAGGATAACGATCTTTCAAAATGTAAATTTCATTTTTTTATTTGAGGTTGCATCTCAATATATGATACTTTTCTATGCATAACCCCCATATCATGTAAAAATAATAAAATTTAACTCAATATTTTTTTCCTGATAACAGTACCTTTAGCCTAAATCACTTAGTAGAACCAAACCCAGCAAATACTATCAAATAGGTGCCTAGCATACAGAGCAGCTACCATAGACGAAGCACTGCTTTAAATGCTTTATGTACATTAACTAAGGTGACTTTGATGACAGCCCTATGAGGTGGGTACTTTTACTACTATCTCCATTTTATAAAAATTAGGGAGGTGGAGCACAGAGAGGTTAAGTAAATTCCTCAAGGTCACACAGCTGATTTGAAACCACAAAAATCTGGCTCTAGCAGTCTGGATTTTTAGCCACTTTGCAAATTGTTTCTCCGAGAAATAGTTAATAGATCCAACATACTGTTTAAATTACTCTCCCTAAACAATGGATATTTTATTTGTACTCTAATAATTAAAATTACATAGGAATGTGCATAAATGTGTGTGTGCGCTGTTCTCGGGGATTTTACACCTTGGGCTGTCCCTCATTTCTCCTGTATTGTCAATCATTCTCTTTTTCTATGAGGGGAAGTTCCCATTAGCATAGAGATGTGCTCTGGTGTCTTCTGACTTTAACCTCCGTCTCCTGATCCGACATCCCCTTATAGCTACCCTTACCGCCTCAGGGCCAAACTCCTCCAAGGAGTTGTATCTGCATGCTGTCCCTACTCACTCAGACCCCATGAATCCTTTGTCCTCTTATGAATCCACCTCCTTCCTCAGCATCCTGTGCTAAATCCAAAGGTCACTTATACATCTTCATTTAGTTCAACCTTTTGGCAAAAAGAACAGTTAACCGCTCCCTCCTTGAAAAATGCTGCCTTTGCGGCTTCCAGGATGCCATCTTCTGCCTGCCCTCCTCTCCCCTACTTACCCGGGTTTCCCTTCACTGGCTCCTCTTGTACCCAGATCTGAGATGAGGTTCTTCAGATTTGGCTGTGGGCCTGCTGTCACCTCTCATCCACTCCCCTGTGGTCAAGTCATCAACTACATGGATTCAAAAACCATCTTTTTGCTGATGACACTTACACTTTTATCTCCTCTTTTTGCTCCAAATGTAAATAGCCAACTGCTCCCTGACGTCTCAGTGTGTATGTCTTAAAGACATCTCAGATTTAACATATTCAGAATGGAACTCTTGATTTTCCCCACATGACCTAAAAAAGAAGAAAAAAAAAAAAAAAACCAGTACCTTCCAGCTAGTGGCTTAAGCCAGAAATCAAGGTGTCATCCAAAGCCCCTGCCATCTCATCTGCCAGATACTGGTTTATGTGTGATATTTTATTCAGTTCTGGCCACCAACTGTGAGGGAGAGATATTCCTTATCTGTAGAAACACACACAGGAGGAAATGCCTCTCTCATCCGGGTAATGACTGAAAACTGCTGCTACAATTTTGTGGTTCTGTGAGGGGACATCACCGACATGGTACAGATGGCAGAAGAGAAAGTGGCCAGCACCTGGGGATGTGACTGTACCACAGAACTGACCAAGCCCCACCTATGGACTTCTTAGTAAGGGCGCCAATGAACTCTTCACTGTAAGATGCTTTTCATTGGGTCTTATGTTATTTGAAGCCAAAAGCAATCTGCCTGACACATCCCTTTTCTATCAGTTATCTGCACAACAAATTATCTCAAAACTTAGTGGTTCAGAACAGCAATAAATGTGGTATGTCTTAAAGTTTCTGGGGGTCACGAACTCCGAAGTGGATTAGCTGGGTGGTCCTGGTTTGGGGTCTCTCAGGAGGCCGTGGATACTATGTTGACTGCGGCTGAGTCAACTGGAGGCTTGACTGGGTAGGTGGATCCACTTCCAAAATGGCTTATTATCATGGGTCCTTCACAGGCACAGCCTGGCACTTGCTGGGAGGCAGGGGAGGGGGGGTCTCAGTTCCCTCCCACAAGGGATTCTCCACAGGCTGCTAGCTCATGACATGGCAGCTGACCTCTCTCCAAATGATCGATCCAAGAGACAGCAAACCAAGTGGAAGCTATATTTTTTTTTTTATGACCATGCCTCAGAAGTCACAGAGCATCACCTCTGCCACCTTCCGTTCATTAGAAGAGAATCACGAAGTCCAGCCCAGATTTAAGGGGCAGAAATTAGTCTCCATCTTAGGAAAAGATACGCAAACATATTTTAAAACCATCACATGCACCTTTTCTTACTGCATTCTAATGCCAGTGATCTTTCAGCTTCTAGAATTTGAAGTCCTTTCCACCTCAGAGCTCTAGCACATACGACCACGATTACCTGGATCGTTCCTCCTTTGAATTTCTCTCCTTCAGGCTGGTCCTCCCTCAGTACCTTTCTGAAGTTGCTTCCCCACCCCATTCATTTCTGTCTTGGCCCCTTGTTTCTTTCCTTCATCACAATTTATTGTTACTTGATTTTACTTTTTTGTTGGTCTGTATTCACCCCTTGGAAATACGTTTCATCTTTTTTTTTGTCCACGCAGCATGTGGGACCTTAGTTCCCTGACCAAGGATCAAACCCGTGCCCCTTGCAGTGGAAGCGCGAAGTCTTAACCACAGGACCGCCAGGGAAGTGGCTACCGTTACATCCCCAGCGTCTAACAAAGTCTGTCAGGTAGCAGGCACTCAAAAACAGAGGGAATGAATGAATGAGAAAAACTTGGGCATGCATCCACAAAATGTTTTTGAACAGTGGCATCTGCACAACCATTCAGAGGAAGATATCTAAGATGATAAGGAGCTCAGGAAGTTCAATATGCAGAGAGATATTATAGCTCTCTTCAGCTATAATAAAGCTAAAGATTATATTCTTTTGAATATTCAAAGGACTATCCTTGGGAAAAAAGATTAAATTTCTTCTTTCTGATTCATGGAGTAGAATTAGAATGAATGGGTAAAAATTATGGGAAAACAGAGTTTAGTTCAATAAAAGGAAGACTTTTCTAATGATTAGAGTTACCTAAAAAAAATGAAACCCATTGACCTGTAAGAGAGTAAGCTTCCTATCATTTAAACATATGCTCTAAGACCACCTGCCTTCAATGTCAGAGAAGAAATTAAGATATTGGCGACCAATTGGACCAGAGGACTCTAAGCTCCCTTTGTACATTCTAGGACTCTATAATATGTCTTAACAAAATATACATTAAAAACTTTCCTACTAAAAAAATTTTTGAGATGTAATAATGAGATAAACATCCATAAGAAAAGATTTCTCTCCACACTCTCATGCTTTTGGAGATTTTGATTACACAGAAAATGAAATTTAAAAAAATTTTTTATGATTACAAAAGGAGTGTGTTTATTTTCAAAATCTAAATCCTGTCATATATTGATGAAATATTGATTTCAGAGCTAAAGAGGTTTTAATTGAATGTTTCACCATGAGGCATATTTTCTAATATCCTTTGTTTCCGGAAATAATAAACTATATTGGCTATAGTTTTTACTTCTGCATTTGCTTAATCTTTTAAACATCACATAAGGGAAAAATTATTCTTCAGAAAATAACATAAATGGCCTTCAAAATGTGAATGGATAAACAAGCTGTGGTACATTCATACACTAGAATACGATTCAGCAATAAAAAGAACTGAGTTATCAAGCCATGAAAAGATCTGAAAGAACTTTAAATGCATATTGCTAAAGAAAATAAGTCAATCTGAAAAGGCTACATACTGTAGGATTCCAACTAAACAACTGCCGGAAAAAGTAAAACAATGAAGACAGTAGAAGATCAGTGGTTGCCAGGGGTTCGTGGGGGAGGGAGGGAAGGATGAATAGGTAGGTGGAGCACAGGGGATCTTTAGGGCAGTGAAACTGCTACATTAGATGCTTCAAATGGTGGACACAGGATACGTCTTTATACATTTGTCCAAGTCCACAGACACCAAGAGTGAATCCTAATGCAAACTATGGACTTCAGTTAATGATAATGTATCCATATTGGTTCATCAATTGTAATGACTATACCACTCTAATACAAATGTTAATATAGGAGAAACTGGGTGGGGCATATGGTAACTCTTTGTACATCTGCAAAAGCGAATAATAAGAGACTGTGATAATTTGGTGTAACCCATATGGTAATAAGCATTAAGGTATGTAAAGACGGAGAATGGGGAGGAGAATGAGACAATAATGAGGTGTAAAACGTATATCCAAAATTTGAAGGATTATACAATTTGTAAAAAAAAAAAAAAAAAAAAAAAATTGTAGAAGAGGATACAATCCAGCCTAGTGAAACCAAATGACTGAAGGTTCAGAAGGAGAAACACTATTAGAGAGTGTATTCCCACTAATAATGAGTATTATCAATATTCATGTAAGATAGTGAAGACGTTGACCTTAGCTGAGCTTATGATTTACTGAAATATTCAACACATATCTGCTTGGGTAAAAACACTGTGATAATTAGACATCAACCCTGCTCTCAAGAAGCTTGCTGGAAACTGAGAATTACATGATTTCATAAAATAAAAAATAGATAAGGAAACTGATCTGGAAATATATTAAGATACCGCTAACATTGGCTGTCTTAGGAGAGGGGAAACTAACTAAATGAGACCAGGAGTATGTTATCAACTTTTCATCACATATGCATCTGCAACTTCTGAATTTTTAACTATGTGGATATATTTCATAATCATAAAGAACATTAAACTTAAAGAAGACAGTAAAATTAAAATTATATAAATATTTAAATAAAGAATCCAGAAATACCAGAATAAAACATGTTTGGGGCATTTTCTCTGACCAGTAGTCTGAAGCATAGCCTATTAATTAAGCACAAAAGAAAAGGAAATAATTCAAGTTGAGTTCAATCCTCAAATTGCTGACTTTCTTCCAAGGTTCAGATCAAGATGAAGACCCACCCCTACATTTACATGAAAGTGGAGGACTAAAATAATCCTTTTGTTTGAGTCTCAAAATCACATGTCTATATTAAATATCACTACCTCTAAATTTGCATACCTTTAGATATTTCAACCATCCAGAATTACATTGTGCATGTATGTTCTCGTTGGAGCTTTCAAGAAAATTTAAAAGTATGGCATCGCTGCCTATTTTAGCAATATCAGTAACTAATGTGCTCCAAGATCTAATGAGATTAATACTCAAAAATCCATTTTTAAAGGTAAGACAAAATAACCTTCAGACTGTACTCTTTTGTGAACAGCCATAAAAAATGTTTCTTCCATTGTTGAGGTTCATAATGTGATTGAATGACTCTGAAATATTCCAATTATTCTTAATAAGTCACAAACCAATGAACAACACACCTCAGATGTCCAAGGCAAACCCAGTCAATCTGGGAATTTGTAATCTGGTATAATCCCAATGATAGCTTTGGCAATCATTCACTCAACTAAATTTATGACAGGCGATTTGTATTAAATAACTGTATCAACTATCACGTTATAAACAGAACTGAGTTATTCAAGATACTCTATTCCAACTCCCTCACATACAAATCTGTTTGTTCAGCTCATATGCGTTGAGTGCCCCCTATACAGAAAGTACTACATAAGACAGTAAAGGTAAACAGAAAACATGGTCACTGCCTTCCTAGAGCTCACAGACCAGTAAAGGGAGAGAGAGAGAGAGAGAGAAGCATGGAAGCTGGAAAACACTGTGATTAGTGTTCTAATAAAAGCAAACAGAAGTGAGTATAAAAACTGTGGTGGCCCACGAGATGGGATTGCTGACCTACTCAGCAAGGGGACAATGGTGAGGGCTCTTGGGAAGGATGCTACTTCTCGGTTATAGAGCGTGACAGCGGCAGAGCCTTGCTAGAATTCAGATCTCTGGATTTCCAGGCAGTATTCATTTTGCTACCCTTGTTCCCTAACAACTTGATCAAAGGTCACCAATACTGTAGCTATAGCACACAAGTGCATGAGGGAGTAATTTAAGCAATGTTTTAGAGCCGTGTCTTGCCAACAATCACCTACTACACAGAGTGAAACGGATCTTTTAAACAACTCTAACTTTGTACCGAAAGCATTTAACGCTCTCACACAGGTATAGCATGATATATACGTGTGTGTACATGTAGTTTCACATAGAAGTTAATAAAAACACATAGCTAGTAAGAAGTGTTATTTCCAAACCACAAGTCCAATTCAGTCTATTTACAATCACTTTGGTACTGAAAGTTTGTTACCTAACCAGCTGTCAGACTGTATTGCTACAAAACTCTTTATCCCAGCAGGATACTTAAATTAGAAGCGAGGATGAATCTTTTCCATATTGGCATCTCTCTTCTTCAGCAGAATGTGTTTCAGAGGGGTTACCTAGCTTAATGCAGCTAATTCAATACAAAACTGAGTTTGCTACTTAGACTGTCCAAATACCCTATCCTCCTCAAATGTGTGCAAAGCAGTTAAAACCGCTGATGTTATGTTTGATAAGAATTAAGGTACTCCAGCACACAAAATGTTAATTCCCAAGGGGTAGCAAAAGACCAAATTTGGCAATGTAATAAATAGATAACTCTCACTATTTCAGATAACTGAAAATTCTGTGTCAATCCACAGGTTTTTTTTTTTAATCCACTGGCTTTTAAGGAATGATGACACTGTATTTCTGTCCCAGAACCAATAACAATAATAATGGATAATAATCAGTGGGTGTTGCCCCCAAACCATTTTAATGAGAAGATGCAGCTTGCGTACAACTCTTGGTATTCTCAAAACTCTTTTGAACCTTTAATATAATATGAGAATGCCACTTTATTTTTTTAAATGGCTTTAAGATAATTTGAGTCTTATTTGCAGGGTGATGTGCACTACATCTCCCCAAAATCGGGTGTTCTTCATCGAGGTTATATTCAGCAGCGTGCCCTTGGAAACAGAGCCTGTGTCTCATGTTTAAGTGCATGTGGTGTCAGCTATTCCCTGGTACCTATATTGCCACACATGTGAATGGAATTTCTCCTGTTATCTCATAAGCCTGAAAAATACACTGTTTTTATTCCATTCTTCCTAGCAAACTTAAGACAAAAAATTAGGGGGGAAAGGTAAGGGAAAACACCGTCTTCTACATGATAGCATGCCAAAGAGGAATAAATCAAAATGCTACAATTTTCCTCCAAGTAGTTGGTCCCCAACCTTTTTCTCCTGAAGAATCCAGCAGACTATTGTTACAAGATGTTTTAAGTAATATTTCTCTTTCCATTTTAGTCCTATTGCAGATAATTTAAATGTCTAAGTGAATGAAAGCTAGCCATTCTACTTCAAAAAGAATTTACATTGCGGTTAAGACCTAAATCACATTAAAATAATCACACACAGTATAAACAGAGTAACAGAGCCTTTGTTCGAATTAGATAATCAAATAAATGGATATATATATATCCAAAGAAATGAGAAGCTTATTTTATGAAAGGCAGTTGTGATGAAATTAAACTAAAGGCAGCTGAATCATGGTCACATATTATATAGTTGTAATGAAAACTGATTAAGAGAACTTCAGAGGTGGGGAGGGATTTGCTAAGAGGGTATTGGGGAAAGAGACTTCAGCTAGTTGCTTTAAATCCAACAGTTCTATTAGCAATTTATGGATTTGATTATACCTTCAAAATGAACACTAACCCAGTAAGAACTCCAGTAGAAAGACACTAAAATTTTGTGATATGGGGTAATCAGGTCGGCAACCATCTGTATAATAGACATGCTCCAAAGAACCAGCAATTCATGGTAAACATAGCTGAGTAACACATTTCTCATAAGAAAAGACAAAATCTCATTTTTAAGACTAATTCAAAGAACGGAGAAAATCCTTCACATTAAACCACATCCTTGATTTATTGGTCATTGATCACAATATTTCCATTTCAGGGCTTTAGCTTTTAAGCTGAAAGAAGTAATTTCCTTAAAATGTATATACAATATCTTAAAAGATTAAAGAAAACAGCCACATCATTTATCTATCCAGGTTTTATTTAACTGTATTTATTCAACTGTAGAAACTTCTCTAGAGTACAGAGAAAACAGAAATAGGTAAAAGCCCACCTTTCTGTCATGAATTGGTCCAATATTAGTTACAAAGAGAAACAGAACAGAACAAATTTCCTCCTGGTTCTTTGATTCTTTGTTTCTTTGAAATGCAAAAACACAATGTATTTAGAAAGCAGTTTCTATGTCAAGTAATGAATATTATTTTACATGTTAAGTATATCTATATATTATGCTATTAATTTCTTGGAAGAGTTTCATTATGCATTTTGCAAGCGATCTGAGATTTTTACCTACTTTCTAGTATTAAATATAACACATTGCCTCGACTGCAATTTTAACTAACCAAATATTAGTGTGACTTCCACAAATCAGGCTAATATTGTAATAAAAGCTTGCACTTTATCAGAAGTCAGTAAAAAAAAAATCTAAAAAACAAACAATAATGTATTTTATGGTCAAATGAAAGCTTCGATACTAACTATAAATTTTTAATTTATTTAATTGTATCAATGAATCAAAACTTATCATTTGCATAAAAGCATCTTGGGCAAAATTTCCTGACAGAGATTTCCTTTTAATATTTCTCCCCTTAGAATAGGTACAAGACTGATTTGCCAGGCACTAGGTTCTGCTAAGTGGTGACTGTTTTATTCCAAAGATGCAGAGTAGCCATCTAACCACTGCTGCAAGGTTGTCTCCTAAGACACCAATGTGAGAGGCCCTGAAGATGTACAGTGTGGTGCCCTGGCTAAGGACATACCCAAAATTATGTCTCTGGAGGACCATTTCTATTGATTTCATTTGAAAATACAAGCAATCAATTTTATTGAGGAATTTAAGTTTAGCTTGCTTTAAAATAATGTACTTCTAACTGTTAAGTGGTCACAATCTATGTCCTGAAGACATATGAACAATAAGAAGAAAACTCCACAAGAATAATGTTCACCTTTAGTAGGTCCTAAGCAGCAGATTTCTCATTGGAAACAACGCAAGCAGAAAGATCCTCTGCCGAAATATCTTTAAAATATTGAATGGAAAATATCTATCATCCTAAAATTCAAAATCCAACAAAAATAACTTGCAAAAACAAAGGCGGACTAAAAATTTCATCAAAAAATCAAAAATTAACTCAAAATGGGATCACAGATCTAAATGTAGAACCTAAACTATAAAACTTCTCAAGGAAAACAGAAGAAAAATCTTTGTGACTTCGGGTTAGACAAAGATTAATCAGATGCGACACAAAAAGCATATCCACCAAAAAAATTATAAATTATAAACTGAACCACATTAAAATTAAGAACTTCTACTCTATAAAAGATGCTGTAAAGAAAATGATAAATGAAACCTCAACATGGAGGAAAATATTTCAAAATCTCATTTCTGATAAAAGGATTTGCATGTATATATCTATATATATATAGATATATATAACTGTAACTATATATAACTATGGATATATAACTATAACTATATATATATATATATATATATATATATATATATATATATATATATATATATATATATATATAACTCCCAAGATGAATAGTAAGAAAACAAGCAAACCAAATTTTTTAATGGGCAAAATATTTGAGCAGACACTTCATCAAGAAATACAGAAGATATACAGGATGATATAGGATGCCAATAAGCATATGAAAAGATGTTTGATATCACTAATCATTAGGAAATTGCAAATTAAAACCACAGTGAGATAATATTACACACCTACTAAAATGGCTAAAATTCAAAAGACTGACCACACCAAGTGTTCGCAAGGATGGGGAGCAACCAGAATTCTTACGTGTTGCTGGTGGGAACGTTAAGATGGTACAACTACTTTGCAACAGTTTAGCAGTTTCTTAAAAAGTTAAATAAACACCTACTATATGACCCAACCATTCCACTTCTAGATATTTACCCAAGAGAAATGAAACCTCTGTCTACACAAAGACTTGTACGTGAAGGCTCAAAAGCAGCTTGATGAATAACAGCCAAACCTGGAAACAACCTGAACAGTCCATGAACAAGTGGAATGATAAAGTGTACAATGCATGCAACTGAATATTACTTAGCAGTAAAAAGGAATTAACTATTGATAAACACAACAACATGGGTGAACAGCAAAATAATTAATCTCAGTGGAAAAAGGCAGACAAAAAAAGTATATATGATAGGTTTCCATTTATTTAAAATTTCAGACTAATTGATAGTGCTATAAAGCAAATTAATGGTTGCTTGCAGAAAGGGTAGCAGCAGGGTTGGGTCGGGGGACAGAATATAAATGGACAGGAGGAACCTTTGGAGGTACTAGGTATGCTCATTACCTTGATTTTGGAGATGTTTGTATGGATATACATATATCAAAACCTCAAATTGTGCACCTTAAGAACGGGTAGATTATGTCAATTATTCTTCAATCAAGTTGTCTAAAAGTATACCATCAATCAAATTGGTTATGGTTCTGAATTGCTTGTATTCTTGCTTTATAATTGTAAATTATCTTGACTTTATTTGTCCTTATTGATTTCATTGCTGTGTGTCTATTTTAACCCTACTGCATGCAGTAATGGATATTTTTGCAACAGTAAGTTTAGGCTAAATTTTTAAAAACAGTAACATGAGTCTATGCATGGACTGCAATTCCAATATTAATCATTCATATCCACAGTTAAATATTGATATGGGGGTTTTCTAGCTCTCATGGTGAGCCCTGAGTTGACAGCTAGCTGACCATGAAAATTAAAAAAAAAAAAAAAAAGCCAGCAAAATCCCCCAGCCTTTTAAGTACAATTGTCCCTTTCCCATTCAAGTGCCAGAGCGACCACGAAGATGAATGATTCATCTTCATATTCAATCCACCACAGGTAGGAAGTGCCTTAGTAGCCCTGATGCCATAGCACACCAGGAGGTATCCCTGTCACCACCTGACTGGTGAGCGACCCAGTTCCAGAGAACTGAGAGGCTGCATTTGAGATTTTCTTCTTACACCAACCTTCCTAGCTTGGTTTTCCCCCAAAGCTTAACCTAAGACAACTACTTGTGTGCAGCCAGGTCATTTGGGAGGTGATCCTAGTAAGAAGCAGTAAGGGAATGGGGAGAAAGATATAGAAGATGATACCAGAGTGTGTTATTGAAGTTGCTGCTGTGGGCAACCAGAACTCAATTTCACCAGGACCTCTGAAGAAGCATGGAGAATGGTCTTACAAAACTATCTTGTTACAGGTTGAAAGACAAGAACCTTTACCCATTGGCTACTGTCTCCTGACTGAAAGCTGACCCAGGAGTGTTAACTCACCAACACTTCAAAGCTGTGCATGGCGTGAGCTGAGGGAGCTACTGCTGGCCTCGGGTAGGCAAAGTCAGAAGAGCCTCGGGGCAGAAAGCAGAGCAGCCTGGCAAAACGCAGAGGAGAGAAACTGTCAGAGAGAAGAGTGGAAGCTTGCGTGAAACTGTCCCCACAGTGAGTCAGAAACTAGAAAGGATGCTGAGAATATGAGTCAGGACAGCAAAGGCTTTTGACACAACAGGACTATGAATTTCTTAGAAGTTATAACCAATTCATAGCTGCACATCTTTAATTTTGTTTGACCACAAGGGTTATCACAGGGGTAAGTGGGCAGCAATGTACCAGTCAGTATTGGTTAAATGCCTCCTCTATAACAAGTACTTCTCCAGATCATCTCTCATACAGCTCATATTTGACCTGTAAAAATATGTCACTGACTGTATTACTTGGCCAGGACTGCCACAACAAAATACCAGATTGGGTGGCTTAAACAACAGAATTTATTTCCTCGCAATTCCAGAGGCTAGAAGTTCAAGATCAAGGTGTTGGCTGTGTCTTCACATGGTCTTCCCTCTGTGCATGTCTGTATCCACATTTCCTCTTTTTATGGGGTCACAAATCAGATTGGATTAGAGTCCACCCTCGTTATTTCATTTTAACTTAATCACCTCTTTAATGAGCCTATCTTCAAATACAGTTACATCCTAGGGCACTGGAGGCTAGAACTTCAACATATGAATTTTGTAGGAGACACAACATTGCCTGTTACATTGACCTTTATATTTAAAAATATTTATAATATTTAATTAAAGTACTACTCATTTGATTTAATAAAAAGTTTACCCTGGATTCCTGAAGAGCAATTCCCATAATAAACTCTTTGATTATCAAAAGACAATAGTCATGCTAATCTTTAAGATTAGGTTTATGAAAATTACTGATGACTAGTACCCACTTATATATTTATATATACAATTTATTTTATTTCTTGTTTTATATATCTATATGTAGTGGTTTAAAACCTTATGGCAAAAAATTAAATAAACATAACTTTATAATGAAGCACTGTCATAGTTGAAATTGGGATAGTTTTAGAAAGTGAAACTATTTGATTTTCTTCTTTCTTCATACATAATACCTTTGGACTTCCAACGGGAATTGCAGGGACATTTAATCCAGCTGGTTCTTTGTGCCCTATTATTTTCTTTGTCCTTCATGTATATGAGAAATCTTAAAATGCGTGTGTCACTTATGCTTTATTTAAACATTTAATTCTATGCTATTTTCGGTATTTTCTTTTTCATGGTTTAAAACAAATTCCAACTATTCTCTAAATATATTTCCCAGTCAGTCTGGAATTGACAGTATCTGATGGATACAATCTAAGAAGGATGGGATTTGCTGGTAAAGAGGGAAAGATAAACTAGCCTTGATGAGGCAAAGTGAATTTTCAGAGATGTGCTATTAGCAGTTTCCTATTTTGGTTATACTTGCAGGGGTCAGCATCTAGAGCTACTGTAGATTTGATTACTGCCTTGTCTAGTGTCTCTGTTCACTTTGGTTGACTCTGCTCGGACTACCCTTCCCTCCCCTTTCCCCCTTTCCAAACAGCCCCCACCCACCCAGTGTGAATCCTCCTCATCATTTAAATTCCATCGTCTAAAGGAAGCTTTCACAGATCACTCCAGGCAACATCTGACTTCTTCTGAATTTCCTTATTACTATCCTAACACTCATTTGGCACTTATTCATTCACCAAGTATTTCCTGAGTGCTGACTGTGTACTGGGGCGCTCTGTTCTAGATGATGGCAGTACCACTGTGAATAAATGAGACAAAAGTAGAGCCAAAGAGGTAAGGGAGACACAGACAATAAATGTGTGGGAAGTGATCATAACTGCTGTGAAGGCATGTAAAGCAGTGGGAGAACAGTGTGTGTGTGTGTAGGGGTTATAGCTCTCCTAGATGGAACAGTCCGGGAAGAACTGTCAGGTCAAGTTACATTTGAGCAGCTACGGACGAAAGTGAGAGGGCACGTTCTGTGGGTACCTGGGAGGGCAGTGGTCCGTGCAGAAGGAACAGTAAGTCCTGAGTGCTGCTTGGTGTGCTTGGACAGGGTTAGATGAACTTTGAACAGCAGCTGTAGATGTGGTTTATCCAGACTGAGCTCTTTCTTAGAAGCCATGGTAAGGCTTTTGAATTTTAATCTGAGTAAAATGGTAAAGGGTTCTGAGCAGAGGAATGGTATATTCTGGCAGGTTCTAAAAGGATCATTCCAGCTGCTGAAAGGAATTGGAAAGTAGAGAAATAAAGGGGAAGTAGAAAGACCGGCCAGAAGACTACCGTAATTATCCAGGTACAAGGAGATGATACCTTAGAACACCTCTTGTACTGTAAGTTGTTTTATGCTAACATTTACCTTTTCCTGTGTACCTGTAACTCCTTGAGGGCAGAGAGCTTCTATTTCTAATTTATGGATTATGTACACGACCCATGTTGTATAAATGCCTAGCAGTGCATTAAATCCACGTTATCCAGGTAACAGCATGGCATCATTGGAAGGCTACCATTTACTATTTCTTTAGGAAGTTTAAATT